>NC_090930.1:934661446-935272612 GCF_040938575.1 Ambystoma mexicanum | reverse complement strand
TTGTCAATCCTTTCTGTGTCCGGGCCGGGTGAGGTTTATGGTGTTGAGTCAAATTAAGCCGCAGGCTCCACTCCTGGTGGCGCCTTTCCGTCAATTCCTTTAAGTTTCAGCTTTGCAACCATACTTCCCCTGTTTGGCTCATTTCGCGCTGGTCCAAGAATTTCACCTCTAGCGGCACAATACGAATGCTCCCGGCCGTCCCTCTCAATCATGGCCCCAGTTCTGAAAACCAACAAAATAGAACCGGAGTCCTATTCCATTATTCCTAGCAGAAGTATTCAGGTGACCGGCCTGCTTTAAACACTCATTTTTTCAAAGTAAACGCTTCGGATCCCCAGGACACTCAATCAAGAGTATCAAGGGGGTGCCGAGAGGCAGGGCCTGGGGCAGGCGGTAGCTCACCTTGCGGCGGACCGCCAGCTCAATCCCAAGAACCAACTACAAGCTTTTTAATTGCAGCAACTTTAATATATGCTACTGGAGCTGGAATTACCACGGCTGCTGGAACCAGACTTGCCCTCCAATGGGTACTCGTTAAATGGTTTAAAGTGTACACATTCTAATTACAGTGCCTCAAAAGAGTCCTGTATTGTTGCAGGAGTCGGGAGTGGGTAATTTGCATGCCTGCTCCCTTCCTTGGATGTGGTAGCCGTTTCTCAGGCTCCCCCTCCGGAATCGAACCCTGATTCCCCAATACCCGTGGTCACCATGGTAGGCACAGAAAGTACCATGGAAAGGTGATAAGGCAAACATGTGAATGCATCGTCGCTGTCACAGGGACGTGCAATTGGCCCCGGATTGGTCTTGGTCTGATAAATGCACGCATCCCGCGAGGTCTGCGCTCAACGGCATGTATTAACTCTAGAATTACCACAGTTATCCAAGTAACAGATGGAGTGATCAAAGGTACCATAACAACTGATTTAATGAGCCATTCGCAATTTCACTGTACCGGCCATGTGTACTTACAGATGCATGGCTTAATCTTTGAGACAAGGATATGCTACTGGCAGGATCAACCAGGTAGCCACAACTGCTGGAGGGTAGCAACAGGGGGAGCACCCTCTGGGGCCATCTGCGGGACCCGAGTGTCCAAGAGCGTCCCCTGATGCGTACGTGTCAGGTGCACAGGTCGGTAACACGGGCGCCGGCGGCCCAGCCTGGTCCGCCACATTAGAGGCCGGGCCAGGCACAACTTGAAGCGGTAGGGGGTTCACCCGCATGCCACCAACGGTCTGGTGACAGAGGGGGTCAGCACCCCACAGAACATGCGTTCCGCACTGCTGGAGAAACATACTTGGTGGAGGAGGGGCCGCGTCATGGCTTGCGGGGGGGGACCACGTCCACTCTGATCGGACCACTGAGGAGCTGCCGTGCTGCTCGGCCTTCGCTCTGCTCGGAGGGGAGAGCCTGCACAAGAGGGGCCCCTCCCTGTGGGCAAGGCGGGTTGAAGCCTATTGCTTGAAACAACAGCCAAGGATGGCCAAGCAGTCCAGCCCTAGACAGACAAAGTGCACCAAATCGATCCCATGGAGTGCTTGGAAGAGAGCCCCCAGCAGGCCAGTCACAGAGCCTGGGCAGTGAGAACCAAGGGGAGCGCAGACAAGTCCCTCTCACCCTGTCTATAGTAATCTGGAGGAAGCTGACTAAGCTTTCTTGTAATCTGTATACCCAGAGTGACAGAGTAGGACCTCCGGCAAAAGCGTCCGGGCTCTTTATAGATCCAACTGGAGAAAATGTCAAATTGACGCCCATCGGGACTTCCAGAGCAGTGCGGCCATCTGGTCCTTGCTGTCATTACTATGGCCAATGACAACGCTCGGAGAGCGGCCATCTGGTAGGGCAATGCGTTTGCAATGGGCCTGGAGGGGAAGGGCCTTTGGCCCCTCGCCTGACAAAGGACAGAGGACCGGCAGGTGCCCAAGGTCATGGGCCAGCACCAATGGCCATCCCGAGCTCTGGCCAGGCCACCTTACAGCTTTCCTCCCCTCCAAGTAAGCGGTTTCTCGCCCGCCTTTGATCTTACCAGCACCCCCCAGCCAGCCTGGAGCTTTAGCAGGGCCACTTTAGAGCCTCTCCCTACGGGGAGGGATGGGGACTCCACCAGGGCTTCCAACGCCTGCCACCAGGCTTGGGGACTCTTGACCCACAAACATGAGGCTGGCGCCCAAGGCCGGTGGGGGCAGCAGCCCCAGCCCCCCTGGAGCTCTGGCCGGGCTGCCTTAGAGCTTTTCCCACCATATTAGAGCTTTTCCCTCTGGGGAGGGATGGGGCTCACCACAACCGCCACCGGGCTTGGGGACAGTCAACCCAGACGTGAGACAGGCACCCAAGGCAGGGGCCAGCACCCGTCTGCCCATCCTGTGGAGCTTTAGCAGGGCCCCTTTAGAGCTGTTCCCTGTGGGGAGCGATGGGGACCCCACCGGGGCTCCCCATGACCACAACCGGGCTCGGGGACTTTCAAAACTTGGCACAAGACAGGCCTCCAATGCCGGGGGCAGCAGCTCGGCCATCTCCCTGGCGCTTTGGCAGGGGCCCCCTTAGAGCTTTTCCCACCACATTAGAGCCTTTCCCTCCGGGACTAACCCACAAAAACTGTGGAACTCAGGGCCGGCCACAGCTAGCTTATTTACCCGCACGTGGAGGAAAGGGACCCGCTCAGGGCACCCCTTAACACACGCACACCGCCTTGGGCTTGACTGCACATGGGTGGCACTGGACCGAGGACCGGGAGCAACCCACGAACGCCATGGAACTCAAGACCAGGCGCTATAAGCGGTTATAGCCCTGTGGAGGTAAGGGGCCCACTCAGGGCACACCTTGACACATGCACCCCGTTTGGACCTGACCACATGCGGTGATACCAAACAGTGTGCACTTACTTGTAGATAGTAGGAAAGTGGCTTAGAGAGGATAGGGTCAGGATCTCGACATCCCCTTGCAGTCGGCACATCAGCACCAACTAGGGCCAAGCAAGCTTGGGCACTAGATTGTCTACACATAGGGCTAATCAGTTTTTTATACTAGGGACTTAGTGTTAGTAATAACTTTGTAAACAAAATAGCCTTCTAGTAGGATCGTTGCCTGTCTTCCCCGTTTCCCTGTTTCCCCTGCCTTGCCTCGTCGCGCCATGAAACACTTGTGTATAGGAGCGTTAATAATGCTATATCATATCCAGACCCACCCCACTGAGTCCCGTTCCCTCCCTCCAGACCCACACAACTGTGTCCCTATCCCTCCCTCTAGACCCACCACTGTGTCCCTATCCCTCCCTCCAGACCCACCCACACCACCGTGCCCCAACCCTCCCTCCAGACCCATACCACTGTTTCCCTATCCCTCCCTCCAGACCCACACCAATGTGCCCCAATACTCCCTCCAGGCCTACACCACTGTACCCTATCCCTCCCTCCAGACCCACCCACACCACTGTACCCCAATCCTCCATCCAGACCCACACCACTGTGACCCATACCTGCCTCTAGACCCACACCACTGTGCCCCATCCCTGTCCCCAGTCCCACGCCACTGTGTCCATATCCCTCCCTCCAGATTCACATCACTGTGTCCCTATCCTTCCCTCCAGACTCACACCACTGTGTCCCTATCCCTCCCTCTAGACCCACACCACCGTATCCCTATCCCTCCCTCCAGACCCACACCACTGTACACCATCCCTCCAGACCCACACCAGTTTCCCTATCCCTCCCTCCAGACCCACACCAATGTGCCCCAATCCTCCCTCTAGACCCACACCAATTACCCTATCCCTCCCTCCAAACCCACACCACTGTACCCTATCCCTCCAGACCCACCCACACCACTGTACCCCATCCCTCCCTCCAGACCCACACCACTGTACACAAACCCTCCCTCCAGACCCACACCACTGTATACCAACCCTCCCTCTAGACCCACACCACTGTACCCTATCCTTCCCTCCAGACCCACACCACCGTACCCCAACCCTCCCTCCAGACCCACACCACTGTACCCTATCCCTCCTGTTACAGAGTAGCCCTCCCATGTGTGTTGCCCCTTTAAGGGGATGTGTCCCTCCCTTGTGCATTGCCCTTTTAAGATGGGCACTGACTGTGTCATGGCACAAGCTAATAAAAGGGAGCCCTGCAGGCATGTGCAAGAGAATGGCTGCAGAGTCCGAAATTGAATGACTTGAGTCTGTCTCTCATTAAGGCCTGCAGGTCCACCCTGTACAAGCAGGGCCTAAATGCTAGGTTGCCATGGGGCCCCCTTGCCAAGAGTGCATCCATGGTCTGCATGTGTTGGTGGGTATCAACCTGCCACCCCTAGAGGCACAGGGCCTCATAGGTGCTGGTGTCTCCCATAGCACCTCAAGGGGGGGGGGCTGGTGCAATGTCCATGACCAGCCCCCACCCATCACCCATTTGTGAAAATGTAATGAACATTTGTGAGTGATATTTTGTGTGAATTTATAGGCCTTTTCTATATATTTCAACAGATTGTGTTGCTCCTGAAGAAGGGGATTTCACCCCGAAACGCGTAGAGCTATCAACATTGAATCTGGGACTTTGCACATTTTTTGCACATTGAAGAATTATAGGAGAGACCATTGATCTTCCATGTCTGATTTATGCATCAATGCATTGTTATTGAAATCTCTGTTAATGAATTATTGTATGAACGTTTTTGAAATATATATTGGAAGATGGTGTATCATGAAGCAGTACAAATACTTATTTTTGGAGGATTTACATTTTTTTTTTACTGAGTTATTCAGCGTTGATGGTGTGCAGGGGACGGGAGTGTCTATAGAGTAGACACTTTATTTTCTTGTTTATTGTCAGACTTTGAGTTAAAGCCGGCTTTCCCCCCCTGCACCCGAAATTGTACTCTGTATATTGAGAGTGTTGTTTAAATTAGATTTTAAAAAATAGGTGTGCACCTGGAGACCCATGTTTTGATTGCTTTAAGAGGACTCAGTAAACATGCGTTTTGATGCTGTGAACCTGCATATTATATACATGCTTAAAGTGGTCTCAGTAAAGGACAGCAATGTGAAGCTGTGCTCCCGCAGTTGGTTGGGGTGCTCTATATGGTACCAGTGGCTATCCGGGAGCGTAATGCAATGGTGGCAATTCTGTACCCCAGGTTAATAAAGGGTGCTGTAACTTGTGGTCTGACTGCCAACCATCCACCAGAGGTTTGCCCACTGTGACTGTCACCTGAGGCTGATGGGTCGATATGTGATATGTGTATAAGAATCTGAGACCATATGTGTGTTAGTAGCATTTCTGTTTGAAGTTGGTCCCACGACTCTGACGGGGGGCAGGGGGTGAATCAGTTATGTTGTAATCACACTAGTTTGATCCTTATGAAAAAGGAGGGGTGTTAAAGAGTAGCCCTTCCATGTGTGTTGCCCCTTTAAGGGGATGTGTCCCTCACTTGTGCATTGCCCTTTTAAGATGGGCCACGACTGTGTCATGGCCCAAGCTAATAAAAGGGAGCCCTGCGGGCACGTGCAAGAGAACGGCTGCAGACTCTGAAACGGAATGACTTGAGTCCGTCTCTCATTAAGGCCTGCAGGCCCACCCTGTACAAGCAGGGCCTGCAGGCCAGGTTGCCATGGGGCCCCCTTGCCAAGAGCGCATCCAGGGTCCGCATGTGCTGGTGGGTATCAACCTGCCACCCCTAGAGGCACAGGACCTCATAGATGCTGGTGTCCCATAGCACCTCTGAAGGGGGGCTGGTGCCAACTCCATGACCAGCCCCCAGCCATAAATCCTCTGAGGCACAGAGCCTCCGTGGTGCTGGTGTCCCAGAGTACCACAAGGGGGTTGGTGCAATGTCCATGACCAGCGCCTCCCCCACGTGACACCTCCCTCCAGACCCACACCACTGTACCCTATCCCTCTCTCCAGACCCACACCACTTTGTCCCCATCCCTCCCTCGAGACCCACACCATTGTGTCCCTATCCCTCCCTCCAGACACACGCCACTGTGTCCCTATCCCTCCCTCCAGAGACAAGTTGAGCATGATTTTTAAAGTAAATGTAATTTTCGACTCCCCGACTCAACCTGGTGTTTTGCAGCAACGTTCACGGTATCCCGAAGAAAATGCAAATTTTATTCACAGCCAGCCAAGAATACACGGGTTGTTGCTGCTCTTGCAGCCTGGCAGCCAGTGCCTTACCGGTCCCCTCTCTGAAAAATGACGAGGGACAAGGCGAAGTCGGACGCTCCAGGGTTTTGCAGAATAGTTCTCGGTATCCTGAGGAATATCCTACAAAGCAACGATACTATTAAACACAATATAGAAGCCAAACCAAAGATTATCTATCGAAGAGCTGCAACATTGAAGCAAAAAATCAGCCCAAGTCATCTCAAAGAAGAAAAAACTGAGACTCTCAGTCAATTTCTTAAAGTGCCGGCACCGACAGGAACCTACAGCTGTGGGAATTGTGCAATTTGTAATCAAATGGAGAATGGAACTAAAGACATAAGACTACCAAATGGAAGATATCAAAAGATAAAACAATACTTAATTGTAACACAAAATATGTGATTTATGCGATTACATGCATTTGCAAAAAACGATATGTGGGAAGCACGATCAGAACATTGAGAATCAGACTTCAAGAACATCCAAGAGCCATTAAGAATAATGATATAAGATACCCTATGGCAGTGCACTATAATCAAGATCATGAAATATCTGAAATAAAAGAAATTAAATGTTTAGGCATTGAAAGAGTTGACACAATGGAAAGAGGTGGAAATAGAGAGCTCCAGCTAAGAAAAATAGAAGCCAAATGGATTTGTATTCTGGACACTTGTCACTCTGGCCTGAATTCGGAACATGAATGGCCTATTGGCTATAGAAAGCTGAACTATGAAAATAGAATGCAAGGCTGTCCAAATTGTATCCAAAAAGTTTCAAGCAATATTATGTCTTGATATATTTTCTTTTTATGTTTTATGAAAATATGTGTTGAATTGCAGTAAAATTGCTTATTTTTTATTTTTTCCTAAAAAATGTCTTTTACCTTATGGCTATAATTTGAAATAAGTCTCTTCTCAAATTTGCTCTATTGATCCTTTTCCTTCTTGGCTTTCCTTTGTTTTTTACTGTGATCTGAAAATAATAGACCCGTCTGAAAGGATCCATAGTAAGGGTACATTAGGCAAACTTTATAAAAAGGAATCACTATGGTTTCATGGCAGAAATAGAGAATCAAAATGGCTGCCAAACGCAAAGGCGTGACGTGTGATGTCATCGCGTAACGTGACGCGGTGACATCATAAGTTACGCGATCGCAGCCTTTCAGGTAATTCAATTTAATCTAATTTCTTTAAGATAACTTTGGGTGTGAACAGCATTTTAAAATTTAGTATTCTGGAACTTTGGGGGAGAGCGTCACAGTAGCTCTACCTTTACAATAAATGTGACTGCTCCAAAGAGGGCATTTGAATGAAGTTTGAAAAATGATACAAAGTGTCAGGTTAAACTGATGTTACCCTCTCATTGTTTACAGAAATGTACTAATAAAAGAACTCATAAAAATGAGAGAGACAAAACGAAAGAGGAATTATTAATCAGAGATATGTTTACTCAATAAGGAACTTAGGTGAGTACAACTAATAGGCTAATGTAATGAGAGTTGCTCACCCAACACACCACCACTACTTAATTATTAAAATAATTTCAAACATTACTCATTCATTCTTTTCTTACTTTCTTTCATATTCTTTCTTTATTTAGCATCTCTCCTGATGAACCACGAGCATAAGACGTGGGGAAACACGTGTTGAGAGGCAAAAAAACTATCAGTTTGTGAATTAATGTTTGGAAAAAAGGATATTGCATGCTACTAATGCAAAAAATAAATATTACTTAAAAAGTGAACTTGCTGGTGTGACGGATTTATTATTTTGCCTGAAGCGCATTCCACATAAGTGTTTTCCAAAAAGAAAATCCTGAGGAAAATGCCCACTTGCAACAGCAGCCACAGCCTTCCCACTTCCTGAATCTAGCTCAGCGCTCACTGAAAGTGCTCCGGAGCCGCTTCATTGATCCGGAAAAATCACGATCATGACGTAGGAAGTCACGTGAAGAAGAGTGGCCGGGCCGTTGCTATGGTCCGTCTCTCGGTTGGGAACTAGTCGCTACTGTGTCACTAAACCTGTCATCAGATAGCTCACCAACCAAAGCTCCTAAACAACCATGGGCTCTCACCTGCCAAAAACAAAATAGGGTGTTTTCACCCAACCAGGGGTCACAAAAGGATGAGAGCTATGCCCCTACCTCCCCCAAACTCTATTTTGCTTGCTCACCTGCCACACTTAGATGGAACTTGAATGTTAGCATGTGCCACACTTAGAATTGATAACATTAGCCTGCGCGGTATCTAGATAATATTGTGAAGGTTAGCGAGTGCCACACTTAGACGCTATTATGTGGGTCAGCAAGTGCTACACTTAGACAGAACTGTGAATGCTTGCATGTTAAATGTCATTCAACCCACTAACCAATATAAACTCAAACTCTCTGTATACTTATCTCAAAAAAACTCACACAACTATCTCTCGCACAATAAGCTGCGTGCACTTCACCACACTGCAACAACACATAAGCCGCACCAACAGCACACACGGACTGACACCGATCCAATACTCGCACCAAAGCTCAGCAACCGGTGTCTAACGAGTTGAAGCTGCCAACTGTACACCACTCCTCTCACTATCCTACTCCCTCTTCACCTTACTAACCCATCCCCCCTTCTCGTTTACAGATCCGCCAGAACGCCTGGGGACCAATTCCGTTGGTGACGGTGCGCTATATAAGTACCTTTAACATAACATAACACATAGCTCTCAACACACACGCTTTTGGCGGGTGTCACCCGCCTTCTAAAGGGCTGACTCACCAAGCCTCCTGCGCGCCCATTCATTTCAATGGGCGTCTCACCCGCCAAAAACAAAATCGGGTGATTTCACCCGCCTTTGCAACACAAATGGTTGAGAGCTATGTAACTTATGGGCCCATGGGGGTGCCATTTTCATAACAATTGAAATATGGCAACCTCGGCGATTCTCCCACTGTGAGCTGCTGCAACCTTTTAGCACAATCTCTGCGGCACAGGTAACTTATCTTTTACCCTAAAACTAAATATTCTACACGTAAGAAACGTGTAAAAGTTGCATAGAAACGCTCAAATCGATTGAATCCAGTATAAAAAAGGTCGTTACAGACGCATGATTTAACTAAAGTGTGGCAAACTGTTGGTGGATATGACAATCCCTTTTGTTGCACCAATTTAGACTGTTACGATCGTCGTTGTAAGGGATTTGTCGGAAAATGTGTAGAAGAGCCTCCGAACAATGACTAATATTTCACGGAAGATGGTTAGCTCTACAGTGACTAGTTTCCAAGCAGCCCTTTGTTGAAACAGAAGAAGGACCAGCGACAAGCTCGTCCTTCCTCTGTTTACATAAAGGGCTGCTTCGTGTACTTTCTACAGTGCCACCCAATTCAGCTAAGTCACAGAGCAACCTAATGGAAACGGAAAGAGTAAATTAAGACAGCATTTATTTTCGGTATATGACAGAAAACGGCAACTACAAGTTAAAAGGGAGCCATTTTGCTAATACTTTAATGAATTATTAACCATAGATTTTACAGATATATCTGTTACACTTTCAATATCATCGCAGTCTAAATAAACTATTTCTAATTTATATGCTAATTGCTCACAATAATATAGGAATGTAGGTGTTAGTTCAGGCATGGGTGGAGAGCTGCCATCTTTATACACATGATTTTACACTAACATCCCTGTTCAAAGATGGCTGCTAGCTATACCCCATGTTTTGACAGGGCACTGTGTAGTTTAACGAGATCTGGGAACCGAAAGGAGGGCGGGGCAGGAGTTCTGTACCTGATGCTGTCAGCTGAGCGCTTGCCTTATCCACTGGCCAACGCTCTCCAACAGGACACTGGGCTGTGGCAAGAGATGGCTATGGCGGCACAAAAGATAAACGAGGCCCTGGAGCACATCGCCAAAGCGGAAAAATGGTAGCGTGATGAGATAACGATCTTACTGTTGATGGCCATCGCACCCACATCCTTATTATTGTCTGGGAAGCCTGTTCGCCTCCTATACTGCAGACCCAGATCTCAGTTTTACCCTGCTGGTTATGATTTTTCCATTGCGCATGCGTTTGTTTTTATCTATAATACTATGTTTCCACATTTACGCTTTCCAGTGAGATTGAATCCTGCGCAGTTTTGGCTATTGGCAGGGGATGGCAGTTTAAATAATTTAATTAAATCGGGTGCTTTCAATCTGCGCTTCACATTTGCTATTGGAGACCTTTGCATTTCCAGTTTTAATACATTTAAAAATGTGTGTTTTAGAAGTCGGCCACTATGGGTGATAGAGTGTTAATCCTAAATCCTTCTTGGAGTGGATGCATTTGTACTTGTTTGTGTTTTGTAGTCTTAAACTCGTATTTACTGTTTTGAAGTGTAGGACAAATTAAACATGGTGAAACCATTTATTTTAAGGTTACTAGACGTTACATAGTTTTTTTTTTAACGATCTCTCGCTGGTGTTCTCGAGTGTTGGATTTGAGTAGTAGTCAGTTGCTCCTGAATAAACCGTGGGGTCCCATGGCCAAACTTACCTTCGTGTTGGTGTCTTCTTTGTGGCTTGAAACGCCACATTTCTGACAAGTTCAGCACCCCATGGCGGCAGACTAAGTAGCATGGTGGCAGGCTGGTTCGCCTGCTGGGGCAGTAGGTGGCATGCCGCCCATCCAGGGGCAGGTGAAGCGGTGTGCGGTGCACACACTGCGGGGTGCTGTTGCACCGCGCCCCTGTGGCGGGATTCCAGAGTTCGTCGAAAGATGTGGTTGGTGCCCCCCTCCCCTCACTTTGGGGCACTGGGTTGAGCACCTGGCAGGCTTCGCCGTAAGGTTCTGGCTGCATCGGAGGGTTCGAGGAAGGGGGACCTGTCAACGTGGGCCAGTGGGGTCGCCATCTTGGCGATGTCAAGGCGACCAGTATACAAGTTGACGGCTCCGGTCACATCTTCATTGTCCCAGTAGCCAGGTTGGACATTTTGGGGTTTTCTTGTTGTCGCTCTTTGTTTTTTAGACATCATGGAGCGCACCCATGCAATCCTCCTACGCCCCCCCCTTACCTGCTGAACCCTTGGGAGTCAGCCATACCATAGGAATTATGGCTGGACTCCTTCAAAGTCTACCTCCCGGCTACTGGCGGTGCCAGTTATAAGGACAACCAAAAGAAAGCCACTTTATTGAACTGCCTGGGCACCAAGGGCCTGCACATTTTCCGGCACCTGCCAGGGGAGGATGTCGCAGCGCTGGCCGAAGGAGGAGACAGAGTGGTGTGTGCCTATGATCTGCTGTACAGAAACTCGCAAAGCGCTTTAGGAAGACTGAACATGGTGCTAGAGAGGTACCATCTTTTCTCGAGAGTCCAGGGCGTCGATGAACCGATGGACAGTTATGGAACCTCCCTCAGGACCCTTCTGGCGACTTGCATGTTTACTGGTGTACTGGACAAGTACATAAGGGATTGTTTGATGATGGGTACGTTCAATGCAAAAATAAGAGAGAGGTTGTGGACACAGAGGGACCCATCCTTGGAAAAGCTATGGTGTTGGCGAGGCCATGGAGGAGTCAGCCAAGAGCATCCGGGCAGTGACGCTCGAGGAGTGGATGCTAAACAACAACTCTGGGCAAACAGTATACACTACGAGTAAGACTGATGTGTGGAGGTACAGAAGGGGCAAGACGGAGGGGAAACTCAATGCCGTGTCCAGGCCCCACTGCAGTAGCTGTGGATGGAGCAGCCACACCACAGGTGTCAGAGAGTGCCCTGCCCAAACCATGGAGTGCAGGTGGTGTGGCATGAGGGGGCACTACGCCAGACAGTGCAGGTCGGGCAGGGACAACTCCCATTCATCCAAAGGGAGTGTCAATCCAGTCGAGGAGCAGTAGGAGTATTATACCGCAATGGTGGCTGAGCAGAGCGTTTTGCTGCATGTTCAAGGGGAAAAGAAGTACGAGCCATAGGATGTTGTGAAGGCTAACAGTGCTGACATTGAGATTATGGTGGATTCAGGTTTTCCCTACACTATTGTGTCCCCAGAATTGTACAAGGAGACCTTCAAAAAGTCGGTTAAGTCTTTGGCAACGGTTGACATAAATCCCAGTGCCTATGGACATGTTCCTATCCCCGCTCTAGGGTATGAGTAAGTCGACATCCAGTTCAAGGGGAGGCAAACTAGAGGGAATTTGTATGTGGCACATAAGGGGGCAAGTGCCCTTGGTACGGCGAACAGGCAGCCTTGGACATACAGATATGTTAAGATGGATTTCTGAACTCTGACCTGGTGGGCAGAGGTTCAGAAGGCCAACCTAGTTTCTTGGAACAGGGTAACCTTCTGGACAAGCCAGACCAATCAAGGTAGCATTGGCAGCAGTCAAGACTAGGTCTTGGGAGGGGTGAGGGTGATAGAAAGCCCACAATGAGCACACACTGTGAAGGACATTTCAAATTACTCGGTCAGGTGTATATCAAAAATACATATACATTTATTAAAGGTCTTTTAAATCAAACACAAGCAAAGATCAGCAGTAATACTTAAACCAACACAACACTACTATAAAAAATATATACAGATACCAATGGCCTAAAGGAATGGCACACAGTAAGGGTCCACAAAGGGAGCAAACAGTGCGAATATACTTTAGTCAGTCCTTCACTTTGTCAACCCTAACTGAGAGGTAGACAAATCCCTAAGAAGAGTGGAGCCTTATGCTCAAAAGTCCTTTCGGATGCAGATGCATGCGATCGTGCGGTTGGGCAAAAACGGGGTCTCTTGCAGAGGCTGTAGCAGCCCAGGAAGGCAGGTGAGGCAGTGAAGAATAAGTTCCCACTATTCGAGGATGGTCTCCTGAGGGCAGAACAGGATCCAAGAGTTGGGAATAGCTCGGTAGCACAGGCTACCTCAATAAAGAAGAGTGGCCCTCAGGGGACACTTGTGCGTAAAAATGGATGGATGCACCACCGGCCACCGGTAAGGGTTTCAAATACTCACCGACCCAATGTGCACTCCGGACAAAACTTCGGCAGTCGAGTCCACTTCGGTTGCAGGTTCAAATGCTGCAATTGTGCGGCTCTGCGACTTTCAGGGGCTGAGTTCCAGGGATGATTCTGTGGTGGGACAGTGGCAATTTTCTCATCTGCTGGCAAAGGGATCAGCTTTATTTCACTGCAGCTCATCTCAGGGCACAGGGGGCAAAGCAGCAGCACACCCTCAAGGTTCGTCACCACGGCTGGGCGACACAGTGACCGCGTGCACTCAGGTTCAGGCGTACTCTCCTAATTCCAGACCTAGGGCGCCTGCAAAACTCGGCTGGAGAGTGCCTTGGACCCAGTGCTTATGATCCCCAAAGTCTCAAGTGTCAACTCAAGACGGTGGCGGTTCCAGGGCAAAGGTCCTGTGCAAGCTGGTCAGTTCACTGGTTGGCCCAGGAACACTTCTGAGAAGGCTTGCTTTCAGGTTAAGGTGGAGGTGCCGTGAATAGTTGGTCCCACTATTCAAATAGGCCTTTGTAGACCTTCTAAGTTCGATCAGAAGCCGGGGGGTCCTGTGGGACAACAGCGGGCTCAGGGTGCCAAACCTTCTAGCGGGTCACCAGTGGTTCCTCGACTCGGCTTCTTAGTTTCAGGATGCTTGGATCCTATCTTAGGGTTGTTGTGAACTCAAGAGATCGACCTGGTATTGGTGTTTGGCCCTTCTCTTATCCAGGATCTCCTTCATGTGAAAACGAAGAGGATCCAATGAGAGATCTTTTCACATACAGCCATGCCAGACGGTGACCAATCATGGGCCACAGTCGTCCCAGTCATTACCAGCACACCAGACTCTCTGGCACCCAGGATGTGTATTGGAAGTAGACAGTCCAGCACACATCCTGGAGTCACACACACACAAGGCATGCAGAAGCCTGTGAAATATTTGGTTTGCGCAGGGATCTGCATGACCAAATAAGGGGTTTCTTGGTTCTGCTCGACCTGGGGAAGGCAAAGGGACAAGATGGCCAAAGGACAAAACAAAGGACCTTGTGGAATGGCTATTTTGGGGCCAAGCCACTGTCTAGGGCCAAACGCGGTAATTGCGATATCGACCGAAAGAAAGAGTTAACAATATATGAAAAATACCAGCTGCCACCAGCTCTGTCTGAGACATATTCGTACTTCTACCGAAAAATCCTTTGAGGGTGTCTAGGGTCTTAAAAATGAAAGGGAGACCCCAGCGCACTGTACTGTAAGGAACTTTGTGCACTGGTAACATGCCAAAAACTAGCAACAAAGTGAAAGACCAAGGGAAACAAAGTCTCCCAGTACTGACTGTTTGTTTTTAAGGGCCCGTCAGTTTCCCCATAACAAAGTGAGCGAAAACCCAGCGGAGTGCAGCAGAAGGCTGTGCTCCACTGCCAAAAGTCAGGCTAGGATGGTCAGACAACAGCAAAAAGTAGGGGAGTTCATAACTGGAGGGAAAATTACACATACATGTAAAATCGTTCCTGACAAGATACGCCCAGAAAGAGTAATGCTTCTCTTGTGTGTGGAGGCTGAGGGACAGACATGTAAAGAAAACCATGTATCCCGCTGTTTTCAGTGATAAATTGGGAAAGTTGAAGGGTTTTGCACACAAAATCATCTTGAAGTGGGGCAGAAACATACCAGCGTTGGCTTGGAAAGGACCACAGGCTGAACTGCATAAATTGACAGAGGAAGGAATTATTGTGGCTATCGAATAATATGAATGGTTGTTGGTGGTGCTGGGAAGGAAACAGGACTGGGGCTTAAGGATGTGTGTGGATCTGCATGACCTGAACTCCCAACATCTGGTTGGACAGACACCCTCTCCCGAACATTAACGATCTGACAGCGTTGGGGCGGGCATCGTGATTTTCAATGCTGGACTTGTCTTCGACCTACCATCAGATCAAACTGCGTGAGGCATTGTGCCATCTGACCTTGTTTGTGATGCCGTTTGGGGCCTACATGCCATTCAGACTGGCTTCCACAGCAACGGTGTTCCAACGGCTGATGCAGGTACTGTTTGGTAGTTTGGCTGGAGTGAATCATTTCCAGAATGTTATCCTGGTGTGGGGTGAGACTGAAGAGGAGCATGATCGGAGAGTGCACCAAGCAATGAGAGTATTACAGTAGAATGTTTTGACTGTGAAACTTGCAAGTGCCAGATAAAGGTGCAGTGTGTCACTTGTTTAGGGCACACCATTAATGTGGATGGAATCAGGCCGAAAAAAGGTCTGGTGGATGTGCCCCTGTTGCGGCATCCATGGACCGACTAAGGTCGTTCCTAGCGATGGCTGAGCTCTGTGATATATATCCCTTGTTATGCTGAGAAGACCATCTGCGTGGGGGAGCTGCGTAAAAGGAATGTGACATTTGAGTGCACCCAGGGTTGTTAGGAGGAGTTTGAGAGGGTGAGAAAGTGTTTTGATGAAGCCACTTCGTTCTCTACATTCAATGTAAAGGATAAGCCTGTGTTGACGGGTGACACCAGCAAGCTGGGGTTAGGTGCCGTGTTGACACAATTGAAGGGCGTAGAGTATAGACCTGTGGCATTTGCGTCCAGGGTGTTGCGGGATCCCAAGATGCGTTAATCAGTTACTGAGAAGGAAGCAGTGCCTGTGTTCTGGGCGGCAAACCATTTTTGTACGCTTCTTACGGGTTTACTGTACGTGGTACGAACTGACCACAAGTGATTGATGCATGTGCTCACCACCAAGGGGCTGGGACCGGTTTCACAGAGGATTGCACTGTGGATGGTTGGTCTGCAACTTTATTGTAGAGTATGTTCCAGGCCGGTGGCATGCTGTTGTTGATTGTCTGTCCATGTTGCTGGGGTGTGAGGAAGGGGAAGAGTGTTTGAAGGGTGAAGAATGTGTGAAGGTGGCGTGTGTCATACCAGGAATAGACGAGGAGTGGAGGGAGGAGAGTACTACTAACCCTGACCTGCAGGAGATTGGGAGGGGCCTCTGAGAAGGTTGGACCCTGTGCTGCCGATAAGATTTTGAAGCAGGAGTATTTTGCTTCTTGTTTTTTAAAGTTGGGACTAAAAATGTAAGCCCAATTCCCAATGGGAGAATCTTTATAAGCGAACAACTATTTTAACTCGAAAACAGAAATGTTGTTGTAATAATTATTCTTTTGCACCTAGTTATTCATACACATTTAAAAAAAATACATGTTTACTTCTTCGAATCATGCAATAGTAATAATAATTTCTTCTTGTGGTGCTATGTGCACTACTGGTGCAAACATTTCCATGGAGCTGTGTGGGTGAAAGTAGGAGCTCAAGGTCCTATATGTCTGTTTACTATTTTTTGTTGAGAGTATTTATACTCTCGGTTTTTATGTTTTGGGAGTATTTGCCTATTTCTAGGGGGTAAAAGTGTCCGATGCACCACTTATCTGTGGGCTGGTTGGACCGTTAAGGACACAGAGGTTGCCAGGAACTATGCTTTGGTAGCTGATGAGCATGCGGACGGTCCCTGAGGTGGTTGGTGCCACTGGTCAAAGTACATGGCAGGTTGGTGATTCTAGCCCATGAGGGGCATCTTGGGCGCACTTTGACAAAGAAGAGGTTGAGAGAGTGTTACTGGTGGCTCGGATGTATGGTTATGTGGAAAGGACAGAGCTGAGATAAACCTGAAGGTTTAAATCTGGAACAAAACATTTACAAATAATTATTTCTATTTAATAAAAAAATTACGTTTTATTTACATTTCGTGTGAAAAAAGCAATTCAATAGTATGTCAATAAGTACTCAACCTTAAAATCATTCAATATCACATCCACAACAAACTGTACATATGAACTAAATCAAACAAACAAGGCATTGTGTGGAACATCACAGCCACAATTCCCTAACTAGAACAAATAACACAAAATGATGAATGCATGTAGCCAAGGGGAGAACACATAAAATGGATTGTTTTAAGTGTCTTCTGGCAACTTCCAAAGTTTGGTTTCGACGTTAAAGGTTTTGTTGCAATGTCTTCATCACAGGAGAAAAGAGGAGGAAAGAACCGTCCTAAACGAACATGCTGGGAATGCACAAATCAGAAAATATGTTTCAAGAAGTGGGGGAACTGTCGGGACATAGAGTGAATTGGGAAAAAACTGAGATCTTTCCATTGTCTAGCAGATGTGATTGTAATGTCTTGCGTTCGTGGAATTGTAAGTGGTCTCTGAAGGGTGTTAAATATTTAGGTATACACATTATCGGAGATTTGAAGAAATTGCTGCAATTTAATTTGGACTTGGTAGTCACGAATATGTTGTTATTGATTAAGAGATGGGAAAGGTTCCAGTTGAATTTATGGGCGAAGATTAATGCAATCAAAATGGTCCTCTTACCGAAGATTTTATATATTATTCAATCGATTCCGTTGTTGTTATGTAAGAAGTTAATCCTAATTGAGAAGTTCTTTTCTTCTTTTTTTTGTGGGGTCCGGGAAAAAGGCCTCGGGTTCCAAAATATATACTGATTCAAAAGGTTGCGGAGTGGGGGTTTGGATTCCCGGATTTGACAAAATATTACAAAGCCTTTTTGCTGAAAAAAAGCTCCTATTACTTTAGGGAATGGAATGCAAAAGAACCTCTTTGGGTGCGCATGGTAAGAGACGTTTGTGCACCATTTGAACTGGGAAACTTATACAGTATGGGTAAATTACCGAATAAGAGGTTGCGGTTTATTCCGATTGTAGCGACTAGAAAAGTGATGGGAGAGTGGTTTAGGGAAAACGACCAGAGTTATGGTTTCAGCCCTGATGCTTCTATATGGTTTAATGATGTTATATAAATAGGTAATAAATGTCTGAATTGGGTGAGTTGGATAAATAGGGGTATTCTGAAGTTGGAGGATGTGATGGATGGGGACAGGTGGTTGACTTTTGTGGAATTACAAGATTGATATGGATTGAGGCTGGGTGAGAGGAATAGATACTTGGCTTTGGTTTGTATGTTGAATAGTAGGATGGATATGGCGGATGGTTCTATTGGAAAGAAGCCAGAGATTAGTAAGCTGTTAGAAGGCCAGGAGTACTGTGCGAGTACTTATACCCAATTTATGCCTATTGATGAGAAACTCCAATTAGCATGGTCTAGATTGAGAGAAATTTGGTCGGAAGAGGTTCAGGATGACATTTCTGAAGTGGATTGGAAGAATGTTCTAAGGGTTACTTCGAACTTGGGACCCGATATGGGTTTACGTCTAATTAGACAAAAAATTGTAGGGAGATTGTATTGGACACCGGTTAAGATGTTTAAGCTGGGGTTACGACCTAATGATTTGTGTTGGTGTTGTGATGTTAATAGGGGCACTTTATTGCATCTACTGTGGGATTGCCCGAGAGTGCAGATGTTTTGGAAAGAGGTACTTGATAGGATTGATCTGATTTTTGGTATTGTCTTGCAGAGGTCTGCAGTGAGTATAATTTTGCTTTCCAAGAAAAATAGACGTGGAAGCGCTAGGAGGCATTCTTGTTGGATTGATAGAGCTATAATGATAGCGATTAAGTTGATACTCAGGATTTGGAAAACAAGGAAAAAACCGAATGTTGATGGTGCTGCATGTCTTGGCAAGCTATGATAAGGTTTCTTTTCATAATAAAGATAAAGAAGAGGATTACATGCAGCTGTTGGGTCTGTTTATGGCTCTCTATGATTGATGTATATGCAGGATTACTTTGATAGCAAGGGATTCAGGGTGAGGTTGATGGGTTTTCTTTCTTGGTTTTCTTCTTTCTCTTTTTCTTTCTCTTCTTTCTCTTATTTTCTCCTTTCCGTTTGTGGTATCATTTGTTGTCACTTGTGTTTGTGTTGTCTTTGGAATATTCGGGGTAATATGTTGAAGATGTCTCGCTTGAATTGGTAATTTGTTGGTATGAACTCTTTATAATGCTTATGTTACAGTGTTGATTTTGTTCTTTTTTGATTGTGAGACATTGTTAATTTGCTGATCTATGTGTTCTGTGCGGAATTTAATAAATTGTTTAAAAAAAAAAAAAGAAAATACAGACAAATGTGCAATTTAATACTACAAACACATTCAAGCTGTATTGTAATTAAATTCGGGCCATACATTTCAAAGCTGCGTAAATGTGGATGTTGAAAGGGCAGTCAGGGATTATTTTCTATGTGCAGTTAGTGATAAGAGGCAGGTGGTCAGGGTACAACCGTGTATCCGGTAGTGGTTCCGGACAAGATGTGGGACCGTTTGATGTCCTGGGCAAGGAAGACAGCTTAATTTTTGTCTTGGTTGATTATGGGTCTAGGTGGATTGAGTTTGCCTCTGTGCGGTCTGTAGTCTGTTTTGAAGTTCCTCAGGGAGGTTTTTAGCTTAGAGGGCATACCCGAGAGCATTGGCACTGTTAATGGCATGCAATTTGTCTTGAAAGAGATGAGAGTTCTTGAGGGAGAAGGGAATCCAGCATCACAGGACGGCGCTGTGCAACCCAAGTGCTAATGGGTTGTTGAGCGTGCCAAAAAGTTTGTGAATGAGGTTATAGAGTTTCCTTTGGCCAATCGGCTGGATTGGTGTGTGATTTTGACTGATGCCATTTTTGCACTTACGGAAATGCTGAACAGAATAACGGTTGTACACCGTTTGAACTCATGAGGGGCAGGAAAGTGAGTGGGCGGCTCAAACCTGGTTGGTTGAGTGTAGTTGCACAGTTTTTGGTGGATTTGGAGGCTGTTGTGGCTGGGATGAGGGAAAGACAGAGAATTGCAGCGGAAAGGGAGAATGCGTGACACAAGGAATGGGCTGTCCAGGTAGGAGAGATGAAGACCCCACGGTTTGCGAGGAAGGGGTTACCTGTGTTCTCCCCCAACCCCTATGGAAGCCATAAGTGTGGGCAGGGGTTATGTGAAATTGAGCAACAACACTGTGTGGAGCAAAAGCAGAATTGGTGTGCAGGTCGTCTCTGGGGCGTGATGGATGGATGATGGTGGATGGACGATGGCCTGGTTGGACCGAGTGGTGGTGGGGTGCAAGGGCTCAGTGTATCACCCACCAGGATCCTGCTGTGGTGGTGCAGAGGATGTTTTGGCCTCTATGGTTTTAGTTGTTGAAGAGGTTCCAGCCTCTGCGGAGGGTGTGAGAGCTGTGCGTGGGGTTGTGAAATGAGCATGGTGTTGGTGAGGGGCGGTATGGGCCGCCTGTCTCCACCAGGGTCCACAGACCGCCAAGTAGGTTGCAGGATTATTTATATGAGTGAAACAGTGCATGAGCAATCCTGCGTGTGCAGCATTGCCCGTCTTCCTGGTCGGTCCTGATTCAACTAGGAGCCTTTGTTTTTCTGTTTTTCCTTTTTGTTTTCTGTTTCTTTCCTTCCTTTTATGTCTTTTGTGAGTGTATTGGGGTAAGGGGTGTGGTATCTTGTTATGGTGTGCGTGGTTGCTCCTGAATAAACTGTGGGGTGCCACAAATGAACTCTCCATCATGTTGGTGTCTTCTTTGTGGCCCAAATGCCCCAAACTCGCGATCCCTCTTGCTGTAGCCACCATGCTGTACCGCTTCTCAAACTTCCTGTTTGAAGATCCTTTGAATAGCATCACAAAATTACAAACTGCACGACTGATCTCTTCCCTCCCTAATATAAGGCATACCAGCTTTTGGTTTAACTCGTGACCTAGTTCCATCTCTGCTGCCAGTCCCGAGTAGTTACAAATAGGGTGGCCACCTTTACAAAATTGTTTCGCAGGACACTTTACACACAAAGCTTATTGGAAACATTCTGTTTTCGCAGAGTTCTGTACAGTGCTGTTCGCGCCCCATGCCCACCCACCATATTGCATTTTTAAGGTGAGAGTGGCAGGGGAGTATCTAGTGTGGCAGGAGTGGGGTGAACGATGGAAAAAGTCCTGTGCTTTTTATTTGGTGGGGGAATCGTATTCTTCCATTGTGTGGTCAAGAAAGTGAGCAAGATGTACCTAGCCAACTTCTTGGGCTTCTGTGCCCCACTCTGAAGCACTGTCAGCTAGTATATTTGTAAGGTGGAGGGGTCTACATGTTAACCGTGAATTGGCCCGAGCAAGTGTTCCCAAACTAATGCAGTATGTTTTTGGGCAGTTATCGTGCAGAAATGTTTTAAAATAATAGTTTTAAATCCTGCATTTTGCAACATAAATCTCAAATGGTCAACAATACATACATTTACACTTGGTCCTTTCTGGAAGGCTTCTCGTAAAACCCTCAAATAGCTGGCAGGCCAGGAACAATGCACACAAGCGCTTGGAACACTTTTTGCTGGCTGTCCCCAAAGGAAAACCTGAAGCCTGTTCAATATATGTTTGCCCCACTTTCAAGCAGGTTTCACAGAAATCAAATTTAGGTCTGTCCTCCTTTGCTACTGGTTGTGTCCAAAAGAAAATAATGAGGCTGACTTCAACAATACCTGCCAGCATTGCAACTATAAAAGACAACACACTTTCGTCCTGCTAGTGTCCAAAGAAGACATGAAGCCTCTCTCAAACTGTACATGACCCTGCCGCCCCACTTTCATGCTTCTAGTGCACAAATCAAATCATGCAGACTGTCTCAGTTTATGCCTGGCTCCAACCTGTTAGTATTTGTATTTTATATTTATTTGAAGAACACACATGTCAATTTTGATCAGAAATGACAAACACATTTACAAATGGCGAATCATTCTCAGGAAGGGTGCCTGTACAACAGCATAAAGATAACAAGTAGTGAGGATGTTTGAGGTGTAAAAAAAAGGCCATATAGCAGGGACCGGGAAAAGCAAAATGTATATAAGCAAACCAGTGACTTAAAAAGGTAACATTAATATAAGGGAGCAAGTGCTTCAAGCTAAAAAGTACTAAATTACATTATTAAGAACTACTGGAGGCGGGGTTGGGGTCCAACAGGGAGATGGGGAGAGAGGCCATGGGGAGCTCCCTCTTTAGAAATTAAGAGAAGTGTAAGCCAAGCTTTGACAAGATCTGTTGGGCTGGGGTTGATTGTTATGGGAAGTGGGTGCCAGTGGAAGAGTGCGAGTTGGGAGAAAGAGCTGAAGCAATAGTAGACACTGTGATGGTATGGGATGGAGAGGTTGAGTGCAGAGGAGGATTGTAGAGAAAGAGATACAATCATACAGGAACTGAGGCACAAGGCTATTGATAGCTTTGTAGACTAGGAGAAGGAGTGTGAAAAGGGAGCGTTTGTGCATGGAGATCCAAACAGCATGTTGTCAGTCAGTAGAAATTGAGGATCTGGGTAGGTGAAAGTGTGGGTAGCAAAGGTGAGGACATTGCCTAGGAGGAATAGAGAGGAAGGCCAAGGAGTAGGCTTGAGCGGCAGTTCAGTTGGCTGAGCACAAGAGGGGACATTAGAGTGGTAGTAAGAAAAGGACACATTTGCCGAATGTTGTGGAGGTTAATACAAGCAGCAAAGGCATTGGTAGTGATTAATTGTTGCAGTCATAGCTACCTATCAAAGAGGACACCAACACTGCAAGCACTGGGTGAGGGAGCAAGAAGGTCAGAGGCGAAGGAGATGGGTGGGGAATGAGGGTTGGGATGGCATTGGAAGCTTGGGGAAAGAAGAGTTCTGTTTTTGAAGAGTTCAGCATGAGGTAGCGGGGATCCATCCAGTGACAGATTGCAGTGAGACAGTTTGTAATATGTTCCGAGATGGTTGGGGTGAAGGAAGGAAAGGTGAAAAATGAATTTGAGTGTCATCAGCAAAAAGGTGATGTTGAAAGACAAAAGATAAGTCTTCCTGGGGCAGAGATATAGAGGGTGATCCTTGGGGGACACAGGCAGGAAAAGGGGTGGTGTCAGAGGTTTGCATATAAACTGTACCTGGATTTACATGCATTTAATGTACAGGCATGTGTTTGTAAGCAATCACAATGCATGTTGAAGTAATCTGCATTGGGAATACATTGACATGTAACCATTGTTGTATTTTAGTTCGCCTTTCTAGTTTTCTATGTAGGATAGGTTTGTTGTGTGTAGAAGCTTGCACAGGAGTGTAGATGTCTTGCAATGATTCCCTTTATGATATTGTATGACAACCTCATGAATTTTTACATGAGAATATTTTACAGATGAATATAATGTATGAAATTGTATTGTGTGTAAATCAAATTGCTACTGAAAAGAATCAAAAATGTATAGGAAACCTTTTTTTGCCTTGTGTGTAGTTGGTATGCTGCATCCTGGTATGTGTAATACACGCATTTGCCCATCAAACATTCAGCGATAACCCTTAACGAGCACAGAGACCTGTAGAGGAAAGGACTACCCCTACATTGTTTGCTATCATTGTATACTAATCAAGTGGAGAGTGTGATTGTTTAGGTGTATTCCATTTACACGATGAGGCATTAGGTGTCATCGATATGTTTGGAATAGAAAGACCAGTGCTACTGTGGGTGTGGTATTCAGACTGCACCTAATCTGTTGCTCACGCTTCATGAATGCATATACCGCTAACAAATGCAACAAAGGTGACGGGAGCCAGGCTTGCCCCCAGTCTCTAGTATTGACATCCGACAGACACAGAGGATTTATCGACTGCAAACCCAGCCCACCCCACCCCCTCAGTGCTTGGGGCTACAGTACTTGAAGACTATTCACTGTATGGAATGGCTAGCTCCAAAGCCTAACTCCAAAAATGCTTGTAGCTTCCTTTTTGATTTGTTGGTCAGTGTTTGCTGTACAGCCTTTACTTTATCAGTTTGGGTTTGGATCAGCCCGTTACCCACAAAGTACTCAAGATATTTAACAGATGATTGTGCCAGGTGACCTTTTCTGGGGTAAGCTGTTAATCCGGATTTTCTGCGAGCACAGATTTTCTGAGAGCATGAGCTGTCTATCGAATAAAGATGTTGTAGATGTTCTGGCCAGCTGTTGCTGTGGATGACAATATTGTCATAGAATATGGATTTAAAATGTGGTCCATGAGCCGTCGAACGGTGGCCGGCACTCAATGTATGCCGAAGGTGAGAACATTACGTTGAAATAGACCTTAGGGAGTAGCAAAGGCAGTTTTCTCTTTGTCTGTGGAATTTAAGGGGACTTGCCAATATCTCTTGGTTGGGTCAAGCGTGGAGATATTCTTAGCTGTTCCTAGTTTCTCAATCAACTCATCTATCCTTGGCATGGGATAGTTAACAAATAGGGAAATAGTTTAGCTTCCTAAAGTCGATACAGAAATGCCAGTATTGGTCAGGTTTGGCAACCAAAACAATCAGTGAGAACCTGGGACTCTGAGGGCTTGATGATAATAGCCTTGAGCATTTCCTCTATTTCTGTTTTGATGATTTTTCTCTTGGCTTCAGGAATTCAATATGGTTTTAGATTGATTGTTTTCTCTGCAGGTATTTGGATCTAGTGGAAAATATGTGTGACTCTACCTGCTTTTTCTGAAAATGCTTAGTGGAACTGTCACTAAGATATTGTTGACATGTGAGTAATATGTATGAATTATTCAATGTACTATTTCACAATCGGTGAGGAGGGTGGCTATAGCAACCATGGTTGTTTAGCTAGGGCTCTTCCATTCCTTTAGTAGATATAGTAGTACCTGGGATTTCTGACATCTGTCAGGTTGTGAGACCAAGTAATTCAAGGGACCCGTTCTCACTCTAAAATCTGTACCACTTAAAAACCATCTTATTTTCATAGGTTGGAAGGAGTACTAAGACAGATTGACCTACGGAGAAGGTCCTGCGTGTTTATTATGAATTGCCTTTTGATGTTCATGGGCTTGGCCTAACTGGTGGTTCACAATTTCTCTTACCGCTGCCATATGGACTCTCAATTTTTGGGCGGTCTGGGAAATTGGTAAGATGGCTTCCTCTCTATCCTCCCATGTTTCTCTAAACACGTCTAGAACATCTCAAGGTTCCGTCCCTTAGAGTCACTCGAAAAGGGGAATATCACAGGGAATCTTGAGGGGGTCTTAGGGACCACAAATCGATCTCAGGGGATCATTAAATCCCATTTATTTCCATCGGTTTCCACCAATTTATGTAAGATTCTTTTGAGTGTCTGTTTAAACCTTTCGACCAATCCATCTGTTTGTGGATGATAGACGGATGTCTGCAAGGTTTTTCTGTGGAGTAACTCCTTTATCTCCTGTGTCAGATGGGACATGCATGTGGTGCCTTGGTCAGTAAGAATCTCTTTTGGGAATCCTACTCTAGAAAGAAAGATTAAGAGATGTTTCTAGATATGCTGGTTGGTATTATTTCGGTAAAGCCTGTTCTGAATCCTCACAAGGCATAGTAGGTTCGTCCCTTCTACCTTTTTCCCCCACTGCTCTTAAATATTGTGTTTTTTCAAAGTTTTTAAATGTTTTCCTTTCCTCTCTCTCTCCCTGCCCTGTGGGCGCTTTGAAACAGTATTTTCTTATTGTATAAGTGCCTAACAATAAAATAAATAATTTCTTTGGGCAAAAGCTAGATCGGGAAGGGGTGCACTTTCTTCTCCCTCCTCTCTGGTAACTTCTTCTATAATAAAATCGAATTCAGGTGCTTTTTACATCAGAGTCACTTTTCGTTTGGATGTGCCTGTTGTGCCTCCCCCTTCTACCACTCTCACCCCCTCCTACCTAATATGTGTCTTTTACACTTAATTGCCATGTTCGTCTTGCCCTACACCGCCCAACCCCCTTCTCCACTTCTTCTTGTTTCGCTCTTGCATTATTGTAACGACCGTCAGGCATCTGCATTAATTTTATTGTTTTATGTTGTAACCGTTTGTATTCCTCCTGTCCGATGTTGCACCACTAAACTAATAGTACTTGCCCATTCTGAATGTACCAATGCCTACTAAGAATGTCAATCTTTGTAACCCTCCCTGCGTTGGAGTGCTTTGAAACTCTTGTTTAAGTGTGTAGGCGCTAAATAAATGACAAATGGGGACGTCTGCCTCTCCAAAACCCCTCAAGCCTCTTTTTGTCCCTTCTAGTCTACCTCTTGGGAAAGAGGAAACTGCCTGTTCCAGAATACCTTGTGCTATCTTCTCCCCCTCCTTAACAGTATATGGACTACTCCCATGGTTGTGTAATAAGACCGTGACTTTGCCTCTAAAGTTAGGATCGATCACCCCCTGCCATGACGACCAGGACATGTTTCCATGCGAGTCCTAATTTTGAGGCAAGTCTCATGTAGGTACCTGGGGGTGGTACAAGACTAAGCCTTGTGGGTATTAATCCCCTCTCGTTGGGTGGGACTAGTATGTCTTCTCCACTTTGTAAATCAAAAGCTACTGACTGTTTGGTGGCCACAGTAGGATTTGTAGCTGTTGGATTTAATTTAGTGACTAGAACAATCAGTTGGTTGACATCCAACTCCTGACACCATATGTGAATGGTCGGAAGGAGGAGTCGGAGGCAACATAGACCTTTTTTAAGTGCTTTATTTTAAATAATAGAAATGGCCTAGCTTGCCCTTTCGCTATAGGGGAATTCCCTACCTAACTAAATTAAACTATGGTGCTTGTCTGATGTCTTGAAGTCATAGATAAAAAATGCCCTCAGTCCAAACCTAACTAACCCTTTCTGACCTTGTCACTAATAATACAAACTAAACTGGGCCCAAAAGAATCTCTCTCTTCTGGGGGCCTCCCCTTTGCCTTTTTGTCTTGCAGATTCTCCCAGGGACTTCTGGTTTCCTAGAAGTCTTTAATATCCTGTATCACAAAAATACTCCTGATGATTTCCTCTGGCACTGAAATATCTTTCATGAGTTCCTGCAGCTCTACCCAACTGTTGGTGGGTTGTATTTACTTGAGCAAACAATCCTTAATGCTGTTCTCTTGAATATAGTCTATTAAATTCTTTCCTTTTGCTCTGGATTGTTCCTCTGATTCATTCGTTTTCAAAGTTCTCCACCTCTGAGATGGCTTTATCCAGTTCCTTCTTTCTTGGTGTACTTCACATTGTAGTCCTAACCCACAATACGTTTCAAAACCTTTCTTACCTGGGTCTCCCCACTCTTTAACAATTGTCGCTCTTGAAATCACTTCTTGGGGTTTTCTCTGTCTTCCCGCACGCTAGTTGTTTGCACTTTCTTAACACTTCAGAACCTTTTTCCTGCTTTAGGCTTTTAAATATCTCATCAGATATCTGTTTCTGCTCACATCGCATCTTAATGGCCACTTTTTACTGCTGATACTTATGATAAATTCACAACAACAAACAATACTGTAACAACAACAAACCGTCTTCACATCTGGAGTTACATATTGTGGTCCGTATCAGATTATGTAGCAACGCATACAGGAGCGGCGTGTGTCATAGGGAGCTTGGGCATGAGGGCGGGAATGCGGTTAGCCTTGTATCAATTGTGCATTGCATATCATGTCACATCTGTCTCAAGTATATCTCGTGTGTGTTCACGGTGGTTTATCATCTGATGGGTGGAACATGTCCCAAATCGGTGTTTTCCAGGCCTCATACGCAGGGCTTGCATCACTCCCTGCTCTGGACACCCCGTCTCCCCACACTCTGGTTTCTGCCTCTGCCCAGTGGTCTAATTCTTTTTGCCATCTGGTGTATTGTGGGCCTGCCGGTGCTTTACCTGCCATTGCAATGGACCTTTTTAGCTAATATGCATACCATGTCCATAAATTTAACAACATGCCTAAATTTGCTTATTCTTGGGTAGTCGCCTAACAGGCATTCCTTTGGTGTCCAGTCGTATCTTACTATCCCAATCTTTCTACAGGCTTGCTCAATTCTGGCCCAGAAGTGTTGTATCTTCGGGCACCTCCAGAATATGTGTAGCATCCCTGCTTCACCTGAACCACACACCAAGGAAAATTGGGCGTTCTTTGCTGCTGAATTCGGCTATTCTGCTTGGTGTAATGTATGTTCGGTACAAGATGTTTAACTGTATCTGTCTGAATCTGGCATTTCTAGACACCTCTCGGGGATACATTAGTATTCTTTTCTATTCCCTGGTCTGTTTTCCACCCTTTTTTCAGTGTTTCACTCTTGGGGTTAGGTCTATCTAACAGCTGGCCATATAATCTAACTCCCTTCCTGGGCACGCTCCTGGAGAAACTGGCCATCTCCCAACTCAATCTCCACACTGAATCTGTTGGTTTTCTTCATGACCATCAGTCTGGCTTCAGAGCTGCCAGAAGCACGGAAACTGCTCTCCTGAACATCCGTGAAAACCTGCTCTCCAACCTCGACTCTAAACACCCCTTGCGTTCTTATCCTGCTTGATCTCTCTTCTGCCTTTGACACTGTCAATCATGCCATCCTGCTCAACCGTCTCCATGACAACCTAGGTATCACTGGTCTGGCTCTGGCGTGGCTGACTTCTTTCCTCTCTGACCGACCCTCCCAGGTCCAACTTGGGTCCTTCCTCTCCGACATCTTTTTCTCTACCTGTGGTGTCCCACATGGATCTAACCTCTCTCCCTGGCTGTTCAACCAATACCTGGCACTCCTTGCCCACTGCATCGCCACTCTCTGTCCCAACGTTCCGTGCTATGCAGATGACGCCCAGCGCATTTTCAGGCTACCCTCGGCCGCCTCCTCCTCCCCTTCCCTCATCTCTGACTGTCTGCCATCCTGGATTGGTGTGCCGCCAACGACCTTTGCCTTAATGCCAGTAAAACTGAGATTCTACTCATCGCACACCCACTCCCTCCTTCCCTGCAGCTCCCTGGCCGGCCTCTCTTGGCCCTCCCACTCCCACCTGCATGGCAAAAAACCTTGGGGCCATCTTCGACTCTGCACTCTCCTTCTCCCCTCACATCTCTGACGTCTCTAAGAGGTCACACCACCAGCTGCACCTCCTTAGAGGTATTCTTCCTTTCCTATGCTTCCCCCAGAAGCTCACTGTCTCCAGAGCCCTGGTCCTCTCCAAGCTGGACTACTGTAACAGCCTCTATCTAAATCTTCCTGCCTCCATTCTCCGCCTTCTGCAACTTATCCAGAACAGGACTGTGAGACTTGTCCTTGGCCTCAAGCCCAGGGATCGTATCTCTCCAGGATGAAATCTCTGCACTGGCTCCCAGTGGCTGCGAGGATTAAATTCAAAACCCTCTGCATTGTACACAAGGCCTTCTGGGTTCTGGGGCCGAAATACCTTCAACTCTCTTCCTAAATACCTTCCTTCTCGAGCTCTTCGCTCATCTGCCTCCAACTCCCTCAGGGTCAGTCGCTTCTCCAAGCAACGAGTTGGTGGCAGATCACTCTCTTCGGCAGGGGCCTTTCTCTGGAACAGCCTTCCTGCCTCTCTGAAACTCGAGGAGAACCACCTCCGGTTCCAGAAACACCTCAAAACCTTCCTCTTTGCTTCTGCTTTCTCTCCTCCCCTCCCTTGCTGAACTCCTGCACTGCACTGGTTACCTTGCCACCCTTCTGATGTCTGGCCCAGGCCCTGTCAACTGCCCACCTGCACTGCCTCCCTGGCAACCTCTGCACTTGGGGACTGTTTTCTGTATCCCTTCAGTCCCCTTTCCAGCACTTTGTCCGCACTTCCTTGCACTTGCCTGTTTTTTAGGTATTTTATTTATCTTATTTATTCCACTTCCCATGTACTACACCCCCCCCCCCTCCCTTTCCCCCTTGCAATCTTCCTTTCCCCCCTTCCCATGCACTTGTGCGATATGAATGACACCTGGCCTAGTAAGATCATTGTCTGTCCTCCCTTTGTTCCCCTCCCTTGCCTCGTCGCACCTTGAAACACTTGTGTATAGGCGCGTTATAAATGCCATATCATATAATACCATATATCATATCATACCGGCTTCCAACCCTCCCCCAGATTGTGCATCAGAGTCCGCAGGGGATCTGCTGACGGTTCTTATGGCCAGCTCTCCTGTTTCTCTTTTGCTACCCTCCTGGTCCTCTGGTACCATAAGAACTGTCCGCTGGGTACTCCCTCTTTCTCTCGCAGGGATTCAAACTCCTTAAAAACACCCTCTTCATAAACGTCCCCCCCAGGTGTAGATGCCGCATCTTTCCCAGCGCTTACAGACATCGGCTGCAATCGGGGTTTCTGGTGAGTAAGGGTGTCTGCGTACCAGTAGCCTCTGGGCCCTGTTCCACACCTGCCTGGCCAGTTCCACTATCATTGGGACATTACCCAAGCACCGCAGTGGGACCCACAGTATTTCTTTTAGACGCGCTGGTGTTTTAGTAGCACTGTTTATGTCGTGGTCTCATCTGCGAGCCATTCGGGTCACAAAGCTGAGTTGTGCTGCGAGATAGTATCTTTCCAAATCTGGTAACTGTACCCCTCCCTCCTTGTACGGCAGAGTCAGTGTGACCAGGGACAGTTTGCATCTGGTGGGCCCCCAGAGGAACTCCCTCAGTAGTACCTCCACGCTGTTTCTTGATATGACTGAAATTAAATGTCTCTTTGCCTATTTTACCTGAGTCTCGCTCCTCATTACACTTGCAACCCATTCAACCTCACACGCCAGCTCTGGTATCGGGGTGGAAAACTGGCGGACGAGAGACAGCTCATCTTTACTGAGCTCTACCCTCTCTACTGTTTCAATGGGAGCATGCTGAATGTTCCAAGCCCCCTTATTTTTTATGCGCTGTACTGGAACGCCTAAAGTGAAATGGAGCTAAGGGGAAAAGGTTTTTCTGCACTACATATGTACAGCATCTGGCAATGGATTTGCTTTAGATAGGAAAGTATAATTGTTAATGCACGTTTTTGGATACGAGGGAGAACGTATATATGATACCGTACCATAAATTGGTGAGGATGCACACAATGTGGATGATATGAAGTAATTTGAAAGATCTTTGCTAAAGCTTGATCTCCACTTAAATCCCAAAACAAGTACTATCTTGGAATGGTATAAAATTGGCATACGCATACAAGACAGTGAAACTGTAGAAGAGTACATGGCCGCCCTAAGACACCTAGCGATTACGTGCAATTTTGGTAATTTGTTAGATGAACACATGCGTGATCAATTTATGATACGTTGCAGTAACAATCGTATCAGAGAAGAGCTGTGTCTTAAAGATGAGGTTTTAAAAATAGCTAAAAGGGTTGAATACTCGATGGCGCGTGTTGCAAAGTTTAACAAGGCTGAACAAAAAATGTCTTCTTGTCCAAGGTGCAAAATGTTTGAGAAATCAACTTTTCCCATAAACAACTACTTGTCCCAATATGCTGCTTACATAAAATATTAAAGTATACTGATGCAACTAGTCATAAATGTTAATGAAACCTGCTCGGCTGCAAAAAATTAAAAAAAAAATTAAACTTGCTTCATGACATCAGATTAGTCTTTGCTGGAGGAGGTGCTGGACTGATGAAGGAACTGTCCCTTAGTGGTCATTTATTGGTGGGGGGTTTTAGAAGATATCAGGGGCTCCCAAACCCAGCAAAGTCCCCATACACTCCTATCAAGGTCCTCTAATGAAGCTGTACCAGTTAATCTGATAAATTTGCAGGTGCTGGACAATAATATAATTCTCATGAAGTCACATACAGACAGCTGTACTAGTGTACCTCAGTCCTGATGAGCAATTTAATTAACAGATTATGGTTATAACGAATGGTGAATTTACTATTCGCCGGAATACTGAATAAATTGTTCCAAGTCTTCGCCCGGAGCCAAATAATGAGCTGAATAGTAGATATGTTTACTAGAACATATTAAAGCAAATGGTAAATGTTGCTTTGCAAATAAAGAAAAGTCGCCCAATAATATATGCACTCATTTTAGATTTATTAATTTTGTAAAACACAATGAAGATTGTCCACGCTTAAAGCGCAGGCCAGTCTTGATTCTATTAAAGACCAGCATTATGCTTTTCTTCTTTATTACTGTACCCACAGCAATTCAACTTTAACACATTTTTACTTTCTTTAAAACTTTGAGAACACATTTTTGTTTCCTCCCAGGCGTTCTGGAGGTCAAAAAACAAAACAGGGATAGTAAAGTTTTGAAAATGAAGTAAAAGGTCTCTTTAAACTGCAAAACCCCATGGTCCTCTGGGTTTATGTAGTCCTGAATATCTCCCTTCATCCAATCGGGCTCTGACCATACGTATAATTGTCCCTTCTCTTGAGTTCCACTCCTCTTTCTTTGACAGTCAACCAATGTAAGTGAACCAATCCAACAGTCAACTTTAACCAACTGGCGTGAATTTCAATAGACCAACTTCGCCGTAACCTCGGCTCTGTAAAGGTTAAAGGCACTCCTTCCTTGAGGTTAGTCTCCCTCGTCCCCTTGTTTACACTCGGGTCGCTTTCTGGTCTTCTCCTGAAAGGAAAAGGAAAACGTATGATGAGCGTAGGTCTGTCATTAACATACTCTTGTCCATCCACATATTTACACAAATACTTGTCCAATCTCATATTTAAAAAAATACAGACATTGTATGTTCTTGACCCACTAGGGTGGGATATAATGCTCGCCTCCTTGTCTTTAATAGAATCAAGACTGGCCTGCGCTTTAAGCGTGGACAATCTTCATTCTATGGCGAGACAGGAGGCGAGCATTATGCTTGTTCAAAGCTACTTATCACTTTATTCGCTATCTGTGAAACAGGCTTAAAATAAAAGGTCTTGAATGTGCATTTGTTAGACCAGTCAGCAGATCTCATGATATCTTGCAAGGAAACGCCTACTGTGAATGCTCTAGATGCCATAGCTCCTCACGCTGTGTGTGCGCCAAACTGGGATAGATCAACCCCTGCCCAGTGCATGACTTCTCTAACCCATCTTGCGATGGTGGCTGTTGCTTTCACATGGAAAGGTTGCCTATGTGCAGTCAACAGGTGGGTAACTCCCCTAGGTCTCAACTCTGCCGTGGCCGCTTCATAATTCTTAATACACTGAGCTACTCATAGTTTAGTATTATCTGGAAAGTATAGATATGAAATAACGGAAGAGTCTGATTTAGTCCTGTTCGCTACATTAATGGCTACTGCTTCAGGGTAGAAGATCTTTCCGTCTACTTCCAACGCTTTCACATCTGACACCCTCCTGCAAGCTATGAGACACAAGAGCATGGCTAACCTCCCCGACAATTGGGATCAAGATAGTTCTCTGTTTTCCGGCCAAGATAGGAATAGTTGAAACACTACTTGCATGTCACAGAGCACTGAATACTTGGGCTCGGGCAGCTTACGTATCTTTACCCCTTTCAAAAGCCGGAGAACGGCTGGGTGTTCTCCTATTGGGTGCCCTTCTACTTTGTCGTGCCCTGCTGATATCGCAGACCTGTAGACACCTATCGTCCTGTAAGCACAGCCCTCCTCAAATCTTTGGGCTAAGAAATTCAACATGTGTACTAGAGGGGTGGAAGCAGGATCAATGCAGAGACCTGTGCAGAATGAGGACCAACGCTAACAAGCTGCACCATAGCTCCTGATTGTGGAAGGCGCCCATGAGTCTCTGATGCAGTCTGCAGCGATCTGTGAAATGCCCGGCAGCTGCTAGCGTTGCCTGAAACCCTGCAAGCTAACAGGCGCAATGTTCCCTCTGCTATGAGCGGGTGAAATAGACCGTTCGGATCCTGAAGAATGTCCTCCCTGTGAGGGAGTATCCTCTGGAAATCCGTAGAAAGTTCCATCACTACTGGAAACCACGGCTGTGATTTCCACTTCGGAACTATGAGCACTAGCTCTGCTTGCTCTCTCCTCACCTTCGCTAATGCCCTCGTCAGCATGATGAACGGAGGGAATGCGTAATGCACTGCTCCCATCCACTGCTTCAGGAATACATCCGTCCCTGCTGCTTCCGGGTCTATTCTCCAACTGTAAAATCTGGGGATCTGTGCATTGAGTCTGGTGGCAAATAGATCTACTTCTATGGGTCCCCAGAGGTGGCAAATCTTGGTGAAGATGCTCGGATGCAGCCTCCAGTCGCTGGAGTCTACCAGATATCGCAAATTCCAATCTGCTACTACGTTCTGAGCACCTGGCAAATACGCCACAGAAACTGATATGTGCTGCTGCAGACAATGATGCCAAAAATCCTTTGCCAATTCTGCCAACATCCTGGAGGACGTGCCGCCCAGTTTATGTACCGACGGCCAAAATGTTGTCAATTTTTAGGACGACGCAGCAGTTGGCCCGATCCCTGGTGAATGCCCTCACTGCAAAAGACCCTGCTAGGAGTTCCAGGCAATGTATATGGAGTTGAAGCTCTTCCTGGGACCATTTCCATTCTGTCTCTAGATTTCCGCATCGCGCCCCCCAGCCCGCTCTGCTGGCGTCTGATTCTATCACTAGATCTGGGGTATCCCCGAAAATCGCTCTGCCGTTCCAGGCTTACATGTTCTGCAACCACCATTGTAGCTCTGTGATCGCCCCTGATCCAGGGTAACAAACTGGTGATAACCTAGCCCTCCCCTGAGATGCCTGATCTTCAGTCACTGTAGGGCTCTGTAATGCAGAGGCCCTGGAAAAATCGCTTGAATCGAAGCCGGGAGGTGGCCCACAATGCGCGCTAGGTTGCGTAGCAAAATTACTTTTGTTGTTACTACTGCTCTGAGTTCTTTCCTTATCGCTCGAATCTTCTGAGCTGGAAGTTCTTGTGAGGCTTTCTTGGTATCTATCACAAAACCCAGAAACTCTATTCTTTGCGTGGGATGGAGGTCTGATTTCTCTGTGTTTATAATGAAACCGTGAGATGACACCAAGTTTCCTACCCAGGCCGCTTGATCTTGCAACTGTGCTGCGCTCTGACCTAGAATCAGTACATCGTCTAGGAAAATTATCATTCTTATCCCTCTTTCGCGAATGGCTGCTGCTACCGGCCGCATAATCCTGGTGAAGGCCCATTGTGCCGAAGTTAGACCAAAGGGGACCAAACATGTGGACCCCCTTAGTTCTGTGCCCCAACTGAAGCGTAGATACTTTCGGTGTTCTGCTGCTATGGGAATGTTCAGGTAGACGTCTTTGAGGTCTAGGCGGACTAGCCAATCTCCTGTTCTGAGAAGGTCTCGGAGCAGATGAATGCTTTCCATCTTGAAGTGTCTGTATATTCGTTCAAACTCTTCAGATTAACTGGCCTGAACTTCTCCCCTCTGTGCACTAGAAACATGTTGCTGACAAAGCCCTGACTTTCTTGAGTCTCCCGTTCTACTGCTCTCTTGCTTGCTAAGCTGCCCAGCTCGTGGAATAACTGTGACTGTTCCAATTTGCGGGATACAAATTGGAACTGGCTGTCACGCTTGAGTGAGGGTTCCTATGAATTCTAGATGCATGCCTGCCACTGCTTGAAGTACCCAAGCATTGTTGGTCAAATCGCGCCATGACTGCAAAAACCAAATTGTCCTGCCCCCTATTTCGTGGGTCAACTTCAAGGTACTCACCGTCTGGCGCTTTCTGCTGCCTGTAGGCTCCTCTCACCCTCCTGTTTCTGGGGTAACGGCTTCTTGAGGGAAAAAAGTTATCCTGCTGGCGGTTTTCCCAGTATTGGGCCCCCTGTCCCTGGGGTCTCCCGTGTGTTGTAAGGTGACCGGACGCTCAACCCCTCTGTCGTCCGGTCCTTGCAAAAACCCAACTAGGGAATATCATCCGACTCGAGCTCTGCGCCTTCTCCAGGGCGGAATATGTTCCGACAAACTGGTTAATTTCCTTGGCGAATGCTTCGCCAAACAGCATTCCTTTGGCCCCTTTGCCTGATCGTATGACGACAGGTCGCTCAGTTTGCTATCTATTTTCAAAAGTACCCCTTTTCTTCTGTCTTGAGACGAGAGTGCGCAGTTTGCGTTTCCTAGTAAGCAAACTGCGCGTTGGGCCCAGTTTGCTAGGGCTCAGGGGTCTACCGGGGTGCTGCTGTCTATGGCTCTTTCTGATAAATCCATAATCTTAGCGAGTGGTCCCGAGAGGTCGAAGAGCTTGTCGTGACACCCTCTTCATGCTCTGTCCTCTTTTCTCACATCCTTAGATGATTTGGTGACAAAGGTGACCATTTTTGGGTCGAGGTCCTGGGTGTCTGTGACTTTACCCGGCAGCTCCGGCCTGGGGCACTCTGCCCTCATCTTGGATCTTACCTCCCTGTCAGGAGGTTTTCTTATTTGTTGCGCAATGTACTGCGCCACTCTGGGAGAAGGCACCCAGTCTGTAGACCTCGGATATCTTATCGCCTCCAGATCGAACATATCTGCTAAACTTTCATCTTCTGGGGGATGCTCTGGTACTTCGGGTTGGAGAGATTCCTCTTCCCCTCCACTCTCATCGTCCGGAGTGTACCCTGCATCCTCTACCTCCCCCTGTATTATACACCCCTGGGGCAGGGGGTTGAGAGCCTGGCACTGCCGCCCTTTTCAAAAAGGCTTCTTTCAGCCTTGCCACTGGGTTGACTGGCTCTTGAGGTCTCAAGTCTACCCCTTCAGGATGGCTCGGGGGCGTCAAAGAGTGCTTACTCTTCAGAGCTTTACTGCCCTGATTATCAACCTGATTATCGGGGTGTCTGGCTGAGGTTTCCTCGCCGGGGCTAAGCGCCCTCCTCTTCTTGGACTTTTCATGCTCTGGTTTTTGCTGGTTAAGCCTAGCTTCAAGGCCATCTAGCCTCTGTGACAAGGGTAATACTCCCTCTGCCACAGCCTGCAGTAATGAGTCTCCCAGGACTGTCTTAAAACTAAGGGAGAGGTCCTGGTCCTCTCCTACAGGCTCTTCTGGCCATTCTTCAGGACTCCACTCTGGCGTGGTGGACCTAGACCCTCTGGGCTCTTTGTATTGTGCCATATGGATGCTGTGGAACCTCTGCCTTAGTATCAGCCAACGAGGTGTCTTATCACAGTGACACAGCAGGTGGATTGAACTGCAGGCAACGTTCGATTTCGTATTTTCTTTCTTTTAAAAAAAAAATGTTTATGAAAGATTCAGCTACATATATTGCGCTGCGATGTTCGTTCGCTGCACTGAGTGGAAATGGTTTGAAAGCGCGGTGGCTGCTGGGGCACTTCGCTCGAGCTTGCCGCCGCACCTGCTGGGTCCTAAAGACCGCCAGGAGGAGCGTTCCAGCGTTCGTGCTCAAAGCGATCTGAGGAGGTGGGGCCGGCTGCCTCATGCGAGCGCGATCCCTCGCGGCTCCGGCACCCCCGCTCCTGCTATTCTGCCTATGCCCGCGAAATGACTCCATACGTTCTATCTAATGCAGGTACGCAAATGAAAACGAAAAATAAGCCGCTCACAATTCCTCACGCGGCACTAATATACTTCACTTCCGCATTGAATACAAAGCTTATAAACAATACTAATCATGCGCTCCATTAAATTCGATAACTCCCCTACAAAGTACTAGAGATATAACGAATAACAAAGCACTTATCTTGTGGGACAGCAACAAAGAAAGAGGAGTGGGACTAAGGGACTATTATACGTATGGTCAGAGCCTGATTGGATGAAGGGAGATATCCAGGACTACATAAACCCAGAGGATCAGGGGGTTTTGTATTTTAAAGAGACCTTTTACTTCATTTTCAAAACTTTACTATCCCTGTTTTGTTTTTTGACCTACAGAACGCCTGGGAGGAAACAAAAATGTGTTCTCAAAGTTTTATAGAAAGTAAAACTGTGTTAAAGTTAAATTGCTGTGGGTACAGTAATGAAGAAGAAAAGCATAATGCTCGCCTCCTGTCTTGCCATCGAATTAAAGTAATTAAAGAACAAGAGATTGGTTTTAATTGCTTTACCCATATGACACTAATATGTGAAGCCTATGTGTGGGAGATTACATTTTTTTTTAACTTCTTTTTTTTTTTTCAAGAACATAACATACCATGTCCAATCGTTACAGGCAATCTTCTTGATCTCAATAGGCTTCTGAACATGACATGTCCTCCAGCAACATACAAATGTATACAATCCTCCCCATATTATCTCCCATTCCACAACACTCTCCCCATCCCTCCAATCTGAGTCCCCAGAGTAGTACCATTCTGAATATCCCCCGTCAGTGGTTCATGTCCCTAATTGTCATCGCCCCTCAACACAGGGAGCAACGGCTCACCCAAAAATATTGGCAGTTCAGACTAGTAAACTAATTGACTCACACACACTGCTGCCTGTAGATTGTTCACCAACACTATCCCAGAAGGACCCCATTCCTCCCAGAGGTGCACTTTTCTTGGCAGGCGGCTCTTCTTGGCTGTCAGCCGCAAATACTTCTGACTGTGCAGTTTGCTCCGCTGTGTGCGATGTAGGTTCGTCCAGCAGTTTTAGGCCAGTTGAGTGTATTGTACATTTGACACAATTCGCCACAACATCGGTGCTGAAGAACCTCAGCTTGAAGCGAGGATGTATTCCTGTTGCCACCGAGTAAATTATCATTTCTTCAAGTTCGTCAAACCGGCTCTGTATTGCCTTCAGTAAATCAGGTTTCACACATGTATCGTTCACCTCGCCAGACCCCTGGTATACTGTTAAAGCTTTGACAGCCAAAAAAACAATGGAAATGCTGCCTGTGTGTGTGCAAATCTCATTGATCATCTCTTCAAATGGTGCCAGCAAGGACGGTACATTCAATGCCATAAGTGACTGGCTGGCGGAAAGATTTGGGACTTCATCATCTGCTGCACAGTCGAGACTCGCTGGCCGCATGTGCGCCACCAAACGCTGCAGCATCAAAAGGGGAGAGTTCTGTGTTGATATATCTTGATTAGCTGCTTTTCAGCACAACCCAAGATTCTTCTGGATCGAGTGCAAGTGAGAGGTGGCAGAACTAGAATGTTTAAATGTCCAACTGGCCTTCTCGCATGAGCCAGCATGTCAGGCACATATGTGTGCAAAATGTCCATTGTGTATGCACAATTACAGGGACGTGCAAAACACCCCAGACTTACAAAGTCTCCATCTCTGCTTTGCGCACGTTTGCTGCGTTTTCTTGCACAGCAACATGCACTTTGCAATGCCCAATTTCCCATTTAAAAAAAAAAAAACATTTTCTCAATAGCTAAACCTATTTTAGCCCCAGTAAGGCTCTGTCAAATGCTTCAACACTGCAACAAAACACCATGCCTCCACATGTTGCTATCCAGCCACTGGGCTGTGAAACTCATAAATGTTTTCAGTGTTTTCTGAGGTTCAAAGATCTACTGTGAATGCAATTTTTTCAGCACACTGCACCTCAGCTGCTATTTTATGGCACACATTCTGATAAATGTCAGGGATTACACGGGTGGAAAAAACTTTTGGGATGGCAGTCTGTAACGCAGCTCCAGTTTATTTATCAAACGCAGAAAGCTCATGTCTTATACAATGGAAAACGGTTGTAGATCTAATGCAAGCATTTCACCGATGCTTTGGTGCACTGCATGTGCAGAGGAGTTGTCCTGAGACGGGGCTTGTTTTTTTTCCAAGCCGTGTTGGATGGTTTGTTGTCACTTAGAGAGCAGTGGGTGTTGTTTGGGACTGCTTCTCTTTTCCCTTCATGCTCGACAAATTCATTTGGGTGCTTGGCACGCAGGTGGTTTGTTAATGCAGATGTGCTACTCTGTTTTATGTTTGCTGACCCACGAGATAAAACTGCAGAACACACTATTGAGTTATCGCCAAGCTTGACTGTGAAGTAATCCCAAACATGGCTTGTTTTCTCATTGTGGCTGCCCATGATCACAACAGAATTTGGGGTTTGCCACGGAAGGTACACTGTGTATGGGAGCCAGCCTGGGGTGTACTCTGGAGATGGGATGGCATCTTCAAGGATCTTGGTGCAAATCAAAAAGGCTACTGTCCCAAAAAACAAAAAGTTAAGCAAAAAGTCACATGACTGTTATGGAAAGGCCCTACCTAATGCTGGCTTTGAATCGGCATTCAGGTAGGGCAAGGTTTTACTTCAAAAGGTTTACGCAAATACTTTGAAAAGCAGTACAGTTTTACTCCAAACACTTTGATAAGATGGACGGTAATACTAGCAAAGAGCTTGAAAAAGCATTGGAAATGTGTAGCCCACACTTCACATGGAAATACTCCGAAAAGATTCACAGCTCGACTGAAACGGACTTCCTTTAAAAAATAAATTCTAAACTTATACGTTTTCTCTCCAGACCCAAACATCAAAAGAAAATGACTTTCACAAGGTAATCCTCAACGTAATTGGGTTAGGACCTTCTCTAGATACAAGTGCTGCCTTCTCACTATAGGCAGCACCCGTCAGCAAATGTACTCAGCACCCCACTCCACCCTTCTCTCCCACCGGCAGTTACCAATGTCCTAGGTGCGGTCACAGCAAGATGGGTCTTTCGTGCTGGCTTCTTCTGACAGCAGTTCAATCAAGATAAGCTACTAAAATGAAAAAAAGAAAATGTCTGTTAAGGGAAGCATTACAATGCACCATGAAATGTTGCAAACCATCCTCTCGTCGTCCCTGACATTGTGCACCTTTGAAACCCCTGCCCACCCTGTCATTGGTGGGATCCCACAGTTAAAAATTATATTTACAGAAGTGTTATTCTATAATTAATCATAAAGTTCTATCAGGCCATCTTTTCTTATGGAGGCATGGCCGCCGCCAGGGCTAAGCCTAGCAACCCCATAAAAAACTGGAGTGTGGACAGCGCACACAGGGCCTTGCCCCCTGCGGCCTCTGTAATGCTTTTTGCATTACGTTTATTTTTTTAAAGAATTTTAAGTCTTTTGGGCCAGGTCCAACAACAGTTGGGAGTGTGGGGGTTGTAAACCTCACATTTCAAACATATTTGAGCTATTTTAAATACGGGGGAGACACGCCGCATCTCCCCCATCTATTTTCTTTCATCTAAATTTGTCGTTTTCAAGTCAAGGTCTTCTACCTCGCAGTAATGGTCTGCAATATTTTGTGGTGATACCGTCTGGGCATGGCTGGCTTGAGAAAAGTGAGCGGATGTGGTCCCCTTGCAGTTATTTTTGTCGGCTGTGCTCAGACCACACCAGCATGGTTCCTTGCACAAGCTGCAGCAACCAATAATGAAAGACCCTACAAGAAACTAGACATAGCAGCACAGCTTGCGAAACTGACAGCTGAGCCAAGGGACATGAGATTGTACACCCCTAATCAGTCTGACAACTTCTGGGTGATTGCCCACTGACTTCCCATCAGTGAGCTTATGAAAAATGTGCCGGTCTGTGCGTTCAGTCTGGAGGCTAACAGGTCGACATCCATCAGACCCCAGACTTCTCTCAATTTCCGGAACACTCCACTGTCCAGATGCCAGTCGTTGGCATTCGTTAGATACCTGGAGTTCAGTCCGCCACCATGTTCATGGTACCCGAAGATATTCTGCCGTGACTGATGTCCGGCACTCCAGGCAATGATGCCAGAAGTCTTTGGCTAACTCTGCTAGTAACCTGGACCTTGTGCCCCCTAAATGATTTATGTAGCGCACTGCTGACACATTGTCCATCTTCAGGAGAATGCTGCAGCTCACCCTGTCTCTCGTAAAAGCTTTGAAGGTTTAACTCCTATAGAGCCCATTTTCCACCTATCTCTGTGGAACCGCACCTGGCTCCCTAACCAAAAATGGCACGGTTCCATGTTCCGGAGCCACCACTGCAGCTCTGTCCTCCCTTCTTGTTTTAAGGGAAGCCTCTATTGATACAGGAATCCCTGATGTAGATGTTTGGTCTTGATCCTTTGCAGGGCTCTGTAGTGTAACAGCCCTGGAAATATGGCCTGGATGGCGGAGGCCAATAACCCTACGATCATTGCTAGAGTCCGCAGAGATATCTCTGTCTTTCTGAGACACCCATTTCTTTCTTTTTTGATGTCCTTTATCTTTCTTGCTGGAAAATCTAGGGTGGCTTTCCTGGTGTCCAAAACAAACGGCAGGAAGTCGAGCCTTTTGCTGGGTTTGAAGTCTGCTTTCTCTAGATTGATCAGAAATCTCAGGGATGTTAGAAGGTCCTACACCCACTGTGTCTGTTCCACTAGTTCTTCTGTATTCTCTGCTAGAATATAAATATTGTGGAGGTAGACTAGCGTCCTGATACCTCTCTCTGATCACTGCTGTTACCGGTTGCATTAGCTTGGTATAGGTCCATGGCGCAAAGGAAGACCTGAATGGCAGTGTCTTGAACTGCCAAAGCTGATCTCCCCATCTGAAGCTGAGCCATGATCTCTGCTCTCATGCTACTGTTACCGTGAGGTACACGTCTTTTAGGTCTACACGGCAAAGCCAATCGTACTTCCAGAGAATGTCCCTAAGTAAGTGTGTGCCCTCCATCAAGAAATGTCTGTAGAAGATGCACCCGTTTAGCACCTTCAAGTTTACTGGTCTTACTTCGTCCTTTGTCTACTGGGAACATAATGCTGATGAAGGCAGATCTCCCCAAGACGCTGCGCTGTATGGCTCCCTTCATGCACAGTTGCTGCAACTTGCTTTCCAGCAGCTGGAATTCTCTAAGGGATGTATGTATCCGGGGTCCTTTCTATGAATTCAGTGTTTGCCATACCCAAGCATCCCTCGATAGCTTGCGGCATTCATGAATACAACTCTCTGTCCTTCCCCCTGCTGGGGGATAAGGTCCAAAGGTGTGGCTCACCTGATTGCGCTCCCTGGGATCTGCCGTATTCTCGTCCCCTTTGAACTTTTGTATTTCGTCCCCTTGATTTAAAGAGCAAATCTTGCTGACGCGACTCCAGTATTGCGCCATGTGCTTTAAGGTCCTCTGTATGAAGCATGACTTCCGGCCGGGTGACCCTACCCCCCCGCCCACCTCTTGAGCGACCGCTCCCGGAAAATACCCTTTTGGAGGGAAATCTTTTTAATGGGGGATTGGGCTTTGCCGAGAGCCATGTACATGCTTACGAATTGTTTACAAACAGCAGCCTTTGTGCTGCTTCTCCTGCCTCGTAGGATGCTAGGTCCCCCAGCTTGGCGTTGATCTTGAGGAGCAATCCCCTTCTTCTTTCAGAGGACACCGCACAGTTGGCGTTTCCTAGGAGGCATTCTGCCCTCTGCACCTAGCTGGCTTGCTCGTCCGGGTCGACTGGTTTGCCAGTTTCCCATGCTCTCTCAGATATGTCCATAACTTTAATGATTGGTCCTGCTAAGTCTAAGAGTGTCTCCTGACCTCTCTTCCCGGATCTCTGCTGGGGTATAGACAGATATTTTGATGCTTCAGTGACAAAGGTAATCATCCCATGGCCCAGTTTGGGCGTTTCAGCCACCTTTCCTGATAATTCCGTCTTGGACACTCTGATCACAAACAGAGCCTGGTCTCCTTCTCCAGGGGCTTTCTCAGCCTCTGAGCCATTTATAGGGCTCCCCTTGGAGACAGCTGCCAGTCGCTGGACCTCGGATGTCCGATGCTGTCTGGGTCAAACATATCAGACACTTCCGCCCTTTGCTGCCTGACATGTTTCTTTTTGCTAGTTCTTTCTCCTGTGAACTGTCCTGTCTTCGGCTGTCTTTCTAGTTTTTTTTGTCTGTTGACGAGCTGTCAGAGTCTTGCATGTCGTCGGTTTCTCTCATATTATCTTCCCCTAGGGTAGGAGGCTTGGCATGACTAACTTTTTAAGAAAAGCTTCCAAACACACCAGCAGGCTCTAGGGTACACTTTTGCCCCTGATATCTTGACTCAGAGGAGTAGCAGAGAGTTTCCTCATCTGGGTCTTATTACTACCCTGTTTGTCACTGTTTTGGTGACAGTGGTGGGCGTGTCTCTTATTCTGCCACTCTGGTAGCTACTTCCCTATAAGGGTCTTTAGAGTGTCCAATCTTTCTTGCAAGGGTTGTACCCCACAGCCACTACCAACGAGTCTCCCAGCAGCTTTTTGAAACTGGGCACCAGTTCGCTCTCTGCCTCTGTGGCCACGCACGCCCTCCTGGCTCCCTTCGTTCCACTTGTAATCTTCCATGATTGGAAGAAATTGTATAGCCAAGCCCTGGTGCTGAGGTGTAATCTTGTGCTTTTATGTGCTGTTTGCGCCAACGCCTGAACCTGCAGGCAGCGTGACACACCCTGGAGACTTAAGTGGGCCTTAACCAAACTCTTTCTGCCTTTATTTATACTTTTAAAAAAAAAATGTATTCCTTATTGTCTGGTCTCTTTCTTCTTGGAAGTTCCTCTGTGGCAGAGATGTTTTCAAGAACTTTACTCTGCCTTGATGAGTGTTATGTGCCCAAGGGCGATGGTCTTAATATCGCACTGGTGGGTGTGCTGGTATCTGGAGGTTCGCTACCTTCCCAGCGATATCTGTGCCCTTTGCGAAGCACGGGTCTTCCCTCGGGGCTACCCACGATGGACTACCGGGTGAGGAATGGCGCCATCTCCACGCCCCGCTCGTTGCGTGAGACAGGTCTGTGCCTGCGAGCGGTTATGATGTCTCCCCACGTGCAGAATACTCCGGGTCCGGAACCCCCAGACCAACTTGGGTGGAAACTCTGATACGATCGGGGAGGCGTGCAGGCCCTGGGTGCACTCCGATATGAGTACGGGGCCGGCACTCGGAAACTGACGCGGCGCATATAAATACAATGGAAAAATAGGCTTAATTGAGAAAACTAACACACACGCTCGCTGCTTCTATATGCTTGTGTGCATTTCGTTACAGTACTATGACTAATTCACTCTATTATTCACTTAATATAACCATTTATCAATACATCATATGGCCAGAAGGCTAGAGTAAACTAATCTGTTGGAAGAGCAGTAAAGGACCTGGACAGGAAGAGGGATATAATGTTCAGGAAAGAGAAGGACTGAGTAACATAACATGTGTATTTGAAGTGTGCATGTTCACCACCAGAGGGGCATCTTGGTGCTATTGACAGATAACGGATGTTTGTTACCCAACTTAATGGTACTCATTTATCGACCTTGGAAGGGTTAAGGGCTGAGTGTACCTGCCAGGATTTGAAATTGCGACCATGAGGTCAAACTCAGGCCGCTGTAGTGGATGCAATAGTCCACTGAGTTACAGACCCGGTTTACAGAGGTCCGAGTATGGAATGCAGGATTGAAAGTACTGACGGGGACTTGTAGTTCCCTAATAAAAAATAATTAAAAAAAAAGTTATATACAAAGTTAAAGATTTAAAACTGCTCACGAGTAGGAGAATTAAGAAGTTGAAGCATGATGATCGCCTGCGGTCTTGTGATAGAATTGTGCTTTACCAATGCCTCCTTCACACCTCGTGCAATGTTTCAAGATGCAGCTAAGATCTGTACGTTGTAAACAATACAGATCAATAAACATCTTTCACTTCTGGTAACTGATGTTAGTTTTGATTAGATATTTGGGGAGCCACGAGATTAGTCAAATGTTGATTGTTTGTCCTGGGAAACCCCCGTCCGCTTACTAGTGGCCATTTCTTTAAAATTGTCTATTCCATATTGAAAACATTTAAATGGTTGGATGTGCTTCAAAATTGGCACATTTGTTTGAAGACCAGACCATCTTGTATACCGACTCTGGCCTATGGAAAGGAGACCTCTACATGCTACCTTGTTGTTTAATTGGTATTTAAACTAATGACTGTGAGGCTTGCGCGGCTAGGAAGCTACACCTTTTCCAAAATGAGCCATATATATATTTCAGGCCTTGATTTCTGCTTATTCCCGGATCCTAACACTTTATTTCTTGCTGCTTTCGTTTATAGCCTGAAAACGAGCTTTATGAAGTGGAAACCAGAGTATGATGGTGCAGCTTCCGAGTATGCAAAAGCAGGTATGGACTTGAAAGAACATGGCAGTGCTTGTTCTGTATTAAATTCTTGACTAAATCTAGCCTTGCATGCATTGAGCATGGTGGTATATACAACTGAGCATTCTTGGCGTGCAAAGCTATAATTTGAACATTGTTACCTTGAACCTTCATTGACCCTTCTCAATAATTCAATTGTGTAGTGATGTTTAATTCACTAACTAAAGGTTTGACTTGCATTTTGTTTCCCGTAGCCCAAATGTCCACCAGTGATGTCACTGCAAAATGAAGCATAAAGACTTAACCTGCAATACAAATGTCAGTCGAAAAATCAGAGTTTAGAGTCCACAACCTATTTTCCTATCAAAATAAATAAACTGTGATCTTTTTCTGTACTAGTCCATAGGATAAGTTGGACAAATGTTGTTCTAGATCACGTCATAAATTGGTAAAAATACACCTTGGACCACACATTAAACAAGTAGTGATGCTTAATGTTCTGCTACTGGGATTTATACTTTGCACTTTTGCTAGTTTCATGATCTCCATGTGGTCTGGTTGATCCAGAAGTGTGTGGGGCAAAGGGGGGAAGAGAGGGAGAGTAAAATGCAAATGCTGTTGTTGATGCATGCAGACAAGACGTACCATGGGGTCTGTGTGTGAGTCTCTCTTTCTAGTTGTCCTTTGTCGTAAAGAGCAGGGGTCTGCAACCTTTGGCTCTGCAGATAATTTACACTACAACTCCAATCCGACTTTGCTAGCGTGGTCGATAATGAGGAATCATGGGAGCTGTAGTTCAAACCAACTGGAGAGTCACAGTTTTCAGACCCCTTGCATAGAGGCGTTTTGGCCCACAGGGGATTCTTCTGTACCAGTGGTTCTAGAATGCATTGGACGAGACTGAAAAATATGTTGATTTTGAGGTGTAGCACCTTGTTTGATGTATTTTGGGAGGGTTATTCAATATTTATGTCCGAGTGGTTTAGTTGGGAATGTTGGTGAGGCGAGTTTGTGGGGGCATAGTGTACTATTTGGACAATCCTTCTGGTGTGGCTATGTGGACGTCTCCTTTAGTGGTGCCTTCCGTAAGGTACATGTGAAGATATATCCTGAGGCACCCAGCTGTGGGCTAGTGTCTCTGGAAGTGCATGTTGTGCAGGGATTGAACCTAGAGGTGAGTGGGGGAATACAATAAGGAGTGCAAGATGTGACACTCGGTAAGAATACCTCTTGAGGAGAGCTTGGAGGAGTATGTTAAAACCTTTTTAAAATTAATATTATTGTTCTACTCTGAACATGTAGGTAGTCTAATGCGTCTTGTAGCAGGCCATACAACAGAGAAGCTGCTTGGAATACAATTGCTTTAAGGAAATGTTGGCCTTTGGACCTTGATTTGTACTTTTCTAAGGGTTTTGTTAACAAGAGCAACATGGTGTCTACTTTCTGTGTTTTTGTATCTTGTCAATGACGCCGAATTGCCTGCCAAGGTGAAAGTTTGGGATAGATGTCCTGCACTTAAAAGGTGTAGTGGCAGGAGTAGTTCAGCTCCATCTCCGCTAACATACTTTTCCTAGTTTTGCAGTTGGATAGCCTGTTTGGCTTGTGTTTCTGAACAATCTCTTCCTTTACCGCCTTGTTCCAGTACCACATATCTTCTGGGATATACTTGCGGATGGAGTAGTTATGCAAACCGTGGCATAGCATTGCTTTGCGTTTCATTTTTTAGAATGTTTCAGGGCCTCATCACTCCACCACAGTCATGTGAGTACTGCTGACGGTGCTTGCTATACTTGGTGTGCAACCAGCTGTTTCATTTTTTAGGCCTTGCCACTGTGCTAAAATCCCATATATTGCAATGATATTTTTTATCATTCAGAGCGCCTTCTTTCCTGGTTGTCCTTTGAGCATTGGTGCACATAGGTTTTTAAATTCTGAACGTTTTTATGTAGGTTGTCTCATTCAATACACGGGCAATTGGACAGACAATTGATTCCTGCTGTTTTGACATCACTGATGGGATAGCCCCATGCTTTGGGCTCACTAGCTTGAGGAAGGAATCCCTTTTTGATAGGGTTTCCATGCTGTCGTTGGAAGGACCGGCCAGCACACTCACAAACTCGCCCATCTTATTGCAGCCGTTCACTGTGTTTCTCGCAGCATTTGTTTGTGGGTACAGAATAAGGCAAAATATGTGGTTGCTTTTTAGGGTAGAAGGGCAGGGTGGGTGGCTGCATAGAATGTGGTGGTGCTTCCCACACACATAAAATTTAGTGTAACAGCCTCCATTATAATTTGATCCAGATCCTGCACGCGTTTGAGAATTACAGGTAGCTGAGGTCACTCCCCATGCATGCCCCGCTCTGTTATTAATGTTGGGGAGTAATGTCAACCCCACGAGAAGACGAGGTGGTGGGAGTGAGTGGAAGAACTCGGCGGGGAACCTTCCTCTTATTGATGGGTATCGAAGTCAGTTTAACATTTTAACCAAAATGTTAGTAATGAAATCGAGGAAATTGAGGAAGAAGAACATTTTTGCAAATGCATGTTTTAGCCTAGATTTTTGTTTGTATTGCGTTTTATATTACGTTTTGCTTATTTCCAAATTCTATTTTTCTTCTTTTAGCGGTGGCTTTTAAAAATGCCAAACAGTTTGACCAAGCGAAAGATGCGTATCTGAAGGAAGCAGAGGCGTATGAATACAACAAATCGTATCCTTTTTTGATGTTTGTCATGCCCATTCCACTAGCACAGATGGACTTTGTGTATTTCCTAGTGAGCACCGCGCATTAATGAAAACACGCCAGCTACACAAGTGCTTGTGTCTTTTCTATAACGTGTCCCCTGGAAAATTTATTTTGTGTAAATCTGTTTTTCTTTGACATTTGACTGAAGTATTTTGCAAATCCGTCCATGAACACGGGGCTCTAGGCAATTGCATGAACTATATAAACACATTTTTGTCATTATATTACATCTCGTATTTCTGTAGAACGTATGCTTAACTTCGAAGCACTATTTGAAATTGTTGCAAAAGGAAAGCTTGCAAAAGATTAATTGGGGAAATGCTCTGTCACACCAGAGTCTTGGCGGGACTAGGGTTTTGGGCCCGACTATGGATCTAAAATTTGTTTCATTATAGTATTGTTAGCAATGCTGAAATGCTATATTCCAAACGATTTTCCATGATGTGGTTGACTGAATCTGCATCCCGTGTTTATTTTCTTTGACTTGTGTCATGAGTGGCAGTATATAGAAAGTTGCCTTAGAGTCACTGAAAATAGTTTGAAATGTGATGGTGAATCACTGGTAAATGTATTGCACTGCACTGCACCGTCTATGTGGTTCATATTAAGTGAAGTCCATTAATCCATTAATTGATCTAGTGCCTTATGCCAGCAAGTTGACCATGTCTGCCCCCTCAGAATTGTGACACGCACAGCATATGAAGTACAAGGAGAGTAAGTCATTTTCCTAGGTTGAAGCACTTTGATCTTGGTGTGGGCGTGGGTGGTATACAGGGGGTTGGATGGGCGGGCTGTGATTTGGGTCCATATTTCCAGAATTTGATATGCACTACATCACTAGCCCCTCACATCTAAGTGATTTGTGAAGCTTCTGTAATGATTCCATCTGTAGCCTTTTTATAAAGGCAAACCACACAGATTGAATACGTTGCAGCCTGAGTTTCAAGTAAAGATTGTTGTTCATATAGCACTTTAGCATTTAGTCTGTTTCGAAGCATCCACAATGTTGACAGATATTTCTCCAGGATCACACAATGTGGGTAAATTGGGAAGCCATGACTAAACCCTCACATCCTAGCTAGGCAGTTGACCTAGATAATTACTTGGTCTCATTAAACATGTAACTACACTACAGGTGTAATTGCTTTGTCCAGGAATCGTTTATAATGTACAATGCACTATACCCATGGTAGTTATGTACAACCTAATTACCCAGTTCAAAATGAACCTTAATTGTTTTCAAGGCTCACTCGTTTCAAATCTTAAAGGAACTACCAGCCATAAGTTATCTCCTATGTTGCATTTTTATTGATATACTGGTAATATACATTCTTTAAATAGTAATGAAGATTGCACAGGCTAATAGCGAGTCGAGCATTATGCATTACTTTCTTTATTGCTGCAACATCAGCACTTTAAATAAAACATTTAAACATTAAACTGGGCATTTGAGGTTTTTACTGCAGTACAGTATTCTGAGGAAAAAGCAAAATCAAAGTTTAAAGGTCAAGCATTCCTTCTAGACACTACGTGCCCCATGATCCTCTGGGCTCTGGTAGTCCTGGCTCCTCCTATCCTCCTGCTCAACAAATCTTAATTTCGAACCTTGCAGTGATTTATAAAAGCAAACCTAGATTCGAAATTGCCAAACAACACTAGAAACAGCACAAAATGGAAGATGCAGTGATGTAAAAAAGCACACCTAGATTTGAAATTGCCAATCATCACTAGAAACAGCATGTCGCATGCAAGATATACTTAAAGTATAGGGCAGATGCGCATATCAAGTGGGAAGAAGATACAGATTGCAGTCAGGCTGTAGGGCAGGGGAGGGTGGTTTCAGCAGACAACCAGGTAAATGGTCATGATCCAGGAGCAGAAGATCTGGGCAGCTTACTGTTGCAGCATGATTGCTCATTTTTTATGGTCCCGAAATTCAGGGGGACAGTTGGATTAGTCATTGTGCAGTTTGGTGGGGTTGGTGGGGGGCAAGTTGCAGGAGCTGCGGCATGGAGGGGGCTCCCTCCAGCTTTGGACAGGGCCAGACTGGGGCCTTGGCGAGGGCCTATGTGGGGGCCGGCTCTCCCGGTTGGCTCTAAGGATGGATTATGGGCCAATGCTCATAACCGAGGAGCAGGCTATGCAGGTGCTTCAGTGCGCGACATGGCCGTAGCCATGCTTGAATAAAAGTGTCCCCAAGCATGAACAGCCCCACTGGGCTAAGTAGATGCTTCAATTGGGATCATCGCTTAGGTAATATTTTGCAGAGCAAGATTGTAGGTTTGCAGCACACTGCAATGCTCCTTATTTAAAGCGATCATATTCTTTCAGAAGTAAAGGATTACAATTTGGGTACCCAGGCAGTGGTTTACCTGGTGGTTGAAGTGGCTGCATTCAGCATGCCCCGCATGGTCCCTAGTTGTAGGCCTGTGACCCCCAGACAGCCAATATGATATCCAGCAAGAAAACATTCATTTTGTGTTCTGAGTTGAGGCCTTCCGTTGTGCTCTGTAGTCTACACATCTTGATTCCATACATCTCAAAATTAATCTTAAATCGCCTCCAAGTTTCCCACACTTTTATTAGTCCAATGAATTTCAGATCACTTTCGTTATGCATCGAGTGGCATTCTTGCCAATAATGTGCCCGTGTTAACCTAGGATCATTAAGACTTGCTAAGCGCTCCCTGATACAGATTCTTAGCTGTCTTATACTACTTCCAATGTATAATATTTTACACACACATATTATGACATATACTACATATGTAGTTTTACATGTAATCTCTGTGCCTTCCTTATAAATACATATGTCATAATCCCTGTGTGCATGATTGCACGTACTGCATGTCCCACATTTGTGGAAGCCTGTGATAGTTCTCAACCAGTCACTGCCACTGGTTGTTGTTATGCAGCTGGTATCAAGAAATGAGGGGCATAGTTTGTGCCTGATTGTCAGTGCTCTAGTAAATACAAACATGGGCGTACGTTCTATGAATTACATAAAATCAGTGTCCATACACAAGAGATGCCAATGCCTCTGCACTAGTCTGTATAGAATTTGTGCATCCTTGGAATATTGTGTGATAATGTCAATATTACTTCTTTTCTGAACCTCCCTTGGAGACTTTTTGTATCATTCCAGTTCTATCCAAAGTTCTGATCTTGCCATGAGACTTATTAACATCAGTAGATGATACCCACTTGCCTGAAATCCATTTGGTTAGTAGTTTGCACTCCTTCTCAAAGTACACATCTTCACTACAGTTACAGCATGCTCACTAAAATTCACCTTCAGGTTTGTTTACGGCGGATCCTCTGTGGTAATTGCTTGCGTGAAGTGTAGAATTGACCTCTGTGGCCTTGCTAAATGTTGTGGTTTCTAATTTACCATTAGCAATATAAATATGTAAATCAAGAAAATCTATACTCTTGTTGTCACAGTGCCCTGTTAAAGTAATACCAAAAGAATTCCTGTTCAAGTATTGTGTGTATTCTGCAGGTGTTCTGAGCCATTCCATACTCTGATAATGTCAATATATCTTCTCCAGATGATGTGTTTGTCAAAGTCACTGCTCTTGAGAGCATGCAATTTTTTTCGAAGTGTGCCATGGAAAGAGGTTTGCCAATGAAGGGGCATATTTGGCCCCCATTGCGACTCCTAGTCTGCAAGTAATGTGTTTCAGCAAATCAAAATCCACACCTCCTTAATTATGGGTTAGTTCCCTCCTTCTGGACTCACTCCTACCCCCTTTTGACTTTCACTATCCCTATCTGCTTGTTTCTCCCATGTTTACAATCTGAATTGCATTGTTTTTCTGGCTCCTTTGCTAGCATCTGAACCCAATTGTAAATTCAAATCTTGCTGTTTTTGCTTTTTGGTTTAAGAGTCAAATCTTTTTTTTTTTTTTTTTTTTTACTAACTTGCTCTGTACTTTGCTTGTAATTGTTGCTTCTCTGTATCTTGCCGGCCCAGTGACTTCACTTTTCTCTTCGTTCCACTCTTACCTGCCTCACCTCCAACACCACCCCCCTGCTTCTCCCTTCTTTTCTCGCTACCACAACCATGGCGCTTTCTGTTTCTCCTATCTTTTCCAACTGCTTCTCCATTGACTATGCTTCCCTTCTCACTAAGTGTGGCAGGAAGAAGTTCAAAAAGGATATCTTGGCCTCCAACCTTGGTCTCCCTATCGCTGACCCCTATTCCAGCGCTTCCAGGCGGACCCTCACCGACATCCTCTTTGTTGTTTTTTTGCCAGATATATGGAGTCTTCATAATGATCTCTGTGCTCTGTCCTGTCTCCTCCTCTCCCGTTAATGGTGGCACCCGCTGGGAAGTTCTCATGGCTCCCTTCGACTCCTCCAAAGTCATCATTAATGTCTACCTTAATGGCACTGTCATGGTCCAAGGCCCTCTGGCCAATCTCCTCCTCTTTGATAGGCGCTTCCCTCGCCTCATCAATTTCCTTTCATCATCTGCTGTCCCCTTCTCTCACCCCTTAGTTACCCTGCCCTCTCTTGCCTCCTCCTCTCCCCCACCTCAGGCTTCTTCTCCTCCGCAGGGAATATCTCTGATTTGCAACCCTCCCCGGAAGGTCTTTAAGGCTGGCAACCTTCTTCATCTTGCCACTCTCAACTCTCGCTCTGCTGTAAAACACTCCTGACATCTGCCACCTCCTGGAAGAACTTGACCGCGATGTCCTCGGTGTTACTGATATATAGAGAATGCCACAAAAACAGCTACCCACCTGCACACGTACTAGGTGTGTCTAGTTGCATAAAATGCTATTTTTCATGTCAATCAATTGATAAAGACAGAAAAAATTGAGATATACATATTTTAATTTATAAATACAAAACACTCAAAGTTTTTATATTAAAAAAAGACAAAAATGCATTTTGTTTACACATGACATCACATGAAAAACATTTAGTGAAAGTCAATATTTTCAACCAACCAAGACAATTTCTTTGAACTTAACACAATCATATTTTTACAATGTTGTGAGGTTAGTAAGGGCGAGAGGTGAACATATTGCTATTTCATATATCCTCGACTCATAATTAACTTGTCCTTGACTCTGTCGACACAAAGAAATGTGTTTCTGGGTACTAGCAGCAATTGTTGGAAAAAAAAAAAACACTCTGTAGCCAACTAAAAATGCTATGAGATGTGCGCTGGACCCGTCTTCGGGACGTTGTATAATAACACCAGGAGTTGGATGTCAAAGATAGTTCATTGGTTGATGCCCTTCACTTATGGCAATCTTTTAATTACTTGATTGACGTGTGTGGCCTCAAATGAAGTAAAAATATGGCGGATTTCTATTGTCCAAACTGTGGATCCTCAGTCGTCAGAACTTCAGGCAAGACTAAAGTTATTCTTGCATTGGCTTCGACAGCCGCAAGTGTGGTTTCTGCGTGTCTTGTCCGAGGATTGAGCAGTCTGGCATTTGCCCAATCTATAGGTGTAAATTCTCTGTAATGTGTTCTTGATCATAACTCTCTCACTTCCATGCTGTTGGTTCCTCGCCAACAGCATGGAAGTGACACTGAGAACCATATCTCGGTGTTACTGAGACATGGTTCGTGGTCAGATCTGTCACAAGCTTTGACACGCTCCTCCCTGATGGCTACAAGATCCTCTATGCACCTAGATCCACCCAGTCCAGAGGGGGTGTAGCCCTGATTTTTCCTGAGTGGATTCCTGCCTCTATCGTTCCCACACAGAGATACTCCTCTTTCGAATGCCTTGTCTGCAGGCTTTCTCTCTCTCCTCGCCACTCTCTTACGTGGCTACCATTTACCGGCCTCCTGGTCAGATCACCTAATTTCTCTTTGAGTGGGCGGACCCCTCCTCCTACCTCCTTGCCACAACCACTCGACTCCTCCTTGGGGACCTCAATATCTAGACACTCCTTGTTCCTCCTCTGTACTCTTCTGTGACCTCTGTGACTCCCTCTCCCTTTCTTCCTCCCCTCTGGCCTGACTCACTCTGCAGGGCACACAGTTGAAGTTTTGATCTCCTCAGACCTCCCCCTCTCCATCCCTCTGACCACCCCTCTCTCCTGGAACGATCACTCCGTCCTCTCCTCTCACCTCCCCCTCCCTTCACCCCATGACAAGTCTACCACAACACTGCCACCTACCTTCTCGGACATTCTGCCCATGAAGCGTGTGTCATTGGAGGCTTCTGCTGCCACCTTCCCCCTCACCCCCCACCACCCAACCCCTGGCTGACTCGCATCCTGACAGCCCTGTCTATGCTCTACTCTTCTATTTCCGATACTCTTGATGCTTTTGCCCCTGCCATGAGGATCCATTTAAAGCCCAAAGCCAAGTGCAACTCTTGGTATGACTGACCTACCTACGCTTAAACGTAAGTGTAGGGCAGCTGAGCGGAAATGGAGGGCTTCTTGTTCATCCTCTGACAAACTGGCCTGTTGCCTGCTCCAAAGGCAATACCGACTCTCTGGCCACACCAATAAGAGAGCCCACATCCAAGCCCATGTCTCTGCGGCATCTAGCAACTCTGCCAAACTCGTTAAAATTTGAAAGGAGCTGGCCAACCCTGCTGCAGTCTCTACCCCTCTTGCCGCCTCCCAGGCCCTCTACACGGCCCTTGCCTCTCACTTCATCTTAAAAACCCAGCACTTCCTGTCCACCCTCTCCTCCCCTACCCCCAAAAACAAGCTCTGGGGGTAGATCTCTGTCTTCGACTGGGACCTCCTTTTGGAACAGCCTTCCTGCCATTCTGAAACTTGAGGGGAACCATCTCCGGTTGCGGAAGCACCTCAAGACCTTCTTCTTTGCTTTTGCCTTCGCTCCTCCTCTCCCCTGCTGACCTGTTCTGTCTCAGCATCCTGCACCTGGTCACCCTCTGACTTTCGGGCCCAGGTACCTGCTCACCCTTTCCACCCACCCTCACTTCCTCCGGCCATCCCTTGCATTGGGGTTTGTATATGTAACCCTGCAGCCCCCCCCTTTTATTCTCCACTTATCAGACACACCGTTTGTTGCCTTAAACCTAGCACTTGCCACTTGCTGGCTGCACTACCATTGTTTGCTGCTTTTATTAGCTATTTTATGTATTTATTATTTATTTATTTTGTATTCCTCTTGCCCAGCACTTTCCACTTCTCCTCACCCCCATGCAATTTCACCATTTTCGCTCTCCCATGCACTTACGCGTTCTCAATGTCACTGGGCCTAGTAAGATCGTTGTTTTTGTTCTCCCTTGTTCCCCTCCCTTGCCTCGTGCTCTGAAACACTTGTGTACGAGCGCGATACAAATAAAACATCAATATCAATAAGACATTGTTTTTGAGTGTGAATTTCAAAAATGCTTTCAACATCTACACATGTGAGCAGTAAGATGCCGAAAAACCTGGGTAAGTGTAATCTATGGCCTTGATGGCTAGCTCATGGTCAATCAAAGTATAAAGTGCTGTCAGATCCAGCGTGGCTAATAGAGATCCTTCTTGCCAGTCTAAGTCTTCCAAGAACTTAAGTACCTGTGTACTATCCTTAATGTAGGATGATAGTTTCAATACATGTCTGAAGAAGCAATCACGTTCACAACTATTTTGCAATATTTAATGGACACTAAAGCATTTAGAGGTAAGTCCATGGAATCCTATACCTAAGAGTTATATCAAGTCTAAAATAGAATTCCTAATTAATATTTCTGGCAACTTTCATATTTAATAAAGAAGAATCTAGGAAACTAGTCCAATTAAATATCCAGCAACAGTTAAGCTTTACCTAATATGCAATGGGTAGGTGCACAGAGGCGTACTTTCCTAATTTCAGGATTGATACAGTTTAGAGTTTTTAGAGGACTGACACCAATGTATTTATATATTTGGATTCACAGGATATCACAATTTCCTATAGATGGTGAGTTTACTTAAAGTTCTCCAGCATTGGATCTTTCATGCAATCACATGCTGTGAATATTCCCTGTTGTCAGGCTGGGAATCGAGCCAAGTGTTCAACACTATGCACACCTCAATTCAAAGTAGTTGCTATATCAAGATTTTTTAGGAAATCTAGGTGTCTTTGGTTATTTGAGAAGATTTGAGGTGCAGGGGAGATAATCTCAACCTTGGCATCTGGGTTGGTACTAGAACAAAAAAGAGGGTGGATGTTCCTAAAATGGGGAACTCCTGTCCCCTGCACACTATCTATAATCTGTATGTACAGAAAAATAATTTGGCAATGTGATGTACTCTCATAAGGCAATGTGTTGTAACACTGTCGTATAGAGTCACAAATGAGCTTCATATATTTTAGGTACATTTATATAGTCTTAATCTACTAACAAATTTCAATCAAAGCAAAATATAAATGAGTAACAATAACACGTTTTTTAACTCAAGAACTTGACTTTAATCCATAATGTGATCACCCAACGCGTTTCGAGATTTCTCTCTTCATCAGGGGTACATAAATCGAGAATTTTCATAGTTTCTATTAAAACAAAGAAAAAATCTCAATTTTAACAGAATTAGATAAGTGCAAATTAGTTAGCAACGAACAATCACTTCAAATTTCAGAGCGTTTACTTTAGATGACTGCTATGGCAAATATCCTTATTTTTGTGAACTCATCATCATACAATGTCATAACAATATTTCCATGGAATCACAAAGTATTAATATGGCATAATAGTTGTGGTTTGCAGTTTTACAAATACCATTGCCTGCGTTTTTCAAATAATCCTGCAATCTAAGAATTGCAAATGAAAATAAATTAGGCTTGCTAACCTTGTGTGTAGTATAAAAAAGGTTCCTCTGGAAATCTTTTCTCAGGAAGGACGTTGACATCCAGGGGGTTTGGTTAAGGAACACGGGTCCAACAATTGCACGTGGTTGCCTATAACAAGGATCATAGATTAAAAGATAGCGTATGGTGGTTTATGAGTATAAATGTATATACAATAAGTAGGGGCTAACAAGGTGTTAGTACTTTTCTGAAGAAAATACAACAATGCATAAAAATGCTTAACACGTGGTTGCCTATTACAAGGATAGTGGGTTAGAGGGAAGCTTATGGTTGCTTTTAATAGGCATAGGTATATATCCAATAAAATGGATATATGTTCTTTTCTAAAGAAAATATAAGCGTACATAAGAAAAGCTAACCTTGTAGGAATATGTAGAAACTCCAATCGGGAGGTAGGAGTAGATTGGTTGCAGACAGACCAACGTTAGTTGCAATGTCACAGGGAGAACGCCTCGTAACTGTGAAAAAAATCGAGCAGAGTGTCATTGTAATAAAGTGCTCTAAGCTAGATACGTGGCTAAATGAGCGTGTGCCCATAGAAACATACTTGAAAAGCGTTTTCAAGCGATGTGTGAAAAAATCGCGGTAGCAGACGCCGTTGCGCTGGAACTTGATTGTCTACAGCGTTTGTTTACTATTTATAACATCATAAGAGTGACGTAGGCACGCCAATGCGTGCCCATGACAAGTAGTTCTCCCGAGGAAATGCGTACGCGTAGTGCGACATTTTTCTATAAGAAATAAACGAAAGCCGAACAAGTTTGCCGGCACAAAGTAAAAAAGCCTAAGATTTTCGATATATGACCCATAAAATTGGGCCAGATGTGTTTTTAGATATTGTGACAAACCACCATATACATAAGATATATTCAGTGTTTACGGTGAATCGCGGCACGATGAAAATTGCATGGTTAATCAAAGAAAAGGTAAGGGGATTCGAGTAGGAAAAGTGGAGTGCATAATTTAATAATATGCCTAAGGTCACAAAAGGCATAGGTATTGGTAGAGAATAGTATTTCAGTAATATTTCTAAGTGAAAAAATTACTTAGAAGTTAAGCCAAAATTCTCAAGGAGATCCCCAGTTACTTTGATTTAGTAATTTTCCTATGAAAAAATTAACGCCTTGAGTGACCCATCAACGTTGTTATGGGAGCTCTTGGTCCCCACCAATAGGACGTTGAGTGTATAGCTCTGCCCCAGCAGCTTCCCTTCTGTTTTCAACCGTCTTTCGAGCTGGTGCGATTCCCTGTGTTCTTCTCTCCTGAGAGAAAATAATGTTCCACAAAAAATGTATATTTCTTCACCTTTTTCTCCAGCCGGATCAACTGACGACTGATAGACAGTTCCGTTTACGACCATGGAGACCTCAGGGCCGAAAAAGTCCTTGTTCAGGCCTTGTGACACTTGCAGCCTAAAAAATGCGTACCAAGGTGACAGGCATGCAGATAGTCTTTACTGCCTCTACCCTAACCATTCTGCGGAGGAATGTGAAATATGCCAAGGAAAAAACCCTTAAGGACAGAAACAGTTGCCTCATTTGTTGGCTTAATGAAGGAGCATACCATGTGTCGGAAGTGGGTTCGTCAAGGAGTGGGAGAGCTACCACTTCTTCTGACAAGAGGTTGCCATCAGGTCACAGGTCTAAGTCTGAAGAACCGTTGGCGAAAAAACAAAAAAACAGTGATCCAAAATCATCCACGAGACCAAACACCCCTCTCCTGTTAATAAAACACCAGGTAGCAGTGAGGGGTTCCATACTGGTTCTAAGCACTCGTCCAAGGTCCCATTGATGAAGATGCCATCAGAAAAACCGATGGATAAAGGCTTACGCCTGTCGACTACACCCACATCCGACACGTCGAGAAGGTCCTCTCCGACGACAAACAGAAATCCAATTCATCTGCAAAGACCTTGTCTTCTTCTGCTAAAAAGAAACACCATTTGTCCTTGGAGTCTTGCAAATCCTCCTCTGGACAAGAGTCGTCCACGAAGCACCCTCTAACGACCAAATCGTCGTCGACATCTACTCCGACACATCGACAACAGGACATCACTCGACGACTACTTTGTCGACAACCAAAAAACACAAATTGTCTGGGAGTAAGACTACACTGCCTCCAACCCCGTCGACCACTATCACGACGGAAACCACAGAGTTACCTATATAGGACAGTATATTGCCCGGCAAAGGTATACTAAAAACCCCGACAGGGGACGCATTAGAGCATCGACATATTCCTCTAGGAATCTCTCCTATAAGTTATCCAGACATCATGCCAGATGACATTTTCCATCATGAAATCACTTCGGATTTCGAGCCTCCAGCAGAGGAGAGTCCAGGGGTCACAGACTCCGATCCTGAGGAAGGCATGTCCCAGTCTCTTATTCAGCACAAACCCTCTGATCGCCTAGCATCAAGAGGAGAAGAAACACCTCTAAGAATACAAACACCTAGTCTACCATCAACAACTTTGGCAATGGGAGGCATGAAGCCACAATACCCCCTTCTAAACCCACAATCCTTGCTCTCCCTGCAAGTTCTTTCCACGCTACAATCACTATTGGGACAATTCAATGCCAGACTTCCACCTCCGTAGCCACAGGCAGTCCATGTATGCGGTAAAGACCAGGGTACCCCAGTTCAGCGGCAAAAAAGGGATCCAGGCCATTGCTTCAGGGACCAAGACAAACATCCCAGAATTCAATCACCTCCTAGACCACCACCTCCACGAGGACATAGTCCATGTATACTCGAGCAAGAAGAGGGAGAATAAGTCGATACAGACCAAGACACTGGTACAAGGGACACAAGCGCCACCACCTCTTCGTCTCCTCGCAGAGCCAATTTGTGGGACACGGATGCCCCGGACCAAGATAAATAGGGTAGTCCTGCTCAACCGTCCCCTCCAGATGACATCGGAACTTTCCACTCCATGGTATCGAAGGCATGCCAGGAATTCGGTTTAACTCCTGCAGAAGAAAAGGACTGTTTTCTTTTTGACCACATGGGTGAGCGCAGAAAGGCTGTGTTTTCTATACCCATCCTAGATCATGTCTGGCAGAAGGCCTTCAGATTCTAAAACATCCGTTTACAGAACCAGCACTTAAAGGAAAACTGGATTAAAAAAATGTAAGGCATCCTATACAACACCAAAATGTCTCACCTCACAGCCCTCTCCAGAGTCAGTGATGGCAGCGGGTCGCAAGCCTCGTACTCAGCACAAATGCGCCACTCCCCCAGACAATGAAGGCAGAAAAATGGATTGACCATCAGAGCAACACAGTCAAAGCAGCCAATGCTCTTGCAATAGTTGCTTGCTATGATCTAGAAATGTGGCATCAGTTGGCTTCTATATTAGAGCACTTAACGGAGCAACAGAGGAAGGACGCCATGACACTGGTACGTGAAGGTGAGGAAGCCTCAAACCACAGCATTAATATTGCTGTAGATCTAGCTGAAAAAGGATTTAAACAAATTGGCAGCATTAACAGCGCTGTAGATCTCGCTGAAACAGGGTTCAAACAAATTGGCAATGGGGTCGTCCTCAGAAGACAAGGATGGCTATGTTGCACCGATTTTCGGCAGGAGGTTCAACATAAGGTGGTCGACATGCCATTTGAAGGAGGACATCTGTTTGGTGACAAGATTGATGAGTCCCTCAAAACAATGAAAGCAGACTCTGATACTGCTGTATCTCTAACAACCTTACAGGGCAGAAGTTTTTTCTTTTTTCTTTTGAAGGAGTCTCGGGTCATTCTAGACTCTTGTCCTCAAGGGACAACAAAAATGACGGCAGATCTGGATACCACTCCTAGGGCTACAAGAGAAATTACCAATCCTCTCAGCGCAGCAGGGAGGATCACCAGGGACAGCAAAGGTGCGGATCGGCCACCTCTCAAAGAGGTAGGCAGAACAAGTGGGAGGAAATGTGGCGTTTTTTCCTCAGCAAGTGGCAAGCAATAACAAAAGATAGGTGGGTGCTAGATGCCATCCAGCACTTCGAAATTCAAACGCGCACAAATCCTGTTACCTCCCATAAAGGTATCACACCTGCACCTTCCAATTCTACACCAGGAATTGCATCAAATGTTAAAGAAACGGGCAATCGAAAGAGTTCCTCAATCAGCAAAGGGAAAAGGAGTATACTGCAGGTACTTCAACGTCAAGAAACCGGACGGGAAGTGACGTCCAATCCTGGACTTGCGAAAGCTAAACAAAAACATCAAAAAGCAAAAGTTCAAGATGGTGACACTTCAGGACGTCATAAAGCCCATACAACCCCATGAATATTTGGTGGCGTTAGACCTCAATGATGGGTACATTCCGATACATCCAAGACACCGAAAGTATCAGATTACCAGTTTCGAGTACTTCCGTTCAGCCTAAAATCGGCACAGAGGAAGTTCACAAAATGCATAGCACCAGTGGCAGCTTTTATCAGAAAAAAGGGCCACCACGTCAACCCATATTTAGAAGACTGGTTGGTTCGAGGTCCAACATATCAGCAAACCATGTTTTCGCTGAAACAAACAGAAGCTCTTCTCCAACAATTGGGATTTGCAGTAAATTACACCAAATCTTGCACAGTTGCATCAAAAAGTTTGGTGTTCCTGGGCGCTCAATTCCTCACGGATCAAAGTCTCATCAGACCCTCATAAGACAGGATGAAAAAATTGATAACCCAGGCAAATTCCTTCACTCCAAACAAGCTAATCATGGTGCACAAATACATGGCTCGCCTAGGGACAATGTCTTCCTACATCCTGCTAATACCCAACTGCAGGCTAAACATGACCCAATACAAAGTATTTAGCTACCAGATGGTCCCAGATCCACAGGCCCTGGGTAGACAAAATGACCATCACTAGGATTCTCTCAAATGCACTAAAATGGTGGACATACTCCAACAACATCTCGAAGGGGATGCCCCTCGTAGAGCCCAACTACCATTTCACGTTTATGACGGATGCCTCCCTGGCGGGATGGGGAGCTCACCTAGACAAGCACCAAGTCAAAGGCCTGTGGACCCCCAAAGAATCCATCCTCCACATAAATGTGTTGGAACTGCGTCAGTACATTGAACCCTTAAATCCTTCCTCCCGTTAGAATCCTCACAGACAACAAAACCACAAACAAGACCTAACACGTTCAAACACCCTGTCCCAAGAAGCACAGACCATTTGTCACTGGGCCATTCACAACAACAGTCTGCTGCAAGTCTTCCACCTCCCGGGGATACACAACAAGCAAGCGGACACCCTCAGCAGGGATTTGTCACAGTCCCACGAATGGCAACTATACAACAACCAAATAGGAAAAGTCTTCTCGACATGGGGTCATCCTCCTCTGGACCTCTTCGCCACTCAGGGCAGCAAGCAGCGCAAGAAATTTGCGAGCAGGACCCCTCATGCCGACTCTCAAGGGGACACATTCTTGTCCATTCTTGTCCCCATGGACCGGCATGTTCGCATATGCGTTCCCGCCATTCCCTCATCAGGAAAACAATCCAGATGAATTGGAAATATCTCTGCATCCTAGTAGCACCGTACTGGCCCAGACAGTCCTGGTTCTTGAACCTCCTTCAACTAGCGGTAGACAATCCATTGCATCCAGTATCTCACGCCAATCTCCTATCGCAGACCGACAGAGTGATTCTACATCACGACCCAGGCTCCCTCAAATTAACAGATTGGCTCTTGCTTACACTGAATTTGGCCGCTTAAACATCCTGGAAGACTGCCAGCGCATTCTAGCTGCGGCTAGGGCTCCATCCACTCACATTTCCTACAACTACAAACAAAGTTCTGTACATGGTGTGCACAGCAGCCTAACCTTCAACCACTGGCCTTAAAACCTGAGCAGGTTCTTCCCTAACTTCTCAAATTGGCAAAAGAAGGTCTAGCGATCTCCTCTAAAGGTGCACTTGGCTGAAATCTCTAGATCCACAAGGAAAAGAGGATCACCTCCTCTCTACAGTGACAGGCTATTCAAACACTTCTTAAAAGGACTCTTTCATACCTTTGCTCCAAAGAAACGGAATCCACCGGTATGGAACCCGAATCTCGTCCCGGCCGGTCTCCTGAAGACTCCTTTCGAACCTCTATCAACAGCACACATTAAATTTGTGACCTGGAAAGTGGCATTCTTAACAGCCATTACATCCTCTTTTTTGGAACTACAAGCTTTAGTGGTGGATCCTCTGTATCTCCGATTCGCGAAGGACAAGGTAATACTTTCCACCAATCCACACTTCATTCCAAAAGTGCCACCAGAGTTTCACAAGCATGCAACCATAACTCTGCCTACATTCTTTCAAAACGCTACTTCCCCAGCGGAGAGAGCCCTACACTCTCTGGACATGAAACGGGCGTTAAAATATTATCTGGACCAGACAAACATCATTTAGAGCAACTAAACCGCTCTTTGTCAACTTTGGCTCATCAAACAAGGGAAAAGCCATTTCAAAACAAGGCATCGCAGGGTGGATATCCTCAACGATTTCCTTCTGCCACACAAAGGCCAACATGCCTCTACGAACTGGGGCTAGAGCGCATTCTACAAGGGCAATGGCCGCTTCTGCGGCTCTCTGGTCCGGGGTACCCATCACAGACATTTGCCAGGCAGCAACATGGGCAGTGCCTCACGCATTTACCAGGCACTACTGTTTACAACAGCAGCACACTGAAGACTAGCAGATGGGACGGGCAGTCCTTCAAGGGCTGTCCAGTAAGGTAAGCCCTGCAGCTTCCAGGGTATTTTCTTGTACTTACGTATGTATAATTCTTGCATTAGTGCAGAAAAATGTAAAAGTCTCTAATCTTTGTTTGCCTGGTTTAACTCCTCCTAACATGTATACTGATATAAAACCTATTCACAGCATGTGAATCCATGAAAGATACAATGCTGGAGAAGGGAGTAGTTCCTTACCTGTAAATCCATTTCTCTAGCGTTGGTATCTTTCATGGATTCACATGCACCCTCCAGCCTACCCCCTCTAGCAAACATCCTCTACAGGGGGATATCCTCCAGCTGAAGTGGTTACAATGTGAGGGGAAGCTGCTGGGGCAGAGCTATACATTCGTCGTCCTATTGGTGGGGACCAAAAGCACCCACAACGACGTTGATGGGACACTCTAGGTGTCAAGTTTTTCCATAGGAAAATTACTAAATCAAAGTAACCGGAGATTCCCAGCCTGACGACTGGGAATATTCACAGCCTGTGAATCCATGAAATATACCAATGCTGGAGAAATAAGTTACAGGTAAGAAACTACTCCCTTATTCTTGCTTGGCTATCCTGAAAACGTGAGTGGATATTGCTCTTCTGGACTAAAGTAGGAGACATGAGAAGTAAACTCAAGACTTTAGGAATGCTGCTTTCTGTGCCAATATACTAAATGTAGTGCAGTCTGGGATGCTGGATGCCGTAGCTCCATTCTTACAGCATATTCCTCACTGTCTGCAGACCTGTAATTGATGATGCTCAGCAAAACTGCTATAGTAGCATTTCTCGGTAAGAAGAATTGCTTAATCTATCCGTGTTACGTTGTCCATGTAGAAGAAAGATGCATGATGACAGCATGCGGAACGCTGTGAAGGTGATTCCTTACAGGGCACCATTTTCCTTCTACTACATTCCGGCGCCTGGATGCCTGCGGGCTTTGGCGCCTTACAAATCCGATTACCATAACATGAGAAGGACCTGACGTACTAACGTAGTTGGTAGCATTTGGAGGTGATTCCTCACAGGACACCTTTTTCCATATTAAACATTCCTATGATAGGGACCTGAGAATAACATGGATGCTAGTTTTTTGAGGTGATTCCTTACATGACGCTTCAAGTGTCAATGTATCAAGAATCTGTTAGCCTTGAAAAAGACATTGGGCCTCATTACAAGTTCTCCGGTCCAGACTTAAAGGGATGGTCTAGTAAACATTTTTATTTAAAAAATAGATAGGCAAGATAAAAAAAAAAAATACTAGCATTCTCCGTTTTAAAACTTTCTATGTAAAATTTTGAGCTATTCAAGCACAAAATTCGCAAAAGCAAGCACATGGGCGCATCCATTTTGTGAAATGGAGGCCCTCCTGTGCTGGCTTTTGCTTTTGCGGCACTAATGAAGGAAAAGCCAGCCAGCTGTAGTAAACAAAAGCTACCGCTGGGTGGCTTTCCCTTCATTAGTGCTGTAGGCGGAGGACGGGGACCGGAGACCAGAGCAGGAAAGCTGCAGCTGAATCTCGGTAAGTGCTATTTATTTATTTTTTAAAAATAAGCACTAGCTGCGTTTTTTTTTCTAGGTTTTCTGGGCTGGAGGAGCCCGGAAAACTTAGAAATAAAACCGCAGCTTTAAAAACGTTGTATTTATGTTTGCGGTCGCTTTTGAAGCGACCGCAAACATAAATACAACGTTATTGTGTTGGAAAACGCTGCGGTTTTTCTTTCCAAGTTTCTCAGGCTCCTCCAGCTCGGAGGAGCCTGAGAAACTCGGAAAGAAAAACCGCAGCGTTTTCCAACACAACCGCGTTGTTTCTGCCTGAATTTGCTTTCCCATTTGGGGTTCTCGGGCTCCACGGGGAAACTTGAAACTTGGAAAGAAAAACCGCAGCGTTTTCCAACACAATAACGTTGTATTTATGTTTGCGGTCGCTTCAAAAGGGACCGCAAACATAAATACAACGTTTTTAAAGCTGCGGTTTTATTTCTAAGTTTTCCAGGCTCCTCCAGCCCGGAAAACGTAGAAAAAAAACGCAGCTAGTGCTTATTTTAAAAAAATAAATAAATAGCACTTACCGAGATTCAGCTGCAGCTTTCCTGCTCTGGTCTCCGGTCCCCATCCTCCGCCTACAGCACTAATGAAGGGAAAGCCACCCAGCGGTAGCTTTTGTTTACTACAGCTGGCTGGCTTTTCCTTCATTAGTGCCGCAAAAGCAAAAGCCAGCACAGGAGGGCCTCCATTTCACAAAATGGATGCGCCCATGTGCTTGCTTTTGCGAATTTTGAGCTTCAATAGCTCAAAATTTTACATAGGAAGTTTTAAAACGGAGAATGCTAGTATTTTTTTTTTTTTTTATCTTGCCTATCTATTTTTTAAATAACATTTTTTACTAGACCATCCCTTTAACATTGCCGGTATAACCATACCAGCACTGTTTCCACGATCGCCAAATCATGACCTACGAACCCGGAAATACCACCACTATAAACCGCCACCGCGGAGTCAAGACACCCGTAAACTTCACCTGCACGGAAACCCCCCGTTACCGGCTATACGTAACATCGCGTGCATCACGAGTATCATGGACATGGTGTCATGCCTGTGCCACTGGCGCACACATTGGCAACCATCATGGACTATTTTGAACTCGTTTATCTTCAGAATACTCTTTGAACAACCCCTATTCACACGCACGACTTTGGTACTTTATTATTTAATTCAGCTAACTACATGTACCATAATGCACCTTGCTACAGTTATCAATTCCTGGCTATTCCCATTCATCAGTATTGGAAGCACAATCCCCAGAAGCCCTTGTGATCAGCGCTGCTTCCACCTTCTCAGGACCAGAGATGGAGGAGGCAGATTACCTTCAGGTGGGCTGCTCCAGGTGCTGCCAATTAGTCTGCCTCAGTACAGGGCAGGGCTGTATTTAAGCAGCTGCCTGCAGGAGCTCAGTCTCTTGCATTAAGAGTTCTCCCAGCATCTTTTTGCCTTGAACCACGATTCGTTTGCTGTTCCTGTTGCCGTATTATCCTGCTTCTGATCCAGTGCCTCGCTGCCCTGCTCCTCTGGGCTCCCTGCCTTGCAGCCTGCTACACTCCGCTGCCTTCAGCCCTGCTCCTCTGGGCTCCCTGCCTTGCAGCCTGCTACACTCTGCTGCCTTCAGCCCTAGTCCTCTGGGCTCCCTGCCTCGCTGCCCTGTTCCTCTGGGCTCCCTGCCTTGCAACCTGCTACACTCTGCCGCCTTCAGCCCTGCTCCTCTGGGCTCCCTGCCTCGCTTCCCTAGTCCTCTGGGCTCCCTACCTCGCTGCCCTGCTCCTCTGGGCTCCCTGCCTTGCAGCCTGCTACACTCTGCTGCCTTCAGCCCTGGTCCTCTGGGCTCCCTGCCTTGCAGCCTGCTACACTCCTCTGCCTTCAGCCCTAGTCCTCTGGGCTACCTGCCTCGCTGCCCTGCTCCTCTGGCCTTGCTCCTTGCTGCCCTGCTCCTCTGGGCTCTCTGTCCGCAGCCTGCTACAGCTCTCTGTCGTGCTCCTCTGGACTCCCTGCCTTGCAGCCTACAACAGTTCTCTGCAGTCCTCAACCGTTTGCCTGCACCTTGTGCCATCCGTTACTACAGCCCTGCTTCCTTGTTTGCAGCCCCCCTGTTTCCTGACTACTGCTCCCTTACTGTCTTCCTTGTTTGCAACCCCCTGTTCTTGATCCCTGTCCTTCTCTTCCTTGAGTCTTTTGTCCTCTCTTAGGTTATCCATTCCAGTTATACTGTTTCTGTACAGACACCCACAGCTGTTGTTCCCAGCCATGAGCATACAAAGTGGGCTCCTGTAATAGCAATCTGTGCAGAAGGCTGGAGTTTCCAAAGGTCCCTCGAACACTCTTTCCCATTTCTGCATACACCCCAAGTGGGAATCCAGTTTGTTTGTACCTTTTGTAGTCCTTGCCCTTTTTTGTTCACAGCTACTGTTACCTATTCTTCTTTCTTGTTGAGCTTCCTGCTGTTTGTGCTTATCTGTCACCTTACATCAGCACAGCCACCCAAAACCTACCTGGGTGTCCGGTGCCACTCTTGACAGAGTGCCATCCCTGACACATGGAAACACCGCCACAAAAATATCGCTAAAACCGTGATCACGGTGGCGGTATCTCCATCACTGCAAACATGATGTTAAACAGTGCCTGGTGAGCTGAATCAGGCCACAGGTGCACCAAATGAGCCCAGCTGGACCCAGCAGGCCACTGGGAGCCTACAAAAGGGCCACACCCAGGCCAACTCCAAACAGAACTATGCAGGCAGCAGCTTTAGTAGCATTGGGACTGGGGCTACTGAACCAACAGGCAGCACTGCACATGATGGCAGCAATGGTGCAAAGGAGGATGAGGCGGAGGAGGCACAGGTGGCACTTAGCAAACCCCGTACCCATGCCAAACCCTATTGTTCAGCCGGCACGACCCCGCAGGCAGCCTGCAATACCACACATTGGGGCCTCACCCTGGAACCTGACCCCAGGACAGATCCACACATTATACCGGCTGGACCGTCCAACAATCATGCACATAACCACCATGATAGAGGACATCAGCAGCCACATTGACCTCACCACCTTGGTGTCGGTACTGCATTTTCTTGGCACCGGAACTTATCAGCACAAAGTTGATGAGCTGCACGGGCTATCACAACCCTGTTTTTAAAAAATATTGGTACAGGTACTGGATGCCCTGTTGCCGTATGTGTCGGAACACATCGCCCTACCCCGTATCCTTGCCGAGGTAATTGCCACCAAGTTGGCCTTCCATGCCATTGCAGGCATGCCAAATTGCATAGGTGCAGTAGACTGCTCCCACATAGAGCTGACATTACCACGTGCTATCGAGATGGTGTACCGCAATAGGAAACTGTACCACTCACTGAATGTACAGATGGTATGTGATGCCGGACAAGTGATAACACATTGCTGCGCACGTTTCCCGGGCTCAACACATGACTCAATGGTTCTGCGGAATTCGACATTGCCACGGTACATGGAACGCTACGCTGGACAAAGCACATGGCTATTGGGTGAGTACAACTGCCAATGCACAGGCCCTGTGGAAGGCCCCTGTGGAAGGGGGGTGTGTGTCTAGGGCAATGACCTATGTGAGTGGGCTGCTACGACTGCACATGCATCACCCCCCCGTGAACAGTTAGCACAACCCACACATCGCAAAGCTACACATGACAGGCTGCCACAGTGTGCCCGTACACACCCTGCCACATGACACACAACAGATACTACCACTGGCCCATACAACTGGAGCCACTCAATACATCCACCCACACTATGCACCACTGCCCCCCAATGCACATGATGCCTGCGCATGAGACATCCTGCATCGACAGCATCATCACAGTCAATTGATTGACTCTGCCATATGTGTACATCACTGCACAATGCCATACTTCCCAACCACTATTGCACGCAGGGGCAACTACATATGCACATCAATTCGTTGGTCAATGTCCAGATGCCAACGTCGACGACAATGACCTAGGAATGGTAATCTCCCACCGGTACAACCACTGCTTGGCACATATGGATGAATGATCAATGACACAAGATTGCACTGTATCTGATGAAGACATGATACAACAAACACTGACATGTCCCCCCCCATCTACATCCCATGTAGGTGATGCTGGATAGGCACTCACGCCATGGCTCATGATGCCTGTACGAAGGGCAAGGAACAGGCATGAGGAGGCGTACAACAGGGCACACGTCCGCACACGTGGCATGATTGAGAGGACATTTGGACTAGTGAAGGCCCGGTTCCGCTGTTTGAGCAGATCTGGCAGATCACTGCTCTACAGCCCAGTGAAGACGGGTAAAATTACGCTCGTTTGTGCCATGCAGCACAATCTGTGCTTGCGCAGGAACATTCTGCTGCCCCTAGACGCAGAGGATGATGATGATGGTGATGAAGATGGGAATGGGGATGGGATGGCTCCACCTCCTCCTGGGGGTTCACAAGATGGCCAACGAGCACGGGATACACTAATTCGCATTTACTTTTGAGAGACTGCACATTGACAGCATTGCATGGATATGATGATGCCAGTTAATACATTGATGGACTGCAAATGAAATGATGGATGTCCACTCATAAATGATTGTCTCAATGATAATATATTTTTAACATAACAACAGGGAAGAAGGTGCATGGGTAGGGAAGCTGTACACCCGTGCCCACCCACCACCCAAACGTATCCACCCCCAACCAGGCTCCAAATTACTAACCCCCTAATAGACCTCCCCCACCACCCAAACGTACCCACCCCCAACCAGTCCCCAAATTACTAACCCCCTAATGGACCTCCCCCACCACCCAAACGTACCCACCTCCAACCAGGCCCCAAATTACTAACCCCCTAATGGACCTCCCCCACCACCCAAACGTACCCACCCACTTACACCCTTCTTGACCATGTATGTGTTTTGCACTGCCAGACACACATGGCATCATTTGCGTGTGCGCTTCTGCGCATGGCATCCTTGCCTGAGTGCCCTGTTAGGCGACTTGAGCGCCTCCGTGGGCTGGCAGAGGTGGAGCTGGATGGGGTGGTGCTTGTGGATGGCACTGTTGCTGGCATAGTTGGCAAACATCCCAGATATGCCTGCTGGACAAGCAACATGGATTCCGCTATGCTGGACGTGTTGTTGTTGCCCTCCCGGACATGGCGTGCCAGGGTCTCTATGGTGGTGGCAAAGCATCCAATTGACCTGGAGAGCTGACGCACGGAGGCACTATAACTCTCCCTCTCCAGCATGGACTCCTCCAGCTGCCTTTCTACTAGCTGGGTAAGGGTGGCCTGCTATTCCTCCATCCGCTGCATACGGGCATTCAGCTCAGCCATGCAGGGGGTTGGCAACCTCATTGGACTATGTAGTGATGGTGGGCTGAACTGGAGGTCTTGGAGGGATGACAGGTCATCCAGGTTGGGCTCCTCCTCCCGTGGCCCTACATCAGCCTGCAGTGCTGGGGCACTGTTGTCACTGCCTGCAGCCTCCTCCGCAGTGCAGATGTTTTCAGGGGTGGGTTCAGTGGGCATGATGGGTGGGCGTGGCAGTAGGCAGCGTGGTGATGGTGGTGTTGGCTGGTACATCCGTACCAGATGCAGCTGGTGGCTGAGTTGCTGAGCAGCTTGCGTCTTCCTCCTGGGCAGGGGTGCTGGGTCGGCCATGTGCAGGTGCATATTGCCTCGCCTGTTGGGCGTTGTCACTGTCACTTGAAATTGATGTGGGGACACAGAGGGCATGCTATTAGTCGTGTGGTGGTACCTGATGGGTCAAGCACATGCATCAGACAGGTTGATCAGTGACCATTTGCATTTACAGGCATATGACTGTTGATGTATTGTGGGGTTGTTGCTTATCGTCTGGGTCATGAATGGGTCCATTGGGGCCCTCCTGCACTGACTGGGGGAGGGGGGTTGTTAATGGGTCCATTGGGGCACTCCTCCACTGACTGGGGGGGTTGTTAATGGGTCAATTGGGGCACTCCTGCACTGACTGGGGTGGGGGGGGTTGTTAATGGGTCCGTTGGGGCACTTCTGCATGACTGGGGGGGGTTGTTAATGGGTCCATTGGGGCACTCCTGGCCTCAACAAGTACTCGTATGTCATTGAAATGTGTCCACTTACCAGCATCTGCAGTTGGGCTCACTCCTGCCTCAACATCGCCAATTCCATGGATTGCCTCAAGGTGGAGGACACTGCTGCAGCGCTCCTCCCATGTCTGCATTCTCAGTGATGAAGTAGGCCCTCCACCTGTGCCACTGCTGTGCTGCCGGTGTGCAGCAATTAGGTTTCGCACCCTCAGTCTGAGGTCATCCCACCTCTTGTGGCAGTCCTTCACGCTCCTTGTTGTGCCCACAGCTGTGCACTTGCGTGCAGCTTCTGCCCACACATCCTTTCTACGCTTCTGTGTAGCACGGCGTTGGTCAGCACTGAACAACATTTAAGCATGCTGTACAATGTGGTCCACCAGTACAGTGAGCTCCGCCTCGCTGAAGCGCTGTTTGCGCTCTCTGTGCAGGGATCCTGGCTGTCATGGTGGTGCTCCTTTGTAGCTTCTCAGTGTGGAGATTTAGCCTGTGCTGACTCTGGAAGGCAGTGGAATGTGGTTTATATAATGGCCGCCTCTCTCTTTCCGGTTTTCGCGGTCATGGTATTTCTGGTTCCGTGTCCGTGATGACGGGGGCGGACACGGTTTTTACACTGATTGTGGGACCGGTATGTCCATTTCCATGGGTGTTACGTGGCGACGGTGACACCGGTTCTGCGTTCGTGTGGGGCGCGTGACCGACAGGCCGTAATCGGCAGCTCTTTCCGCAACCTTGCGGACGCAGAAACTGTGTCACTGTTATCACGGAATCACTGCATTCCGGACCGGAGAACTCGTAATGAGGCCCATTGTGTTGAAACACGTGTTGGCTGGTCTTTTGCACAAGAACATAAATTGGACTAAATAGCCCACTCAAGACTCTGGGACTTTAAACTTTAACTTTACTAAAATAAATGGTGTCAAACACATTGTAGAATTGTATTTGAAAAGGGCGAAGTGTGAGGGGTTTTATCTTTACTCAGTTTTAAGTGGCACATAGGTTACCATTTATCACTCTCCTCGCAGCTGGCAGACTATATATACCTAGGAACCCAGTGCAATTGGATACAGTTTACCCTTGCTTAATTGCGTCTATGATGACAAGATAGAGCTAGATTTTCCACACGTTACAAACGGGTTGTTTCGAACCAGAGCACGCCTGTCATAATAATAATAATAATAATAATAATTTAGCATTTATATAGAGCTACAAACCCTCAGGTATCTGAGCGCTGCTTATTATTACCCACGGTGTGTGGTGCTCATGACTCTGCAGGTCTTCCTGTTAACCACAGAAATGTCTTCTTAAATATTGAATTACATTTGGAGAGGCCAGCAGAGTAGAGGCAATTTCTGTGTAGAAGTTTAATTTCACAGTGACTAGATCCCTTCAGATTCCCCTTGCATTATGTGTTCTGTGACCCCAAAAAGTATTCTCTAAGAAGCTTCATAGTCAAGTGATGACTGGTACTGGTACACAACACAAAATGTGGGGGCCTTCCTTGCGAGGCAAGCTTTGGGTTGGGCGCAAGCTCCTCCAGGAAGCACATTCCGTTACCCTGACTCCTGGGCTGGACTGGCCACCACGCATTCACAATGATATTTGTTGCAGGGGCACACCCCACACTGCAATAGGTGAATGATAGAAGTAACAGAACCTTATATCTTGTACATAGCATGGAAAGAAGAGAGTGGTGGCTGATCCCTGGCACATAAATGAACCAGTCACCTCTGTGTGTGGCCATATCATGCTCATGCCAGTGGTGGAGATAACCTTTGGGTCAGTTCTTTCACCTGCTTCTCACTGAGAGTGAGGTCCTGTTTCCACCTTCCTGGCCATCTGTTGTTTTTCCTGCACATGTGGAGTTTGTGTCTGGATGCTGACCATTCCATTAGGTTGCTGCACTTTCTGTGCATTGCTGCACCTCCAGGGGAATTATTGAACCTGAAAAATCGAAATTGGAAAAGAAAGTGAAGAAAACAACAAAAAACTGAAATTTGCATAAAATTATTGGAAAGGACTGTTTTATCTGGCATTTTCATTGTGCTGCCATTTTTGAGCTTTTTAATACCTGGAGCTGGTTTGCTGTTTTGAAAGCACAAGGTTTTCCCACTATTGCCTGCTTATTTGACTGTTTTTTGGCCCTTCCAAGATGGCCGCCGTGGTTGTCTTTGTTGTGTAGGCTGGCTGTGCTGAACCACCTCTCCCTGTGCTGAACTCCCATTGGTTGCTGAGTGTTTTCTTCCATCCAATCAGGGACCGGCAGGCTTAAGCCGGCCCTCTCAGCAAAGGCCCACTTCTAAGGCCCCTGTCCGCTTCCGGAACGCTAATTGGGGTTCTCCCTGCACCTTAACCACACTGATGCTGCCACCTCACTCCTCTAAGAAATCCGGACTGCCTTGACTTTACCTCCTCCAGAACTATGGGTTAGTTCCCTCCTTATGGACTCACTCCTACCGCCTTTGACTATCACTGTTCTTTCTGCTTGTTACTCCCATGTTGTCATCCTGACGCGCAGTGCTTCCTAAAACCCTTTGCTAACATCTGATTGCAAGATTGAAAAGTCCAATCTTGCTGTTTTTGCTTTGTGCTAAAGTCAATCTTGCTGTTTTTGCTTTGTGCTAAAAAGTCAAATCTAGCTGTTTTTGCCTTGTTCTAAAAAGTCAAATCTTGCTGTCCATTGCGAAATTCTCTGTATTTTGCTTGTATACTGATGCGTTTCTGTAACTTGCCAGCACAGTGACCTCACCACTCTCTTTTGTCCCACACCTACCTGCCTTAGCCCCCCCAGTATCTCCATCCTCTCCTCGCTTCCACCCCTATGGGGCTTTCTGTTTCTCCTATCTTTTCCAACTGCTTCTCCATTGACTATCCTTCCCTTCTCACTAAGTCTGGTTGGAAGAAGTTCAAAAAGGATATCTTGGCCTCTAACCCTGGTCTTCCTATCGCCGACACCTACTCCAATGCTTCCTCCAGACAGACCCTCACCAACATCCTCTTTGTCGTTCCTTCGCCAGATCTGTGGACTCCTCATATGGTCTCTGTGCTCTGCCCTATCTCCTCCTCTCTCATTAATGGTGGCACTCACTTGGAAGTTCTCATGTCTTCCTTCGACTACCCTAAAGTCATCATTAATGTCTACCTAAATGGCACTGTCCTGGTCCAAGGCCCTCAGGCCAATCTCCTCCTGTTTGATAGGCGCTTCCCTCGCTCATCAAATTCCTCTCATCTCCTGCTGTCCCCTCCTCTTCCCCCCCTTGGCTACCTTGCCCTCTCTCTCCTCCTCCTCTGCCCTTCCTAGGGCTCTTTCTCCTCCGCAAGGCATACCTCTGATCTGCACCCCTCCCCGGAAGGTCTTTAAGGCTTGCAACCTTCTTCAATCATTATTTTAAATGGTGCATTTTACAACACAAATTCTGAGAAAAGTGTGGAAAAAAGCAATCCAATTTCCATTGGGCTCTCTAGGATTAACACTTGTAAAAAGTCCAGAAAATGCCATTGTACCAACAGTACACAAGAGTGTTGTACAAAATGTTCATGATGCCCACAACCAGCATTGCCATTACAAGTCACTTTCATGCAGACGCATCCATGGCATAGACCAACATTGCCACCGTTAATCATGTTCATGAAGTTGCAGCCTTAATCTGTGCCAGTATGTCCATTACTGCAAATTGTGTTTATCAACCATTAGCCAAAATCTGTGCCGGTAATGGGCACTGTAAATCACTTTCATGAAGCTGCAGCCTCAATTAGCGAGAGAATAGCTCAGCGGCAACATGCTCGCCTTGGAAGCAAGATGACACGGAGCAACACCGGTTTGATCCCGGGTCCGCGCTTAGAAACCTTTTGGTATTAAGCGCGTTATATAGATCATATAATTATGGCAGTAATGCTCACTTTAAACCACTTTCTTAAAGCTACGGCTACAGTCTATCGATAATGTCCATGTAAATCATTCACCTCCCTCTCCACCCTATCCCTCACCTTAATAGATGGACTCCTCGCTCTTTCACACAGTCAGTGCGGTGCACGCAATCGGACATAGTTACACAAACATATTTGTGTGCGCACACGCACACCCATACAAAAATGCACGCCACACATAAAAAAACGAATTTTTCATTAACATTTAACTTATTTTCGAGTTGTTTCACCCACTGCGCTGCTGCTGCTTCAGTGGTCTCAACGTCTTGGCGATACTTTGCTAGCTAGCTGCATGGCGACATGCTGCTCAGGAACTGTTCAGGCCAGGTGTGCCGAGGGGGGTTCTTTGTGCGAAGCAATTATTGGATGTATGCAGCGCCAGCGTCGCATGTCCGGTGCAGAGCTTTTGCCTTTTATTTTGTACACCGATTTCAGTACTCTGACTTTATAAACAAATCTACCTAAAAAATGAAATGCGCAAGCTTCACACTCGCCCTGCTCTGCAGGCACTGCATACGTCCAATGCTTGCTTAGCAACAAAGGCCACGACTCTGTGCCTGGCCCACCAGTTTCGGATTCCTTTTGAAAGTTACAATGCTGAGGTGGCCCTCCATACTGTAATAGTCCCTGCTATGCCAGTTACTGAAAGTCTTGAGAGTTCTTGAATCTCTGCGATAGGCAACAAATGGAAAGTTACTGGATAACAGACATACGTTTTTACAAAAATAAAATGTTTCTCCAGGCTGTTAATGACCGTCTCCTGTCTATTTTCCCCCAAAATATGTCCACATATTTTTTGAAGTAATCTTTCTTGCTACAGTTGTTCTCCATTCTATGACCTGTGTTCTAGCATTTAAATCAAACTACATTACAGGAGAGGCATTGTAGTCCTCCGATCCATTGTTGCAACAGAGGTGCAAAGTAAAAGGTTGCACTTTTTTTACCTTCTGGCCTCTATTTTAGTGACAGCAGAACAACACCAGAGCCAAGCCAGAGGAAAGGTAATTGTCAAGGAGGGGAGTGCCTGTCCTTAGTGCTTAAAGAGGTGGCATTTGAGCAGTTTTTAACAGCTAAGATCATCCGTTCATCAACGATTGTGTGTACATTTTTCTACTGTTGGAAGAAAGCCCATTAGCTTTATTTTCGATGTCTAGACGATACAAATGTTACACTTGCTATTTATAAAATCAGATGATGATGATAATGAGGAGGATTTTTTAAATTGTTTTTATTGTATGTGGGGGGCGACTAGCATCATGTGCACTTCAGTCCCTTCTGCAATTATTGTTTGCACTATTTAGTGCAGTAATGCATGCAGATCCGGGCAAACTCGGGTTTACTTGCATTATTTGCACTTTCTAGGGCGAGCAAGTGGAAATGCCTACCTTCATCTATGCTTGGACAGAGCCATTTAGCATGGAGTCCTATGGAATACTAACTCCATCCTCAAACTCGGACGCTGGTGTTCACTCATGTTTCTTTTGCCTGTGAAGCGTGTGGGGTGGCGAAAACGCAACCTTTGTTCCATGCTGCTTCTCTGCCTGCCAAAACATTGAAAATACCCCGAAGTGTTTAAAGGTGTACACATTCAGGCACAAACAGTTTATGCCTGATTTTTTTGTTTATACCCGTGTACGATTTTAGTTTATACCCGTTTTAATCAGGATTTGGAAAATGACCCTCTGGGTGTCTGAATTCAGGAAACAACTGTGTGATTTACAAATACCAATCGACATAACATATCTGCCATGAGTAGTGCCCCCATTATCCCCAAAAGGCCATTGGGTGTTGCTACTGCAACCCCAAATATGGGGAGCATGTGTGGGTGGGAGCAGCAGGGGGTGCTAGAAAACATTGGGCCCTGGCTTTTCTTTTTTTACACATTGAGGACCAAGCAGTGCTTAATCTGTTACCACCCAGCAATCCACATACCATCGCCTCGCAGGTCAGGGATTATTTATTTCACTACCTGGTGCATTCATTTTACGAATTAGAATGGGGAGATTTCTGATCCATCCATGTAATGGCAAATAATTCCTGGCCTCGGAAAGAGTAATTGCAGCCTTTTCCAAATGCTATATATGCACGTAATGCCCTGATTCTTTAAGACCCAATCCTTTGCATCTTTAGTCCCTCTCAAGATAACCCTTTCAATTACAGATGGAAGAAAACCAGAGCTCAGTATGAGTGCATCTGTTACTGGGCTTTGGAGAACAAGGGAATTCCCCTTAGTTATGTTGTTAACAATATCGGTTCATTCACATATACCTTCTCCTAAACAGGCATTTTGTTTCAGTCTTGTGAGATTTGTGTCCGCATGAATGATTTCTTTATTCAAATGACACAAGTTGATGATTCACTTCGTTGGTTCACTCCTGTTAAATGGCCCTCTTTGACAGCCGTATCTGAACATTGTTTTGCTAATGCTAGCAAAACCTCTGCTTTTACTAATTCTTTCTTGTGATAGTAAGCTGCGTTGTTTTAGTTTTTTAACCTGCCAAATTGCAGTCTAGTGAAACTCCATGCTGGGAAAGTGCATGGCATAGAAAACCTGTGGATAATCGCAATACTGTCGCCTATTGCTAGATACTCTTTAACATTGAATATAAATAGGATACAATCATGTGGGTTAGAGGTAATGGTGACCATAGCGAGCTATGGCGTGACAATGAAATATAGATGGTACGGTTATGGCGACCGTATATAACAGTGGCTTAGGACATACTCCAAGTCTCATCAGAAAGATTATAGATTTCTGACCAATACAAGAACAAAGTCTCAAACCCCTAGTTGGGAGACATTTTGTTGGTGATGTACACCTGGGAAGATATGGGAGGTCCACAGTCTCTGTTTCTGAACCCTATGTTGTTCAGTGACCATGCTAAACCGCAAGTGTATCTCGTCTCTATTCTAATCATTTTTTCAGTTTTCCATGCAAACCTCAATCTAGTAGAAATTCTGCACTTTTGAACAATGGACTCTAGATCCCCTATGCAGGAGAGCCAATGGATTGAGAGTATCCATATGAAAGCACTTGCATGGGGCCACTGAAAAGTAGCATTCCTGCTTTGACATAACATTCGATCTTCATTTTCTAATGAGACTTGCCTTACAGCTGTGTAGTGAAGTTGTTACAAAAGACCTAGCGCTCAACCAGGAGAGCACTGGTTTGTGTTTTTATTTTTTAGTTAATGTATATGGACATATGTTATGAAATGCAGTGTTGTATGCATTTGTTTCAGGGGCCCTTATTTGATTGCAGAGTGAGTTTTAAATGGGGCTGCAAGCAAAGAGACCATACATGCCCATCTGAGCAGTTTAGAACTGTAAACCTGAATAAGAAACATCAGAAAAGTGCTTTCTTTCTTAAATATTCAAAAATTTGTTTGTGGGGGCAAGAAGCCTCGAGTAACCAGGAAAGTCTTACTTAGGAGCCCTGTGTCCGGAGGTCTGGGAGTCCCTGAGGTCGAAAGGTACTGCCTAGCCGCCCAGCTCTTGGCGGCATTCATGTGGCAACCTGGCATCAACAAACCCCGCTGGCTACAGCTGGAGGAGGACTGGAGCCAATACCCACTGGGATCCCTCCCACACATCGCATGGCCCAAAAATCCTCCTAACGCCGGGCCCCTCTCGACCACCAGGAACACGGTAAGCAGCTGGAAACAGGCGGCAAGGAGGTGGAACTGCAGGAGCACGGTGGGTCCACTCTGTCCGATCTGGGAGAACCCAGACTTCACCCCAGGCCAAGGGTTCTCCATTTTTTCTAATTGGAAGGCGGTTGGCCTGCAGCGCGTAGCAGATTTCTACGAAGGAGACTCTCTACTCACCTTCGAGCATTGCAAGAGGAAATTCCAGGTTCCGGAAACCGAGAGGTTTCACTACACCCAGCCCTGACATTGGTTGTCACATGACTCCATGAGAATACATGGGCGCAGAGAACTGTCAGCACTGGAGCTCACGCTAATGACTCCACCCAGGGGGAAAATCTCTATCCTGTATAGGCTGCTGGACAGGGCAGACCCCAACTCCAAGGAGCCCTACATGACACGGTCGGAGAGAGACCTAGGCCGAGAACTAGACGGGACCAGCTGGGAGCGCATCTGGAGAAGAACCCACAAGACCTCTAAATGCGTAACGAACAAAGAGGGAGCCATTAAGGTCTGTTACAGGTGGTACATGACACCAGAAATCCTCCACTGTTGGAGGGGCTGCACGGACACAGGAACGTTGTTCCACCTCCTCTGGGAATGCCCGAAGGCAGAGAAGTTCTCGAGGGAGGTCCTGGAGCAAATCCGACAGATCACAGGCCTATCAATACTGTGGGACCCCAGGATTGTCCTACTGGGAGACACGGGAGAAGGACTGTTCCCGATGACCGGCAACCTGGCGGACCTCTAAACACACCTACTGACCGCAGCCAAGATTTCAATCGCCAAGCTGTGGAAACTTCAGGAGGTTCCAGCAATCCCTGTGTGGTGGGTCAAATGCTGGGACATCGCTGCAGCGGAGAAAATTACTGCCATACGCCTGGGCAAGCAAAGCAAGTTCCACAGCACCTTGGGCCCATTCCTGGACTTTGTGGAAAGATTCCCGGGAGTGGCCAGACAACCTCCAGCGCTCTGCTGGCTGACTAAAATGGACTAACATCCTAGCGGCCCCCTGGACCGGCACACATGGCTGCCTACCCTAACGCAACCACAGCACCCATACCTTGTAACTTCTATTTGAGACTGACGCGACTCCTGCCCCAGACCACCCCGGAACTCACCCCCATTCTTTTCTCCCCCTTCTTTTTGTCTTTTTGTTCTTTTTACCTCAGTTGAGGCATGTTTTGCTTTTCTTGTTTACTATGTTTCACTCAAAAGCATGTCACAAAGAATAATGAAGCCTCTGTTGTTTATAAATGGCAATAAAATGTTACATTGAAAAAAGAAAATTTGATACCTCCTGGATATTACTCTCAACATAGAAATGCGATCTAACTTGATGCTACTCCCCTTGGAAGGTGTATGCGTAAACTAAGCTTCAATTTGGAAAAAAAGGGAACTACAGACTAAAGTGGTTTTCTATTGCACACTGGCTTTCAGAAATGCATGTCTCTGCTGTTAAAGGGCTCTAATGCATAACCTGCATACCTTTTAGGAGGACACATTAGCGAATGCTAGTACTGAATGATACGGTCTTTCATGTTGTATCTAGTTATACGTACAAACCCCACCCAAGCCTACCTTTGTAGCAATGTAGTCTTCCAATTTCATAATAGAGCTTTTACAAATATGTGCATCTCCAGCCCAAGGAAAGGAAAGAACGGTCACTGCAGAGGCAGGAGATACATGGTGATCTACAGCTGACGTAGTGAGTGGATTGCCCGTTTAACCCTGGTTTAGTTCATTAGAAAGATGGAAAGTCTTTCCACACATTGCTCATTTTTAATTTATTAATGAAATCTATATATTGCTTAATTAAACCTAAAAAAATAAACCTGTGATAGGCTGGAATTTCAATTTTATGATGCTAACCTGAAAAGTTTGATAGTCTTATTTTGATATTTGTTTCCTCTGTAAAGCCTACAGCAAAAAGAAAACTATTAATGTGATATCATGTAAACTGTTGTGTAAGGTGCAAAGGACATACCCTAGCATGGTCCTGTACAAATCTCAAATAAATAGTAAAATACCTGTCAAATATCAACAAATACAGAATGTTATCCGTATGCTCCCAAAAAGATACAATGTTTAATTATTTTCAATGGAACATATTCTAAAATGTCTTTTTAGCACACTGCAACCCCACATTTTTGATCTTTTTTTGCAAGTTGGAATTCCACCGCTACTAGCATGTCACTTGGTGCACTGTTTTAAGAAAGCATGAGAGTTGCCAACCTTTCATAGCCTTATTCTTTTCCTTGACCATAGCTCTGTTGCTTTCAGTCTATTCCATGCTGCCAAGTAAGTAGCCATGTCTGTTATTTTGATGTATGATTGTGTGTATTGCAAGATGTGATTGTATGAATTCAGAGAGACTTATGCACATTGAGATAACTTGTTGATGTGTCTGAGCTCGATTGTGAAGCTCTTGATTCACAGCAGAGGTTGTGCATAACACTTACATACTCCAATGCTAAAAGCTTGGAAATGAAGCATTGGTAAGGCGAATCAGTCATTCTCCACTCTAGGAGTGTTAACCTGCTATGTCAACTACATGAGCGACCATGGCGATACGAGGCTGTAAATTGGTGGACATGTAGGTGCTTGGGGAAACCACGCTGTTGCCTTAGAGTACATACTTTAGGGCAAGCCCCGACACGTTTTCTTTCTAGTCATAACACATGGGCTCCTCCCACACTTTGTGGCCTTCAGGGATTACTGGATGAAGGACGGAAAAGGCCCAGGCCTCGAATGATTTATCGAGCAACATTATAGTTCTTCTCTTTCTTCTCTGTTGGATTACTGCTCATTGCCTCGTTAAACCAAGCCTGAAAAGTCCCATCAGTGAAACGTTCCCAGACTAAGTACTCAGTTGGAGTGAGAGAGCAAGAGAGCACTTGTAATAGAATAATGCAACTATTTTTAATTGGTAAATCCTTTTTCACTGTATTTTTTAAAATAATTATCAGACAGGTTACCACTTAACTCGGTAAGACTGATCTGAAGAACCAAATCCATCGGCCTCGCAGGGCAGATTTACAGATGTGTTTTCTATGGTCATTCATTTTCCCAGCTATTTGATCTAGAGGAGGTATTGCAAGTGCTCTAATAATTTTACTCTGTTAAAAGCAACCATGGTGCCCTGCAGTTCATACTGAGCTGAGCATCACAAAAGGAGTTATTAAATAACGGAAATGGGCACTCTGTGTCAATGTTAGTTAAAGAAAAACACAAGTGATGGCATTCTGAGATGTAGAAAGTACTTAGTTTTTATTCTACTATGATTATTTCCTCATAGTTGCAAGTCTTATTTTCATTGGTCACACCATTAAGGTGTCATGAAGACAATGGTTGGCAAAGAGGAAGACTATTATGAACAATGCGTCATGTGTTTAAAAAGTTTTTGTTCCAGAAGGTGAGCCAGTTAAGATTGTAACCTTTTGTAGCCATTGATTATACTTCAAGTTGGAATGTTGCATTTAGCAGTCAGAGTGGCTTGTGGGAAGATGAGACGTAGACTGCCTCTTTAAATATGCGTCATGATCTATGCTTGATCAAAGGTTTCCAAACATGAGGAGGGAAGGAATAGTTAATTATTCTCATGAGTCTCAAACTTAAGACAAGCCATTGAAAGTCTGAGAATAGAAAATGTAGAATATAGAATAAACCTCAGAGATTTAGTCCGCATGACACATTAAGTATATTTGGTTGTCAATAGCATATTGGTGACTGAAGACGCAGCTTTGCCCAAGCACATCCCTCAGTGGCTATGTCCATGTGGTGTAGAAAATGCGATGCAAGATTGACTGCCTGAGCACGGCAGCTTATTGTAAGACAGGGGAACTAGGCGCAATCAATCTGAATAAATAAGCTTCTTGCTGAAAGAGTTGAAGAAAATGCTTCCAGGACTGTGCCTCCCACCACCACTTTCTTGGCCAGAATAAAGTGCTCCATGGTCTGCTGTTACATCACAGCGATAGACAGAATTATTGGTAGGCATAGTCCAGCATGCATAGTGGTTTATTATCCACAACCTGAATGATGATTGTCTGTGTGCCGCAAAGAGTTTGCACACCTTATACATAGCACCTCCAAAGACTATGGTAACTAATGTAGTCTTGCAGCTGAATTAACGAAACATATAGGTGGTGTCCTACCACAACAACATTCAGTATACCTCTGCATTCATTATTTTAAGAGCAAAGGTTGTACCATTTAGCAAGCCAAATATCAATGGGGCTGTATATTCATGCTTAATAGAAATGTGAGCAAGAGAGCACATATATAGTGACTGTTGACATATTTATTTAGCTAATGTTCAGCCAACTTGGGTATAATTCCCCTTAATATTTTGTAGTTTTGTTGAGAAACACCTGCCTAGAAAATGGCAGACCTTATTGTAGAAACAAGGGAACAGAAAAAACAGAAAGAACAAACATAACAGTTGATTCAGTTTTCTTATAAATGAACATTGATGTGCCTTCATACATGCATGTAAGGCACTTACTCAGCAATGAATCCTGCCAGGGTTACCCTCTACAGACGGGGTCGGATTGGCCCCTCGGTCTTTCGGCCCGTGACCAGGCCGAAACTGTCCCTGGGGAGTGGGGGCTGGTTTCTGGCCATGCCTGGGCCGGTTTGGAAGAAAAGAAAATTGAGAAAAAAAATATTTCCTTTGTTCCATTTTTTTTTCCTTCTCAAAAAACCTTTCATCCTTCTTAGGTCGATAAATGAGTACCAACACAGGTTGGGTGATATTGTTTGCATATTTGTTCTATAAAAAAAGAGCTTAAGCTTAAGTGCTATACAATAACATTTGGCCTTGGACTTCTGCTTGTATTCATAGTAATTTAGTGTACTTAGGGACAATGTTATTTGATGCCACTTCCTGTTTTGTCAAGGGGTGAAGGGTCGCGTTTCATTGCTTCCCGGGATGTTTACTTTGCTGTGGGGTCAAATGACATCACTTCTGGTGATGTCATCAGAGGTCAAGGGTCGTGAGGCGAGGGGTGGGCCACTTTATTTTAGGTGACCGGGCCTATTTCTTGTCCCAGTCCAACCCTGTCTACAGATGTAACATTTAAATCATGTTCCTTATCGAGTAACCCTTATTCAATCACAAAAGCATTGAAAAGGTGAATTGGTCAACAATGCACTAAATTTAGTCTTCTCAGGTGCACCCTGGTGTACTGGATATTGGGAGCTAACCAAGTCTTTGGTCAGTTTCTGCTTCAGAGAAACTCAGGGTTTGTTCCATGGTAAGTAGTGCAAAAGTGCGGGAGCCTAGGTCAGGGGCTAGATGGTACATAAACTGGGGGTAAAGGAGGTTTCCTAAAGGGAGTCAAAGAAATGTCTCAGAGGAACAATTCTAGGTGTCCCTATTATAGCTCTGCGGTTATATCTAAAACTGAGTAACCAAAGGGACTGCTCAAAAGGTGTGGAAGGACTTGTGAGCTGACATTACTGAAACATATAGGTGGCGTCCTACCACAACAACATTCAATATACCTCTGCATTCATTATTTTAAGAGAAAAGGTTGTACCATTTACACCAGCATGCACCTCTGAAGACTAAAATTAGTGCATTATTGACCAATTCACCTTTTCAATGCTTTTGTGATTGAATAAGGGTTACTCGATAAGGAACATGATTTAAATGTTACATCTGTAGAGGGTAACCCTGGCATGATTCATTGCTGAAAAATTTACCATTTTATGCATTGGTCATGGCTATGGCTTAAGCAGAGCTACATGACGTGTACAAAGAATGGATTAGATCATATTATAGTTGGTGTATAGTATGGTGCAATTCTCAACACTTGTGCTTTAGGCATTACATCTTTAAGGATAATGTGGTGAATAGAGCATAGCTATCTATGAACCCGCCATGCAAAATCTTACAAATCTCACTAGACCTGCATGGCGGGTTCATTAGTTCATATACTCGAACTAAGACAAATGCACTAGCACAATGGGGATGGGTAACAGAATATTTTTGTTTGTAGTAAATCTCTATATATAAAAGTCAAAATGTGTTTGGTGGTATTTGCAGCGAAGCATTGTTCCTTATACAATTCCACACCATTCCACTAATCTGCACCAAATTATGCATAGTTTCCTGTTGGGGCCCTCCGGACATTACTGGCTGCATGACATTTGGACATCCCACCCCTTTCCTCATATTTCAGCAAAAGTCAAAATGTGTATGTGGGTTTGTGGCAAAGCGTTGATCCATATACAATTCCACACCGTTCCACAAATCTGCACCAAATTGTGCATAGTTACTGGCAAGGACCCGCCGGACATTACTGGCTACATGACATTTGGACCCGCCTCCCTTGCTCAAATGGATTTCAGCACAAGTCAAAATTGGTTTGTGGCTTGGAATAACATTGTGCCGTATACAATTCCACACCATTTCACCAGCCTGCACCAACTTTTACATAGTTACCTGTTAGGACCCTCTGGACCTTATTAGCTACATGACATTTGAAACCCCTTTGCCTGGATTTCAGCACCTTCACACATGAGACGGTTGCCTGAAATCGGTGAAACGTCAATGTGGTCGTAGGACCGGTCCCGACACAAGGAGCAAAACTCAAGGTCCAGGTCCTAGGATGCACTGTTTCCAAGATATTTGTACTGCACTGCACCATAACGAACGGCACCACACCAGGGTGAGGCGACAGGTGGGGAGAGGGCACAGGAGGTCCCAGTATGCAGCAGCACACCAACTCTCGCCTCCTCCGAGCGTCTGCTCCGGGGTATGTCAGCCAGCCCACAGACCCATTCTCAGTACATTTTACTTCAGGGTGCAAAGCACATCAAGTGATAAGCGAATCGGAGCAGCAACCAACAGGATCAGTGTTATCCTGTCTTTCTACAGAACCCGTTTGCATACCGGGTACTTAAGTTTCAAATATCACCATACTAGCAAGCAAGCTAGAGTACCATGCAAATGGTACGCACCTTCATAATATCTCCTCGCCAATGCGAGTGAGCTATTAGATTTTGCGAGTCTTAGCATTGCACCCATGATCCACTGTGGCGATGTCCGAGTGGAGATGAAACGCTGGCATTTGAATCCTCTTAAAATATATTTGGAGTGTAAAAGTTTTCTTTCAGTGCATCTAAGTTGCATTCCATATTTCGAATGTATTGTGTCCTCCAACATATTCCTCATCTTTGACACTTCATTGTCCCAGCTTCAGCTGCTTTGGAAAAACGTTTTCCACTTGGCAGAGGGTGCTGTGCGCCGATGGTGTAGAGTCGCTGTCCCTCGACGGCCTCCGTCGATGGTGATGTCATCAGGGATTATATATAGCACGCATGGCGCCTGTTGGCATCAGTTCCTTTTTTCCGTGACAGCTTTTGCTTCTTATCAGAGAATCGGCGCGCCTCATAGTCTTAACGACTTCTTTTTGATAAAATCTTCGAATAATCCTTTGAGAGTATCTTCATCCTTTACACCTTCAACATCGAGAACCGAGAATTGCCGGGACTGCGGGTCTAAGATGTCCCTCACCGACCTGTACCGTGTCTGCTTGTGGTGTCTTGGCGAGGACCATGACACGGGCAATTGTTCGAAATGCCAATCCATCACAGGAAATGTCTTGATGCAGTGAAAGGGGAAACTCCAGGTAAGAAAATTGCCCAAATCCCTCAAGTCATGACCTGCTAAGCCTTTGACTGACAAGTCGAGAGGAGACTCTCCTTGGAGAAAGAAGGCGAAGCGATCTAGGTCCAGGAGTGGTTCTCACCACTCTTCGTCGTCGGCAAAAAGGTTGAAGAGGCGGCACCGGAGGTCGCCTTCCTCAACATCTTCCCCCAACAACTCACCAGAAAGGGTTGCATGTACCACAAAAGATTCTACCCCAGCAGAATGGGGAGCTTTCCGAAAGCAAATGTTAAACATTTTCGAGAAACCGGGTAATGCCTCTACCAAGCCTTCCGAGCAAGCCGGTAAGGATAGGTCTCGTCCAAAATCTTGCACGCCCTCGAGCCCGGGAAAACAGCCTGATAAACATCGAAAGCCCTCGAGGCCCTCTCATGATGTAAATCACCAGCAAAGATTGAGATCCTAGACACCATAGAGACCCTCGACACCATTAAAGAAGACGATGCCAAAGTGTCTTCGAAAGCTGGTAAGCCTCCGTTGACGAAGGACCAAAACGTCAACAATTTCAAAGACAGCTATGCCGCATACGCTAGCTGTTCTATCGAAGCCAGGCATCTCTCCTCAATTGGCGCCAAAAAAGCCTTTGACGCCATCAAAGCCTATACCAACTGCATCTGAAAAGAATTATACTCCTTTACCCAGAAAGGAGTAAAATCACTCTCTTCAATTTATGAAGATGAAGAACACTCTGATGGGAAGGATGCTCCTTTTGGACTCCAATATGGAACGGCTAATGTTCCAGAGTGTTTGATTTCATTGGAATCTAGAATTAAAGATCTATATAATAATTTGCAGTCGGCGAGTGGAGTCGATACTTCACCTGAGCTTGAATTCGGTAGGCCTGAACCTGGCGAACATGCCGACGCTCCGTACAGACCACTCATGTCTAGGGTTGTAGAATACCTAGGATGGAGCACACCACCACTCCCTTATGAACAGGACTATTTAACTGATATCTTAGATAAAGGTCCTCAAACGGACCCACTATTGCCATTCCATATGGCTTTGCAGAAAAGGGTGGCTGGAAATTGGGAAACTCTGGATACTAATCCGGAAGTTAATAAAAATTTCATATCAAAATACTTCCCCCTCAAGTAGTGACCCTGACTACCTGTCGAAACACCCCACTCCGGAGAGTCTGGTGGTGCAGACAGCTACAGCAACGTCAAAGCAGGCAGCGTACCCTACCATTCCTCCTGATAGGGACGACAAATGTGTAGATGGATGGGCAAGAAAAGTATTTTCAGCTGGGAGCATGGCGCTGAAATCGGCCAACTCCACCTGTGCCCTGGCAAAATTTTTGTACACTCTGTGGGATTGCATATCCATGGCGGCAGAGCATATTCCTGAGGGGCAAGAAAGGGATGGCTTCTTAGCTGTCATTAAGGACAGCAAGGAAGCTAATTGTGAATCCATTTAATGAGGGTTGGATACCGCGGATAGAGTCAGCAGATCCATGGGACCAGCAGTGTAATACGCAGACATGCGTGGTTGAGAAAGTCGGGTTTGCACCAGATGTGTAGTCGAGACTTCTCAACATGCCTTTTGACGGGTCTAATCTCTTTGGCAGCAAGGCTGACAAGAGCCTTGAGAAGTTGCAGACCTCTAAGGCGGGAGCCAAGTTTTTAGGTGCCGCTGTTAGGCAACCTCAGCATTTTCGTACTAGTGGTCAATCTTGGAGGGGTAGATCTTTTTGCTACTACTCCTCAGTTGGAAGGGCGAGAGGAATGGCCAGTCAAAGAGGCCAGAGAAACATCCCTCATGGTGAACGAGGTAAAAGTGCCAAGCCAGCTCAAGCAGCAGCCTCTTTGCCTTTGGCCACTGCAGCAGCTGCCTCAAAACCGCTTTGAGGTCTTGGATCACAGTTCACCAGTGGGGGGTGGGCAGACTGTCTCAGCATTTAAAAGAATGGCGAGCCATTACTTCGGATGCTTGGGCTCTGGAAACCGTAGCCCATGTTTACTGCCTTCCTTTTATAAGAAGACCTCAAAACAATACACTTGGGAGCTGCTCTTTGATGATTTGGGACACGCTCCTTGTGCAGGAAGTTTTAAACCTGCTAGAGAAAGGTGCTATAGTACCAATACCTGTAGCGGAGAGGAACAAGGGATGGTACTCCCCATATTTTTTGATCCCCAAAAAGGACGGATGACTGAAACCCATCTTGGACATGCAATGCTTGAACAGTTTATTCAGGAAGAACACATTCAAGATGGTCACACTTTCACAGAACCTCCAGGCCCTCCAATTACAGGGTTTGTTATTTTCATGTGCCAATCCATCTCAAGCACAGAAAATACCTGAGGTTTGCAGTTTTGGGTTCTGCTTTCGGGCTAACCTCCTCCCGAGGGTCTTCACCAAACTGATGGTGGTAGTGGCAGAGAACCTCAGGAGAGGGAGGGATTCATGTTTACCCCTACCTGGACGATTGGCTGATCAGGGCGCATTCTCCCGAACAAGCCTGGGATCATCTCAACGTCACCTGCCACTCCCTTCACAGATTGGGCTTCTCCCTCAATTACAAGAAGTCCCATATTACACCCTTCCAACAGCTCCAATACATCAGCGCTGTACTAGACAAATCCTTGGGAAAGTGCTCTCCTCCCAAGGTGAGGGCTCAAGACATTCTTCAGATGGTATCCAAATTTCAGAGTGCCCAGAATCTTCCGGCCTTCGATTTTCTTGAGGTTGCTCGGCCTCATGCCATCCTGCATTTTTCTGGTTTCAGAAGCCCGCCTGAGAATGAGGTCCCTCCAATGGGCTCTAAGAACTCAATGGTCCCAATTCTTAGGAAAGATGTCGGACCGACTTCAGATTCCGGCCAGGATCTCACAGGATATTCTGTGGTGAGCCTGTGAGGAAAATATTCTGAAGGTGGAACCCTTTGGCAACCATGGCCGGAGATCACAGTAGTGATGGACGACTCCCTCACGGGGTGGGGAGCCCACAACAACGATCTGACAGACAGCAATCGTTGGTCTCCATCAGAGTCCTAACTACATATCAATCTTTTGGAGCTGAGGGCAATCAGGCTAGCGCTGAAGGCCTTCCTGCCCTCTGTACGTGGAAAGAATGTCCTGATATGGACGAACAACACCGTGGCTATGCACTATTTCAACAAGAGAGGAGGTGTAGGGTCACTACCACTGTACAGAGAGGCAATGCAGCTTTGGTACTGGGCAATTCAAGAATTAATCGCTCTATCGGAAGTTCACCTAGCTGGAGAGGAGAACACAGTGCTGGGTGCTCAGAACACAGCAGCGGACGATCTGAGAAGGCAGAGCACAGGCTTCCATGAGTGGGAACTAGCTCAGGAAGTCCTTCAAGAGGTCTTCACCCTTTGGGGAACCCCTCAAGTGGATCTGTTTGCGACTGAGACCAACCGGAAGTGCAAACTGTACTGCTCCAGGGAATTTCCCCCAAGGGGAGCTCTAGGAGACGCGCACGTGGTGGACTGGAAGTTTCCACTCAAGTTTCCACTCTTGCATGCGTTTCCTGCAGTCCCCGTCATTCCTCACATGATCTGGAGGTTGAGAAAGTTCAGGAAACACATGATCATAATTGCACAGGATTGGGCCAGGAGGAATTGGTACCCAGACCTTCTCAACATGTCCATCTGTCCTCCGATACGTCTTCCCCAGAGAGAGGATCTTCTCTCACAAGGGTAGGCTTGGGTTCTCCATCCAGAGGTCAATATTCTCAACCTTCACGCTTGGTTTCTGAGAGATTGAGCTATAAGGATTGGGACCTCCCAGATTACATTATGGAGGTGTTGCTTTCGGCTGGAAGACCAGCAACAAAATCTTTGTGCCGTTGGAACAAGTTTTGCAACTGGTGCAAAGAAAGGAATGTGGCTCCTTTCCTGTGTAAAACACTGGATCTACTGTCCTTTCTTCTATCCTTAGCCAATTTGGGGCTCCAGATTAGTACCATTAAAGGCTATCTGGCGGCGCTATCCATTTTTGAGCAATCGTCAGAGCAATGTTCTTATTTCAAACTCCCTCTAGTAACTCAGTTTCTAAAAGGACTCACTAATGTGTATCCTCCATATCCCTTCCAGTTTCCAGTTTGGGACCTAACTTTGGTGTTAAAATTCTTAATGTGTACACCCTTTGAGCCCTTGCACAGGTGCCCTCTAAGGTTGTTAACCCTTAAAACCATTTTATTGGTTGCTCTCACATCAGCATGCAGAGTGAGCGAGTTGCAGGTACTGTCAGTAAAGCCACCCTTTACAGTCTTCTACAAGGACAAGGTTGTCTTGAAGGTCAAACCTTCATTCTTAACGAAAATCATTTTGGATTTACATTTGAACCAGAAAATTGTCCTGCCTTCCTTCTACCCTCCACCTCACCCTGGTAAGGAGGAAGAAAGACTTCATAAGTTAGATCCTAGAAGGGCATTAAGCTTTTACATTTCAAGAACATCCAAAATTCGGTTTGACGATCAGTCGTTCATAGGGTATACGGGACACAAACTAGGTCAGGCTGTTACCAAATAGACCTTATCTAGGTGGATAATTTTGGCAATTTCTGAGTGCATTATATCGTAGGTCACACCCAAAAAATGTTGTCGTCGAGTGGTCTGTGTTCTAATAGGGTGAAAAGCAATATAAAACACATAGGAAACACAGACTACCTCCTTCTCCTGTATTTTATTGGTATTCAGACCACAAACTGTAACAAACAGATGACCTTGTGTCATCAGGTAAAGACTCCAAGCCTTTTTAGTTGTGTATAGGAAACTGTGGGTTAATTTATTTCACAAAGTAATTTCCTTGTTACACATTCTAATATTTAAAAGCATAATTGACAACCTGATTAGCACAAATGCAAAACATTATTAATGGGTTACTATACAGAACACAGACTGGCTTTCTCATTATACCACCTGATCATGAGTGCTACAACAATATGATAAAGGTTGTTTTCAAGAAATGAAGCTTTGTTGTTAAACACATTTGTAAGGAGCAGTTGAAAAACTTTGAGAGCAGTCAGGTACTAGCATGATGTAATTTCTTACTATAACGGGACTTTCAGTATCAAAAGTCTATTTCCAGTTGGCATACAGTTTATCTATTTTTGCACAAAAGAAAGTGAATGCATAGCTGCTTATTGTCTCTTCATTGCTGTTCTATGTCTCCTTGAAGTACTAAATGTCCGTTACTTCTATACATTTCTTAATTCATATTGGATGTTTTTCAAAATAATGTGTCGATGCACTGCGTTTCGGCCTATTATAATGGGATAAACCCCATCCTTGTGTAGGTTTTCCCGATGATTTAGAGTGGCCTTTGTCAGGACAGGTGATGGTTTTTGATCAAGCTTTAGTCTTCTAACCCTTCCTTTTGAAGTGCTCTACAAATATTAAAAACAGACAAGACATTGGGTCAGTTTGACCATTAAGTATGATTTTCAAGATACCATTAGTTGCTGATTGGTCTGGTCTACTAACTTTAATTTGGTAGACAGGAACAGGGACAGGAATCTTGAATCGTGCTCCTTTTAATGGGGCCGGTGTTATACACTGTTGGAAAAACATACAGGGTATCTCTTTAGTTACACTGCCTCTATGGGTTCATTGGTAGTAGAGTGAGGAGTTTGCCATAATGACGTTTTCACATACCTTGTAGAAGCCACATGGAGCCATATATTGCTAATTGTATCGCATTAGTTGCCTCTCTTCAGGCTTATTTTCTCTTTTTTTTTTGTAAATGAAGATAGTTGGTGATGTGTTTATTCTCCTGGCCGGCATCACATATCTTGTATGACACCAGTTACTTCATGGTTGGTTGTTTATTTTATTTTTGTCCAAAGGGTGAACTTTTTTTTTGAGGGAGACACTGATATATTAACATAAATTTGCTTTTCTAATTGCTGCAATTATATAGAGTCCATATTTTAGCTTAAATTAATATACCCCTAGCTTCGTCTCATGCTGTTACTCCTATGACGACCTGCTCTTCTTTAGCGAAGATGCAGGTATATATGATTTTCAGGCGGAACTGGTCCACCAGTCCATGTGAGCCGTGAGACATCATGAAAGGGGTATACATTTATCTTGTGCGTCCATACACACGCGTGTAACGTGGTAAAATGGCTCAGAAACACAATCCATTCAAAGAACAAGTTACTTAACCCTGGTAACGTTCTTTCGACTGGATGTTCCTCCAACATATTCCTCATCGCCTTCCCAACCTACTTCCCTGTAGTATTTCCCATGCTATTACAGCTTTTGCTCCACCAAGGTTGAGTACTGTCATGCCCGTATTTATGGGCATCTCTGCCTCAAAAGGAGGAGGAAAAACAACTGAAACCAACTGGCGCCGTGCGTGCTATATATAATCCCTGATGTCACCCTCGATGGAGGCCTTCGAGGGACATCAGCCCGACGGACGGCGCCCTCTGGCGAGTGGAATTTTTTTTTCAGAAGCAGCTGAAGCTGGGACAACGAAGTGTCAAAGATGAGGAATACGCTGGAGGAGCATCCAGTCGAAAGAACGTTACCAGGGATAAGTAACTTGTTCTTCTCTTTCAGCCTCTTATATTTTAGCCCTGTTCAAGGGTTGATGCCAGGTTTTTATTTGATAAAGAACTGCTTTTTATTTGTATGGTTCATCCAATCGCATCATAAATATGAGCTTTTATAGCAGTTCAGTTGATTACAATATTATGTTCCTATTTTTAATTTCATTTCTCCCTTTTGCAGGGCCTATGAACAAGCTGGGATGATGCTGAAGGTTAGTAGTTTTAAACGTTTCTTTCAAGCTTAGTTACTTTTACTACTTTTGTTTTCCTTACCTATTAGATGAGGATGTCTTCTTAGCTTCACATAGAAAGTTACATTGGTTTAGTAGCCCTGACTTATTTCTTGTGACTAGACTCTTTTAGCATTTACAACTTTAGACCAGTTCGTTTAATGTATCCCTCATTGGTAAATTTTTTGGCTTAGAAAACGTATTGGAATTTAGAACGGAGGAAGCTCGCCACAGTATTTTGATAAAACCCAAATAAAACTCCTTTGCTTTAGAGATTTGCATAAGACATTGATCAACGTATCCCTGAAAGATGACCCATCACAGTTTCCTTTAAAAAAAAGTGTGCATTCAACAACATAGCAAATCGTATGCCTGCTCCAAGCAACAAATACCTAGATGCCCGCCTTCCTGCTACAGTCAAAGTGCATGCCCCGGTTCACTTCAGTGCCTGTTATTTTAATCAGAGGATTCGTAGGTTGTCAGCTTAATAAATACACATATTCCTTTAAAATGCCAATAGGATCCCATGTGTTTAAAGCTTCACCCCTCCAAATGCCATGTAATGCTTTACAGAGGGTCTTGCTATGGGGCTTTTTACTAATGCTTTTCACCAAAAATTATTCATTGTAGATTTGAAACCCATTAATGAATATTTGGCCAGACCAGTGCACAAAAACGTGCCTTTGGTTTAAGCAAATTGCATTAGCTAGTAAGACTACGGGACACGAAGCTCCAAATATCTCTTCGCAAAGCGTCTCTCCAATTATTGGGGCTTGGTGAGTATTACCACTACAAAACCCTGCTCTGAGGGAATGTAGCCCAAAGGTCTTCATTAAAATATTAGCTGCAGTGGCAAACTCCGTAGATTTTTAAGGCGTCAATCTATACACTTTCTGAACAATTGGCACATTAGCACTCCCAGCCAACACAGCTCTTTCAGGCGTTCATCTGCTGATAGACACTGTGTTCGAGCCCATATTCACAAACCAATTCTACATTTCATCTTGAAAGGATGTCGGTGCGTGAAGTCATGGGTCCTTGTACACATAAGATATAAATAGTGTGACAGGAACGCCCCTCGATGCCCCTTTTTTGAATAAAAAAAACGGTAGTACTCAGAGCTAACTACTAGATGGAAGCCTATTGCTATCCTATGTGTAATAAGAGGCGTGTTATATGATTCCGATGGGTTTCTTTCATCCATGTGCAAACACAGCACAATTTTGTGTTTGTTTTATCCTCCAAAGCCGATTAAGTCGCTCCTAGCGACCCATGGACATCTGGCTAGTGGATGGATGCATTGATAGATTGTCGGAAGAGTATGCCAGTCAAGCAGACTGATTATGTGCCCAGCTACACCACATTATTTAATGGGATTTAGCTGTATTCTAGTGGCAGAGGTGATGTGCGTTATGAGTCTGAGTAGTGAATTATTGCAGATGTGTGTGTTGCCGTGCCCTGGGCAGGATACAGCCATCTTCCATTGAGATGGAGTGCAATACGTACCAGAGAGACATGGATGATAAGGAGTTGCAATGCGGTAATGCAGATCATATCATACGGATAGACTGGAATACTTTCTGTTCATGCTAAGTACTGTCTTGTTGTCTACTCACATGACTCTTCGTTGCCACCATATTTTGTCATTAATATTTGAATATTCATATCATTGTTGTAACTACTTGTTTTCTCAAATTAGGACCATCATTCTGAATCCATTATCTAGTACAGAACATAAATCATTGCATGTTTTAATCCAATGTATCATTTTTTTAATCTGTTAAAACATTTATGCAGCGATCAGTATTATAACAGCCTCACACTCATGAAGCCTTCTATGAGTCCTACTCACATGTAAACTTAGTTTTTTTGTCCTTGTTAAAACACAGTATTGTAGCTTTACGATTGAAAATTACATGACCGTCTCTCTCTTTTATTGTCAATTCTCTGTCCCCACCTTCTGGTTATGCCTGTATTTTTTCAATACCAAAAATTGTATTCTTGATCTATCTTCTCCATGGTGGCCTTTGTTCCCACCTGATATATACAAAGGTTATCCATCATCTTGCAATCTTCTCACCCTTCTATGGTTTCCTTCGCTAAGTTTCCTTTTTGTGCTACCATTCTATATTTCTTTGCAAAACCAGTTCTTGTTTTAATCCCTTTCGTTTGGATTCTGTTCTCCACCAGCTTCTCTAAACACAACTTAGTCTCATATAGCACACAGCAGATTCTCTCCTCAAAACTCTGTTTCCAGGATATAGTGCTCACTGCTTATTTGCCTCAAGTACACTTCACAAGGATATGGCTCCCAGGTTGCAGTGTGTACACTGTTTCCTGATCCGGCGGTTATAGTGCCTCAATTCATTATGAAGGTTTGGGTGATCTTCTTGATCACCAAGTGACCTCTTCCTTATGCCCTCACTCACAGTACCTGACCCCTTCTCCTTCTGGGATATGGTGCCCTTCTTACCCTTAAGCTATGGCATGTCCTTCTCGTGTATACAAGATATGTGGCCTCTCCCGGTCCAACTCCTAGACCATTCATTAGTTCTTGCAGTTCAGCCCTTCCAAGAGACACTAGATCTCTAAGATGTGATCCTTCCTGGTTCTTAGCATCTCCTTCAGTCTCCTTGTTCTGCTGCTGAAGCCTCTGTGTGCTCTCCTTCCTTCTTTGATGGCATTTCTCCTCTCTTGGCTCGGCCTTTTACAAGCCCAGACTATTCTCCTTCTTTGTTTGAATCTGAAAGGTTATCAATTGTGTGCCTTTGTGACGGATGTTTGGATTGGCTGCATGGTTGAACCCCACATGCCCCACCCACTGTTTTTCTGTCACTCTCTGATGCGCTATGAGGCCTAGCAGCCATCTTAACCCAGGCGTAATGACACCTCCTCTTTGGTTACATCTTGGACATCACCCCTGTTCGGCCTCGACTGCCAATGGCTGGTCTGCTTTCACAGTGAACTCCATTCCTTTATTTGCTCCTCCAGTGGCTATCTCCAGCTTTCCGGCATATGGTAACGTATTGTCTCCAGTGTGCATATCTCCCAGACCTCAAGGGGAATTGCACACTGAAACTGAAGTTTTCCTCTTGCCAAAGGATCTGATTTCAGCAAGGATTGGGACTGAACCACAGGGTTCTTTCACAATGTTGTTTTAGCCACCCTAGTTAACGTTGGGCCCTTTGCATTCACAGGTTCCAACCACAGACGAATTCCAGGATTTTATGAATCTCCACCCTTGCCAAAGCCCATTACTGGGTAGGGGCTTTTTATTCCCCCAGACCTGCATGAGGCACTGTGCCTTATGCATGTCCGGGAGAAGGTAATGCCACTGTGTTGTAAATTCGGAAAAGGAGAGTGGATGATGGCTGCTCATTTACCCAATATGGTCTGTCCGTGGGAACAATGTGTTTTCAACGTTTTCCTTGTGGTCACACTTAATGGAATGGAAACAGTATAGACATACCAACTGATAGGATCTCATCATCTGGTACATGAACATGTGCTCTTTTACGTTGTCACAGTAAAGATTTTAAACGTGTGTTGCCTTGTGACAGTCCCTTAGAGATGGGACAGAAGTGTTTGACAAGAAGCAGCTCTCTTCTTTCCAGTCCCATCGGGCCCAGTGGGGACTAAGGAGTAAATTGTAATAGGATGAACCCGGAGTCTGAAAAGGGGGAAGGCTGGAGCTAAATAGGAATGAGCACTTAGCAAAGTGTCCAAGTGAAGCACAAGGGAATAGAGGAATAAAGGATGGAAATAGGAATTCCCATAGGGATGAGCACGTGGTGATTTGTGGAGTAGAGAGTGAGTGGGCTGGTGGGCAGTAGAGCCAATCCCCTAAGAGGTTGAATGAGAAGGCTTTGGACATCAGAAGGTGGAATCCTGTTTGCTTGATGGTCTGGGCCTTTGAGGAAAGTGGACTTGGATGCCATGTCTTGTGCAGTCCCAGCTGGTGCCTACCACTCCTGGCCTCAAGCTACCAAAGATGCAGCCAAGAAAGCAGAAAGTTCAAGAAAAACTCTTTACCCAGAGACTTAAGTGTGTCCGGGTAATTCCAACAAGATCAGTCGTTTGGAATTTGCTTTTCACAAGGCCTGCGACTACCGTCAAATATGTCTTCCCAATCGGTTCTTTGTCTCTAGCTGAATAGACAAGATCTCATCACATGGCAGTTAGTGCAACCCACCTTCCCTCCCTTGTGAGTGCCCCTCACTCTTTTAATGGACATCATGGGTAACAATCAGGCTTCCGGAAAGGTCACGGGACAGAAACCACCCTATTAGATCTTAAAACCCAAATCACCAACATCATGGACAAGGGCAAACCAGCTCTTCTGCTCCTCCTAGAACTCTCGGCTGCGTTTGATCTCATAGATCACAACATCCTGACCTCCCACCTCTCCAAAGCAGCATACTTCTCCAAAGAAGCAACGTCCTGGATAACCTCCTTCCTCGAAGGCAGAGCCATGAAAGACTACTCCGACCAGGCAAACGCATCACCTGACATCATACATTGCGGAGTACCCCAAGGATCCTGCACTGCCCCCACCCTCTACAATCTTTTTACCAAGCCACTGTTTGACCTACTGGACTCGCTCAGCAGGGCATACACTAACTATGCCGACGACACACAAGTACTGCTCTCCCTTTCTGGTGACTTCGACCAAGACGCAGCGACCCTCCTTCAAATTTATACCACCATACAAACCTGGATGGCAATTAATGGCCTCTGCCACAGCGGTGAACAACCAAGATCATACTCTTGGGTCCAAAAGAAATCCTGCCCAAACTTAACAAAAAATATGACAACTTCACGGTCGACAACACCATCATCCCCGTCTCCTCCACAGTAAAAACCCTTGGCGTCTATTTAGACTAGGGGTGTACCGAATAGTACATTTAGTATTTGGCTGAATACCGAATAGTTGACAAAACTATTCGGCCGGTGCCGAATAGTTACCGAATAGTAGATTACTACTGGACATGTGTCAAGATATGCATAATGTCAAGACATGCATAACAAGCCAAAACTGTTGGCTTTGCCAATGCTTGTTTTGACAGGACTTCATTGAAGGGCATGCTTTTAAATAGATTATAGTTGTAACTAAGCTTTGGAAGGGGAGGGCCCTGAAGGAGTCATTATGGAGACATTATGGGCACTGCTGGTGGTGGAGACAGGAGGAGGGAGAGAGTGCTGCTTTCAGTGCAATTTGCCCTGGTTGTGTACCCAGCAGAGCCCAGGGCACGGTTTGATCGTCATGGGGTTTGTGTCACACATATGCAAGCAGGTCGACTTACCTTCTGTCTTCCAGCATATCCCCACATGCGGCGGCTGTTCTCCCCGAGTTCCGCGTCTTCTGAACTAACAAAGTAGAAATCCCAGATGGGACAGACTGCTGCCAGCTAGTGGAGGTGCGCAATGAGGTCCACCCTTGACTAAGTGAAGTCTGTGCAGATGGTCACTCCGGGTGTCTGGGTCTGGTTAACTTAATGAGCTGCGTCGGTAGCTCTCTATATGCTCTATCTCCACGGTGTGCACCTATTTGGGCACCGCTGGGTAGGTTGGTGGTGTCTGCTCCTGCAGCTAAATGGCCCCTGGTGCCGTCATAAATGCTTGATCAACTTGAACTTTCCACTGAAAAGGATGGGTTGGATTGGGTGAGTTGCTGTTGGTTCACAGTAGAAAACTGAACTTTTTTTCTTTAACTTCGAGGGAAGAGTATGAGCATCCAAACGAGTCACCAGTGATCCTTCGGACCATAGGCATGCAGAAGTGGACGGTCATATTTAAAAGGTGGAGCCTCTGGCCCTGCCACTTTGGCCTGTATTGAAGGGACTCTCTGCTGCTGCCTTCTGCACTGATGGCGGCTGTGCACATGGGAGAGTAAAAGTCTGGTCACCAGTGTCTTCATTACAGGCGAAGCGCAGCTTTCGTGTACAGCACCTGATATTTGAAGGCGGAAGTGTTCAGCATGGTTGCCTGACTTCAGGTGAAGCTGCCTGTTACACTGCTGCGTGATGGTGGCTCCTGTATGAAGGAGAGTACACTGCCGGTGGTAAGGAATACACATACCCCTGCACAGTAGTTTTCTGAGCTGCCCTCCCTCGCCCCTTGACCTCTGGGTGCTGTGCAGTGGCTAGGTCAGACACCATATCCCAGCTGGATGCTTTGCCGGAATCCTGCAGCCTCCTCGGGAGACCAAAGCCACGCACACTATGAGCAATGGCCTGGGACTTTCGTAGAATGGGAGGGGGATGACCTGCCTGGGGCCGTCTGGTCCCTGCAGGGGTCTGAGCGCGGTGCAGCTGTCCATCCTGGGTGAAAAACTCAAATCTGCATTTTAAAAGATGCCATTACTCCCTCTCCCCAGCACCTCCCCTACATCAAATCAAGGCTTCTTTCAAGTTGAAAAGGTTGGGCCTTCTAAGGGGCTGAACTTGAGAATATCAATCGCCGAAGGGTGAAGAGTCCACACGGCCCTGTAGGAAGTCGATGTTGCGAGTGCTTAACATGTGAACGATCATCCCAGGCTTGAGCTGAGCACAGTGTGCCATAATTGTGGCACAGGTCAATTTAAAGAACACAAACTGATAAAGCACAATTGTTCACTTCCACACAATTTATGCACACTTATTCCTGACACCCCGGTCATGTCTCCCCACATAATTGAGATTTGCTTTCAAAAGCAGATCGCTGTCCTGACCCACAGTGCTGCGGTTAACAGCATGGAGCGAGACTGGTACTTTCATGGGAGGAATGGTGGTGGGAGGTGGGTCCTCAACCTCGCACAAGTCCCCAAGTGAGGCACCTCGCACATTTCGGCAGGGTGCACAGCACCTGCCACAAAAGCATTCCCAGTCCTATCCCGTGCGCATCCCTGTTTGCACTTGCTCCGAACGGGATTGCCAAAACAAAAATAAAAAAATGTTAAAAAAAATACCTGTGCTATTACAAAGCTCTGATTGCCAGTTTCCTTGTGTCCACATTAGCGGGGGAGTGGTTGAGTGATGTCATGTTTACATAAAAAAGAAAACAAAAGTAATTCTTTGGCCATAGGAGGGGTGTTTTCTACCTTAACCCTTCAGACATCTGTTTCTGGGGCCCAGTGTGTATTACACGTCAATGTTCGTGTCCGATGTCTGGTGCTTCCATTGTGCACAACGCCCCTTTGTTTAGAGAGTGTGATGACATGGTGTGCAGCCCCCTAAGGGATTGGGAGTATGCCGATTGCGGGGAATCTGGAGTTCTCTTGAGAGCACAGTGCCTTTTGCTAAAAGGTTAGAAGGGCTGGTGCAGAGTAGTGGTGTAACTTTGGCTTCGAGTAAGTATTCCATTAGGTATTTTACTGAAGCCTAAAAACTAATTTTAAGCCGGAATTCGGCCAAATATTTACTCGAAGCAGAATTTCAGTACACCCCTAATTTAGACTCCACACTCTCCATGACACGACAGGTCAGAGCCATTGCCTCGACCTCAGCCCACACCACTAACCTCATTAATGCCATCAAACCTTTCCTTTCCCCTCAAAACTGCCTTTCCATCGCCCGTGCCACTATCAGAGCTAAGCTGGATTACTGTAACGCCATCCTCGCAGGCACCTCAGCCAAAAACTTCAACCGACTCCATAAAGTGCAAAACAATGCACTACGTGCACTACGTTCAGCTCTCAGCATACCCAAAAAAGCACATATAACTCCAGCTGTGCGAGCTGCTCACTGGCTACCCATTAATGAACGGATTAAATTCAAAATTCTAACTATCGCGCATAAATGCATGAGTCTCACAGCGCCATCATATCTAGCTGAAACTATCAACAGAGTCAGCTCGACCCGTCCCAAAAGAAGTCACTTTGCCAACCAACTGCAAGTCCCACTCATCAAAAGAGCTAACGCCGGAGGTCTAGGCTTCCCACACATTGCTCCCAAACTATGGAACGCTCTCCCTAGCGAACTCAGAGCAGAACCATCCCTCCTCATCTTTCGCAAAGCCCTCAAGACTACTCTGTTCAACTAACCTCTCACCCCTTAAGACTACTCTGTCCAACTAACCTCTCAAGCTCGCCCAGCATAGCCCACAGCTGTGCCCCTATGCAGCTTCAATAACCTCTAAGTAATGAATGTTAACTACATCCACTGCATCCTTTTCAAGTCAAGCATGTATACAAATTCAATTGCAACTAATCTCTACTTTAACCTTGCATATTCCATGTGTATCATGTTTCGGTCACCACTTAACTAAAGCAGCTGCCCTGTAACCATTACGCCAGCTACTGCCTGTAACCAATATGCTCAGCACTTTCATTGTAACCAGCAAGTCTTTGTAACAGCGCCACAATGCCTAAGGGCTGCAGTGCGCTCTATAAATGCTAGTAATAAATAAATAATAAATGGGTACTGTAGCTCACCTCTCTAATCTCAAAGCTGACCAAGGAAGAGCTGACAGGCAGTAGTTTATTGTCTCTAAGACTCTGACTGTCTGAAGCTCTGATGATGGATAGGAAGCTCCTTTGCCAGGAGGAGATCCTAGAAGCTCCTCCAGCCAACTGGAAACTTGCGTAGGGTCTAGGTATATGTGAAAGTTGAGCAAGCTGTAAGCTTCTACCTTCAAGCTCTGTCCACAGTTGGACGATTGTATTTTGTCATCCTTTTCACCTGATGACTGGGTGGCTAGCCCATCAGACAGAATGCGTCTCTACATAATTCACATAAATGCTACCTTTGTGATAGTTCCTTCTCGATTCCTTGTGTCTTTACAGTGCCCCAGTCTCTTTGAGCTATCCTGGTGATGTCGCTGCGCCTATACCTAGCACCCAGCCATCCACCTCCTGTGCCTAAACTAGTTTGTTAACCAACTCTTCCCCCTTCCTCGGGTCTGTGCGCCAACGTTTCTTGCTAAATATACACTAGAAAATATATTTGGAACTTAGTGGGAGGCCCCTGGCCATTGCCACCTTACACATCTGCCTGTTCTGCCCAACACTTCTCTCTGGACCACCCAGGGGATGGATTATTAATGGCTCTCCAGGCTTTTGAGTTCCTTGCTGGTGGGCATGCAGGAGGAAAAGGTATGTAGCAAGTCTTGGTGGCAGGAAGGGAAGTGAGTGCTTTGTGCTCTGGTCAGAGCAGCTCTTCCCTGCTCCACCTCTGGTGCTCCCAACTTTCATAGGCGTTATGCCGGGGGCATGGAGGCTGGGCAGCTATGGCATCTGCCAGCTTCTGACATACCTTCTGCTTTTTCCTAGACTTGAGAAAACTAAGGAGGAGGTAGGCAGTAAAGCATGTAGGGAACAAGAGAAGGTAAGTTCAAGAGGATTGAATGAGAAACGAGCAGGAGGGAGGAAGGTACAGGGAGGAAGGGAATGAAAGGATTGAAAGCACAGGTAGTTGCAGTAGCAAGGTGTGGGCAGTGGATGGAGCAGAGAGAGGGATACTGTAGTGAGAGATTGATGCAGAGGAAAAGGTAGAGAGGGAGAGGGAAAGGGAAGTGTGGGAAGAACAAGTGGCAGATGTAGACTACAAAGAAACAGTGATTTGAGGGTATTGATATGAGGTACTGATTGCCTTTGGAAAAAGCTTGCTTGGAAGTGTAGGGCCAATTCTTTGCATTCCTCATCATTGGAACGTTTAAGGGGGGTATTTTGCTTTCATTTTAAATGACATATACTAGGCAGAATGGATATATAAGAGTGAAGAATGAGGGAAAAAACATGAATAGATGGACAATTGGAGGTGTAAAAAAGAGCATAATTTTCATATTTTAATTTAATTAGTTCTTAAACTGGCGTCTTGATCGCATGAGTACTTCAAAGCGCCAAAGTCACCTGGTTGTATCCAGTATGTAAGAGAATGTACAGACCATTGACATTTTATTAGGCACAAGAGAGTATGTTCCAGAATTGCTTAGGAAACATAGAGGGGAGACGTGTGAGCAGGTAGAGGACTGAAGAGGATAGGATCGGATTGGAATGAGAGTAAGTGCAGTTTACTGAAGAGGTGGAGGTTCTAAGGGGTCTGAAACTGCTGCTGTGGTAAAGGGGACATGGAAGGAAGGAAGGAGGGAGAAAAAGGGTAGTAGGGGTCGTGTTAACCAAGGTGGAAGAGGAGCAACAGGGAAGGACATCTATGATGCGTCTTAATTGCTTATATATTTGAAAAAAATGGGTGTTTGGATGAAGGAGGGAGTGGATTTATGAGGGTGAAATGTTGGGTTTAAGAAGGTTGAAGCAGGTGGTGGTAGGTTTGTAATTGAAAGTTGGCAGAGTACCAGCCATTGGATAGATTTTTGAATGTGTTTCATTTGGGTTCTTGTGAGATGTAGTATGGTAGTTGTCCCATAGAAGTGGAAGAGAATGTTTTGTCATGGTGTTTTTTGTGCGGGAATTTGATCGGGCTTAGTTTAGTCCTATCCAATGACCGTGGGTATCTGCGTGGGGTGGCAAGCTTAAGGAATGTTTGGAGGCACGAGGGGCTAGAAGAGTGGATGGTCTTGTGGGTAATGTTTAGGATTTTGAGTTTTGATTTGAAAGCCAGTTGAGTGTTATGGTCCTGAGGCTAAGGTTGAGTACACATCTTTTTGGGTACTTTGGAGTGATTTTAGGTTTTCTGAGGGTAGACCCATATAGAAAGAATTAACAAATGCTAGTTTCATGGTTCGAAATTGAGGGGAACTGAGAGCTATTTAGCTCCTGCTTGTAGCCTAGAAGAGCCTGCTAAGCCTTACACCAACCGTTACCAGGAGCTACTTTGTGTTCTCCAGGCCCACTGATGACGAACACAAACACCTACATGAATTCAACTCTGTGCGTTGGGGTCAGTCTATAAATAAACATTTGAACATATCTATAAAACACATGTAAAGCATAAGAAGTTATAAGCAAAATGATAATCATTTTGTAACACGCTTCATACCGGAGACCAGTCTCTAAACGCAGGACATGAATCTGAACCTCTATTGCTCTGCATTGTGCTGCTTCCAAGACAAACCTGTTGCCCATGAGCTATCCTTACAGCCACTAAGTTTTCATTTTATGTTAAATTTAGATTTGCGTAATGCTATGTACTAGATCCTTGCTGGTAGCTCCTGATCACTGGTTAGTGCTGAATACCCAAGAACTGCTGTTAGCTCCTGCTTAGCCAATCTTTATTCAATCCCTGCAGTTTAGCGATCATTAGGGTATTGGTGATTTATGATATTTTGGTTAAGTGCCATGTAGGGGAGTGTATTTTTGAGGCAGTGTAGGAGGTATTATGTTTTTTTTGGTTAGGTCTTGTATATGTGGTTTAAGGGATAGGTCAGTGTTTATTAGGATTCCCAGGTTCCATGCTCCTGAAGTAGATGACTGGGGTTCCTAGGTCAGTGGGCCCTGAAAAAGGAATGGGCGAATTTGTTGGGTGCCAGATATCATGACCTCTCTGTTCCTGGAGTATAGGCATACGTAGTTCTGGGGCATCCATTCTCGTATGGTTGGAAGGCATTCGCTAGTGGAGATGTTGGGTCTGATGTTTATGAAAATGGTGAAATGTGTGTGTCGTCTACGTATCCTTGAAATGGAAGTGTGAATTGTTCTATAATGTTTGCGAGGGGCTTGATATAAGCACTGAAGAAGAAACATGGGGATAAGGTGTATCCCTAGGACACTCCTGAGTTAACGTCCCTAGGATTTGATAGGTAATCTCTGGCTTTTACAGTGGTGGTGCGGTATTGGAAAAAATAATCAATTTAAAGGCAGAGTATTGTACGCCTATGTTGGAATGTAGGTGTTAGTGTGGGGTGTGCTGATTTGTGTGTTGGGTTTGTTCCTGTGAAGAATCCTACGGATCCTACACTGAAAACCTGCCTAAAGTCTGCTCCCAGGTGGCCAGGGAAAGGCAGACGCTTCCTGATCCTGACCTTGGGGGTGGTGTACTGTGGGAGGAGACAGAACCCAGAGTGGTGAGGAGATCCCGTGGGATGAGACGCAGTATTTGTCCTTTGAAAGGTAAGTGCCTTTCTGGACTACCGAAACAGGTGATGGCATATTGTCATTATAATATCCCTGACCCACATATAAGATGTATGACTCCAACACATTTCAGGATGACACCCTCCTTACTCCCAAAGGTATAATGTAAAAGGAGCTGGCCAAAGCACTGCAAGTCAAATGTCTTCCTCTGGAACCACACATTCTAAAATTCCATCTCAGGAATGATTATAAGGGGAATAAATCAACCCTTAAAACCAATTAAATATTTAAAAGAAATAACTTTGTTGTAGGGGACTATAAGTCCCACAATCTCATGACTACCAGGATGAGGAAGAGGTCTAAAGAGGCATGTTGTAGCATTAGTTAGGCAATTAAGCCTAACAACCCCCACATGAAGGAACCTGGGAGGCATAAAAGGCCCCCTCTGGTGCAGGCAATTGGAAGTCCGAGCTGTAGCAGCAGAAAGAAGGCATGAGGCTGGCAAATCAAGCAAAAGTGGGAGAACAAGAGGGACACGGAACGTGGATACAGCAGAGTTCGCCTGATTGTTCTGAGTGGGTCCTGTTCACCCAAACTCTGAATTACAGAGGCTTTGCAGCAGAAGGCGTGCAGAGGGACTCTTTCCCAATGTGAGCCTGGTTGCCGTGCAGCAAACATGCTGGAGAACGAGGCGAGGAGCAGTTGTCAAGCCGTGGGTCTCGGGAGCGAGAGGGCCTTCAGAAACATGTGGCCGTACTGGAGACCCGTTCAGGGAGGAAGGGTGTGGGTCCCTAAGAAGCCAAAACTAGTAGAAGTTGTGGCAGGGGTCTGGGAAGTGGTGCGACTCGCAGAGCAAGTGTTACAGAAGCCAATGAGTGAAGTCTGGCGTTCTAATACCTTGTGCAAGCATTGCCGGCAATAGTATTCAGTTCCATATTCACTGGCGTGTGGTTTACACCGAGCTGAAGTTGTTTGTTGAAGTTGTAATACTTGAACAATGGAAAAGTAGCACTTGCGTATATTAGAAAAGTCCTTTTACTCGTGTGAAGAGCAAACGCGGCTTAACCCCATTGTTAAACCATTAAAAGACTGTAACTATCTGAAGGAATGGTCACGTGTCACTAATTAAGAAGAGTGAACATTGCGAAGGCCATTACTGAATACCTAACCTTGATAAAAGAATTGTTGAAGCCTTTACTTTGTGAAAACTACATCAAGGAGTGGTCGTGTGTGCCTAATTGTGATTCCTAAAAGAAGACTGAACTCCATTTTTTACTTAAAAGTGGCATACCTTTCATTTATAAGAAGTTAAAGTGTATTTACTATTGAGGAAGAGAGCAAGCATTGCCCAAGTCAAGAGTCTCCCCATATTAAGAGTGGAACTACCCTTTCTCAGAATTAAAAGCAATCGGTTACTGTGAATCTAATAACAGTTCAGTTGGCCTAAGATACATGTGTACAAGCATTACCTGAAGCTAATAGAGTGACGCACTAATCTCAAATGGCTAGGTCCACGTCTAGGGATTACAACCTTCTTACTACATCGATGTGAGCATTTATTCTACAAAAAGATGATGTATAACGAAGTGCCTACATACCGGGTATCCAAAAAGTCAATTATACAATGATGCCGAATGTTCTTGTTCACAATAATACCATTTTATTAATCAGAACTATTTGTAACAATCATAAAAATGATCATATTTCTGTAAAAAAAAAATACAACACATAATAAAACAACACATGTTGACCAATGTATATGGGTCCTAATCATATAGTACACTATAGACCACCGTGTGACTCTTGACACTGGGGCCCTTTTCCCGTTACAATTTGGTCTGTTGGATTTTTCCTCTTATACTTGATCACAACCCAACTTGTACAAGTTTCTGTCCATTTTAAACTCATCAATGTAGGACATTCTTCAGGGGAAGCGTTGTCTTTTGTTAGTTGTGTTAAAAAAGGTTCTTGACTTTTTTCATATCCTTCCTTCAGAAAAATGTGTATGATACCCTGTTAATTAGAAGCACTATATTAGTACTCCATATTATAATCTATATCTTTTTGTAGGCTAAGAGAGTGACACCAAGGCTTCTGGGTAATCACTTGGCCTGATAGCTGGTCTGTATTGCCAGAGACTGTGGAAGACCGAGAGAAGTCATAAAGGCAAACCCAGGTTGTTATTGTGGCAGACAGACCAGAGAGGCAAAGAGGCTGCCCCTTTTAAAGAGAGATATTCAGAGAAAGAGTGCCTTGCCTACTTGAAGATGTTGAAGTACTTTAAAGTGAGTCTTGTTGAAGTCTGTCTAAAAGTACAAACCACTGACGTTGTGGTAGTAGTCCAAAGAACTGAAGTTGTGGTGGTAAATCTGGTTTTCAGTAGATGCAACACTGTAGTAGTCTAAACAAAGTGTAGTACTGTGAGACAAAGGTGATTGTTCTCATGGTGAATCAAGCAGAAGTGGAGTTGTTGAAGTGGAAGCAGCAGCACTGAGAAGTCATCCTGTCAAATATACCATTGTGACTTCTAAAACTGCAACTACGGAAATAGTAACTGTTAACCAAGAACTCTGTTTCGCTGACAGTTGTAGATATTGCATTTCTTTTGAACTGTGGCAAGTCTTCATGAAGTGACAAGCGTTGTGGCTGGGATTACCATTGGTGCTGTTTGGTGGAAGTTTTAACGGAGGAGAAAAGATTTGCTATCATTGGAACTTTGGTTAACAAACCTTTACCTTGGCACATCAAGAACTGATTTGAGACTCTTACCTACAAGGATTTCCTCATTTTATTTTATGGTTGAACATTAACAGTATTGACCTTGAGTTCTGGGGAAGGGCATTTACCCAAGACATTAGAAGGTTAAGAAACTGTGAATGTTGTTCATGTTATGTTGTATTGTCATATATTTTCTTTGTGTATGTGTTGCTTAGTGTGAGGGCCCGATACCCTTGTTAGTGTTTTTCCTTCTTTTTGGTTATGCAGGGAAATTCTCAGCACAGCAGGGATAGTGAGCCATTTTATTATATTGCTTTTGAGAATAAAAGGGCATGTTTTAATAAAACATCAAACAGTTATCCGCCTCGCATTACTGGCCCCTGACATTCCCCTCCACTATTGACTTGTCTACTGATGAGCACTTTTGGATACATAGAGCTATCTTGATGGCTAAAAAAACATATTTTGAGGCTCTGGAAGAGTGATGTGCATCCTAATTTGGATGATTGGCTGCATAGTATGACACCTCTTTCATTTAGAGAGAGAATTTCAATCCAAATCTAACAGAAGCAGGGCAAGTATGACGGTATTTGAGGTACTTTTAATGACTTATATGCTTGATCTGTTCTTCCCTCCTATTACCCCAGTTTTATTTTACTTTTTTCCCTCTGTGACGTTGATTTTATGCCAGTTTATGCGCTTTGTGTTCCTCATTGACTGATCTTTGTAATTCATTTATTGTGTTTCCTTTTGTTGAAAAACCAATAAATATATTTTTGCTTAAAAAGTGTTAAGGGACTGTCAGATGCGGTAGGGAGGTCTAGAATCATCTGGCAGGTACGAGTGTTGTTAATTAGTGCAAATAGTGTATAGTAGTGCAATTTCAATGCTTATCTGTGGTCTGAAAACGTATTGATTGATGTGGAGGAGGTTGTGCGCTTCTGAGACTTGGTGTTGGTTGCCTGCTAGTTACTTGCAATGAATGAAGGATTCGAGATTTGTCTATGGTTGTCTGGGTTGGTTTAATTAAGATTAGTCTTTCTCAGGAGTGGTTTAACTATTGCTTATTTTGACCCTGGGGGCGAGCCCAGTGCGAAAGAGGCATTGCAGAGTTATGCTGTGTGGGGTCCAATAGAGATCTATTTTTATGGTTCTATGTGTTTCTGCTTTTTGAAGGCCTCACTTCAAAAAGACAGATTTATTTTGGCCGATTTTGTGTGGCCTTCAAAAGCGGAAATATCCCACTTTTGGGGGTGGAAATTCACCTACCCAACCCCCCCAGACATGCTGTTCCCCCTGCCCCCACTCTCTCCAGCGCTAGTGGGTTTTCTTAAAATTGGGGCGTTACAACCTCCCCCTCGCCCTTCAAAGCATTCCCTCTCAACCCCAGCACACTCTCTCACTGATTCAGACACACAAACACGCTCATGTTTACACTTTACCCGACCGCCCTGCCCTCCTTCCCTTCACTGCCACAAACATTCCCACTACACCCCCAGACAGACACACATAGAGACTTGCACCCACACAAAATCCCAAAACGCTTAGGCCTGTCTCATCCCTCAACCAGTACGGCAGTGCCGGTCTGCCCCTGTGTACACTTGTGTACGTCCAAGGGCCTGACAGTTCGATTTAGAAAGACTGCTCAGAGCAGTCATTTGAAATCTTTCTTTTTTTTTAATTCGGTTTATTGAAAAAGGCATTTTCACTTAATACCATTTTCTTTGATTATGGATGCTGGGCAAGCATTGGTTGAGTGGAAGGTGTCTTCAGGTTCATTATTTTCTTTTCTACTTCTCATGCTGAACTGGTGGTGAAGACTTTGAATGTAGGTGGACTGATGCATGGGTTAAGTGGTTGGGTTGTCGAAGAATTGTAAGCTTGAAATTGTCTAAAGTGTTCTGGATTTTCTTAATCTTAGTTTGGAAAGCTAGAGTTTTGTCAGCCTAGTCTTGGGTAGGAGTGGGCAGGTTGTTCAATGTTTCAGGGTTGGTGGTTTGGCAGTATATTTTGAAGAGTTGAGCTGTTTGGGATTGATATTTAGTGATAGTGGATTGGTAGAAGCATTTCTTTTTTCTCTTTAGCATTAAGCTATATCCTCTGGCGAGGATTTTGGAATCTTGTTCTTTTCCTGATTTGGTTTTTCTCCATTTTCGTTCTGATTATCTAAGTGCACGTTTATGGAGGTTTAGATCCAACATTTCTGCAATTAACTCTATATATATATATATATATATATATATATATATATATATAATTGCTGATTGGGTTGATTTTATAATATGACAGCCCTTCTATCCCGCAGGATACCAAGGTTCATTTCCCAGCATCCAAGTTACCTCAACATTCTAAGCAGCACTGTAGAGGAACTGTATGGTTTATACATTAACAACTTTGAATGCTTACTGTACAAACAAAACACAATACCCCTTTGCCACTATGTTAAGGTCATTTTGCTAATTATGGAAATGTCTTCCTAAATGTAGCTGTTGTCATTTTCTCCATCAAATATTTCAATGCCAATATTTGCTTTACATATATTGCAATCCGTAAGTGAGTAATTCCTTACAGTCCTTGGACGCTACTAGCCACAGCTAAACTAATCCAGAAATTCATATTCCTTGACCTCGTCACACTTCATTCTGATTTCCAACGTTGCACAACAGAGCTCAGTGACAAGATTGCACTTTCATGTATGCCCTGTGGTGCAGGATCTGTATAATGTACAGCTGGTCTATAGGTATTAGTTTAGAAACGTTATGTTATGTTAAAGGATATTTAGACTGCGCCGGTCCTCTGGCGCTCGGGCGCATCTGAAAGGGAATGAGGGTGGGGTGGGTTTGTATGGTTGAGTGGGATAAGAGCAAGAGAGCTGTGATGTTCTGTTGGCAGCATCAGTTCAGTTAACACTGTTTGCTGAGCTTAAGTGTTCTTTTCGTTTGGTTGCCGTCATGTGCTGTTGTGCTAGATGATGTGTTTGTTTTGTTGTTGCGGTGTGGTGAAATGCGTGTGGTTTTTTGTGCTTGGAGAAATGGTTGTGTTTGGTTTGAGTATGAGAGGTGTATCAGAGGGGTGAGATTTTAGTAGGGTTGGTTAATGGCATCACTATCTAGATGTGGCACATGCTAAATTTCCCAATTCTATCTAGATGCGAGTCATGCTAATCTCCACAATTCTATTTAGATGTGACGCATGCTTATCTTCATAGTTCTATCTATTTAGGTGTAACGCATGATAATTACCAAAATTCTATCTAGATGCAAATCATGCTAATCTCCACAATTCTTTCCAGGTGTGACTCAAGATTATCTTCACAGTTCACAGGCCAAAGGACAAGCATAAAATCAATGTTGCATTGCCACGTTTGGACACTAGCCACAGCCAGGAGCCAAACGCAAGCTAATCTTCACAATTCGGTCTAGATGTGACAGGCTAATCTATACAATCCGGTCTAGGTGTGGTGCAAGCTGACATTCACAATTCTCTCTAGATGTAATGCAAGCTAATCTTCACAATTCTGTCTAGATATGACGCAAGCTAGTATTTCAGTTATATAGATGTGCTAGTCTTCACAAATCTTCTATCCGAGTGTGACTCATGGCTAAACTTCACCAGGACAATGTGTGAACACCTAAATTGGAAGCACAACAGTAAGTGCAAAACACCTAGATATGAGGTATCTGGATAAAGGTAGAACACATACAGTAAATAACACCATTGAATGGTTGCTACACAGCACTGATGGGGGGTATTCTTTACTAGCTGGCTGATTTTGGTATGCTGTGCAGTTAATAAGAGAGGCAGGGCTTTTTGGAATACAGTGATTGCTGTACTCCCCACTCACACCACACTTACCTCAGTCGCTGCTGGTTGATGGCTGGCTACTGGTTTCTCCGGCGAACACCGGCAAATGCAGTCTGGAGCTGCTGCTTCAGCCGTGAGGCTGCACGGGCAAGGGCAAGGGGCTGCCCTGAATGGTTGCTTTTAATATGGTTTATTTTCTACCAATCAGGGGAGGTGGGAGCGATGGGAGGCGGGAGGAGTGGGGGCAAACCAGGAAGTTTTGCCTGCGTGAGGGAGGCCGCAGCACAAAGCTGGATGCGCTTTTATTAAAAAAAAATGCCTCAGGTTAGGCCCACAGTCTTCCTATGGCTTTAAGGTCATTATGCACGGACCTGCATTGGTATAGAGTAACAGATTGTAAATTAAAATACCTATCAATGGTAATCCAGGTCCTCCCGATCTTTTCTCAACTATCACAATGTTGCAGGGATATAGTGCCCAGCATATTTATGGACTGGTTACAGTGATCAGTGCACGTCTTGAGCTTACCCACTAGCAATTATTCCCACCTCTGCGTTGGGATACACACTTGCCATAGATATTATCACCATCTAGCATCAGATTACTCACCTGGTTCACAATAATACCTTTTAAAACACTCTGACCAGCAATTATTGCCCCCCCCCTTTGCATAGGGTTTTTGTCGGGATGTTTTTTTTTTAACCCAGCAACCTCTATTCCCGCTTCATGTTGGATGTACTCCTGCCATCTAGATGAAGCCCTCAGGGGTGCCCTAGTTTCTCAGTTTCTGTGGCTTTGCTGTCCATTGTCTGAGCTATGAATGATCCTGTTTTTTTTGGTCTCACCCTGGGTCTTCTGTTTGTGGTCTCAGCCAGTGGGCCTCATTACGAGTATGGATACCCCCATACCGGGTACCGGGTCCGGGTTCCTTGAATGGGGAAATACCGGGTGGGGGGGCCCAGTATTTCCCCATTCAAGGAACCCGGACCCGGCACATCCCCATTCCCATTTGAGCCCCCATAGGGCTCAATGGGAATTGGGAGGATGCTAACAACGGGCCCGTTAATAACGGGCCCGTTGTTAGCATCCTGGTCTGCTCGCGGGACCCACTAAGGACGCCTGGTTTTACCAGACATCCTTAGCGGGTCCCGTGAGCAGACCTCGTAATGAGGCGGTAGAGGGTTAACGGCGCCGGTAGACCCTGAGGCCCATTGTCATAGAGATGGGCCTGCGCCGCTCCCTCTGCAGTGTCTTTCTGGTATATACTAGGGGCAGGTCTTTCCCATGGCATCCCCTTCCTCCCCTGTCTGGCTTCATGAAGCTAGCCTTTTCTGACATTCTCTGTAGTGTCTGCTAGGGTGCTTGATTACTCGGATTGTGCAGCCTAGTCATTAATGGGTTATTCTCCCTTTCTGCAAGAATCCTTTTCATTGATTGGTTATTCCTTGCTTGCAGTCATCTCCTGGTCACACTTGAAATGGTGGGTTGCCATCATTGGTCCCCATTGCACCCAAGGGTCCTGATGGGGAATTGCGCAGTGTGACTGTGTCACAGTCTGTAAAAAGCAACATCCTCTTTCCTGGTGTCTAATTAACAGTGGTGCTGCTCTGCCAAACAAAACAATGGCAGGCTTTCCATGGAAGTTGACACTCTGGGCTTATTTAGCACCTATTCACACCGTTTTGATTATTTCAGTCATCTACCATTGGACTCTTTCTGTTCCATATAGATTATACTGGGCACCTCGTACCCAGTAACCCTTTTTCAGATGCTTGTTAATCTGCTTAGAATCACATGCTGTGCATATGGTCCGGCATCCAGTGGTAAAAAGCAGAGTATTGCATCTTGTCTTTCGGGGACCGAAAGGGGACGTCGGCATAGGCGTGTCTGTAACACTATCCCTTTCGTGACTTGTGTAGTACCCAAAATCCCTCACGCGCCGAGGTCCCTCAGATTGTCTTTTTCCGCCCAGATAACTGGTCGCCCTATAGCGGAGCTCTTAATAGAGATATTGTTCATCTTTACCGAATTGTCGGTTTATTCCCCGTTAAGTCACTTCGCCATTAACAACAACTTCGACGAAGACTACGGGGGAATCGTCTACGGCTGTGGATTTCGGAGCTTAAGATCCGGCGGCCGGATTGTCCACGTGGTCGGGCACTCTGGCCAACCTATACATTAGGGAGAGTGGGGTCAGGGTGGCCATATTGTTTTAGTATGTCTTTCCTCCTTTCCCCTCTTTTCCCTTTCGGTAGGTCAACCTTCCCTTTTGCTATGGAAAGGACTCCTTTTAGATTCTGCCCTAAGTGTAGGGTCAGATATCCTTGGAAGGACGAGCACAGGACGTGTAAGGCCTGTCTTCCCCCTAGAGCACAACAAGAAGCGGTGTGCGGCATGGAAACTCCTTCGGCCCAAGACCCTTAAGGAGCGCCATGTAAAGCGGTGGGCCGCGTACGGCATGTCACGCATGGAGCCCCACCTCCCCCACCGCCACACCAGCCGAAAGTGACAGGGGTACTTCGGATGACCAAACGTCCAACGCGGATGTTATAGACCATGAGGCGGACACTTCTAGATCCGCCACCCCTGTCCGCGACCCTTCCAGGCTCGACTCTGGTCTTGCTACAGGGACCACACCCGGCAACGGGGGCGTACAATCGCATCGCACTAAGCACACAACCCCTACGCCAATTTTCGACGCTTCGTCGAAAAAGGCGAAAGCACCAACGGGGCCGCCAAAGTCTTCGCTGGTTCCCTCGGATCGCTCTGATCCAAGGCCTTCGCTTCATCCGCAGCAGCGCATGGTGACTGGGAAACCAAGAAAAACCAAGGGCGCTACTCCTAATCCTACACACGTCAAAAGTCGGGAGCCCGACGCTTCGAGTTCCAAGGCCTCAGTAGGCCCAAAAACTACGACTAGGCCTCTACCCGTAAACCCGTCCTCTAAACCTCCTGGTGGCACGGACGATATTTCTGCTGCCGATAAATCATCGGAGCCTTTGTCTCTCGACGATTTGCCGATTATCCAAAGTAGCATCAGAAGGATCGCAGCGGCGGTGGGTCTTATCCCGGTCCCGCCGAAGGTTATGAGTCAATCTGCTGAAAAGTTTTCGGCGGATTGGATTCCCGATTCCGATGGGACTTAAGTAGATAGTCAAGAGACTCTCTCTGACACCCTTAGAGGTTCCCATCGACGCCAAGGTGCGGAGAATGTCACTTCTCCTTACACCGGCCCGTTTGTGTCCTCTAAATGGACTAGAGAAAGGTTTGAGGGTTGTATGGATCGGCTGGAGAGGATTATCGCCTTTTCAGATCATCCGCCCTCAAAAAAAGCATGGGTAGACCCTAACCCCCAAGTTCAAGTAGATCAGTCTCAGGTTTTCCAACAAGAAGACTTGATTTATATGGATACTTATAGAGCTATCTATAATGAGGAAGAAGAAGCTTTCTTTCTCAAACTATGAGGAGGATCAACAGGACACGACGGACAACTGGGAGGAAATCCCTTGGACACAACAAGATCAGGACGCTGATATTTTGTGCCTAGATTCTCCTCCGTCTACCAGGCTCGCCAGGCCTCCCCTGTGGATGACCAAATGGCCGTCAACTTCATGTTGAAAAAAGCGGCAGAATTCTTCAAAATTGCCACTCAAGAGGCGGTACCGGAGCAGGATTTTGTTGAGGATATTATTAAAGAAAAACCTCCAGCGAGTCAATCGATCCCCCTCCTGAACTCTGTCAAGAGACGAGTAGCTCCATCTTTGGTGACACATGCTCAGACACGGGCGGTGAACCCGAGAGTCGAAAAATTATTTCGGCCTTCTCCTACCGACCCTCTTTATATCGAAGTGCACGCCATCCCAGACTCACTGGTAGTGACTACCACTCGAAAGAGGGCAGGGGTACCCCTTGCCACGGGAGAATCACCACCGGACAAGGAGTCTAAAAGGTTGTATGCCCTGGGCAAACGTGTCACATCAGCAGCTGCATACACCATTCCGGTTGCTAATAATACTACGCTATTAGCAAGCTATGCTGATGCCCAGTGGAACTTACTACAAGAAGGCCTTCAGAAGGTTCCTGAACCCGCCAGAACAAAGCTTCTGGCCATTGTTTCAGAGGGAAAACTGGTTAATCAGAATGTGGCGAAGAACACCCTGGAAACTGCAGAAACAGCAGGCAGGTCTCTTGCACAAGGTACTCTTCTAAAAAGACACGCATGGCTGCGTACATCGGGCTTCAGACCTGAGACTCGGGGCTCCCTCATTAATAAACCCATTGAGGAGACTAACCTCTTCGAGAAAGCAGTGGATGAAGCGCTGGAGACGGCCAAGATGGAGCACAAGACTATAAGGTCTTTGCACCAAATTACACAGAAACCCTCCTCACAGAGGGGTAATAATTCTCAGTGGTCCTTTCGAGGACAAGCCCGGGCCGGTCAGAACAACTACGGCATGGGTAACTTCAACACAAATCGAGCATCCGGTAGCCCTACCTACTACCCCCCAAGGGGTCAGAAACACGGCGAAGGTAGAGGCAGAGGCCCCAATCCCAGAGAAGCCACAGCCTCTGGTCAGAAATTACCACCAAGTCCAGGTCCCCTCCCATATCTCCCCGGTCGGGGGGTGATTAACATCTTTCCTCAAAGCATGGGAGGGGATAACTTCTGACCAGTGGGTCTTAAAGACAGTCGCCCACGATTATTGTGTGGAATTCGCCCAACTTCTACAGTTTAGACCGCCATGCTCACGGCACCTTTCACCGGACCATCTGGAGATCCTGATCCAAGAGGTGGAAGCACTGCTGGGAAAGGACGCCATAGAAGCCGTCCTTATTCTTCAGGTAAACAAGGGTATTTATTCAGTGTACTTCGTTGTATCCAAAAAGGATCTCACCATGCGTCCTGTTCTGGATCTGCGCCCAGCGAACAAGTTTATAAAACCCCAGACGTTTCATATGGTAACACTGTAGGAGGTGATCCCCTTGCTGAAACAGGGAGACTTCATGGCAACATTGGATATGAAAGATGCATACTTTCATATTTCAATGTTGCCAGTGCACAGAAAATACCTAAGGTTCATGATTCAGGACAAACACTACGAGTTCAAAGTACTCCCCTTCAGCATTGCCTCAGCGCCAAGGGTGTTTACCAAAGTCCTGGCAGTGGCAGCAGCACACCTGCGCAGAATATCAGTCCCAGTTTACCCTTACCTCGATGACTGGCTCATTACGGGGGACTCGTTCGATGCTTGTTTTTCAAACACCCAAAAAACAGTAGATCTCCTCTTCAGCCTGGGTTTTTAAATCAACCAAAAGAAATCCAGTCTAGTCCCCAGCCAAGTAAAATATTTCTGGGAGCGCTAATTCGGACGGAAGACAGCCTTGTCTTCCCCTCCAGCGAGAGGGTTCAGAACATGCTCTCTCAGGTTCCTCAGTATGTAGCCAGTTGGGAGGTGACGGTACGCAAAGCCATGCATTTGCTAGGGATGATGGCATCATGCATATACTTGGTTCCCCACGCGCGGCTGCACATGCGTCCCATGCAAGAGTGGCTCAACAGCCAGTGGTGTCAGGCCAGCGGACAATGTGAAGATCTGTTAGTTGTCTCGCCAGCCCTCATTCTCTCTCTACAGTGGTGGTCGAGAGAAAACCTCTTGAAGGGGAAGACCTTCACCACCCCTGCAGTGGAAGCCACTCTTACGACAGACGCATCTCTCACAGGGTGGCGGGCTCACCTGCTTCAGCAGACAGCACACGGAGTGTGGTCCCCTCAAGTAGCGTCCAATCATATAAACTTACTAGCGGTGTTCAAAGCATTGAAAGCCTTTCAGGAGCAACTGCAAGGGAAGACAGTGCTGATCCTAACCAACAGCAATGTATTACCTGAACAAACAGGGGGGCACTCACTCTCCAGGGCTATCCAAGCTGTCCACAACATTTGGATATGGGCTCTCAAACACAAGATGTTTTTGTTGTCTCAACATGTTCCAGGGGAACTCAATCTTCTGGCAGACGTACTCGGCAGAGATTTTCCTCTGCCAGAAGAATACAAATGGCGACTGCACGAAGACATTGTGTCCAATGTCTTTGCAGAATTGGGTTTTCCAGAGATCGACCTGTTCGCTACTCAGGAGAACGCCTAGTGCCAAGACTACGCTTCCAGGTACCCCCAGAACCGATCCAAGGGGAACGGTCTCTGGATAACTTGGTCGGGGAAATTTGTCTACGCTTCCCCCCCCGACCCCCCGACTCCCCTGCTCAACAGGATAGTGCACAAGATGCACCAGGAACCATGATACTTGTGGCCCCCATGTGGGCCCGCCAACCCTGGTTCGCTCACCTGATGGAGATGTCCCTCTCCCCGCCAGTCAAACTGCCCTGCCCGTACAACATGTTGTCTCAGGACAGGAGGGAGACCCTCCACCCATGCCCACAAACTCTGAATTTAGCAGCCTGGCTCCTGAGATCATGAGTTTGGACACCTGCAACTCCCTCAGAGATGCATGGACATACTAAGGGAAGCGACAAAGCCTAATACACGTTATTGCTATGCCAGCAAATGGAAACGGTTTGTCACCTGGTGCAATTCCAAGGGCGTCAATCCCATCAATTGCTCACCCTCACACATTGTGTTGTATCTAACCCGCCTGTTGGACTCTGGGTTAGTCTTCAAGTCCCTAAAGGTTCATCTGGCTGCGCTGTAAGCCTACACCACATCACAGCAAAAAGTATTGTGGTGGAAGATACCAGTAATTAAAGCCTTTATGGAAGGGGTTAAGAGGATTTATCCTCCCATCTCTCATCCAGCCCCTGGGTGGGATCTGAATGTGGTTTTGACCAGGCTCATGGGAGCTCCCTTTGAGCCTATGCATAAAGCAAGTCTGAAATATCGGACTTATAAGACAACCTTCCTAGTGGCTATCACTTCTATCAGAAGGGTTAGCGAACTACAGGCTCTTTCGGTTTTAGACCCCTTCGTTACTGTCCACAAAGATAAGGTAGTTCTGCGCACACATCCCAGGTATGCACCAAAATGTATTTCAAAGTTCCATGTGAACCAGTCAATCGAACTACCCACGTTGTTCCAGAACCCTACTAACATGGCCGAAAGAAGCCTTCACACACTAGACGTGCGCAGGGCAGTCATGTTTTACATGGAAAGAACTAGACCACTGAGGAAAACTGAACAATACTTCCTTTCAGTGGCAGCTGATAGAGAAGGGGATCCTGTCTCTAAATCGGCGATCTCAAGGTGGATTGTCAATCACACTATGTTACACTCTTGCGAAGAGAGAACTGCCCTTCAAGCCTAGAGCACACTCTACTCGAGGCACTGGGGCATCCATAGCATTCTTTGCAAATATTCCCCTAGAGTCCATTTGCAAAGCGGCAACCTGGAGTTCTGTACACACCTTTACAAAACACTATTGCCTAGACACTCTTTCTAGGTCTGATTCTCAGGTGGGACAAGCAGTACTAAGACATATTTTCTCTACTGTTCCTTCTCACAACCCACCTCCAACTCCGGGTACTGCTCTCTAGTCTATGCACAGCATGTGATTCTAAGCCGATTAACAAGCATCAGAAGACATGCATTACTTACCGTAATAGCATTTCTGATGATTGTATCTACTTAGATTCACATGCGCCCTCCCTACCTACCCGCTCGGGGTGGAAGGAAAATAGACATCTTACTACTTTCTCTCTTTATGTACTCGCTCACTATAGCCTTGGGCTCCCTCATGGCAGAAAAAATCAAATTGGAGGGACCTCGGCGCGTGAGGGATTTTGGGTACTACACACGTCACGATATGGATAGTGTTACAGACACACCTATGCCGATGCCCCTTTTCGGTCCCCGAAAGACGAGATGCAATACACTGCGGTTACCACTGGATGTCGGACCATATGCACAGCATGTGAATCTAAGCAGATACAATCATCAGAAATGCTATTACGGTAAGTAATGCATGTCATGTTCCGGGCAATCTTGGTGCACCTTCTGTAGCAGATGCAGCCAGCCAGGGGGACATAGTGCCATATAAAGCACCCCAAATAGAGTGCTGCTCACTCTGACATGGATGTCTTGTCAGCTTTTCTTTTCTATCCTTTGCGTATAACAATCGGTGAAGATAAATGTAGAAGGAAAAGTAAAGTTAGAGCAACTGACTGAGCTTTACTATAATGAATAGAGCACCCATTCAGTGTGTACCTCTCTTTACCTCTACCTACCCTCTGCTTTTGTACTAGGGTGTCCCTCCTTAGGGTGCCAGAGATTATCCCCCTCTTTCATAAAAATCCCCAATGTGGTTGAAGATATTTTCTAAATATAATATATTTCTGATTGCCAGATCTTTATTAGACAGTTTCGTACCCTGCCATGTTTCTGTATACCTCAACATCAAATTTCCCAGCAGATCGGACCTGCTATCACAAATGAAAAACACTATTTAAACCTTGATTCAGCATTAACTTGACAACCACGTTCTTTCCACACTTTCTCTTACAGATGTTAACCTTACAGACGTTAAGTTGAATGCTGTTTCACAACAGTAAAATGACAATGTTTGCATTGATTCTGATTTTTCACCAAATGCCACCACCATCTCTAGGGCTCCCACAGAGTTGCTAGTGGGAGTAGAAAGGGGTAAACTGCTTAAAGTCCATTCACATACTCTGTAGACCTGTTGTTCAACTAACCAGTGCTCGCATTTGTCGGCCTATAGCTCAAAACCTTATTTGGTCACGTTGCTGCACTGGCAAAAATACTGGACAGCATTAACTTTGATTCATATATGGAGGGGGTAACAATTTCAGGGGATAGACAGGCGGCGGGCCAGGAAAGGCACGGGTTGCCCCAGTTTTTAAATAAAAAATGAAGGGATCAAAGGGCAATCTGGTGGCTGTGTTTTTCTGGCACATTTTAAGTGTCGCTAAGTAACCTTGAACGCCCAAAAAACATGTTCAGATAAAACATTAGCCGTTTGTGTCCGCCTATTCCTTGTTCGTTAGTTGGTAGGCTATTCCAAGATTGCCATAGAAGATTTATTCGTGAAAAACGAATTATTATGCAACGTCAGGGCTATCCTGTTTTCCCAACCGCATTAGCCGTTGAGGTATGACGCACTTTAGTTCCCCATCCTTGATTGTAAAACAAAGCCACTTTTCAATAACCGTTCAGTTAATGCCCAAGATTTCCGTTCAATAGCGTTTTTAATTTGAACTGAGTTTTAAAACTATACGTTTGCACAATCATATAGAAGTAGGAATTTATAAAGTGAACAAAAAAACCTTCACATCAGACGGGATGTGTAGTGTATTTTTATCTACACGTGTGCCAGCTTTGCATCTGACTAGACTGCATCTTTAATACGTTAGTACTGTTTTAATACTGTTCTTCAGGAAATGCAGCGACTTCCAGAAGCAGTGCAGCTGGTCGAGAAAGCCAGCATGATGTACCTAGAGAATGGAACTCCGGACACTGCGGCTATGTCCCTGGAGCGGGCTGGGAAGTGAGTGTTTTATGCATTGGAATTCCATCACTGTACTTCGTTTTCAGTATAATAATATATATATTTTTTATATTTAGCGCTTTAATCTAAAGTAGAATCCAATATGTCATGCTTCACTTTTAAAACCTATGCACTTGTTTCCTCTGTAGGTTAATAGAGAACGTGAATTTGGAAAAGGCGGTCCAGTTATATCAACAGGCTGCATCTGTGTTTGAAGTAAGCATTTTTTTTGTATTCTTTACCCTTCGCCTCGTTCTTGTTCAAATTGATTACTTTCAAAAGTTCTTGCTTTGGAAGCCCCCGAGAAATGAAGCTTACTTACAAAAGATAACGTTTTGTTTGAGAGGCCAATCAGTGATTGGTTTGTGACCGTATTTTGTGATGTTTGAACTATACTCCTTGGTACAGTTTTGGAGGAAGGGTGTCAGATTCTTGGGGGTTGTTTCACAGAGTATGGAAACCTGAGATTCTGAGGGAAAATAGTAGCTATGAGGACCTCATATTTGTATAGTGCCAAATGGCAGGGCTACGACATAGCAGCTGCCAACTACGTGGATAAGGTCTCTCTGCTTTTAAGTATGGTTGGAAAACAAGTTGAGATGTCAAAACCGGTAGATTTCCTTCGAAGTTATCTCAGCAATCCCTTCTATGCTTGGAGGGGGAAGGATGAGAGAATGGGTTCACAACCTTGTAGTACACACAATGTAAGCATCTTCTTGCCCCCTACCTGGCCAAAGTATTTGCTTCCGTGCAGTTGTAGAAATGTACCAAAAAAGTAGTGGAACTGTGACCCAGATGTGGAGCAACGTGCAAAACATTTTTCAAGGGTCAAAGCCATGCTGGTTGAAAGCAAATTGAGTTGAAACAGATTTCAGTTTAGTTGTAACTGCTCTTGTGTGATAAAGTGGAGAAGTGCCCTTTAAGTTCACAAAGAACAGTTCCGGAATGGTGAAAGTTATTGCAAAAAGCTCCCGACTGTTCCCACTCACTTGCACCACTGAGTCTGTGTTACACTCATAAACTGGCCAAGAACACAACATCGCTTTCCCTGTCTTCCACCTTTTCTCTGTCCTTCTCTCGCTCTGTTGAGAATCAGGTTGTCATATTTGTCTGCTGAAGCCATCCCAGCTTTCCAGACAGCAACACGACCATAGAAAAAAACACTGTCTTGAAAAGAAGCAAAGTCTTCGTACTCCTTCATCCTGGCATAATATTAAGGAACCTAGTTCAACGGTTCCCACTGCAATAACATGCTTTGCTATAGAGCATTGCACCTTTTTTGGCCAGCTCAGAGGACATTGTTTCTCTCTTTTTAGTTTTGGTTATTAGTTGGCGATGTAAGTGCGGCCTAAGGCAAAACTATTGGCATGTGAAAGAAAAATGGGATTTGAGGAGGGGTACACAGCATGTGGGAGTTTTTTTTACTTGTCATCCACTCATTGACCGACCATGGCCAGTCTAGTGTCAATGGGCCTTACCTGCCCCTCGGTGCCAAACCCCCATTCACTCCCCTGAGATCTCTTTGAGTTAGTTCTGTGCTTTTAAGGTACGATGGTGGTTTTTTTAGTCTTTTGAAATGTGGGTTAATTTCACCTATAAACCAGGCCCCGGTGTACTAAGGTATTAACCAAGTGTGCCTTAGCTACTTGAGTTGTAAGCAGTATTTGCGTCCTTGCACCGAATTCCTGTAAAAAACGAGCATTGGCAAAGCCAACAACTTTGGGGTCATTTAATACAAGAGCACTTCATGTAAACTCCCGTTCTCCATCAGTGTTGAAATCCTTCCTAAAGACAAAGGAACACATAGTCCGACTCCTGGGATTATGTAATCGTGGCCATTTACATGACACACACCACAAACTATTCTTTGATGTTTAAGGGGGTGAAAGAAGGAGAGGAACTAATAACTATTCTTAAAACCAAATGGGATGTTATTTTAAACAATTTAAACTATTGCACTGTGCAAGAGACATCCTTAAGGGTGCGGAGTGGGGGGGGGACGGATAATTTCAATGTTTTTCCTAGTCGAGGTTGGAGGAGTACAAAGACTGCTACTTGTCGTTAGAATGGTTGATACTTGGATGCCTTGATCAAAATATTTAGGGGCACGTTTTGGAAAAAAGAGTTTGCAGATATGAATTTATTATATTTTCTAACACAGCATCCACTACTAGATAATTGCACAGTTGACGACACCTGAAAGAACATTGAGCGCATTGGGGCTTGTGGTGTTTATCAGTTGAAGAAACAAGATATCTGGAAAAAGAGCTGGAAAGAGAGAAGGAGGGATGGATAAATGCATAGAAAAAGGAATGAAGGCAGGAAAGAAGGAAAATGAATGAAAGATAGATGGAATGAGTGAAATATTTGTAAACAAGGGAAAAAAGATTGATGGAAGAAAGATTGAATTTAATATGTAATGACAGAAAGCTATATAATCAAACATGTGAAGGAGAGTAAGTGAAGGATGGGTAAAAAAAAGGAAAGGTAGAAAAACAAAAACTATGAAAGAGACACACGAAGGAATACAGAAAGGAAAGAGGAAAAGAGAACGGATAACAGATTAAAGAGGATCAAGCAAATTAGTCACTTTCAGAATTACATCATTTCACTTGAGTTGAATGTTTTCCTGCAGTGTAATAGCAACTGTTGCCCCTTGTAGTCCCTTTAAGTGTCCTCAAGTGATTAATCAAGTCTGTTACTTTTATTTTTATTTATTAATTTTGGATTCAGCACACAAAACCCTGAGTTATCTAGGCGCTAGTTACAGAAGTGCATGTGAGATTGGTCAAGTGCAAGGCATTGCATATGGTTACATTTGTGTGTTGTCATGGCAAAGCCTCACCTCTTGTTGCGGGGCCTACATCTGGAAGGTGGAGTGGTTACACAGACCAGCAAAGCATACATATGATCAAATAGGATACATTTGGCAGCATATTAGTCAAGGTGGAGTGGTTACACAGACAGGCAAAGCCTAATCACATGGTACGATGGGCTACATCTGGTAGCAGAGGGGTTCAAATGCACTACATAGTCCAGGAAGGAGGGTACAGTTTGTAGGGCACACCTGAGTCCAAGTTCCGCAAGGTACTCTACGTGCAGCATAACAGATGATACAGTTGTGTGGCACGCCTAGGTGTTTGTTTGTTTATTTATTTGTATAGCGCTCCAGACCCAGGGGTGTATGGGCGCTCAAGTATATGGTTACAGGTAGTACATTGGAGCAGTTGTGCAACATATATACAATAACAGAAATAATGTACAGAATTTATACAATTTACAAAAGTACTAAAGGTGTAGATAGCATGCAAACAGTATGATAAAGGCGTAAGTAGTTGAATAACGGGTATACAGAGAGAGCAGGAGCTGTAATGGCTAGAGGTGGCAGATACAGGTAGTGGTGAGTGAGTGCTGGTGTAGGATCCCTAAATTATTTATTTAGAAGCCAGGTGATGACCTGGGATCTGAAAGGTTGAAAGGTAGGGAAGGATTTAATGTTCAGTGGAATGGTGTTCCAAAGTTGGGCGGCTAGAACCGGGAAGCTGGTTCCGCCGGCTCTTTTAAGGGTGTATTTGGGCACAATCAGGTGTAGTGTGTTGGAGGATCTGGTGATCCTGGTAGCAGGTTTTAAGGTGAATTTATTGGTAAGATAAGGCGGGGCAAGGTGATTAAGGGCTTTGTAGGTGAGGCAGATAGTTTTGAGATCAATTTTTTGTTGGATGGAGAGCCATTTACATGATATTCTAGTGGCCGAGATGTGTTCTCTCCTAGGAATATTAAGAGCAGCTCGGAGTGCATTGTTTTGGAGGACCTGCAGTTTGTTGATTACAGATTTATTAGCGCCTACATATAAGCCGTTGCAATAGTCCAGTTTAGACTGTATAAGTGCTCTGGCTAAGGTAAGGCAGCTGTTGGAGGATAGCAGGTGTCTACAGGCCCTGATCAGCTTGCCTGTGTATGCAGTAGCTGAGGCGGTCATATTGATTTGTTTGGAAAGGTTGGTGTTAGTATCTAGATAGAAGCCAAGGGTTTTTATACTTTTTGCGGTAGGAATGGTGTTTCCATCAATGGTGAAACTGGTGTAGCTGGGGCTGAGTTTCAGGATAGTGTTTGGGGAGCCAACAAGGAGCAATTCAGTCTTGTCATCGTTCAGGCAGAGGCCATGTGTGGCCATCCATGCCTGAATGATGGAGAAGACTTCATTGATCCGGCTGACGTCCGAGTTGTAGTTACCGGATAGGGTTGGGAGTATCTGGGTGTGATCTGCGTAGTTGGTGTAGGTGACACCCAGATGGTCCAACTTGTCAAATAAAGGCTTTGTAAATATATTATACAAAGTAGGCAACACAAGAGCCTTGTGGGACACCGCAGGTAATGGGAATCGGGTCAGCCGCTGCTAATGGTGAGAAGACACGTATGGTCCTGTTATCGAGGAAGGATTGGATCCAGGTGACTGAGGAGTGGGAGAAATGTGCTGCCGATGACAAGTGGTTGCATAGGATTTTATGGTCCACCAAGTCAAAGGCAGCGGAGAGGTCTAGGAGAAGGATGGCAGCCTTACCTTTGTCTTTGAGTTCGTCGATCTGGCTCTTGAGATCAACAAGGGCCGTTTCTGTTCCATGTTGAGGCCGAAAGCCAGACTGACAAATTCCCAGTAATTGGTTTGTCTCTAGGTAATCTTGAATTTGTATGTAGGCCACTCTATCAAGAATTTTTAGTAGGAACGGCACTGTGGTGATAGGTCTATAATTGGTAGGTATAGACGGGTCGAGAGTTTTTTTTTTTTTTTTTAACAATGGTAGAACCCAAGATTGTTTCAAATTGCTTGGGACTGCATTGCTAGTGAATGATAAGTTTATTAGTTTGGTAATGAAAGGTGAAAGATCCCTGGCTGCGTCTTTTATGACCTGAGCAGGGCAGCTGTCCCCCTTGCAGTTCGAAGGTTTTAAGGAGGCTATGATTTTTTGTACTTCTGGTATGGTTACCTTTTTGAAGGTGAAACCTGAATTATTGGCAATGGGAGAGTGTAGGGTTGGACTAGAAGTTGTAACATGGGTGAGTTGTTGTCGTTTGATTTCAATTTTAGTTTGGAGTCCCGTAATTTTGTTGGTGAGGGCGTTTTGGATACCTGTGCACCAAGGTTTATCCTTAGTACAGTTATCTGTGGGGGGATTAGGGTTTTCTAATTCCTTTTAAATTGTTGAATAGCTCTCTCGTGCTAGAGCCTGCCCGAGTTATCCTGGAATTGAACGGTTCTTTTTTAGCACGTATAATCTCATTTTTGTAGAGTGGTGATATTAGAGAGATTAGTTCTATTTTCTAGTGAGGGAGCTGTTTTCCACAGTGTTTCAAGTTTATTTTTTTGTTGTCTGAGTAGTTTGAGCTCAGGGGTGTACCAGGAGTTCAGGTGAGCTTTCGGTTTCCCTTTGCGCATTTTTAGAGGGGCGATGCTGTTTATAGCTTTAGTCATGGAATCGTTGTAGGTATTGACCAACAAGTTCAAGTCGGCTGTGGGTGGTAGTCCGTTCAGAGTGGGGACTACCAAGGGTATTAATGCTTTGGCCGTGATATTACTCTTGTTCCTAGTTGGGCAGGCCGGTGCAATAAGTGGCTTTTTAGGGACTACGTTGCTGATATTAATATCTAGTGGGAGGAAGTGGTGATCCATCCAGACAAGAGGCAAGGGGTCTTTAAGGGTGATGTTGCAATTGAGAGCAGCTACCCAGTCGAGAGTCCTACCTTTTGAGTGGGTGGGTTGGGAGCAGAGTTGTGGGAGGCCATGTTCGGCTAGTGCAGTAGCCAAGGAAGTAGCTGAAATGTCATGCGGGTCGTTGAACCCAAGATTGAAATCCCCAAGTATGATCATTTGTGCTGAGGGTTTGGAGTTTTCGGCCACTAAGGATGTAATATCTTCCTCAAATGAGCCAGGCGGACCTGGGGGCCAGGTGTGATTTTGAGCCGTTATAAGGAAACAATCAGCTTGGTAGTAGATTTGAATATGCCTAAAATGCTAATCGGGCAGGTATGAGGATGCGAGTTAAGTCAGTTTGAGCAAACAGCAGCAGAGTGTGATGGATATGGTGTTAACAGTGGTTAGAATTAATCTGGTGTAGAGAGTGTATCCAGGCACTGGGATCCATCGGTGGTGCAGGGGGAAGGTCTGGTGAGAACTGCTGAGGCAGGGCTGGCAAAATGTTAACATGAGGGTGCCTGGCAAGATAGTTTGTTCAGGGGGAAGGTGGTGAGGTTGAGCACTAGAGGCTGAGCTCTCAGGGTCACAGGGGACGAGAACAAGAGAGGTGATTGAGTGAACGAAATACAGAATTAGGGCTGGAGTACAGGCCTAGCAATGGGATTCCCAGCAAACTAGTGAACGATCCGGAGTATGCAGCCAGAGCCCTCCAGGCCCCGGACAGACTCAGATGGGAATCACAGTGCCCCTTAAATACGGCCCCTATATAGAGGCTGGCGTTCGCCATCTGGCTCCATTGGCAAACGGCTTTGTTTACGTGCTGGACCAATCAAATCTGCCTGCAGACAGGATGAGGCAGGACAGGGTCAGGCAGTGGCGGCCATGATGGATAAGGCCTCGCCAGACCCAGGAGAACCTCTCTACTCGGTCCTGGGGCTGCTCGCTGATGAGGTGAACCTTCCATCAGGGATGGTGAAGAAAAGGGCTTTTACTGTGTACCAAGAGTCACTGGTGAAATTGGCGGGCTCATTTATATGGTTATTTAAGATAGTTTTACATGTCTGGTATTCTTCAAGGTACCACTAGTTAATACTATGTTTTTCAAAAATATACATTACAGTGCAACTTTTTTTGTTTGTTTTTGTTACCTCACATTCCACTTTCTCCAGCACAGAGGTATTCACATACTAGAATGTGAAGACAGTGATTTACTATCTAGAGAAGACAAAGGAGATTGGGAAACTTGGACAACTCTTGGTTATTTACGGACTTTTCATGGCAGGTTTTCTGGCTGATAAGCGATTCTTTGTGACAATGATAGTAGCCGGTATTTCATCTTTCCACAAGAAAGGCAAAAAATCATGTCAAGGGAAGCTTCTTTCGCAAAGGTGAGGGGGGAAGTGGGGTTGATCTGCTCTCTGAAGGATGGTGCTCTTTTCAAAAATCTGTAAACTGGCTACATGGAAATCTCTGCACACCTTCCCATAGCAGATGCTCAAGTTGGCCAGGCTCCTCGATGCACCCTCTACCCCCTCAGCCCCCTCCACCAGAGAAATCTGTTCGTTCAGTACATTCATCATTGCTTTGTTTCCCTTTTTTTAAAAAAATTTATTTTATTGATTTTATGCAAACAAAACGACAAAAACCAAACAAGCAGCATAATCATAATAGTTTCATTACACATCAAATTATCTTAATCACTGCTCCCACTACCCTACCCTCCCCCCGTGAGCCTATTTGTCAGTCTCTTTCAATGTTTGGCACATGCTGCTGGGTTTCGTTCTCTTCTGAGTCAGCTGGATCTGATATTACTCCAAACAATTCTGCTTTTAGCGTTTTCCAAGCCAACAGGGTGCCCCCCTCCCCCTCATCAGCCCGGCTACTCCCTTCTTGCCATGCCACCGTTTCAGCCTCCGCCCATTTCTGCAAGTCCTTCCACCATACATCCACCCTGGGTTTGTAGCATTTCTTCCACCCCATGGCGATCCTACGTTTCGCAAGCACATACGCCAGATTTCTCAGTTTCTCAATGTTCTTAAGTTTCCGTGGCCTAGGAAACCCGCCCAGTAAGCAGGCCCAGGCCGTATCTGTGACAAGAGTAACCCCTTTATCAGCCAATTTCTGCGCCACTTCTCCCCAAAAACACCTAATGATCGGGCACGACCAAAACATATGTGTCATGTCAGCGTTCTCCAGGTTGCATTTAGGACACACTTGTCTTCCAGCGTTTCGGAACTTAGATATCCTCAAGGGGGTCATGTATGCCCTATGCGTGACATACAGCTGTATTTGTTTTAATCTGGCATTTCTAGACACTTTTATGTGGGAGCCCAGGGCATGCCCCCACACCCCATCCTCTATCGGGGCCCCCACTTCCGCCTCCCAGTCCAGTCTCAGATGTGTCAAATCTTTCCCCGCCTTAACCATCACCATCTCATACAGTCTCGAGATCTCATGACCCCCTTCGGATATGTCATATATTGCTCCCAAAACTGCATCTGGTTCTTCTATCAAAACTGTCTCTGGCCAGGTGTTCTTAATCATCCGCACCAGCCTAATGTACGTGACATATTGGCCCGTGTGTAGCCCTGCTTCTTTGTTGAGTTCTATGAGCTCCTTAATGAATCCCTCTTGCCAAACATCGCCTAGCGTTGCCAGCCCCACCGATTCCCAGTAGGTTCTAACAATCACCCTCAGTTGATTATCCCCTCCTGTGAAAGCAACCAGCGGTATCTGCGGGAGGCACGGGCACGGGACTTCCATCAAACGACAAGCCCTGCCCCAAATTTTCCATCCAAGCCTCAACATCGCAGGACGCCCCCTCATTTCGGTTTCAGACAGCCAAATCATCTCTTTCAAATAGAACGGGGCGCAGTCCTGTCCAAGCACCCTGTGCTCAGGGGTCACTTCATCAGAAAGCCACTTAGCCACATATTGTAACTGTCCCGCTAAATAATAAACCTCAAAATGAGGCAGTCTAATACCTCCTTTTTCAGAAAAGTTCTGCAGTTTCCAAAACGCCACTCTATTTCGGGTACCATGCCACAGGAAATCCCTACACATGCTGTTCAATTTACTGAAAAACTTCTTGGGTATTATGTATGGGATATTACTAAAGTAATGCAGGAGCATGGGCAGAACTACCATCTTGAGCATAGCCCCCCGCCCCATCATCGCCAAGGGCAATCTTGCCCAGAACTGCATACCGTTCCTAATTTTCTCGACGGCTACTTCCGTATTATGTCTGTGTTCATCCTCCACCGTGTGATATACCTCTACACCCAAGTAAAGAAAAGAGCTATTTGCCCATGGTACCTGTAGCACCGGTAGTCTATCTACGGGGGTCCCCTTATAGCTACCTAGCGGTAATATGACAGACTTTTGGGAATTCACTGATATGCCCGACAACTCTGCATACCTTTCCATCACTTCAAGTATGTATAAGAGATTTTCTTCTGGGTATTGCAAGTACAGCAACAAATCATCTACGTACAAGGATATCAAGTGTCATTCCCCTCCTACCTCAATGCCTATCGCATCATACTGTGCCCTAAGGCATATTGCCAGAGGCTCCAGGGCGAGGATGTAAAGCATTGGGGACCAGGGGCACCCTTGTCTGGTGCCTCTACCAAGCTGCCATCTCTCGGATATCACCGCTCCAGTTCGGACCCTGGCAAGTGGCTCACTATATAACATCCTAGCCCACCTGATATAGCCCGGCCCCATTCCATACCCTTCCAGAGCAGCCAATAGCCATGACCACCTGACCGAATCAAAAGCTTTAACTGCATCTAGAGACACTGTCGCCATCTCACCCTCGTTCTTACTACCCCATTCGATCACCCGGTGAAGTCGCCTATGGTTGTGTGTTATGTTCCTGTTCGGGGCATAACCCGTTTGATCCGGATGTATGAGTCTACCAATCACTTTCTGCAATCGATTTGCTAGGACAGCCTTGAGAATCTTGCTGTCCTGATTTAGCATCGACAAAGGCCTGTAGGAACCACATCTATGTTCCGGCTTATTGGGCTTGGGCAGCGGTATTATGATCGCCTCTCTGAGTGACTCGGGCAACCGTCCTATCTCGAACGCTTCATTAAGCATGTCTAGCATTGGGGGAAGGATTTCCTCTCTGTATACTTTATAGAATTCGCTGGGGAACCCATCTGCTCCCGGGGTCTTACAGGTAGGCAACTGCTTCACAACCTCCTCTAACTCCTCCAACGTGATTGGCTCATCTAACTCCTCCCTCCCTTCTTCACTTATCTTGGCAGCCCTATGTCTTCTAACGTTTCAATTATCTTGCGTTGGTCACCCATCTCATCATCTCCGTACAGCACTCTGTAATATTCCACAAATTCTTTGTTAACCCCCTCTTGCGTGGCCACCTCCTCCCCGTCCTCCCTAATGATGGTCCTAATCGGAGGCCTAAGGGTCTCGCTTTTGTATAGCCAGGCCAAAAGGCGGCCTGTCTTATCTACCCCCGCGTGCTGCCTCTCAACATATTTCCTATAATTGAGGTTGCAGTGTCTTTCCCAATGCCCTGCACATTGTTGCTGTAGTTGGAGTACCAGCTCCGTGTCTACGTCACCGCTCTTCAATGCTGTTTCTAGCTCAGTTTCCATCCTCTGCAGGTCAGCCAAGACACCATCCTGTAATCCTCTTGACTTAGCAATGGCTGCCCCCGCATCACCACTTTAAAAGCTTCCCATAACGTACCCGCGGAATCAACACTCCCAGTATTCTCCTCAAAGAAATTAGTAATCTCTTCCCTTATATCTTCTCTAAAGACCGGATCTTTAAGCGCCTCCACTCGGAGGCGCCATGTAGGGATCTTCGCCCTCAGGGGCAATATTGCCATCTGAGGATCAGGGGCGAGTGATCCGAGAGGACCGTAGCCTTATATTCGATTTGGGTAATCTCAGACATCACATCTGCTGTAGCAAAGACATAATCGAGCCTAGTGTGCAGTTGATGCGGGGCTGAATAGTGCAAATATTGCCTCTCAATGGGATGTTTCATCCTCCACGCATCTGTAAAGCCAAAATCAGTTAGCAGTGTCTGCAACGCTCTCGCCGCTGGGCTAGGCTTACCCACCCCGCCATCAGATCTATCTACCACAGGATCCAACACACAATTAAAGTCCCCACCCCAGATCACTGCGCTCCCTATACACGTACTGAGATTGGTACACAGGGCTCTGAAGTATGCTGCTGTGTATTGGTTGGGGGCATATGTATTTACAATACATACTTCCCTGCTCTCCACCAGCCCTCGCAATGTAGCCATCCTTCCATCAGTTTCAACTACCTCTTGTGTCGGTTTGAATGGGACATGCGGTGCCACCCAGATTAACACACCCCGGGGGTATGCCGAGTATGGCGAGCCCACTACAGTCCCTTTCCACTTTCTCTTAACCAGGTCCAACTTCTCTCGCGTCAAGTACGTCTCCTGTAGTAATGCAACATCAATTTTCTGCCTTTTCAGATACATCATGATTTTGTTTCTTTTCAGATAACTGTTAAGGCCCCTGACATTCCACGTTATTATCCTGAGATCCCCCATAGGTCGTTAGTAAGCACTCTCCCGATCCTCCGCCAATTCCGCCCCTTCATGCACCGCAAGTACAACATGCTGATTCCTTCAAATAGGCTCGAAACAAAACTCCCCCAAAACCACACACACACACTCAACTTCCCGTCCCTCCACCTTCTTCCCACCCACCCCTCCCCCAACAATACCCTCCCCAACCATTGCCCAGCTCCATTCCTGGATCTCAGGCACCCCCACATCTAGCCCTGCCTAGCACAAGCTTCTACTCAGGGCCCAGTAGGGTTAAGCCGCCCTAAGGGCCGCTGAAACTAATAATCTATTGGGGTAGGTTGTCCACGTTTTGTTGCTCCTTTCAAAAAACATTACGCATACAGATGCCAAACAGTTACCAATTACAGTTACACTCATATTCCAGTCCAAGTCGAGCACCAGGCTCAGATTATGTTCAAAGTTCAGCCAGTTACAGTTTCTCTGTACAGTCAGGGTCCATCTCCCGCTCACCCTCACAATGTCCGTATAACAAAATCTTCATTCGGTATGATCCAGCCGATCACGATCCGTTTCTTGTTCCGGGCAGCCCTGCAGGTCCAGCCATGTGACAACATCCTCCGGGGTATCAAAAAACAGCGCTTTGTTCTTGTGTAGCACCTTCAATCGTGCTGTATACAGCAGCATATATTTCACTCACGCCGCCCTCAGCCTTCTTTTGACGGCGACGTAACTATACCTCTGCCTTTGCACCAGTATTGTATAGTCCGGGTATGCTGTGATGTTGGTGGATGCTCTCTCTATCGTACCGCCCTTATGAAAATATTCGAGGATCTTCTCTCTGTCCCTGTAATTCAGGATCCTCGCGATGATCGGTCTTGGCGGGGCCCCCGGCCGGGGTTTCCTCATTAGGGCGCGGTGCGCCCTCTCCACCGTAAATCCCTGCGAAAGATTCCCTGCCCCGATCCCTTGCAGGATCATGTTTTCCACATAGTTTGTGGGGTCTTGGCTTTCTTCGCCCTTCGGAAGGCCAACCACGCGAATGTTGTTCCTCCTCGCCCTTCCTTCCGCCTCTTCCACGCGATTTTCCAGGTTGGCGACCTGTTGTTTTAAGACAAGAATCTCTTTCGCATTGCTCGTGCTAACATCAGTGTTTATCTTCACCCCACTTTCCACGCCACTGGTCCTTTCTGCAAGCGCCCTGACATCTTGACGTAGCAGGGTGAGTTCCGTACCCACAGCATCAATCTTATTCTCTAGAGCTGTGCGTAGGTCCGCCATTGCCAAGTCCCATTTAGCACTCAGCCCCGTTATAGCCTCCAGGATCTGGTGCTTGTCCCCTTTGGGGGCGTCTTCCGCAGGGGTCACGACCATGATCTGCGCCGATGTTGAGGGGGTCCGCTGCATATTTGCGAAAGCTTCCATCGTGGTTGCTTAGGGACTCTCAACCCTTTCGCCGACATGGCGCTGCCCTCTACTCCTGTACGACTCCACCTTAGTGCAGCTGTTGCACTGTCCCTGGCCCGACAATGGTCTGGCTCTCAGGTCTCCTGACTCACATTCGGGACGGCACTTCGAATTGTCTTACGGGTGGGCTATGGCCTCGCACTCCTCGTTCAACTTCCGTAGGCCTTGTCGCCCAAGCATCCAATGTTATCTCCTGCAGTCAGATTGCCGGGGTTCCATTAGCGTTTGCCAGGCCGGGCGTTCTCATGGTGCTAGTTCGAGCACTCCGCCATATTTCCCTATCGTACTATTCCTCCAGGCAGTTTTCGCAGCCATATCCCACAGTTCCGGGGAGTCAGTTTTGTTTCTCCTCGGAGGCCTCTCCTTTGTTAGCCGCCATCTTGGTGCCAAAGCGGCCACACAGCCGTACCAACCAAAACATGTATATCTCGTGATTCCCCGGGACTATAAACTTCTCCAACGAACTTCACTTGGCGTACGGCTTCCGGCGCCTGAACCCTGAAGTTCTAGGCGTTCGTTGCAGTTTCAACGGGTAACTTTGGCAAAATTAAAGTCTGATCATCAGGAGCTCCTCTCGCAGCACGTCCTATTCCATGGCCAGATAGCCACGCCCCCCTTCTTTGTTTCCCTTAATCTTGATTTTCACTCCTTATCCTCTGGGATTGGTTTGTCTTTTTATTCAGCGTATGTGAATATCAATGGGGATCCTGTGATGTAGGTGAAAAGGTTACCTCTTGCTATCCAGCCTTTCCATCATGGGTATCTTGATTAAGTGAATAAACAACCTTTCATCATCCCCAGAACAATTCGGACCGGAGTGAAAGGAAAACAAACTGACCTGTACTGTCACTGTAATGCAGCATGGGATGCTGAAACAGCTTAGCTGAATTAGACACAGGAGTTATTTTCCCTAGTTACCATTGCGTGCTTATCCATTCCTGGGTCTTTTTCCTCTAATTGGTAAGGGGTATGTTGACAGACAATTGGTTTTAAAAAGACAGGCATTTATTTTCTAATATTGAAAGTAATTTAAAGTTTTTTTCCAGAAAATCTGGTCTGTGCTCAAGAATGTAATGGAGATGCTCATAGTAGGGAACTGGGATAACAAGTAAGGTACTTTTGCTTGCCCATTAGGGGTTACTCATTGTATTCTTAACCATTTGAATATGCCAATATTTAGGTTTCAGCAACAAGGTTGTTGCCACTTTATATGATCAAAAGGTTGTTGCCGGGCATTTGAAAGCCTTGTCTTAGTATGACAATCCACAAATCGAGTGCCATTGGCTGCTATTATGTTCTATGGAGCTTTGGGGTATGGTTTGTGTTTTGATTCAACCTGGTCAAGCAGGGTTCTCAAATGGAAGCTTCTGCTTCAGGATCTTTGGGACTTATTGCAATGTACATGTCCATTGTCCTGCAATTGCGTGAACTTGCTGGGAATGTCAAGTTTGCTGTCCATGTTAAACTGGGAGTTTCTGTGAATTTCATACTGAGGCCATACTGTGAATGTTGCGCTATGACATGGTATACCATGGAATGACACACCATAACTTGTCAAACCATTAAATGACGTTTCATGATTGTGTACGTCTTTGGAGTACTCCGCATCTCTTTAGTTGGCGTAGCGAAAATTGATAGTTGAGCATAATATAAACTGCGATAATGTGTTAAACAGGGTTTACTGGAAACTGCCATTGATGTGAAAACTAGACATAATGTACATCGGTTCAAATAAACGTACATAAAAAAATAATATTTATTCACCATAGTTGCTGAAACCTCATTGTGGCACTTTGATTTTAAAATGTATTTTTAAAAGGAACTGTTAAAACTGAGGTCGTCACTCTGGTCTTGAAGAAGTAGAGATTGTTTTCCCCTAAATAGCCTTCCACAATGGTCTACTTCAGCCCAACTTCCCCTCTTTCTTTTGTATCAGGACATTGCACGTGTGCTACCAGTGTGAGAGTTCTTAACTTTTATTAGTATCCGGGGAGGGAGGTGCAACCAATCGGGTTCCTTGCATCACATGCTGAATCTACCAATCTGAGCCCGCGTTCCATAGAACCTGATGGCCGTGTCACCCGCCTGACAATTCCCCAACCCACATTCCTTTTCCTTTAAAATGTCTCGTTCCTTCCACCCCAGCCACACTTAACACATTTCTTCAGCGTCTGCGGCACCTGAAGCCATGCTGCTGCTGCTCTGTGGTCTTCATGGAAAAGGCCTTCCTGATTCATGGAGGCCATCTTTGGTAAGTATTTTGATTAAATGAACACGATTATTGAATCAAAATGCAATGCTTTTAGCACCCCGGGTTTCTAGATTGGGACTCTTTTTAACTTGGGCCTGGGCCGTTACTACACATTCCAGCCCGTGGGAGGGGCGGTTATTGCTTAAATATTGATCTTTTGAGTTTAGGCAATTGCCTCCCATGAAATTCCCAGTAGCTCTGTTGCCGTTTGATGGAAGGGGCTGGCTTACCCTCCTTACTGAATAAGAACATTAATTGCTACTGATATTTTTTCCGGGTGTGCCCGTAACATTTTAAAATGAAGTTCTGTGAGATTCAAGTCTTCGCGCAGTTATTGCTTATTTGATAACTGGAAATATTGCTTTCCCTTTAACAGGAAAAAACGATTGTTTTCATCCCTATACTTTGTGCAAATCGAGTATCAGCAAAAACTGTGTTCTCTTGTGTTACTCGCATTTCCTTAATCGACATGTATGTATGACTTGTTTTTCAAGTTGTATTCCTTTAGGTTTAATTTGATCTGCAGCAGTCTCTCTAGAGACAAACTTTAATCAAATAAAACCTAGCTCGTGACTCTGTAATTCCATGTGGGGCTTTCAATTAAAGAAAGGCCTCTTAGAGCGTGCAACAACAAGCCTTTAGGGCCCAGTGAAGTATATCAGATTGTGACTCTGCAGATTTCCCTCTATTGCTATCACGGTTCTGCACAATTTAGCGTGCCATTGCGTTTATTGGCTATATTGAACTTTCTCAACTGCAATATCCATGCTTGATAATGTAAACTTTAGGGTTGGTGAATATGAGGGCATTTGGTTATTAGTTTACATTTATAGAATGTGTTTGTTAATTTCTCTGTAAAATAGATTTTAATATGTCAGTTTGTTTATTTTATGTGAAAATATCTTTAGATCTTTAAATGAAGGTCTTTATTTTCAAATGATCTTCATGAAGTTTGTGGGGATACATTGATTTTACTGTCTAGGAATGTATACGTTCTTAGACTTGGAGCTTGGCCTTTTCTGTTACTATATATTTTCAATGTGCAAAAAACCAGTAAGCGAAGTCTGCAATACACTCCGGTCAAATGTGCTGTCTGGTTCATACACTTTCCTTATGTAAATGGCAGGTCTCAAAATGTGAACTCCCCACTAGGCATTGATATGATATATGATTGGTTATTTATAACACGCTTAATACCCAGAAATCTCTAAGCGCGGACCCGGGGATCGAGCCTGTGGTGCTCAATGTCGTCTTGCTTCCAAGGTAAGCAGGTTGCCCATGTGCTATCCTCCCGAGCTATCCTCCCTATCCTTACTCATTGGTGAGTAAGAATTGGTGTGCTTTGTGCATATGGGCACATTAAGGGGTGAACAGTCCTTTTGCCTGAATAGTAGCTTGTAACCGGTTTTACCCCTATAAATAGTATACATTCAATATACCATTGTTCATTGATTGAACCTTTTGGGTCTAGTTGATAATTAGGCTGTAAAATGGGTTTCTCAAGAGATGGGTGTTGCTTAAATCTGAACCCATTCCCTTAAACCTCACTCTCCCTCCCTGTCATTGGATGCCAACCGAAGCGCGAATCGCTCCAGAGATGCCTTCCTGTGCCCATCCAGTGTGCAGCAATGTATTATATATGTTATAGTTCTCTTAGGATGTATGTGCATTGTGAACTGAGCATGTGATGTGCACGACCATCCTTCCCTTGGGACCCAGCTAAAATTCTGCCTGGGAAGGGAACATTTATCTAAAGATGGCACTTAAACCCAATGACTGATGCTACAGCCATTTTATCCTGCCACCCAAACCCAGACGCTATTTATGCTTCCGTGCTGAAAGCATTTTAATGTTGGTGAGTGTTAAACAAGGAGCAAACAGCCAACCCAGTGTGCATTATGTACTTAGTGACTCAGTCCTACAACCCTTTTTTTTTTATCAAGGACTCAAATATAAAGATCTGGCCATTCGTTTGCTCCAAAAAAGCTGTTTGATTTTTTTTTAGAGCAGTCTGGAACCCGGCCTGGTGCCATTTGTCTCTATCCCGTTTCCCATAGTGGGCTTTCAAAAGACTAAAATAGGAGTGTACCAGGCTGTCCATCTTGGAATGATAACCTTCTATCAAATAATAATATATGTTTTTAAAAGTTTTGGTAATGTGCCTTTCTCAGTAAAACAAGAAGACAAATGTAACATCTTAATTGGACTACAATCTATGATGGGAGTGATCATTAGAAATAAATATTGGACAATTTTTATAAAAGGTCCACTTCACGAGTACAAATAAATAATTCACTTGTTTAGATTTTGCAAAAATTTCCTTCCCCCGCAAGATATGTTTTTTTCTTTGTCATGTAGCTTTTCTGCAACAACTAGGGTGGCTCTAGCAAACGCATGCCAGACTATGAATATATCACCCACATAGAAAAGGTTTGACATAGAGTGAGACAGAAAAATAGCGCAGAGTTTGAGAGTGAATGTCCGTACAAATAAATTAAATAATATCCTTCATTTCTAATAGCTGCTTTTGCACACACAAAATCAGGTCCCCCCCAAATATGTTTTTCCTTTTCTCATACAGCTTCCCGCAATGGTCCCGGGAGGATAGCACAGCGGCAACGTGCGCGCCTTGGAAGCAAGATGACACAAAGCAACACAGGTTCGATCCCCTGGTCCACGCTTAGAAACCTCTGGGTGTTTAAGCGCTTTATAAATACGCAACTAAGAGAAAAACAATTACTCAACTACATAACAAACAATTCCTGTAACATGCCTGCAGGCAGTGTGAGCGCTTTAAAAATGTAAAAATAAATGGATGGGGTGACTCTGGCAAGTGCACTCCACTATGCAGCTCTCACCCATATAGGTAGAGTAAGATATTGAGTGAAGCAAAGAGTAAGGGCTAGATCATATTATATGATAGGTTATTTATAACGAGCTTAATACCCAGAGGTTTCTAAGCGTGAACCCGGGGATCGAACCTGTGTTGCTCTGTCGTCTTGCTTTCAAGGCGAGCACGTTGCCACTGAGCTATCCTCCCAGCATATGATATGGACCACACTTCCAGTGACAAAGTCGAGTACTTTTTTTTGTGAATATGCCTCCAGACAGGGAATCCTAGAAACTGCTATTTCTGGAGAAATACATCTGCTTCTGGCTGCTTGGGTCTACGTACTGCCACTGCTTCTTTCACTTGATGCACACACTTTGGATGTGTTCCCGCATATGCCTGAGTAATAACATTGGAGATTGTCTTGCAGTAAGCAGACTTTTTCTTACAGTAAGGATATTCTATTCGTCTCTTGGCACAGCAGACAATTTCTTTTGGTCAATGGTCACTGAGGTGGTTACACGTCCAGTTTTGTAATGGACGTTCAGAATATGTTGTGATATTTCCTCTGGTGAGCAGCATCTATTCAAATCGAAGGCTGAAACCAGGTATATGGGCAAAGTCTTTGAGTAGGTTTACTCCGACCCTGCAGACATCTTAGCCTTCAAATTCTCCAAGGTCTTTTTCGCAGTTCCCTCATCTCTTCAGACATCCAATGAATTCTGCTCTTCATTGGTTTACTGTGTTCGGTCTCCAACCTGGACATACCTGACTGTGCGATCTGGAATGAACGAAAACAGACCTGCAAACTGTCCCAGAAGTCCGGGAGATCAGTGGAGATTTCCCCCCGCTCTATAGACCCATCTGTGGCCTCGGTTTGTATCAAGTCTGGGATCAGTCTCATCTTCAGACTCCATCAGACCCAGCGCCAACACCAAGTGATCCCTGCAGTAATGAAGCTTAAGTTTCATCCATTTGATATGAAAGGCAATGCATCTGCCTAGGATCTTTGATATTAATTATGTAGTCAACATTGCTGATATTTTCCAGAAACACGTGGGAGCCAGTCCATTACCCTGAAGTGAACTGGGCTTGGCGGTGCCGTAGTACAGACCGTTTGTCCTGGAGTATATTCTGTCATAGTGGCTTTCAGGTTATGCCAGTTTTTCATTAACTTCTGGTTCACCTTCAGACATTTTTGTAGACTGTTCCATGTACTGGGCTATTCTGAAACTTAACCCAAGTACATTATCCACTACGTCGTGGGAAGGGCTTCGGGGTTGACTTGCTATCGTTCATGCACCATTGCAAGAGAATATCCAACTTTCTCCTCATTTTTCTCTGACCACCTTTCATTCCTTTCCATTCCTCAACAATCCCATTGGTTTGGGGATTGTGAACTGTATAGAACGTGTATGTAAATATGAACTCCTCACATCGCCATCATATAAGCAGATAGGAAGTTAAAGCCCCTATCAAAAAATACTTTTTTTGGGAACCAAACCTGAGCGAACATCCCGATTAGAGACTTCACCACCATGGGAGCTTTGATGCTCCTGAAGGGGACTGCATCAGGTCACCTGGTGGCGTTGTCTACCACTACCACGTTGTTCTGGTTTCCTGAGGTGGTTTGAGGATCCAAATGATCCACTTTGCCTTTCCTTATTCTCTAAAATAAAGGCTGTCCAAACACTGGTAATGGAATTAAGGAGCCTTTGATACCCTGCCTGACTTTCCCAACAAATTGCAAGTATGACGGAACCAAGCAAGTTCCTTGATTCTTACGCCCATGCATGCTGTCAGCTGTCTTGGTCACTCCTAAGTGACCTGCAAAAGGCATGTCATAAATTAAGTTTTGTAGACATTTCCTGTGGCATTGGAGAACAACCAATCTATGGTTTTCCACACCTGAGAATTCCTGGTCTCGTTGTACAGGAAACCATTCTTCCATTGCACCTTGAACAACCAAGGGGCCTCCTCTGAGCATGTTCCTCTGCCTGCTTCAGCAGAACTGCTAGAGATGGACAGTCCTTCTGTGAATGTCAAAAGTTAGCTTGACTTGTTCATCCAGCTGAGGACAACTGACTCTCTGATCGCAGGCCTCTGAGGTCTGAAGGCATTTGGCATTCCACCGCTAGTTTCTTTTCTACACCAGTAGGCGCTCCAGCAATCACTGAATCATTTGCTACAGCAATAGGGAGTGAATACCGGCTTCTCTCCACCAGGAGCCGCCTCAGTGAGCTTGGGATCTGGACTAGGTGCTGACAGTCTTTGGACACTTGTACTCTCCTGCAGGAAACACCCCAGGAGCAAATGGCCTCAAGCTCCTCCTCTCTGGTTGCCTCTTTATCGTATGATCTATAGGGATCACAGAAATTATTTTGGGATCAGGAAAGTCATTCCAATTGCAGAAACTCTCCTGGAAGTAAGTATTTTATTGCTACACAGAAGTTTCTCCCCTCCAGCTAAACTTAACCATTGCCAGGGGGCCTTGTCTGGCCTTTAAACCCTCTGACCATGCAGTCTGGGCCGTTGATATATTGCCCATCTGGCACCCATCTTTGCCTTACAGTGGCACAACTTGCTTTGTGACGCAGCATGGACATTTCTTTTGCCATTAATGAAAACATGGTCTAAAAAGACTGGAGTGTTCTCCTCTGGGCACCCAGTACCTTTCCTGCTCAGTCACACTGGATCATTCAGCCACTCCCTGGCCTACTGGGAATTCATCCGCTAGGATAGCCTCACTGATGATGGCCTCTAGGCCAGCACTGACTGTCCTGTTTTGGTCTACCCTTGCAGGTTGGATCTTGCTTCCTATATGGTATTTCCCCAATCATGCCAGACCGTGATTAGCTACCATAACCAGTTTCTGCAGTTCTGCAATAAGCCCTGAAAAAAAGCATTTGTGTGATGAGCCCAATAACTTGGATGTGTCACCAGGGATTTGGAAGAGTTGCCAATATTCTTAGCCCAGAGCCTGCACGTGGGAGAGAAACCCAAAGCCCTATGTTTTCTGCTTGTGACAGAATAATGTGGTGCACCTTTGCCTCATTTCTTGCTTCTTTGTCAAAATGCTCGCCAGTCTCTTGCTATCTTATGTAGGGCCTGTGAAGCAGGCTAGTAGCAGAATGCCAAACACCAACCAACGCCCCATGTCTGCGACAAAACTACAGACCTTTGTGAATGGAAACAACCTTCTCTGATGTCGTAAATCTGTTTTTCTCTGGCGGCAGCAAGGAGAGCCTGAGAGAGAGTGCGACATTACAAGACCCACGCAAGAACATCACTATTCACAGCTCGCTTAAGCACCCAGGCTGGTGCTCCGGCAGAGTCTTGTGTTCAATCACCAACCACCATGAGAGGGACCAGACCCCTCCTCCCTCACCATATACCCTGAGACAGATCTATGTGATCACTGCGCCACCCGTAACTGCGCCTACAAAAATGTCCACGCCAATTACGGCGCAGCGCAGGGATCAGATAGATCACTTCTGCCTGCCTGCCCCGGCCCGCAATCCTGAAAACCTCACCCCCCACATCCCCACTTACCTTTACTGCGGCACACTCCTGTGTGCACCGCCAACATATTGTTACCCAGCGGCGTCAGCTCCTCCCACGTACGTGGGGCGGTACTGACCATGCAGCATCCTTTCTTTTTTGTTGTCATCTTATCCCCTGCTTACCATAATGGTAAGTGGGGGAAACCCTGTTACCCCATCTCTGCTTGGGCGGAGTAATGGAGTTTGGGACTTTCGTACGGCACTCGGGCACAGTTTTAGTGATGTTATGGTATGAATCCCCCTGAGACTACTTGCAGGAAAAAACGACCGCCATAGGAACCCTGATACAAACCTACCATGAAGGACGTGCAGTGGCTCTGAGCAGAGAAAGTGAGGGTGGCATAATCCCATTTTCAAGCTTTTTTCTGTACATACATACCCTGGGATGGAAAAGAGGGAAGCAGATTGGCTAGGGACAGCAGGCCAATTGCAGGAAAGGGGGAGAGGATGCGAGTAAAAAGGAGGAGACGAAACAGGAAGGTGACAGTTATTCTGGGGAGATCAATGGAGGTGATGGACCAAGAGACCAGCAGGGATGGTGGAGGTGTTTAATGGAAAAAGGTCAGCTATTGGCTTAGTGAATGCAAGGGGGGGGGGGTGTGTGTGTGTGTGTGTGTGTGTGTGTGTGTGTGTGTGTGTGTGTGTGTGTGTTTTGAATAAAAGTTAGAGTAAGGAGTGAATGTGAGTGGAACTGTACTGGATTATGAGGGTGTTTGTGGAGTGGGAAGAGAGAAGTAGTGGTAGGAGGAGACCAGATGGGTAGGTTAAAAGGGTACAGTAATGGTGGGCGTTTGTGGAACCAGGTACATCTTACAGAGCAATTGCAAGGAGCAACCACTTTCCCCATTGTAACATAACCTGCTGCAAGAGTAGGGAAACTTAGGAAGTGCCTGAAGGAGTTGGTGAGCCGGAATTCAGGGAAACTATCACATTTTTGGTTTCATTTCAGTTGCATTTATAAGCGTGCATAACTGCAAAGTACAGAGCAGAATAAACCGCATCTGGGTGCTTGTGATATTACACATATCCTAGGAAACCTCTTGAGAACGAACCAGATTGTGAGAGAAAACGGGTTTTCAGTTGCTTATGAAAAAACGTGAGATTCCAAGGAGTGGAGGGAGCAAGAAAGGGGGGTTGTTCCAAGACCTTGTGCCAAATACTGAGGAGCGAATTTCTCCTCTTGTTGTGCAATGGCTTTTGGGAACCACAAGCAGATAGGCGGTTGATGATTGGAATGTTCAAGAGGGCAGGTCGCGTTGAATTCTCTGGGAAAGGTGGGGTCGGGCCAGTCCATGAACACACTTGAAGACAAGACCTAGGATGTTGAATAGTATTTGTGAATGCAGAGGTAGCCAGTGAAGACTGTGTCTCTGCAAGGTGATTGAGGAATCCTTTGATACTTTCAGCGTGAGCCGATAAGCAGCATTTTGGGCTATTTGGAGGCAGTGAATCGGATATTTGGGTTGGCCGACATAGAAAGCATTCACATAGTATATCTTAGAGTGTACTAGTGTGCTGACTACAGAGGATTGGTCAGCAATCGGAAGATAAGGGAGAACCCCCCTGAGCAGATGGATGCTGAAAGACTTGTTTGACAAATTCATTAATTTGATAAGATAAGGTCAATTTACAGTACAATATTGTTTCTTTGTTTTTTTCATACTATTGAGATGCCAAACCACGTTGGAGGTGGATATTGTTGAATTTAGGCATGAAGCAGATATTTGGGGCCTGAATAGAAAGTTCAGTTTTTGATGGATTTAGTTGAAGTATAATATTTGCTAGCCAGGATTTAATTTGATTGAGAAAAAGCTGTATTTGCTTAAAGTTGTCTGTTGGACCAGTAACCTTGATGTAGAATTTTATATCATCTGCATAGTAGTGAAAGTGGACATTAAAACTGTGGGTGATAGCCATAAGTGTGAGTATGTAAATATTTAAAAGGATTGGGGGAGAGGGAGGACCCTAGAGGAACACAACAAGTAATTTGGGCGGGGGGAGAGACAAAAGGGCCAACATGCACAGCCTCTCTAACATGGGGTCTGGCATGGATCCACATGCTCATGAATATTCCCCGTCGTCAGGCTGGTAATCCTCGGTAAAGAAAAAAATGAGTTTCCGTTTCACTTCTGAACTGTCTTTCTCCTAACAACCTATCACTGGTCTCTGGGGACACACTTGACTATTCCAGAGACATAGTGTACTCGTGGCAAGAGTTTTACCATTAACAGAATCGGCAATTTCAAAATACTGGCAAGAAGAATCCACCCCAGAAAACACGAAGAAGAGAGAGTAAAAGTTCAGATACATCAAGTGACGTGTCAAGTGAAACGGCATCCAATCCAACATCTACATTGGCGTCAAGTTTACCCGCAGTACCAGGTATTACAGTAGAGACACCTCGAACTACTAGAATTTCTCAACCAGCTCCTTTTTTAGAAGACGATGGGCAAGAAGAGGGAGGAAGAAATCTAAGGAGTAAAAAGAAAACGGCAACTTGATCATTAACATCTCAAGTAAATCGTTCACCAAGCAACAACTAGACCTTTTGAGTTTAGGTTTATCATTTGTTCCAACGAACAACACAAACCTATTTAATGAAGTGAACCTCTTCAAATTGATTAGAAAAATGAAATTAAAGATATTTTTTGATTCTATTCCACTGATACAAGAAAGGTCGAGATCATTTGAAAGTCTGGAAATGAAGGTTAAAAGCCAATTCAGTCCCAATGTAAGCAACCCAGCACTAAACCTTTTTGAAACTAAAATGAAAAAGGATCTAAAATCCATAAAATATCTAGATGTTCAACATCAAAATCTTCGTAAACATCAATATAAGATTCTAAAACAACTATCAGATGATAGAACGATTGAAATAAAGCCGGTGGACAAAGGTGGTGCAATGGTCATCATGGATGCAAATCTATATACAAATGGTTGTTTCTCTCTACTAGATGACAGGAACACATACATGATCCTCGATCATGACCCCACAAATGAAATTCAGAAAATGATCAAAGAAGTGATGGATAAAGCAAGATTGGAAGATTGGATTATGGACAAGACACATGACTTTTTGATTAACAAACACCCAATTCTACCAGTATTCTATGGCCTGCCAAAGGTCCATAAAAATCTTCAAAATCCTCCATTCAGACCCATTGTGGCAGCGACAGAAAGTGTCTTTGATCCTCTTTCAAGATATCTGGACAGACTTCTGCAAACGATAATATAATACAATCCACTTCGACTTATCTAAGAGATACTACTCACTTCTTGAACATTCTAAACACTATAGGTCAAATAGACAATGATAGGATTCTATTGACACTAGATGTACAATCACTGTACACTTCGATACCACATGAAGAAGGACTTGAATCTCTTGAATGGTTACTGTTACAACAAGAACACTGTGCATCGAGTAAGATATTTGCCATAGAATTGGTAAAAATAATACTTTACAATAACTTCTTTAGATTCCAGGGAAAGTACTACCTTCAAACATCAGGCACTTCAATGGGGTCAGCAATGGCCCCAGCCTATGCTAACACATTTATGTTTCACTTCGAATCAACTTTCATACTTGAAAATCCCACATGGTCAGACAAACTGGCCATGTGGAGACGATATATTGATATTTTTGCAATTTGGAAAGGTTCTAAACATGAACTCGAATCATTCTTCAAATACCTTAATGAATGTAACCCTAAGATCAAGTTCACCTTAGAGATAGGAACTCCTGCGGTCAATTTCCTGGACGTAAAGATCTATCCAGAAGATGGTAAACTACAAACAACAATTTTCAGAAAACCTATGGATGTTAATAATAGCCTAATTTACACAAGTCATCATCCACAACACTTGAAAAATAACCTTCCGCTCAGTCAACTTCAAAGAATTCAAACGGATTGTATCTAAAGAGGAAACATACGAAGAAGCTGAAAAGGAACAAATTGCACGATTCCAAGAGAGAGGTTTTCCAGATCCCGTATTAACAGAAGCAATAAACAAATGTAAAACTAAAAAGAGAACTCAACTTCTAAGCCAACAAAAGAAGGGGGACAAAGATCATCCCCCCTAATATATTTATCTCAGTTCTCTACAAAGAGTGCCCAAATCAAAAGAATAATTCACAAGAATTGGAAGATTACAAGACCAGATCCACAGTTATGCACGTTTTTTCCGAAACCTCCAATAATGGCCTACAATAGATACAGAAATTTACGGGACACTTTAGTGAAAGCTGAAAGAGTCAAAACAGCTAAACAAAAATTCCTCTCGAAGCCTAAAAAATAAAGTTTTCCTTGCTTGAACTGCTGTCACTGTAATCATGTGCAGAAAGGTCCGCTCATAAAACACTGATACACGGGTCAAAAAATAAACCTAAGAGACTATGCTACATGCGAAAGCAAATGTGTAGTATATGGTTTAATTTGCCCATGCAGGAAATACTATATTGGTCAGACAATGAGACGAGTGAAAGATCGTATTACAGAACACAAATCTAACATACAAACCTCAAACATGAAATCACCTGTCACTAGACATTTTAAAGAACACCACCACACTTTTTCGCAACTAAGATTTGTAGTTCTGGAAATAGTGTCAAGACCACCAAGGGGAGGCAATTTACAGCAGACACTGTCAAGAAGGGAGATGTTTTGGGTAAACAAACTGGAAGCATTAGAACCCAAAGGAATGAATGAAGGGTTCTCATGCAATGTCTTTTTATAAATGCATCAGTTAAGTTAATCTTTGAATCTTAATAGGTAATGGTGTTAATATGAGTCAACAGAATTTTGAAGTTTGAATATACACAATTATGATTGTTTTTGTTAATGTCCAATGTATATAATGATTAAATACTGGTCAAAATAATGCTAAAAAATGAAATGGCATTAATATGTTTTCACATTGTTTCTTTTGTAATTGATTATGGATCAAATATTGCCTCAGTAGAATGAGATAAGATTTGTTTAATCTACCTTGAAAATGTCTGATTGTTAACCTGACAACATAATGGTGGTGAATATATCATTGCATTGCCGTAACCTTTAAATAATGGTGTGAATTAATGGAATAATCATTTGAATTGACCAGTCATCACAAGTTGTAGAATGTTCTTTAGTGCATCACATTGCCGTAACCTGAAAATAACGGTGTGAATTAATGGAATAACCATCTGAACTAACTAGATATCACATGCTGTGGAATGCTCTCTAGTGTATACATCACTTTTTGGAATCCTATTGCTGCAGACAATTGATTCTGAATAGAAATCCACATTTATTACTTTGGCACCACAAATCCCAGAATCCTCAGTAACCGCGAATAGAGATGCAAGCATTTCATTCATTATTTAAGTTAGCAATTGGCCTTATGAGCCTGACCGGTTGAATATAGAAGCCCATTTTGGTTAATATTACATGTAATCTACTCGAGAGACGGAATATCTTTGAAACCATGTTTCTCAGTCATGTTACAATTGAGTTCATAAATCTGAGTTTATAAACCTGAGTATTTGTATTGACATTTAGTAACCTTAACCACTGAAAACGGGAGCTCGGGAATACTAAAACTGTAGTGAACATTACGCTCTCTCATGAGTGGGAATTACGATTCCCAGAAGCATCTTGGATCACGTGACCAGAGTCTCGAGACACATGATTATATTTAAACACTGTTTCCAAGTAATGGGTTTTTCCTGCATTGTCGGGAGGAAATGCGGTCAGACTTCTCATGAACTTGGTGAATCATCCAGGTCAGAACCAGCAAATGCCTCGACATTTTTTCACTGCTTGAATTAGATTACACCTTTTTTAACACCACTCCGATCTTTACAGACGGACTGGTACACTGACCAAAATCACGAGCAAAACGGCGGCAAAGAGGCAGGCAATGTATCTGAATGGTGAGTACACTCGCCATTTTCTGATAACGATATAGCATAGAAAGGTGATTCTATACTATTAACACTTTCACCCTAACATCTAATAGAGTCATTCTTGTGATTGTAGGTCACACAGATGTATAATCAAACTGGGACATTTAAATCCATCGCATAACGGGAAGTTTGGAAGATCCCTACTTTTTTCAGTACTCAGGTACAGACCGCATGTCAGATGACATTACTTCTATCCTTTAAATACAATGTTACATTATATTCACACTATAAACATTATTTTACATAATATAATTCACAGATGAAACTCGTATGAATTAGGACATCAACAGATGACGTTCCCATGAACTCACAACGATATTGCATCTCTAACGGAAAGTGGCTAGCAGAAATTCATGTGTATCAAGTTATTTGAAGAAAATTACTTCTTTTTGAATATGTTTAAATATTTCTTGCTCCTGAAGAAGAGAGTAATTAACTCTCGAAATGCATAGAGCTCTTTATTTGATGATGTGACATGTTTTTTTCATCATGTTTTCTATCAACATGTTCTTTTAAATATGTTTACATTAAAAATCACTCCTTCCTTATGTTATAAAGCTTGAATAAACTGAACTCTGACATAACAAATATTGTGCGGCATATTTGGCTACATAAAAGAAAAGAATAGATTCATTATCAACATTAAGCTTTGATGTATTGACAAATGTACCGGTGGTTCATATTTCCTAAATTTCATTTGCGTTTGAATACTGATATAATTAAGACAAAGAAAACTTTAATTGAATTTTGATTGGATTTGTTCAGTATCAGTTTCGTTTCTGATCTGTCTTTCTTAGTAGTAACCAATCACTGATCTCTGGGTCATACTGCCCCCAGCCAATGACTGCCCTCTACCCAAGCCCCTCCTCTGGCAGCCATCTTTAGATTTTTACTGCACGTTCGAGTGGTGGGAGTCCTCGTGATTAGCAACTCTCTGGCTTTTTACTTTGTTTTGCACTTTTTCTTAGAGTTTACTCGATTTTTCCGGTCAATTGAGCCTCAAGCTCCATTGATCCATCATCCGATTAAAGGGGACCCTTTTTCGGACATTCAACGCCCCTCAAGGGTGAGATTAAGTCGAGTTTGCTTCTTGGAGGATTCAAGGAGATTCTTTGAGGCCTACACTGCGTGGTCATGGCGGAGGAGAAGGAAGGCTCGACGCCTCTATTCAAGGTTTGCCCAGGATGGGGCCTACGGAACATCTACTCAGACGATGGGCACTCCCTGTTCCTCTACTGCCTGCATTCGGACCAAACGCCAGTTGCAAGGAGATGGTCCCCCGCACCATGAAGGATCGGCGCAAGCGTCTCACCGAGTGGCTACAGGCCAAGGCCCCTGCTACGGGTGATTCCCGGCAGCATGCCTCCCCCAGCCACGAGAAGAAACATGAGCGGTCTTCTAAGAAGGCTAAGCACTGCGAGTCTGTGGTCACAGGGAGCGCCGTTGCGATGGGTTTCCCGGCGGCCAGGGCGAGCACAGTGTCTCCAGCACCTTCGACCATGAGCCAACGCTCCGGTTCGGCGAAGAAGAGGAAGTCGGACCACCCGGGTAGCTTCTGGAGAAGCCCTGGACGCCCCAGATTGATAAGGCCAAGGGGGAGCGGATCATTGACCCTCCCCCCAAGGTGAAGGCCTCCAGGTCGACCAAGGTCGTGGAGGCCCAGATTCACCCGGCAAAGCCTTCCATCGAAGGAGTGGTGGTGTCCCTAGCGAAGGCCACGGATGCGGGTTTGCAGGGTACAGCCCCCAAGGCGAGAGTTTCCTTGCCTGCCAGGAGGTAATCGTCTTTTCATCCCATAGAGAAGACACTGGAGAAGGCGATGCCCATCATCTCCCCAAAACCGTCTCCCCTGGTCGCAGAGAAGGGGGGGGGGCACGGTAGTCCTGCAGGGCACAGAGATCTCCTGAGGAGGAACTTTCTACTCTCCGGACCATTTTGGAAGAGGAGTTCGTCAAGGCCAAGTCCTTCAGGAGGGACCCCGACGAGGGAGACATCGAGAGTGGCGACAAGACCGACGAGGAGGAGCAGAGCGTGGAGGATTTGGGGGACCCTACACTGCTGCTGCCGTCGCTCCCACCTCCGCCACCTCAGCAACCACCTCCACCCCCAGCAGATATTTCGGTGGGTAATCTCCAGGCACTGCACACCTGGTGCTCGGAGATCTGGACGAGGATGCCCCTTCCGCTGGCATTAGACCCCGCGGCACCTGGGCCATCAGACAAGCTCCCTGCCAAGAAAAGGAGAGTTCACCCTCGACCGCCTTGTCACCCTTCGCCTCCCTCCCCTCCACTGAGAGAGGATTCGGACCGGACACGGCGACCACTAGCACGGACGACGATGGCGGGTTAGGAGACCTCTTGTCTCCGCTGCCCAGAGCCTCACTGCCCGACGAGATAGGCTTGTTTCATGCCATGCCCTCTATGGCCTCGGAACTGTTTCAACTGACCCCCGAGGAAAGAAAGAAAGAGGGTTTCCTGTACCAACACAGTGAGGCGAAGAGGAAGACCGTATTTTTGATCCCGCTATTGATTTGGGACGAGGGACTGTCCCTTATGAAGAACACATCCTCGTCCCCGGCGAAGAGGGATCGTTGCAAGAAAAAGTACAGGGTGCCGGACTCTGCACCCAAGTATTTGAGGTCCCAGCCTTCCCCGGATTCGGTGGTCTCGGCAGCGGCGAGGAAGAAATCTTCTGGCTCTTCTGCGTCAACGACCTCCTCTCCCCAGGACAGCGAGGGGAAGAAGTTAGACGCCGTGGGACGAGTCATCATGTCGGCAGCGACGACCATCAAGGTGGCCAACGCCCTCGTGGCACGCTACGACAGGGAGCTCTGGTTTAAGATTGCTCCCCTGCTGGACTCCCTTCACGATGACGAGAGCGGGAGCGTTGGAGATCCTGCAAGAGTTTGAGGTGGCATTGGACCGTGCCATTACAATGGCCACAGACATTGCCGACACGGGATTCCGCCAAATGGGCAACAGCACTCGCCTTCGTTGGCGAGTATGGTTAAGGGCCACTAACTTTTGCCAGGATATGCAGTCGATGGTGTCGGCCATGCCCTTAGATAGGGACAATTTGTTCGGAAAGACTGTGGACGAGTCCCTTCTGGCCATCAAGGCGGACACAGACGGCTCGTGCCTTGGGCACGCTTCAGCAGCGACGGCCGTCCTTTCGAACTTCCGGAGGTAAATATCAAGATTCCTCCAGAGGCTTCGGTGGAAGCTCTTCGTCCTACCGTCCCGCTCTTCGGCCAAGGAGGCCTACAGGAGCCGCAACAAGTCTGGAGGAGGTCACTGTCATCGCCAAGGTCCCCAAGGCGGCGCCTCCATGACGAAGCAAGATAGAACCGGCCATGACGTCGGGTCCCCACCCGCGCACCCCAGTGGGAGGCCAGCTGGTGAACTTCGTCAGCGTGTGGAAGTCCATCTCCACCGAACGCTGGGTGCTGGACGCTCTGGCCCACGAACACACCCTGGAATTCTAATGAAAGTGTCCTCGCATACCACCAGTGGCCAGGCAGGAAAGCTACGTCCCTCAGCTTCTGCTGGAGGTGCGGGCCATGCTCAAGAAGGGCGCAATAGATCTCGTCCCAAAGAGGCTCCGGGGCTCCAGAGTGTACACTTGGTACTTCCTTGTCAAGAAGAAGACGGGCGGTTGGAGGCCCATCCTAGACCTCTGCCATCTGAACAAGCACATCTGGAAGAAGGGGCTTTTCTATTGTCGCTTGTCTTGGAGGATGCCTGTTTCCACATCCCCATTCACAAGGGACACCGCAGGTTTCTTCGCTTCGTGGTTCAAGGGCAGCATTACCAGTTCAAGGCCCTCCCCTTCGGATTGAAGTCGGCGCCAAGGGTTTTCACCAAGTGCCTGGCGTTGTGGCATGGCTGCGTCTACGAGGGATCCACGTTTACCCCTACCTGGACGACTGACTCATCCGAGTGAAATCGATGGAGATCGCCACAGAATACACGCCGAAGACTGTCCAGCTGCTGACGGAGCTGGGGGTTCTCGGTGAACTATGCAAAGTCCTGCTTGGTGCCATCGCAAGACGCGCTGTTTCTGGTGTCTCGGCTCAACATGGTGTTGTGCCTGGCATCTCAGTCGGAGGAGAGGATAGCGGCCATCCTGGGCAAGGTACAACGGCTGTTGACCCTGAACATCGCAAGGGTGAGGTCCATCAAGTCCCTTCTCGGCATGATGTCGTCATGCATATACCTCATTCGGATGTGCAGGCTACGGATGCAGCCACTGTAAGAGTTCCTCAGCGCACGTTGGATTCAGGTATCGGGAAGCCTCGAGGACAAGATCACACCCCACGAGAGTTTCGTCGAGCGATACGGTGGTGGGGAGTACACACGCATCTGTCAATGGGCGCAGACTTCCAGACCCCACCTCATCAGGAGACGGTCACGATGGACGCCTCCCTGGAAGGATATGGCGTGCACACCGGAAGTCTCCACGCAAGAGACCTGTGGCTGCCGGAGGAGAAGATGTTGCATACCAACATACTGGAGCTGCGGGCAGTGTTTTGGGCCCTCAAGTCTTCCTTTCCGTTCCTCAAGGACTAGGTTGGGCCGGTCTTCACGGACAACATCACCACGATGTTCTACATCCGAAAGCAGGGGGGCCCCAGATCCCCAGCGCTCTCCAGAGAGACGCAGGACCTATGGCGCTGGGCCGTTGCCATGGGGATGTTCCTCATCCCTTTTCATCTAGCCGGAGTGAAGAACACCGTCGCCGACTCCCTCAGCAGGGAGCTGCGCTTTTGCCACGAGTAGGAGCTTCGGCAGGACCAAGTGGATCTCCTGTTCCGACGATGGGGCAATCCCCAGATCGATCTGTTTGTGACGGAGATGAACACCAAGTGACAGAGGTTCGCCAGAAGGTTTCCCCAGCCGGGAATTATGGGGGACGCCTTCTCATTCTCCTGGGATGGACTGTTCCTGTATGCGTTCCCTCTGTTGCCGTTGCATCTTCGACTAGTCCATCCCGGTGCAGGATGATCCTCGTCGCACCAGCATGGCCGAGACAGATCTGGTACCCGGACCTTTTGGACTTGTCAGTGTCCCCTCCAGTCAAGCTTCCGGCGGCCGCAGATCTTCTCACCAGAGGAGGAGGCTCGATTCCGCACCACAATCCAGGGTCGCTAAACTTGCAGGCCTGGCTCCTGCAGCACTAGAGTTTGGGGGATACGATATCCCGGCGGACTGCAAGGAGGTGCTTGCCAAGGGCAGGGCTTCGTCTACACTGAAATGCTACGGACATAAGTGGAAGAGGTTTGTCGTCTGGTGCCGTGCACAGATCGACCCTCTACGAATTACAGCTCCGCAGGTGCTGCCCTATTCCCTTTTGCTGGCCAAAGCAGGTCTGGCTCATGCTTCCATCAAGGTTCATCTGGCGGCTATCTTCCGCTACACCAGAGCTCCGGGACGGTCGTGTTATGGTCACACCGTCTGGTCAAGGAGGTTATTAGAGGACTTTTCTGTTTGTTCCCACTGGTGAAGGCCCCGGGCACTGTGAGGAGCTCAATGTGGTTCTGACTAGGCTCATGAGTCCTCCTTTCAAGCCTCTGTACTTAGCACCGCTGACGTTTTTCTCGTGGAAGACAGAGTTCCTTGTAGCCATCACCACTGGACGACAAGTGTGAGAGATTCAGGCCCTATCCTGTAAGCCACCTTACTTGACTTTTCATGACACAAGGGTGGTGCTGCGGACGCACCCCTCCTTCATGCCCAAGGTGCCGTCGGACTTTCATTCAAACAAGCCCTTGGAGTTACCTGTGTTTTTCCGACACCTTCATCGCCGGCTGAAAGGACTTAGCACTCGCTGGATGTGGCTAGAGCACTGAAGTTCTATGTTGACCGCACGAAGAGTTTCCGGAAGATGTCGCAATTTTTTGTGAACTTTGGCCCTGTCAATATTGGAAAGGCCCTCTCCAAGGCTTCCATTTCCAGGTGGCTCTGCATCACTCATATGTCACTGGTTGGCAAACCGACCATTGCCTGGCCATCCGAGAGCCCATTCGACCAGAGCGATCGCTGCTACTTCGGCGTTCCTGTCTGGTGTGCCCCTGCTGGACATCTGCAGGGCTGCTACGTGGAGGTCGAGGCACACCTTCACGAGATTCTACTGCGTCAACAGGGATTCCAGAGAGGAGTCCAGGGTCGGCCTGGCAGTGCTGCGCAACATGTTTGTGTGAAGGTGAGTCTGGTGAGGAGGTAAGAGATGCTTAATGTTAAGCCTTGCCACCTCCCGTGGTTGTGCATGTGTGTAAGGCTATGTTTTCTTTATTCATGAGCATGTGAATCCATGCCAGACCCCATGCTGGATAAGGAGCAAGTTACTTACCTGTAACTGTTGTTCTCCAGAATGGGTCTGGCATGGATTCACATACGAACCCTCCCGCCTGCCCCTCTGCGGTTCTTCTCTTGGTCCTACTGCCACTTTACGTGCTACCAAATCTGAAGATGGCTGCCAGAGAAGGGGCTTAGGTAGAGGGCAGTCATTGGCTGGGGGCAGTATGACCCAGAGACCAGAGATTGGTTGTTAGGAGAAAGACAGTTTAGAAACGAAACTGAAACTGTTTTTTCTTTTACCGACGATTCCCAGCCTGACGACAGGGAATATTCATGAGCATGTGAATCCATGCCAGACCTATGCTGGAGAACAACAGTTACAGGTAAGTAACTTGTTCCTTACACACCAATGTTACTTTTTTAACACAGTTCAGAGGGACTAACTTAACTTGTATATTACCTAGGGGCCTAAAGCTACTGAAGGATAATTATATACCCAGTGAAACTGTTTCAGAAGTGCCCTGGAGCACTTAAGCACAACCTAATAATACAGTTTAAGATGAGCAGCAGCTACTCAAGGTCAGTATAGCCTATTGGTATATACACATATTACACTATTTCTTTTATAGGAATAGACAGTTTAACCGTGGATACTTTTTAGAAGTGTTATGTACAATTCTAGGGTAATTAAGAACTCTAGCAGACTTTTAAGAAGGCAATAAGCAGTTCAAGGTAAGTACAAGAACCATATACTTTTTAGGGGGGGAAGTATGCAACTCTTGCACTAGTACTAACTCTAGGACTGTTTTAGATCTGTATGAAGCAGATCAGGGAAAGCAAAACCCAATGATACACTCTAAGAAGAACTCAGTTATTCAATATAAGTAAACCCTTTTGGTAAGCTTTTACACTCATTCAGTTAGGAATAATAAAACAGTACCAACATAATTACTTTTAAGAACACTGTTCAAGTTAGTAACCTCTCTACATCCACCTTTCCATCGCTTAATACTACCCAGCCAGAACCCTTCGGTCCTCTGGCTCCAAATCTCTGCAGGTCAAACGTTTCACCAAGCGGAGAGTTGGAGGTAGATCCCTCTCCTCGGCTGGCGCCTCCCTCTGGAACAGTCTCCATCTCCCAATCAGACTTGAGCCATATTCCCGAAACTTCTCAAGACCTTCCTTTTTCTCCTGCCTTCAATCTCCCCCTCCCTTGCTAAGCTCTCCACCAGCCACTGCGACTGGGGCCTGGTCCCTTCTGAGTCATACAGGGACTAGACCACCCCCCTTCCGGTCCCTCCCAGCATCCTTCGCCAGCACTTGCCCTTGGGCTCCCTTTCCCGACTATCCCTTTAAAGGAGCAACAAGCAACTTAAAGGTGAGTAATAACACTTTGTAACTTCTTCTTTTAAACAGCTACAGTTACTACACTAACTTCTTTAGCAAGTAAGCACTTTTTCACACTTTTTATAATTTTCGAGACAGCCTTATCTTTTAAAGTCCTTCCCTAGTCTATAGCAGGAGTTTTCTCAGAGGCAGAAGAGGGACCCTAGTGGTCTAGGAGCCAGCTGTAAGCAGGTCAGGATAGGGTTCAGTTGCAGGAAAGTCGGGAGTTCCAGAGGATATCTTCTTAAACAAGTAAGTGTTTTTAAGGACTTCATAGAAGGCTCCCAATATGCGTTTCAGCATTAGGCCTGGGCAATTGGTATGAGTGAACTCCCAACCACACAAATCACCCACTCAGCCTCAGAGGATTCACACAAGACTTAATGTAAGCATTACTCATCCAACACAGTACCTTAGGAGTAAAGAAGAGCTTCTGGGTGGAGCAGCACACGACCCGGTCCCTGGATTCTTGGTCTGAAGACTGAAGAAATGGACACTGAATGGGAACTTGCAGCAGTTGCCAGAGGAGACTTCCATCAAAGTAGTCTTTACGGTTTCCCGCGATTCTGTGAATTTGGCGCCCTTTTGCAGGAGCCAGATGGAGAACGAATATAGTCGGTTGGATTGTCTTCAATTTCCCGGTTCTGCACTCTGGTGAGGGGACTTCAGTTAATGGCATCCTGTCTCTGGAGGTCCACAAGGAGCCCACCAAAGTTTCACGAGGATTTGAACTTCTGAAGACCATGCACTGCATGCTGGCTTGAGGTCCCTAGTTATTGGCGGTTTGCAGCCCAGCAAGGTCACAGCTCATCGAGGGATGGCTCAAAATGCAGGTCTCCTTGAGACGAGTGGACCTCACCAGCCTCTGAGTAGGAGTCATCGTTTTCAGGACCCGCAGGTCGCTTGGAAGGAAGGGTTACATCAGTCTCCGGTTACACAGCAGGCTCGCCTATCTCTGGAAATGGTTACATCCGTTGTTTCTTCATCTTCCTCTTTAAATTTGGTTCCAGTGGTCGACTTGTCAGAAGCTTCCAGGATTGGAGTATTCATCAGGAACTACAGCACAACTTCTGCAAACACTCCCTGCAGTTTACAGAAAGGGTCGGTCTGGCTGTCCAGTAAGGACAGCCAGTCCCCCAGTGGGAGCGGGTCCCTTTCAGACAAAGTGAAAGACAATGTGCTGCAGAGTTTTGGACTCCTCCCTCGCTTCCTGCCTTCTCAGACAATCTGGTGCCCTGGTGGGGAATACAGAGGATTTCCGCCAAAGACAAAACTTCAACCGGGGTCTTTCCCAACTAGGACAGCAGAAGACGACCCAAGAAACAACAAACAAATGAGAAATGGCAAAAAAAGGAGCCCACCATTCTAGCAGAATGGTGGCCCTCTTGTGCATTACCATGGCTGATTTGACAGCCTGCAAGTAATAATGACTAACAGTCATACATGTTTCACTGCCACCGGGCATTCAAGTTAACTTGTAATTGTTACATAAATGTTACCAGGTAAGTAAGCAAGGGGATACAGTGCATCTACCCAGCACTTCACATAAGGTGGGGTGTGCTGGCTCACTAAAATGAATGTAAAGGGCATGGGAATCCCACTTTACTTCTTAGGAACAGTAGTTCACCCAAGGGGTAACAAGAGACATTAAAAAAGTGAAGCCCTAAGGAGCAACCTAGCCCTAAACCCAAAGGTTTAGGGAACTATAAATCCAAAGCCACACTATGGAGGTACTTAAAGAGTTCACCCATAAAGAGTAAAAGACTAGGTGAGAGGGGAAAAAGATTCCCATTCACCTCGGGACAAGGTAAAATAATTACTAGGTCCAAGCAAAAAAGTTCTTGGGTTGACACAGGTCAGAAAGATTTATCATAATTATGAAAATCTTACCTAACAGTAAGTCTATAAAATCAGTTACAATAGGACCTAATGTTCTAAGCAAGAGGAAGTTGGCAAAAAGTGCTCTATAAAAACGTGATATTAATATGTACGAACCATAGGTTGGTGTGAAGAGGAAACTTTGTGCACAAAAGAAACATTTGTTTAATTAGCAGGACATGTCAGGGGAAGGTAGCTTTTCTGTGACTTCAAGGCAAAAAGCAGACAACCATGCTGGTACTTTTGAAATAATATCCTGCTCCGCTGAAATACAATAAAATTGAACCCATTCAAAACCTAACACATTGCCTGATTCTAGTGAAAAAAGGGTCTTTGAATTTGTAAATGTGCAGGAATTGTGTCGACATGGATGGCTTCAAATGGTGCAGGTAATTTCTCAATATGCATTGCAGGTGTAATTTGAATCTGTTCTTATTTACCAACCATTTCAACACCATTTTCCTGCATTTTACTCCAAAATGTTTCTACGCCTTTGTGGTACTTGGTGCAATGCTCTGTGATGTATATTGACGAGGGAAACTGATATTACAGGAGTATTTGTGTAGCAGATTATTGATATTCTCCACCACTGCTCAATGTACTGTATTTCCCTGCCTACCCTACAATATCCTACATATGTCTAAAGTGCAAGAGAATACATGCAATGTCAACTCATTTCTAAACAGGCGCCATAACTGGGTGTGAGGCGTCCGCCAGTAGGTAGGAGCTACAGCTGGGGAACTAGAAGGCAGTACCCAGCTCACCACCCATCTAACTTCCACATGAGATGCACTCTTTAACTTTTTGCTTATCATGTATGATCCATTATGTTTAAATGTGTACTAGATATGTCCTTATTCGTCTTTGTTAACATTTTCAAATACTCAAAGTTAATGTCACATACTTGTTTGTAAGGCACCGGTTGGCATGGGGAGCCAACAGTCGCTCCTGTTATGGTTTCCACTTTTAAGGATAGATTCTGTATTTCTACTGAATCGCCCGCATCTGAATCTGGCTCTTAATTTGGTTACCGATGGTTTTGCAAGAGAAACATTAAAATGTTGAAACTCTTCCCATCAGCGATCATTATTTTGGTCAAAGAGAACCACCTTTTTAAGACCAATCTTTCTTTCATCCTCCAACTTTAGCGGTGGTCAAAAATGCACACGTAACACAGCACAAATATCTGATATTTCATTTAAAAAAATGCAAATATAAAGTGTTTAGTTAGCATGCACATCAACCTCCATGTGAATGCAGTGAACAAAGTGTTTTTGGCGCATCCCGATGTGCCTTGTGTTTGCAGGTCACCTTATGTTAGCACTTTTACAACACAAACGTCAGTAAGACCTGATCAGCTTAAACCCCCCATCCTAAATGGTTGTTCAAATTAAATATAGTAAATCTGTTATTTTCAATTCATTTTAAAAGCCTAAAGTGCTTGACAGTGTCTGCCTTCACCAAATGGAATGTGTTTTGTTGCATTTCAGCTAGGCAATAAAAATCTTTTGATCAATTTTAAATATTTTACGTCTTGAACCCCTGAAACATTTTTTCACTTTTCAATCTTTCAGAATGAAGATCGGTTGCGGCAGGCTGTTGAATTATTCGGAAAAGCCTCAAGACTCCTAGTGAGGGCTCGCAGGTATAGCGTGTAAAAAAGTCTGTTTTGCATTACATAGTTGGAATTTCATGTTACCACTGCAAATTTGTGTTGGAAATCTATCTTTCACTCAAACCTAATGTACATGTTTCTGTGACTTAACGGAAATGGTTACAAAGGTATTTTTCTCTTAGAAGTTTCCATGTTTTATGATTTGTTTAGCATCTACTTAAAGTGTAAGAGATGAGTCAAGAAGAAAACCTGGAAATTTGTCTTCAGACAAGATGAAGGGTGATTCTGTTGAAATCCATATCACACATCCAATCTTATTAAAAACTATTGGGCTGTTTTGGCTTAGGCAATGTAACTGTGATGATCTGCGTGTTCAGAATGAGAAAGTTGTCTGCAATCCAAGATGGAGGTTTTGATACGCGGACCTTTTGGTGAAAGATATCTTCATTGTGGAAACTTCACTGGTACAAGTGGCAACTGTTCTCGCGCTAGTGAATTGTGACACCAAAGTTCTCAATCTAGATGTCCAAATGTTCTTGTGCAGATTGAATAACATGGGTGATAGAGTGTACACTCTGCGGACATCTCAGAAGATTTTGACAGGCTGATGATGCATTTCATATTCTGGCAGATGGCAACGGTTTACTTTGACTTTACTTTACTTTAATAAATAAGGTGCACCATGTGACCCCGAGGCTTACGAGCACCAACAAACATACAAAGTAGAGACAACAACAAAAGTAAAATATATAGAGCATATTTGGGCAAGTTAGGAACGAATCATCCCTGGGTCGTGCACGGGATCTATCTAAACATGAATATCTTGAGATTTTTTCGAAAAACACAGCAGTGGACCGTATTTCCCTCAGGTCCGGTGAAATGCTATTCCAGGCTCTGGGCTGCCAGCGAAAAATCACAATTCTTAACTACAGTTAATTGACAGGCAGGAACTTTGAGCTGGTTTGTGTTATTGAAACTCCGAGACCTAGTGCTGGATTTGTTAATCAATACTTCCCTCAAGTATGACAGACTTTGGTCCATCAGACACTTATACGTGATCAGTAGAAGTCAAAATTCAATTCTTGCCTCTATTGGTAACCAATGTAGACTGCGTCTTGCCTCAGACACACAGTCTCTTCTCTTGAGGCGCATGACAGCTCTGACCACAGTATTTTGCCAGATTTGTGATCTAGCACAATTTGGAGATACCAACCAATAGGCTGCTACTGTAGTCCATTTATGACCCTATAATAGCTCTTGCTATGATTTCACAATTTAATTGAGCGATGTAAGGGCAGAGCTGGGGCAACAGTTTGATATAAAAGGTGGTGAAGGAAACTAGGCCACTCACATGCACCTTTATGGTCAAATGCTGGTCCAGATAGAGGTCATAGGTCAAAGGATTGAAAACAAAGGATCGAAACCAAAGGATCGACAACCCATACACATAATGTAAACAGGTCATTCGATCGAAACAAAAGGATCGAAAGTCAAAGGGTCGACAAACCACACAAATAATATACACGGGTCATTTGAACGAAAGAAAGTACTAGCCCATTGAAATAGCAATGAAAATAAAAAAGGGTCAAAGGACCTGATAATAATGAAGAGTAAAGCACCTTGTTTTAGAACAATAAGCACAGCTGACGGTTGAAAACAAACTGTCAGTGCCTCAGGAAAGTGACAGGGAGAGCAGCTGACCTAAACGACTGAGTCAACAGAGTATACGTGACTGGAAAAACGGTAAGTTACACAAACTAAATAAGCGAATTAGAAAGTCGTTCACACAGTTTATTAGAAATGGGGGGGGGTTCCCCCCTAAACCCCCACTTTTTTTAAAAATCTTTTTTTGTAAATGCGAAACCCCCCACAAAAAAATATATAAATAAAAAAATAAGAATTTCGATCGTTTTTTTGCCATTAAAGTATTCCATATTATAACTTTCAACATTAATGAAAAGATACTTTAACTGCACGCTCGTTTCCCAAAAATAATAGCAGAGTGGGTGAATTAATTTATATAATATTTCAGATACAAATCGATAAAGAAATGGAATTCATGAAATCGCAAATGGGCGCTTCACAATTGTCATATGAAGGATATGTGTACAACAAGGAATGCACAAGAAATGAAAAAGCTATTGTCTCTGCATAAGAATTTGGGTCAGGAAGCACTCAGTCCGCTTTCTGAAGAGGCATGTGTGTGTGTGTGTGTGTGTACGTGTACGTGTGTGTGTGTGTGTGTACACGTGTACGTGTGTGTGTGTGTACACGTGTACGTGTGTGTGTACGTACTTGAACTTGTTTGGAATTGAACTCAGATGAGACATCCATTTTTAAAATATTTATTGAGATCCTGACCTATGTGTGGCCAGTAAGTAACTTCTTGCAGTATCTAGAGTCTTTATAAATCCCCCATAAGTCCAAGGTCATGGTTTAACATTAGACTTCGGAATGAGGTATGCACCACCCACTGGTCCTACCCAGATAGGGGTTTCCTCACTAACAAGCTGTCTTGAATCTTAATTTCATCAGAACTTGGATGTCTTATTTTTCTTGATAATCTGGTTCTGTCAGAGGAAGGCCGATATGGTCTTCTATACAGTGATAGAATTTCTGTGGGGAATTGCTGTCTGGCAGTGGTGTGGAAGCCCTGGCATTTTTGATTTTTATTAATTAATAAAATGATGCAGGAAATTACATCTCTTAAAGGGTCATCTGCTGATCATATTCCCCTTTCATACGCTCAATGCCAAAAGCATAGTGTACACCTGTGCATTGCTGCATCAGTAGCCTGATTGCCGTGCCTGCCCTACAGTGTCAGAGAGCTGGTTCAGGTCACGCTGCCCTCTTGACGGCTGAAGGGACAGCCAAAGTCACTGCAGCCCAGCAGTGGCATTTAAGATATCCACCGCTGTTCCAAAATATCATGATTATAAGCAGCCCATGCTGGTGGCGGAGAGTTAGGAAAGATGAACAAGTTACTTACCAACTGTAACGTTCTTTCGACTGGATGTTCCTCCCACGTATTCCTCATCTTGTGATAATTTGTTATGTCCAGCTTCGCTGCTTCGGAAAAAAAAATTCTCGGCAGAGGGCGCTGTGCTCGAGGATGTGGCATCGATTGTCCCTCGACGTACTCCGTACTCTGTCAACGTCACCGATGGTATAAATAGCTCGAGCCGCGCCCGTTGCTTCAGTTATGTTTTTTCGATGAAATATATAGGAGGAACACCCAGGCATGTCCCATGACTGATACATTCTTCGTGAGAGGAAAGTGTAAGAAACATAAACTGTACTGTGGGGTAGGATGGGAAGGTCAATGAGGAATACGTGGGAGGAACATCCAGTCGGAAGAACTTTACAGTTGGTAAGTAACTTGTTCTTCGAATGGATTGTGTCCTCCCACGTATTCCTCATCTTGTGATAGGTTCCCATAGCAGTATCAATTTTTGGAGGTGGGAGTACTAATTTCAGTTTTCGTGGACAGAATGCAGAACTGCCTTTGCAAATAAACCCTCGTTAGAGGAGGCAGTGTCCAAACAATAATGTTTAACAAAAGTATGCATTGTTTTCCAGGTTGCAGCTGCACAAATATCTGCTGCTGGGACTTCCCTCTTTAGAGCCGCAGAAGTAGCCATTCCCCTTGTAGAATGGGCACAAAGCCCATCTGGTGGTTCTTTTCCCGCTAATCTGTAGCATTCAACTATGGCTAAAATGATCCAGCGGGAAATGGTCTGTTTTGGCAATGAGACTACTTTTGGCAAGAACGAAGGTTTAACATTAAGGACTATCTTATCTTTATAAAAAATAGTATATGGTGGTTTGCATGAGAGAGCCTGAAGTTCGCTAACCCTGCGGGCTGATGATAGGGCCACAAGGAGGACAGTTTTTAGAGTAAAAAGCCTCAATGGACATGAGTGCAGAGGCTCAAGAGGTATGCAAGTCAAGAATTTTAATACTAAATTTAAGTCCCAAGTTGGTACATGAAAAGGTACTGGAGGGTATACATTAGTAAGCCCTTTTAAGAATTGAATTATTAACGGTATTTTGAAATATGAAACCTCTTCCGAGGAGTGCTTGAAAATGGACAGCGCAGCAAGATATTCTTTGATTGTTCCTATCTGGAGCCCCAGATTAGCTAGATGTAGTAGAAAAGAGAGTACCATTGGGGTGCCACACTGAAAAGGGTCCACATCCTTGTCTTTGCACCAGTTACTAAACCTGTTCCAGCGACATCGGTACAAAGACTTTGTTGCTGGTCTTCTGGCCGAAAGCAAGATTTCCATTACGTCATCCGGAAGATCCCAATCCTTGTATCTCAACCTCTCAGAAATCATGCGTGAAGGTTGAGTGTCTTGACCTCTGGATGGAGAACCCGACCTTCCTCTTGCGAGAGAAGATCCTCTCTTTGCGAAAGACGTATTGGAGGGCAGATGGACATGTCTAGAAGGTCCGGGTACCACGTCCTCCTGGCCCAATCCGGGGCAATTAGGATCATGGTTTTCCTGAACTTTCTCAACCTCCTGATTACTTGAGGAATCACAGGGACTGGGGGAAACTCGTACAGCAGTGGAAACTTCCACTCCACTACGACTGCGTCTCCCAGAGCTCCTCTTTGAGGAAATTCCCTTGAGCAGTACTGATCGCACTTCCGGTTGAACGCGGTGGCAAACAGATCCACTTGAGGGGTTCCCCAAAGGGCGAAGATCTCCAGAAGGACTTACTGAGCCAGCTCCCACTCGTGAGAGACCGTGCTCTGCCTGCTCAGAGCATCTGCCGCCGTGTTCTTCTCTCCGGCTAGGTGAATTGCCGACAGAGAAATTCCTTCTCGTATTGCCCAGAACCAGTGCTGCATTGCTTCTCTGCACAGTGGCAGTGACCCTACTCCTCCTCTTTTGTTGAGGTAGTACATGGCCACCGTGTTGTCCGTCATTATCAGGACATTCTATCCCTGTACAGAGGGCAGAAAGGCCTTCAGAGCTAGTCTGATTGCCCTCAGCTCCAACAGGTTGATGTGTAGTTTGGACTCCGATGGAGATCAGCGACCGCTGATTGTCAGATCGTTGGTGTGTGCTCCCCACCCCATGAGTGAGGCGTCCGTCACTACCGTTATCTCCGGCCATGGTTGCCAAAAAGACTCTCCCTTGAGAATGTTGTTGTTGCAAGCCCACCATCGAAGATCCTGAGCAACTGCGCTCGGGACTTGCAGAAGATCCGACATATTCCCTGAGAACTGGGACCACTGAGTTCTGAGTGCCCATTGAAGGGATCTCATTCTCAACCTGGCCTCTGGTACTAGGAAAATGCAGCATGCCATGAGGCCGAGCAACCTGAGAAAATCGAAGGCCGGTAGATGTTGGGCATTCTGAAACTTCGTTACCATCTGCTGGATGTGGAGAGCTCTCACTTCGGGAGGCGAGGCTTTTCCCGATGAAGTGTCCAAGACTGCTCCGATAAACTGGAGTTTCTGGGATGGTATCATGTGGGACTTCTTAAAATTGAGGTAGAAGCCCAATTTGTGGAGGAAGTGGCAGGTGATCGAAAGATGTTCCGTAGCTTGTTCTGGAGAACTTGCTCTGATCAACCAGTCATCCAGGTAGGGATATATGTGAATACCTCCTCTCCTGAGACTTGCTGCCACAACCGCCAACAGTTTGGTGAAAACCCTCGGGGCGGAGGTCAACCCGAATGGCAGAACTCGAAACTGATAATGAGAATTGCCAATCGCGAACCTCAGGTACTTTCTGTGCTTTGGATGGATTGGTACATGAAAGTAAGCATGCTGAAGGTCCAATGATACCAACCAATATTGGAGTTGGAGAGCCTGAAGGATCTGAGAAACTTGTCCTTCCTGAGGAACTTGTTCAAGTTTCTTAAGTCCAAGATGGGTCTCAGTCCTCTGTCCTTTTTTGGGATGAGAAAATATGGGGAGTACCAACCCCTGTTCCTCTCCGCTACAGGTACCAGTTCTATGGCACCTTTCTCTAGCAGGGTTAAAATTTCCTGCAACGGGAGCGGATTTGGAATTTTGGAGGAGTTGGCTCCCGGTAGATGATTCTGAGGCCTTTTTAGAAAGGGGAGACAGTAACCTTGGGCTACTGTTTCCAGTGCCCAAGCATCTGAGGTAATGCCCCGCCATTCCTTCAGATGTTGAGAGATCCTGCCTCCCACTGGTGTTTTGTGTAACAAGGCCTCAGAGGGATTTGGAGGCGGCTGCAGGAGTGGCTGAGGGTACAGATGCCACTCTTGAGGTTGATTTTGCACCTCTTCCTCGTGCTCCACGAGGGAAGTTTCTTTTGCCCCTTTGAGAAACCTGTCCTCTTCCTCTACCAAAAGAGGAGTAGTATCAAAAATAAAGACCTCTCCAGGAAGATGAGCCGGAATAGGGTTTTAGAGGCTGGCGCAAAGAGGCGCTAAGTGATTTAGCTTCCGCTTTCGAGGTCTGAAGTTTTTCTAGGCTTTCATCAGCCTTTCTGCCAAAGAGCCTCGAGCCATCAAAGGGCATGTTGAGGAGTCTAGCTTGCACATCTGGTGCAAACCCCGACTTCCTCAACCACGCAAATCTGCGTAGCACAACGCTTGCAGCCATGGATCTGCTGATACTATCGGCAGTATCCAGTCCAGACTGGAGACATTCCCCCATTGCCTATTTCCCGTCTTTGACTATATTGAGGAAGCCTTCCCTTTCCTCGCCTTCCGGAATATGATCAGCCGCCGCCGCAATACAGTCCCACAGGGTATGGGTAAACCTGGCTAGGGTACAGGTGACATTTGCCGACTTAAGTGCCATACTGCCTGACGTGAAAACTTTACGTGCCCAGGCATCAATTTTTTTATCCTCTCTATCTGGAGGGATAGTTGGATAAGCAGTTTGTTTTGAAGTAGATGCTGCCTGAATGACTAAACTCTCCGGAGTCGGATGTTTATTCAAATATTCAGGATCCGTTCCAGCTGGTCTATATTTTCTTGGAAAAGTGCTATCTGCAGCAGCAATAGTTTCTGGTTTCTCCGTTTTTCTCCACAGTCCTTTGAAGGGCCCTGTGAAAAGGGAGAACAGGATCTTTCTGAGGTCCCTTGACGATTATATCCGTCATGTCATCTTGTTCAAAAATGGGTGAAGTATTACCCCCAACCCATATATTCAACTACCCTGCTCAGAAGACCCCTGTACCCAGCATCTGCATGCTCTGCAGGATCAGGTTTGGGGAACTCTAATTCTGGGGATGTGTCAACTCCACTGGCAGAATGTAGAGTATCACTCAGGTCTCTCATTCTAGATTCCTGGTCAATAAGTTCCTCAGGAACTTGTCTTGTACCATAAGTAATTCCCAAAGGAGTAACCTCGTCTTCTTCTGAAGCAGACTCTTCATAGATTGCTGACATAGATTTGAAAAAGTATGACCTGGGCAAAGGAGTGAATCTCCTTTCTTCCTCTTCGAAGGAATTGGCAAATCCCTCGAAGTTTTCGAAGGTGTCTTCGAAGTCTTCGAAGATGACTCTGATAATGCGTCGATGACGCATTTGGCTTTGGCGTTGAAATTATTGACGTTGAGGGCGTCGACGAAGTTGTCGAAGTCTTCGACTTGTGTTTCTTGCATGGCACTGGAGAGGTGCTCGACTCTCGAAGAGTCTTCGACGGTTTTACGTCGACTCGAGGTTTTTTGGATTCCTCGACGCTACCGGTCTTAGCCATGGTAGCCTTGGACTTCCCTTTGTCGTCCAATGGAGTGACTTTAGGGGTATGGCTTTTTCGAGGGTCTTTCGAGGGGGTCGGGCCGCATTCTCGAAAACCTCCAACTTTTTGTGGAATTCTTCCCACTTACTGGGAGAATCCGATTCACTCGGACAACAAATTTCTTCGGTCGACTCTGAAGAAGATGATGATGAGGGAGATCTATGTCTCCTCTTCATTTTTTTTCGATGACGAAGAGTATCTCGATCTACTCCTAGATCGAGATCTCTTTGAGTGCCTATGGCGATCCGATTCCTTAGAATCAGTCGCTTTCTTGTGTCTTTTTGACAAAACCTTTTTTGAGGCCTCCCTCCACACCGACAGTTTACCTCTCCTCTCAGGAAGAGCTTTTTCGGTCATAGATTGGCAGGACCGGCAGTCGTCGGTTCGGTTACTGGAACCGAGACACCAGAGACAAATCCGGTGGGGATCAGTGATCGACATCTTAGATCCACAATCTGCACACTTTTTAAACCCAGTTCTGGGTGTCGAAGGTGTCGAAGATGACAACATTTTCTTCACAGAAAATGGAAGTGCGCCGTTCTCGATAGCGAAGCGATCGGAAAAACGGAACTGTAGCAACGGGCGCGGCTCGAGCTATTTATACCATCGGTGACATCGACAGAGTACGTGGAGGGACAATCGACGCCACGTCCTCGAGCACAGCGCCCTCTGCCGAGAATTCTTTTTTCTTTTTTCCGAAGCAGCAAAGCTGGAGATAACGAATTATCACAAGATGAGGACTACGTGGGAGGACACAATCCATTCGAAGTGCTCTTTTGTACCTTTCCTCCATTGACTTCAATGGGACACCCTTTGTTTTTCTTGTTTTTTAACCTGTCCTGAATTTTTGAACGGAAGTAAAGCCCTAATCTTAGCTTCTTCTGCCTTTTGGGGAACAGGCTAGTCCCTATAACTGTCAGTACTGAGAGACTATATCTCTCTTTTGGAATTCCTGTAGTTTGCCAAATGCATACAACACCTTGCAGGACAGTGGGGATACTTTGTGTACTTTGTATCCCCACTCTACTGCAAGGTGTTGTATGCCCATAACCTTTTAGATATTTTGGGTTTTTGTTTACTTTTTTTATGTGTCTAAGACAAGCTGGTGGCAGCAGTGATATTTTTACCGTTTCTGTATTCTTTTACTCGTGCATTTTCGTGTTTACCGAAATGGCTACTGAAGGTGGCTAGCGACCAAAGATGGTCATGCAACAAGGTTTTTCACCTATTCTTTGACCATATTGTGTTGTATTGGCTTTCCTCCTGCTACTCATCCAGGTCAGGAAATCCCATATAAGGTCATTCACTTGCCTGGGAAAGCTGCTGCTTTCGTGGTCTGGTCGGTCTTTGTTGTGTGAGCCAAGGTGAGAGGGCGCTGGGACTGTGGTCCCAGTCCACATCCCCTGGTGGCAGAAAGTCTGTTGCTGGGCAGATGTGAAACCAGTAGTTGTCCCTGATTGGACAACTACTGGCTGTTTGAATTGGGTAGATCCTTACCCTTGGTGGGCTTGAACCTGCTTCCCGCTCCCGTTTTGGATAAGAAGTGGACTCCTGCAGCCATTCTTCAGATTTTCATTGGATCTAGGATTCCTACGACCAAGAGCAGCCTGCTGATGACCAGCGGTCGACTTCTGCAGCTGACCAGCATCCTATCTAGTGATTGGCGTGGTGAACCCTGCTCTTCTGCCTGATCTTAGAAGACCCTCGTCGGTGCTTCAACCCTTCGACTATTGGGACAAACTGTCAACCCCTGCTCAAGATTGCATGCCCCAGAGCCTTCTGAAGTGTCCTTGGACTGTCCGGTGGATGGAACAGCTCACTTCTGGGCTACCTTGATGCAGCCGTCGCGGTTCCACGATAAGCTTTGCAAATTTGGTCGCAAGCATGTGCCATATGTCGCCTTCTCCTGAAATGTCAGCTTGCTTTCAAAGGAGGTTTTGCTGGAGCTGCTTCTGTGTTCATGCAGGAAGATTGCCTCTTGCCGCCTGCAAGTGGTGATGCCGCTGGAACTCATCTTCCTCCATACTGAAAGGGTCAGGAACTGCGACAGTCTGCATTCTTCAGCATTTCGGGTTTGCTTCTTGTAGTTAGGCCTGACCTAAAGAAGCACTCGAACCTGCAACCACTGGAGACCCCTCACATGAACAAATGACGGATGATCGTGTACCCATATATTTCCGGATGTCCCATAGCGTGACCTTGGAAAACCCAAGCCCGTGGGCTAAGTAAATCTAACTGTTCCTGTGTCCTCCCCACCCCCTCGTCCTCCATGGGGTAACATGGGGTACAAAGCCCCTTGTCCTCAACTCCCTCTATACTTATCTTTTGGTCTCAAGCTGAATTATTGTATATTATTCAGTGTGGACTCACTGAGGCCCAGACCACTCTCGCACTTTCCTGAGACTAAGCTTTGACTGCTCTTCACACTAGCTTGATTGGGTTTTGATTAAACTCTCACAGTAACTGGAGTGGCCTCCTAAAACCTTCCCACCTGGGTTGATTTGCAGAAATCTGTCTTGACACATGAAAAGCTCAAAAAATAAGATATGCCGAGTTAAAGCATGGTCATTGGCACTGCTCATCATTGTAGACACATCCAATCTGATATCACACATGCCGGCTCAGCTGTGGAATGTGATGTGTATTCTGGCCAAACAGACTGGTCCGACAAGTGACCGGACGGGAGCCTGAATGGCAAAGCCTCTTTGATCTTTTTGTGAGGCTAGGTAACACCCTCTTGCAGAGACGGGTAGTCCACTGGAAACTGTCTTAGGCCCACGGATCAAAGGAGCACATCCATTCATACCAAAGACGCCTTTGAATCTATTGAGATGAGAAGGGGCAGGGTTAGTGTAGATGGGGGGAGAGAGAGCTGTACGTTTGGGGAAGGATTCCACCATCTTGTTTATCTCTGCCTCTCTCATCCCTTTCCCATCCACTTCCTGTAGCACAAATCACTTTGGGTGTGATGACATAAGGGCAACATCCACTCATTTCAAGAGCCTGGATTGGACCCCTAAAGCAGACTAGCCTTAGTCCAGTCACCTGTGTACTTTTAAGAGAAGGGGATCATCTTTGGACTCCAATTCTTGAAGATTTCATTTTACCCTGTTGGGAAAGCAGTCCTTTGTAAAGTAATCCAGTTTTGAGGTGATAGCATGTGCTCAAAGGCAGAGGCAAACTCTGTCCCTTAACATCCTCAGGCAGTATTGAGGGTGAACTCTGCTGCAGGACAAAGACCTGCCCCTTTGCCAGCCACACTTTTGCCCAGGACCTCACTGTGCTGCAGGACCCCTGAAGAGGTGTGCTAGCCTGCCCTGTGTTTGGAAGCCTGAGAAAAGGACTTTGGAGTGGGATTTTCAGCTCCTGAAATCCCGAATAGCCAAGATTCCTGTGTTTTCGAGGTCAGCATGCTGCAAGCCTTGATTCGAGCGTGTTTGAGGCAGAGGGAACCACCAGGACTCTCCGGAGCTGCCTTTGGCATTCATTGTTCTTCGAACCGCCTTTGCCTGCTCGACTCTGTTGACCACCACACCAGTTGAAGCGTGCCGTTGCCTCTGCTCGAACCCAAGAAGTACAGCTGCCTTGCATTGCTCGAATCACAATTTGGACTGCCACCTTCTTCATTGCTCTTCCTTTGAGTCAATTGAACCAATCCAGGTGTTCCCCTGAACATCGACCTCCAAGTCTCTGTATCGAATGGCTCACCTGCTCATCTTTATACGAGATCACTGCTGTCGAATCTTGGCAGCCGAACTAAACCTGGTGACCGTCTGATCCACACAGCTCGAGTAGATGCTTCAAAACTGCAGCTACCTCACGTTTGACCCTGACTCTCTGCCAGCTTGTCGCTGGGCCAATGTACCTGCCGCATCTTCAAACCCAAACAAACCATTGAACGACGCAATGAAGGCGGATTCAACGCCATCAAACTGCCAAGACATTTGCAAAGGTATTATTTACTGATATCTGCCCACCTTGGTTAATCTTGGGGCCAAAGAGACTGAAAAGGCCATTTTGTATCCCTTTTGCAACCTTTTTTCAAATGTTGTGGTCTTTAATGGACTGTTCTGCCCGGTCTCATTTGCCAGAGTGCTGCATCTGCTATCTTTGCATATTCTGTGTTCTTTCTACAGGGGTGGGTTTCTGTAGTGTTTTCTAGTAAGTTAATTTCGAAGGGATTGTGTCCTCCGACGTATTCCTCATCTTAGATATCTCCTTCCAGCTCTGCTGGCCTCGGAAAATTTTTCTCTCTAGAGGGCGCTGCGCGTCGATGTCCGTCGACAGCCGCCGTATCGACGCCGACGTCATCCTGGCTATAAAGGCCACGCGCAGCGCCCGTTGCTCAGTTCTGTTTTTCCGCGCGTACTCAGTGCCTCGGAATTCCGTTGCTCAGTTTTGTCAAGTTAAACCTATTTACCTCGAGTTATTCGATGCGTACTCGATGGCTTCTTCGTCGGAACCGACAACTCCTCGATCCGGCTTCAAAAAATGCCGAGATTGTGGGAAAAAGATGTCGCTGACTGACCCTCACAGAGTTTGTCTGTGTTGTTTGGGAGCTGAACACCATTGTTCGGAGTGCGAGGACTGTATGTCCATGACAGCTAAGGCCCTGAAGGAGCGTAGGGGGAAGCTGGAGAAAGGTAAGACTTTTAAAGCTTCTTCTTCGTCGACGAAGTCGAGACATTCGTCTCCCCGTCACCATTCGCGCTCCAGATCTCGGAGTGGGTCTCATCACTCCTCGAGATCGAAGCACTCCAAGAGGAGACGTCGAAGATCCCCTTCTCCGTCTTCCTCTTCCTCTGTTTCGCCAAAGAGAATCCCGTGCCCCACGAAACATAGTTCCCGGGCTGAATGGGAGGAATTCCGCAAAAATATGATGAGCGTCTTCGAGAAAGCAGCCTCGACCCCCTCGAAGACTGCCGAGAGCGATGCTCTGGTCGAAAGACCCAAAGGTCAAAAACGCCGCGAGTCGCAGTACCCGGCGAAGGAAACCTCTCGAGCACGTCACGAACCCTCGAGCAGGACTATGACCTCCAAACCTTCCTCGAAAGTTCCGTCGACGCCGTCGACGAAAGTTCCGTCGAGGTCGATGTCTTCGACGCCGTTGTCGAAGGGACCTTCGACACACGAGTCTGTCGACCCGACGCCAGCGTCGACACCGGTGTCGACGCCAAGAAAAGTCACGGTTACGACACACCCAGTGTCTATCCCCAGGTCCTCCACGTCGATGGCTTCGAGATTGTCGAGTAGAATCCCAATTCTGTCGAGGTCTTCGAGGCCTCTGCCTTTGTTTTCGACGCCACGCTCGAAGCCTTCGACGTCAGCGTCAACGAAATCAACGTTTTCGAGGCCGATTATGACAAGTTCGGCACCCTCGGCCTTGGAAATGGGGTTTACACCCTTTATGAGTTCAGAACAATTGAGAACTATGTCCTCAATATTGGAAGAGGGTGAATTGTCTGAACAGGAAGACACATTTGAGTTGCAGGGACCTGTATCCCCAATTAGAGAGGAATTTTCCTCTGAAGAACGCAGGTTAAAGGATCTTCATGATTCCTTACATGAGGCAAGTGGGTTAGACACCTCCCCTGAGGTGGAGTTTGCTAGGCCAGACCCGGGGGAACATGCTGAAACCCCCTATAGAGCCTTAATGGCCAGGATCACAGAGTTTATGGGGTGGTCTGCACCTTCACAATCTTTCCAACAAGATGACCTCACAGATATTCTTGACAAAGGCCCACAGGAGGATCCTGTGGTGCCTTTTCATAAAGCTCTTCAGAGGAAGATCATGACAAACTGGGAAACCCCAGATGTCGTACCAGCAGTAAATAAAAAACTGTCTACAAAGTACAGGGTATCCTCTACAGACCCAGAGTTTTTGTCTAAACACCCATCCCCAGAAAGTCTGGTGGTACAGGCAGCATCCTCTACCGATGTCAAGACGGCTTATCCTACCGTCCCACAGGACAGGGACGATAGAAAATATGATGCTATGGCAAAGAAAGTCTTTTCAGCATGTAGCATGGCGTTAAAATCTGTTATTGCTACTTGCACCCTTGCTAGATTCAGCCATACACTTTGGGAGTGTGCTTCTACAGCGGCTGACTGCATCCCGGAGGGAGAAGAAAGGGATGCGTTCCTGACTATTATACAGGACGGTAAAGACGCTATGTGCGAATCCCTCCAGACGGGCATTGATTCGGCTGACAGTATCAGCAGAGCAATGGCGGCAAGTACATCAACCAGGAGATTCGCTTGGTTGAGAAAGTCTGGTTTTGCCCCAGATGTGCAAGCCAGGCTCTTGAACATGCCATTCGATGGCTCTTCTTTGTTCGGGAAAAAGGCGGATGACAGTTTAGAGCAACTGCAAACTTCAAAAGCAGCAGCAAAATCCCTAGGAGCTGCAATCCGTCAGACACCTTTTCGTCCCACAGGAACCTCTGCGAGGGGCAAGTCCTTTCGCTTCTACTCCGCATTCGGAAGAGGTGGAGGACGACCGGCTCAAAGGGGACAAAGAAGAACTACCCGAGGTGGACGAGGTAGATATTCAAAAGCCGCAGCAACAGCAGGTGCCTCTTTACCATCGGCACCTGCATCAGCCGCCCCAAAACCACTCTGAGGACTTCCCTCACAGGACACCTGTAGGAGGCAGGTTGACTCAACATCTGGCGGTATGGCAGGCTATCACGTCAGATGCTTGGGCATTGGAAACAGTTGCCCAAGGTTACTGCCTACCTTTCCTACGTATACCTCAGAGTCATTCACCGGGGATCAGCTCTCAGAAAGCTCCAGATCCGCTCCTCTTGCAGGAAATTTTAGACCTGCTAGAGAAAGGTGCCATAGAACCGGTACCTGTAGCGGAGAGGAACAAGGGCTGGTACTCCCCTTACTTTCTCATTCCGAAGAAAGACGGAGGACTGAGACCCATCTTGGACTTGCGAGAATTGAACAAATTCCTCAGGAAAGACAAATTCAAGATGGTCACTCTTTCTCAGATCCTCCAGGCCCTTCAGTTCCAGGACTGGTTGGTATCTCTGGACCTTCAGGACGCTTATTTCCATGTGCCTATCCATCTCAAACACAGGAAATACCTGAGGTTCGCAATTGGCAACTCTCACTATCAATTTCGAGTGATGCCATTTGGGCTGACCTCTGCCCCGAGGGTCTTCACCAAGTTATTGTCGGTAGTGGCGGCAAGTCTAAGGAGGGAAGGGATTCATGTCTACCCCTACCTGGACGATTGGTTGATCAGGGCTGTTTCTTCGGAACAAGCTCAGATCCAGCTAAATCACGTGTGCCACTCCCTTCACAGACTGGGCTTCTCCCTCAATTTAAAGAAGTCACAAATGATACCATCGCAGAGACTCCAGTTCATAGGAGCGATCCTGGACACTTCCCTGGGAAAAGCCTCTCCACCAGAGGTGAGGGCTCAAGATATTCTACAGATGGTTACCAAGTTCCAACATGCCCAACATCTCCCAGCCTTCGACTTTTTGAGGTTGCTAGGCCTCATGGCATCCTGCATTTTCCTAGTGCCAGAGGCTCGCCTGAGAATGAGATCCCTCCAGTGGGCACTGAGGACTCAGTGGTCACAATTCTCAGGGAGAATGACAGATCTTCTTCAGGTTCCCGACAGAGTAGCTCGAGACCTTCAGTGGTGGGCCTGTCGGGAGAACATTCTGAAAGGAGAACAGTTTTGGCAACCCTGGCCGGAGATAACAGTAGTCACGGATGCCTCACTCACGGGGTGGGGAGCCCACGCCAACGACTTGACCATCGGCGGTCGTTGGTCTCCATCGGAGTCCAGACTACATATCAACCTGTTAGAGCTGAGAGCCATCAGACTTGCGCTGAAGGCGTTCCTGCCAGCTGTACAAGGGAAGAACGTCCTGATAATGACGGACAACACGGTGGCCATGCATTACCTCAACATAAGAGGAGGCGTAGGATCACTACCCCTGTGCAGAGAGGCGATGCAGCTCTGGTTTTGGGCAATCCAAGAAGGAATCTCTCTATCGGCAGTTCACCTAGCCGGAGAGAAGAACTTGACAGCGGACGCTCTGAGCAGGCAAAGCACAGTGTCCCACGAGTGGGAGCTAGCTCAGGAAGTCCTTCAAGAGATCTTCGCCCTTTGGGGAACCCCTCAGGTAGATCTGTTCGCCACCAGCCTCAACAGGAAATGCGACCTGTTCTGCTCAAGGGAATTTCCCCCTAGAGGAGCTCTGGGAGACGCGTTCATAGTGGACTGGGAGTTTCCGCTTCTGTACACGTTCCCACCGGTCCCTGTCATTCCTCAAATGATCAGGAGGTTGAGAAGATTCCAGAGAACCATGATCCTAATTTCCCCGGATTGGGCCAGGAGAACGTGGTACCCGGACCTTCTAGACTTGTCCATCTGCCCTCCAATTCGACTTACGGTCAGAGAGAACCTATTCTCACAGAAGGGAGGTCAGGTTCTCCATCCAGATATCAAAACCCTCAACCTTCACGCTTGGCTTCTGAAAGGCTGAGGTACAAGGATTGGGACCTCCCTGATGATGTTATGGAGGTGTTGCTTTCGGCAAGGAGGCCAGCAACAAAGTCTTTGTACCGCTGCCGTTGGAACAGATTTTGCAGCTGGTGTAGAGAACAGAATATCGACCCTTTTTCATGTGGTACACCAATGGTTTTGTCCTTCCTACTATATTTGGCAAATTCAGGCCTTCAAGTTGGCACCATTAAGGGCTATCTCGCAGCGCTATCCATCTTTAAGCGCACTGCGGAAGAACCATCCTATTTCAAGTTACCCTTGGTAATACAATTTCTTAAGGGGTTAACCAATGTTTATCCCCCAAGACCATTCCAAGCTCCCCTATGGGATTTAAACTTAGTCCTAACTTTCCTGATGGGCACACCTTTCGAACCACTCCATTCTTGTTTGTTAAGATTCCTTACCCTTAAAACTGTTTTATTAATAGCACTTACATCTGCTAGAAGGGTGAGCGAATTACAAGCTCTTTCTTGTAAACCCCCTCACACTATCTTTCACAAAGACAAAGTTGTCCTGCAAGTGAAGCCTAATTTCCTCCCAAAGGTGGTTTCTGAATTCCATATCACTCAGAAGATTACCCTACCATCTTTCTATCCTCCTCCTCACCCGGGGAAAGAGGAAGAGAGGTTACACAGGCTAGACCCTAGAAGGGCTTTAAGTTTTTACATCAGTAGACTAGCCAGGATAAGACAGGCAGACCAGCTGTTTGTAGGTTACACAGGTCACAAGCTGGGGTTACCAATAACTAAGCAGACCATTTCCAGATGGATCATCCTAGCCATTCTGGAATGTTATAAATTGGCAGGAAAAGAGCCCCCTCAAAACCTTAGGGCTCATTCGACCAGAGGTATTGCAGCTTCATCGGCCCTCAAAAGAGGTGTGCCGGTTAAAGACATCTGTGCGGCCGCTACATGGTCGTCTGTCCATACCTTTACACGATTTTACAATTTGGATTCCTCCTCCAGTCAAGAGACTAGGTTTGGAAGGGCTGTACTGCACTCTATTCATCAATAGAAGACAGCATGAAGTCAGTACTCCCTCCTCCAATAATAGAATACTGCTATTGGAGCATATCTAAGATGAGGAATACGTCGGAGGACACAATCCCTTCGAAGAACAAGTTACTTCTTACCTTGTAACATTCTTTCGACGGGATGTTCCTCCGACGTATTCCTCATCGACCCTCCCATCCATCCCCACAGTTCTACTTCCCTTGTTGTTGCAGCTTACGCTCCTTCAGGGTGATTAGTTTAGTTCAGAAAGCATATTTGTGGGCTACAAAACGGAACTGAGCAACGGGCGCTGCACGCAGCCTTTATAGCCAGGATGACGTCGGCGTCGATACGGCGGCTGTCGAGGGACATCGACTCGAAGGACATCGACTCGCAGCGCCCTCTAGAGAGAAAAATTTTCCGAGGCCAGCAGAGCTGGACGGAGATATCTAAGATGAGGAATACGTCGGAGGAACATCCCGTCGAAAGAACGTTACAAGATGAGAAGTAACTTGTTCATTGCACTTGGTGCGTTTATTTATAGTATCATACAGTGCAAAAGCCATTTTTTAATACTAAGTGATCAAACATTCCTAAAATTCAATAAAAACAAAGCACAAATACATTACAGAAGATAAAATAAAGCAGCAAATTCATCAAACATTAAAATCACCACTCCCTATGCCCACAGCTAAAAATGATAAAAACTTCAATAATTCAAGAAAGTAAATCAAGTCTAATTTGCAATTTTCCTCCAGAAAATAGTAAAATAGATTGATAGCCTTTTGATTTCCACTCAAACAGGGGCCGCTATTCAACATCAGAGTGATAACCTGTGGGGGGGGGGGGTGCTGTTGCGCACGACCAAGATGGCCGCCTGATGTGAGAGCTCTGACCTGACAGAAATCCGAACTACATTTGAATCCTGTTTCGGAGCCCGCAGCGGATAGTGGAGTCGAGCAGAGGGTGCACCTTGACCCAGTCCACACCCGACCGAAATCCTGAGAGCGATGGGCTAAAACTCACGGAGATATCGGCGTTGGCGTGGTGAGCAGGAGAAGGCCCGGGAGTTGGCCGCAGAGGACATCCTGCTGGTCTACGCCCCCGCCGCTGACGCTCTAGCCTGAGAGACAGAGAGGTGGGACTCCTGTGCCGCGGTTGCGGTGTCGGGCCCGTGGACACTGCGGAGCGACTGGAGTGACCCCTGCGCCCCGTACGCGTGGCTGTGCAAGCATTGCTGGCTCGTGGGCCCTGCTCCAGACCGGAAACAAGGTTTTGACCGGGTGTGCCCGGTGGAACCCTGCCTTTGCAGTTACTGAGACCATCCTGTTGGGCGAGAGCTGGAGCTCCCGGCCGCGGCGCGGCGGGTGCTGTAAAGTGGGCCATCGTGTGATATCCTCTCCTCCCCGACTGAGGAATCGACTGCATTTTTTGGCCGGCAGCCGGGGCGCGCCACGCATGCTACATTCCCTGCAAGTTGACGGGACGGTGCAGCTCTTTTCTACGCGTGAGGGGTCGAATTAGCAAACTACCGCTGATACCTGACCGTTGATGGCTCCATGATACACTATTGTTGCGATACCCAGGCCTGAGCGAGCCAAACGATATCCTACGCGGCACAGGCGGCCTGCCTCCGCGGTTAAGTCACACAGATTCCGCTGCCCCCGTCGGGTTGTGGTGGGATACCGGCAGGTGTGGCGAACATGGGCAACACTAGGAAACAGGATAAGGCGGCTGAAGGGGCGACTGGGAAAAAGAAAGGTCCGATGGATTCGTACACCAGTAGCCAGGCAGCTGGCCACGAGCCGGATCCGTCAACGCGGAGCCTGGCGTGGAGGGCGGCGACAGGGTTGATCGCCTTACCACGATAGTGCAGAATGGCTTCCTATCCCTGAATGTGAAACTAGACGACATTGCCAACACTATAGGAGCACTGAAAACCAGAGTTGACAAAGAGAGCCTTAGAATCACCGAGGCAGAAGACAGAATTGGTACAAGCGAAGACACTATTACGCGGCACGATTGCGACATAGCGCAGCTTAAGGCGGGCATGACCGCACTGCAGAGTAAGTGCGAAGACCTAGAATCCAGATCCCGAAGGAACAATATTCGGATTGTGGGAGTTTCTGAAAAGTTTGGGAAAGGCGCTATGGAACAGCAAGTGGAAAACCTACTTAAGACTCTTTTTGGAACAGAATCCTTTTCAAGCCAATTCCTGGTTGAGCGAGCGCATCGCACTCTGGCCCCCGTGCCGAAGCCTGGAGCCCCACCGCGTACTATCATCGCCAGACTGTTGAATTACAGGGACAGAGATGCAATACTTAGGAAGGCCAGAGAAATTGGGACACTACAATATGAGGAGAACCGCATACATGTCTATCCGGACTTTGCTGCGGCAGTACAGGCCAGCAGGAGATCATATGAGCCGGTCAAACGGCTACTGAGGGCGCGTCAGGTCCCGTATGCGCTGATATTCCCGGCTAAAATGTGAATCCAGTATGGAGGAAGAGTACACTTTTTTGAGACTCCGTCCGCCGCTCTGGCATATGTGGAAGCAAATATACCCCTACCACCTAGAGGCCGTGGACCGGACCAGAACGGAAGATCACCTCCGGGAGAGGGAGACCGGGGTGCTGTTGATTGAACTTGGTTGCGCACTTATCCTATGCAGCTGTTTTGTCGATGTTTAAAGGGATTCTGCTTCCACTGGGGGGCTCTGAGTAACCTTCGAAACGGGTCGTGAGCCCGCTCGGGTGGCCTCGTGATGACAACGTGGCACCCACAGGAAATTTCCAAAAAAGTTTAAAGGTACATCGTCAAGTTGGGGTGAATGATGTGGGTGGAGGGGGGGTTGGGGAAGTCTGGAAGTTAGATTGTTATTGCTGCCAGGGCATGTTTGGGACCTGGGATTTAGATTGGTTTAATTTCAGTTCCAGGTTGGTTGAAATCCGGTCTGGCGGATGCACGATGCGGCTACAGCAGATAAACACTAGACATGGTGGAAGCAATGGCACGGCATGGATTCTATATATGGAGAAATGGGTAACGGGGTGAAAATAACTTTATTATCTTGGAATGTCCGAGGGCTAAACAACCCGATGAAAGCCAGAAAGTTAGGAAATTATGTCACCACACATGGTCCTTAAATCCTAAAGCTCCAGGAGACGCACGCCCAAGGAGCGGTTAACCGTAACATAATGGCTAAATGGGGCAGGCTACGTTATTATACAGAATATTCTTCACAATCCAGGGGGGTCATAACACTCATACATCCTGTACTGGGATTCCACACTGAGGGGCACGAGGCCGATCCAATGGGAAGATATGTGTTGGTGTGGGGGGAAATGGCCGGCAGACGAGTGACCCTGGTTAACACCTACGGCCCTAACATAGATGACCCGGATTTCTATCTGAAAATGTTCGACACTCTCAACAAACACGACACAGAAATCATTATATGGGGCGGCGATTTCAATGTTGCACTCGACCCCATGTTGGATAGGTCAACCAGTGTAGTGAGGGCTCCCACTAAAACAGCGATAACCCTGAACCAACTCCTCCCACAGTTGTCACTGATAGACGCTTGGCGGGTGCTGCACCCGGATGATAGGCAATATACATATTACTCAACAGTGCATGACAGTGAATCGCGTATAGACTACTGGTTCATATCCTCTGACATCTCGAATACGCTGCAACACTGCACGATCCTTCCCCGCACACTGCCCGATCACTCTCCGGTCTTATTGAGCCTCGTTTTCCAAGATGTTCCTAGACCGGCCAGGAGGTGGAGAATGCCGGGGGGACTGTTGGGAGATGCAAACGTGGCCGAATCACTACATGAAGAGATAACCAACTTCTTTGCAGACAATCTGGGGACGGTGGACCGGATATCCACGGTCTGGGAAACCTTTAAGGTTTGGGTTAGAGGGATCCTTATGTCCAAATCAATAGGACTCTTGAAGGGGGTGAGACGGGACCTTGAAGGGGTGGAACGGGAACTGAAAGAGCTGGAGCAGATATATAGCCGCACCCATGATAGGGACACCCTTGCTGAAATTCATAGACTCCTTAGGACCTTTGACAATTTAGCCACGAGGGAGGTACGATACATTGCGGCCCCCATGCGGGCATGTCGCTATGGGGAGTGGAATAGGACGGGGAAAATGCTGGCCAACCTGCTTCGAAATGAAACAAATAACGCCCCAATAGCCGCTATTCAAACAGCTCCAACTGTAATGGTCACAAGCGATAAAGGTATTAACAATGAATTTGTTGAATATTACAAAACACTCTACGCGAATAGAGACCAGAAAACCCCCACTGAGACGAAAGAATACCTGGCCTCACTGGGTCTCCCGACACTCCCAGATGAAGATAGATTGGCTTTGGAGCTACCTGCCACAATAGAAGAGATCACTGAAGCCATCAAGGATCTCACGTCAGGTAAAGCTCCGGGTTCTGATGGACTGGGGGCCGAATTTTATAAGGGGTTCCATGAGGAGCTGGCCCCTATTCTACTCAGAACCTGAGAGGAGGCCCTCGAACAGCACGAACTGCCTCCTACAATGAGGGAAGCTATTGTTACGGTGCTTTTCAAGCCCAGACGCCCACCCCAGGATATGTCCTCTTACAGGCCCCTCTCACTCATAAATACTGACGCAAAGGTTTTCGCGAAGGTCATGGCCAATCGTATGTTACCCATGGTTCCAGCACTGGTTCATCTGGACCAAAATGGGTTCATTCCCAAAAGGTCTACAGCGCTAAACCTCTGCAGGCTGTTTGGAATCATGGCACAAATTGACCCGGGCAGGCAGGCGGTCGTGGTGTCCCTCGATGCCGAGAAGGCATTTGATTCAGTCTCATGGGAGTACCTCTTCTCGGTACTGGAGCCGTTCGGGGTGGGACCCAATTTTATCAGATATGTCCGCCTACTCTACACAAAGCCTGGGGCGAGAGTATACACTAACAGAACCATGTCTGACATTTTCAAACTGGGAAGGGGCACAAGACAGGGATGCCCGTTCTCGCCAATCCTATTTGCTCTTACAATAGAGCCCATGGCTGCTGCAGTCAGATTGCGCCATAAAGATAAAGGCATAGTCATGAAGGGCTCTAATCAGCTGATTTCGCTTTATGCGGACGACACGCTTGTTATATATCCGTGAACCCGACAAAAACCTGGCGCCCATAATGGCAGATATACACAAATTTGCTGATTACTCTGGTTACACTGTGAATAGTTCTAAGTCGGAAATCTTCCCACTCACCCCTAAATGCCCGGAAACGACAGAGGGCCTTAAATGGACGGAGAGATATATTAGATACCTGGGCGTTCTGGTCTCCGGGAGCAGACAATCTCTATTTACCGATAACCATGAAGGGGCGCTACAGTCAATTAATGCGAAGCTTGCGATATGGAGGCACCTCCCTATCTCACTGCATGGCAGATACCAGTGCTAAAAATGACCGTCCTTCCTAAACTGCTGTACCTGTTTGTGAATATCCCGATATGGCCAGGCAGGGAATTCTTCTCCAGGCTGTGATCAATGGTGACCACATTTCTATGGAACGGGAAGACTATTAGAATGGGATGGGAGAAAATGGTGGAACCATACAGTACCGGAGGCATAGCAGCCCTGGACTTTGAACTTTATTATTTAGTTGCCCAGGCGCAGTTCACGAGATATTGGTATGAGACGGCAGAAGAAGCACCGCATGCATGGGTGGAGACACACACAGTTGCACCCTCAGATGTGAGATCAATTATCTTCGCCCCACGACATAGAGACATGTGTGAATACGACCCGGCGAGCTGCACTGTCCGGGCTTGGGGGGCAATATGTCGGAGACTTAAAATTGAAAGGCCCTATAACCCACAGATTCCCTTGTGGAACTTTCCCGGCATTCTTCCTACATTCGACACGGACATGCAGTAAGCATGGGACCCCAATAGGGAAATGGTGGTAGGGGATATGTTCATAGAGGGGAAATTTGTTAACTTAACAGATATTTTAAGGGCACTGGGGAGAGGACCGCTTCGAACGCTCCAATACTACCGAATGAGATCAGCATTCCAGGCTAGGTGGCCCCTATTTCCTGATGAGCCACTCTCACACCCTTGTTTACAAATGATCACAACTCAGGGGGGTCTCGGAGTCTCCAAATTATATGCATCAGTGCAGGCCCACACCCCCATGATCAATAATGGCCCACACCCCCACGATCAATAATGTGAAAACAAAATGGGAAGCAGATTTGCAGGCAGCCATTCCTGATGAGAAATGGGTAAAGTATTGTACACTCACTAAAAGGGTTTCGCTCAATGCAGGGCTGCGCCAGATACAATTTAAAATTCTGAACAGACTGCACTATACACCGGCTGCAGTAGCGAGGTTTGTACCAGACTCCTCGAGCGAATGCCCCAAATGCGACGCCCCACAAGCAGGGTCTTTCCACATGTATTGGGACTGCCCTGAACTGCAGCGGTTCTGGGGGGGGGTGGCTGAGTTACTGGCGGAACTAACACAAATATCCCCATTCCTGTCTCCACAAAAATACCTGATTGGTGATATTGGGAAGTGCTCGGAGAGAACTAGAAGACTCTTTAATGTTTCTTGCGCAGTCTCTAAAAAATGCATCCTCCAGGCTTGGAAAAGCCCCACGCCTCCGAGCATGAACACCTTTTTACGAGAATTGAGGTATGTGAATGAAAACGAGGAACAATATGCACTGACTCAGCCGAGAATGAGCCGACCGAAAGATATCTGGGGCCCGTTCAGGACATACTTATGTGAACTGCCGTCGGACAATGAAGACCCCATGTAAATATGTATCACTTGTGAAAATGCATAGTGCCACTGTATACTTTTTTCTTGTTATGATTTTGGAACGAGTTGTGAACCTGCCACTACCTAGATAAAAAGATGTTTAAAAAAAAAAAAAACATCAGAGTGATAACCCGTAAGCCCAGCAGCTAACATTGCATGCCCCTGTAGCTTTCCCTTGGAATCACAGAACAAAAGATGATAAGCAGTGCTTAAAGTGGGCCAGGGCCTGCCGGGGCCTGGCCCCGGCAGTCTCCAAAAAGTGGGACTGAGCCGGGGCCCTGCCGGGGCCCCCGTCCTACCGCAACATTGGCGGGATGCATTATCCCGTTGCGGCCGCAGCCGCGACAGGAGATGCGCCTGCAATGAAGTCAGGCAAGCTGACAGAAGTGGCAGCCAGCCACAGCGATGCTGTGACTGGCTGCCACTTCCATCAGTGATAGTAACTGCATCTGGTGACTCCTCGTGCGAGAGGTCACCAGAAGCAGTTACTGTCCCTTTGTTTCCCCAGGTCGCCAAGGTGTCTTTAACCCTCGGCGAACCTGGGAATTCCTTGACATATTTCGAGGTTTATAAAAGATGGCTTGAAAAGTACACATTTCAAGCCATCTTTTATAAAGCTTTGCCGACGGACAATTTTGTCCGTAGTCAAAGCTTTATAAATATGGCTTGAATTGTGTACTTTGAAAGCCATCTTTTATAAACCTGAAATGTTTAAAAAAGATGGCCTGAAAACTAGGCAAACCGTAGGGTATGCACACAAATATATATAAATGTTATATATTTGTGTGCGTACCTTACTATGGTTTGTGTACTTTGCAAGCCATCTTTTACAAACGTAGAAATATGTTACAAGCCATCTTTTCTAAACAGAAATATTGTAACATATTTCTACGTTTGTAAAAGATGGCTTGCAAAGTACACAAACCATAGTAAGGTACGCACACAAATATATAACATTTATATATATTTGTGTGCATACCCTACGGTTTGCGTACTTTTTAGGCCACACCCCTCCCACAAGCCATGCCCCCAAATGAGGGCCCCCCCCCCTCGGTTTCTTACCCCACTTAAAGCCCTGATGATAAGCAGTCTCCAATTTAAATTCCCCACACAGCAGACAGAGCCTGTTAACTGTCAGTATTTTAAGCCAAGCACCCTCTATCTCCAGGGTCTTCACGGTATTACATTTTTATTTAAGGTAGTCACATACCCAATTATTACCCACGAAGTGGGATTTATAGGCTGGCTTAACTACCCGTTCCTGTGCATATTCTAGAAAAACAGTAGCATTGTTCTTTGTTGCTAAGTTTACAATTAACTTCTCTTTACTAGTATTGTGCAGGCCACATTTCATAGTTTTAAAGACATTATGGGACGCTTCAATGACAAGCTTTGGCTCTGATGGCAGAATTTTTTTTGCTATAGTAAAAAGTCTCACCAGGTAACTGGAAGACATCGGACATGCTTGTGTTGCGTGCACTTCACGCATTATCCCTTTCAAAGTGTTTGCTGGGGCGTTAGTTAACTTCCTGTAAGTAGAAAGATAACAAAGTTGAACCTATATTGATGGGAACTATATCAAACTCAAAGTAAACCATCTTGGTAGTGGTCCAAGATGGAAGTCTCAACAATCTCTTAAGTAAAGTTAGTTTGTTCTAGTACAGACATTTCTGAGGATTTAGAATGAGCCCAAATTTCAGCCACAAAGAGAATACAAGGTAAGATCTTTAGTTGGTACAGGGTACAACAATGCCTTAATTGAGTATCCCCCACCCTTATTGGTAAAAGACCTAATGTTACCTGCAATCACAGATGTTATCTTGATCTGATCCAAATGCTGTTCTCCACTTAGCTTACAATCCAGGCGGATACCCAAATATTTGTACTCCGAAACAATTTCGACTGGCCCCCATCTCCTATTGAATGGTTTTAACCTTCTTGCAAGCAGGACTAGAAACCCTAATTTTGGTTTTAGCAATGTTCACAATGGCCCTCATTCCGACTCAGGCGTTAAGGGGTTTAATGCCTGATTACAAGGTTCCCTTTGCGGGATGGCTTTTAACGGCTGCTTTTTGCAGCTGTTAAAAGCCATGCCGCAAAGGGACCTTGGCGATAATTACGGCACCGTAATTTACGGTGCCGTAATTATCGCCTTTCCCCATTCCCATTATGCCCTAAGGGGCAAAAATGGGAAAGGGGAAGGGGCCATTGGTGAATGGGGAATTACCACCCAACTCACCTTGGAATGGGGCGGTAATTCCGCCATCCACCATGGCGGAATTGCAACCTTAGCGGCATGGACCAGGGTGCTGTTAGCACCATGGTCCTCCGCCAAGGTTGTAATGAGGGCCAATGTGAGAATTCATATCAGATCAGAGTAGGCTTTCAATATAGACAGAGCTAACTGCAGACCCTCCGGCGTGAGGTCCATCAGAACTAGATTGTCAGCATACCACATCCTCTGCAAGCGGGTGGTACCCAGGTTGGGAGGAGTAGAGAGGAATTCACAATAGCTCCTTCAAAGTCAGATTAGTAAAAATTAAACAATATTAAGGCTAAAATACAGCCTTGTTTGAGGCCGTTCTGAGTGGGATTCCATCTGGAGGTTCCGCCGAGCTGATCTTTCCAGAGTTTGATCCTGGTTCCCTCATGTAAATAGATGATCATTTTCAATAGACGAGAGGTTATTTTCCAGCTGTGTAGATTAGTCCAGAGCCTGCTACGGTTGATGGTATCAAAACGCTGCACTGAAGTCAATAAAGGCGCTATATACTGGGACTTTCTGTATCATCCAGGCCTGTTGAATGATGGTTACCAAATCCAAACTGTTAACAGTAGTGCTGGAGCCTCGCCAGAAACCTGTTTGATTTAAGGGAATGTTGTTATTAGTCTCTGCCCATTCCTCTAACTCACTAAGTAAAACTCAGACAAAGATCTTTGCAGAGGCCTCCAACAAAGCCACTAGGCGGTAATTCCAGGGGTCATCGTGCCTACCTTTCTTGTGTACCGGGAAAATTATACTGTCCCACTAGGATGATGGTATTGATTGCATAATACTAATGCAGCAAAACAGCCAATGCAAAGTGTTTGCCCATACTGCAGGATCCGTTTTGATAGTAAATTGCAAATCCTGTCAGGGCCAGATGCCCTCGAGCCTTTACAGGCAGTAATAATGCGGTAGATATCATTCAGACTTTTCAAGAATGACCAGTCATCAACAGTCTCCCCCATTATAAAGTCTGATACTCCTTTTTTACCAAATGCCAATTCAACATGAGCTATCCAAGAGGCTTCGGAAACTCCATTAATATCTCTTTAAGTGCCATCACTACCATTAACGATCCCACAAAACAGATCAACATTATTCATAAGGGATGAATGGACCAGAGCCTGCCATCGAAAGCACTCCACTAAGAACCTATGTCGTCTTAGCCACTGTTGGTACTTGTTTTTACTCACTTTCACCCACAGTGCATGTTCTAGCAGATTAAGTACCAACCCGGCCAAACTTCGAAGTTCACATCACAGTGCTCTATTTTTTATCCCCTTCGACTTTATAGTGGACGCTACTATAGAGCTGGCCTTGATGACCCCCATACAATCTTCAAAATAGGTCATAACCTTTTTTGCCTCCCCACTAGAAAGTTCACTTTCGATATCAAACGTTACGCCAGGTAAGGCATTTAGTTTACTTAATGCCACATGCAAAGCCTTGTCAATATTTCTGTCGCTCCATGTCAAACGATTTAATGTGTTATTGACATTGAAACAACCAGGCCTGTTATGTATTTTCCCCTTGGACACATCCACCTCAATAACCTCGCATTCATAGCCCAATTTAAGAAGAGATGTACAATGGGCCATGATATAGGATAGTGTGTCTTCAGCAAAAAAGTGAGCCATAGAAGTAGTTTTTGATGCCTTTTCACACATGTCACCAATACTGATATTGTCACTTCTAATCAATCGGAGAGGGATAGTAGAGTGTAAGAGACTTGGTGTGTTTGATTAAAGTATATACATTTTTTTATAGAACATTGATTTGACATCACTTTTTGGACTATTATACTTCCCTGTTCAGGTTGCTACTGAACCACGTTCACATTCCATTTCAGAGTATAGCCTTCCCTCTGTCCACGGTACCACTAAAGACGACACAACTGTGCCTGTTTTACCTTTTATGGTTGTGTTGGCTCTTGGTTTGTAGAAGTGTGAGGGCTGAGTGGGCTCTTTAGCCTGAACTCACCCTTCTACTCCTGCAGGGCAGAAGTTAATTAATCATAATTTCCTAATAATGGGATACTTCTTTTGAGCAGTGATCAAATCTGCATCAGGAGCATCACTATGCCACTGAGCAGCTGCAAGTTCACTGTCATTGCAAGTCTGTGATCTGGTCACTGCACTAAACTGAATTTCTCTCAGGAGGTGTTCCATATATGAGGTCCTCCCTATATTGCTCCTGTTTTAGCCAAGTGATCCACCAGATAATTTCCAGTTTTATCGTGTTCCTGTGTCTTGGCAAGACCTTCAATCTTTTTCCAATAGATGGTCATTTCAGTTGAAGTCACCCGGTCATCAATATTCCAGATCAATCTACCATATTTTTATGATGCTCGAGCTAACCCCAACAGACCAGCAGGTAGGTTTGTGTACCATCTGTGAGAAACCGGAGGGTATTCTCCAAAGTAAACCTCGGGAAGCCTTTATTCAGGTGGCCACGGGAGGGCTGGTGCTCTCAGATCCTAACCCTTGGGGTGGGGGAGCGGGGGAGGATCTCCTGGTTAAGGTAGGGTTGTGCTTGGGTGAATGCCCCAGGTGAGACGCAGAACTATACCGGTGAAAGGGACAAGGAAGACAAGGTCCCCAAGGCTTTTATGGGCTGTATCAACTCAAACCCCTTCCATCCGATAAACTTCCTTTTCGAGAATCCACCATCCCTTCCTCTTCTGGTGAATCCATAACACACCCCGTTGCATTTAGAAACCATCTTTCTCAGAATACTTGTTTCTCTGGCATGGGGTCTGGCATGGATTCACATGCTCATGAATATTCCCCGTCGTCAGGCTGGGACTCCTCTGTAAAAGAAAAAAAGAGTTTGATTTGTTTCTGAACTGTCTTTCTCCTATAAACCAATCACTGAGCTCCCAGCTATTTTCCCCTCTATCTAAACCCCTCCTCTGGCAGCCATCTTCAGATTTTTACCACACGTTCAAGTGCTTGGAGTCCTCGCATTTCGCTCTTCGAGCTTTCTGCGTTTTTTCACATTTTTTGCTAGGAAAACTGTTTTCAGTTCAATTGAGCCTGTGTGCTCCATCACTTATCTTTCCGATAAACGGGGACCCATTTTTTTCATCGCTCCTCAAGGGCAGAAATCGTTGAGTGTTCTTCTTGGAAGCTTCCAGACGTCTTCAGGCCTACACCGCGCCAGATCATGTCGGAGGAGAAGGACAGAGCGTCCCTCTTCAAGCTGTGCACCAGCTGCGGTTTGCAAAATGTTTTTTGGATGACTAGCATTCCCAGTGCCTGTACATTCCCAGTGCCTGTATTGTCTACACCGGTGCATAAAGAAAAAGATTGTGAGATCTGCCGTGGCTTCACCAAGTGTACGATGAAGGATCGACACGTCTGGTTGGTGGCGTGGTTCAAGACCAGGGACTCTACCCCGGGTGAGTCTCAGGGGCATGCCTCTTCCGGATCCAGCCAACCTGAGCGGGCTTCTAAGTCCTTTGAGGACGCTCCATCCATGGGGGCCCAACACACGGCCAACCACTGCGAGTATGCTTCCATCGGGGTCACCGCACAAGATGGCCGACCTGCCTGTGAAGGCCCAGGTGATCCAGGCTAAATCATCCTCCTCGATCGAGACGGTGGTGGCCTTCCTTTCGAAGGCAAAAGGGGCTGACCCCGTCCAGGGTGCCCCGGCAGCAGCCAGAGTGTCTCTCCCTGCCAGGCAACAGCCTTTGTTCAAGCCGATAGAAAAGACTGCGGAGAAGAGGATGCTGGAGCTTAGCCTGGGACCGACCCATCAGGACCCGAAAAAAGAGGGGTGGGGGCGTAGAAGAACTCCAGGGCACAGACATTTCTTTGTCCGATGAGGAACTTTCCATCCACACCGGTGACGACGATGGGAACATGGAAGAGATGCCTGCAGGGGGCAGTGGTGGCGACATCAATACCATTGACGGGGACAATGACATGGGCGCTGTGCCCAGCGACCCTGTCCCCCCAGGTGCCCCCTAGAGACTTATCGCAGGATATCCTCTCGCCACTCCACATGTTGGTGTCAGAGAGTCAGAGGAGGTTGCATACAGCTCTGCCAATACTAGCGGCACCACAGGTGTCCCCGTTGACACCGGGGCAGCCACCGGCGAAGAGGACAAGGAGGAGATGCCCTATGCCTCCATTCCAACCGTCGCTGCCCCCACACCCTAGGGGAACGGGGCTGGCACGTCAACGACGGATATGGACGATGATGCATGACCGTGAGATCCTGCATCACCGGCGCCGAGAGCTTTTCCATTGGACGAAGTGGGATCTTTTCATTCCATGATTGCCCGGGCATCATAGCTTTTCCAGCTCACCCCGGAGGAGAAGGATGGCTTCCTGTACCAACGCCGTGAGGCGAAGAGGAAGACTATCCTGTCGGTACCGCTCCTGGATGACATCTGGGATGAGGGGCTGGTGCTGCTGAAGAACCCTGCTTGAGCCCCAGCAAAGAGAGACCGGCTTGAGAAAAAGTACTGGGTGGCGGCGTCTGCGCCCAAGTGTCTGCGGTCTCAACCGTCGCTGGACTCGGTGGTCTCAGCGGCCGCCAGGAAGAAGTCGTCAAGGTCATAGTCTTCTTCACCTGTACCCCCAGACAACGAGCGGAAGAAATTGGATTCCATGGGTAGAAAGGTAATCTACTCGGCGGCGACAATGGTAAAAGCGGCCAACGCCTTAGCGATCGTGGCCAGATGCGACCAGGAGCTTTGTTACAAGATGGCTCCGCTCCTGGATTTCCTCCCCGATGACAAGCGGGGTCGAGGCTTTGAAGATCTTCCAGGAAGGCAAGGTGGCGTCGGACCACGCCATCACGGTGACACTGGACACTGTGGACAAGGGATCTCCGCCAGATGGGCAACAGGGTTTGCCTTCACTGTCGTGGCTGGCTCAAGGCCACCATTTTCAGGCAGGGGGCCCAGATGAGGGCCCTGGACATGCCGTTCAGAGACAACCTGCTCGGGAAGGCCATCTATAAATCCCTGCAAGCCATCAAGACCGACACGGAGATGGCCCGTGCCTTGGGCACTCTGCAGCAACACCGGCCGTCTTTTCTTTCCTCAGGAAGGAAGTCTAGCAGGGTTTCGGCAGGGGCTCATCGTCTTACCGCCAACCCTCTGGTTCCTCGACCCAGGAAGTCAACAGGGGTTTCTCCGAGGCCTTCGGAGGTGGCCGGCGTCGTTGCCAAGGCTCCCAGGGTGGCGTGCCGACCGCCAAGCAGGACTGAACCAGCCAGGACGTCGGGCTCTCACCCCTGAACCCCGGTGGGAAGCCGGCTGGCAAACTTCATCAGTGTGTGGGAGACCATCTGCAACAAACGATGGGTGCTGGACGCTCTCGCCCACGGGCAAACACTTTGGTGTTTCAACGGAAGTGTCCGCGAATACCACTGGTGGCCCGACAGGAACAACACATACCTCAGCTGTTGCTGGAAGTTCGGCCATGTTAAAAAAAGGGGTGATAGAGCTGGTTCCAAAGCAACACCGGGACTCTGAAGTTTACTCAAGGTACTTTCTCGTAAGAAAGAAGACCCGGGGCTGGAGGCCCATCTTCGACCTACGACAGCTCAACAAAGTCTGTCGTTGTTGGATGTAGAGGATGCGTAGTTCCACGTCCCCATACACAAAGGACACTGCAAGTTTCTGCGCTTCGTCGTTCAAGGGAAGCATTTCCAGTTCAAGGTTCTTCCCTTCGGACTGAAGTCGGCGCCCAGAGTCTTCACCAAGTGCCTGGCTCTGGTGGCGGCCCATCTACGACTGCAAGGGATCCACATGTACCCTTACCTGGATGGCTGGCTCTTCCGGGCCAGGCCAAAGGACATCGCCGTCAACCACACGGCAAAGACTGTCCGACTGCTGACGGAACTGGGGTTCTCAGTGAATTGTTCAAAGTCCTGCATGATTCCATCGCAGGATGCATGGTTCCTGGATTCGGGCTCGGCACAGTGTCCTGCCTGGTGTCACCATCTAAGGAGAGGATCGCGGCCGGCTTGGGCAAAGTGCAACGGCTGTTATCACTGAGGGTCGTCACAGCGAGGACCATCCAGTCTCTACTCTGCATGATGTCGTCATGCATATACCTGATTCGGCTCTGCAGGTTGCGGATGCTCCCTCTACAGGAATTCCTCGACTCCCTTTGGGGCCAGGTGTCTGTTGAGCGATGAGGTGGTGGGGCGTGCACTCCAATATCACCGGAGGCACAGATTTCCACAGCCCACCGTACCAGGAGACAGTCACGACAGCCGCTTTCCTGGAAGGATGGAAGGATGGGAGCCCACACCGGACCTCTTCACACCAGAGGCCTGTGGCTGCCAGAGAAGAGGAGAAGACGCTACACATCAATGTTCTGGAACTGCGGGCAGAGTTTTTGGCCCTCAAGTTGTTTCTGCCATCCCTCAAGGGCAGACAATACCATCATGATGTTTTACATCCGGAAACAGGGGGGCACCAGATCCCTGTTGCCCAGGGGGTGTTCCTCATTACGTTTCACCTGGCAGGAGTAAAGAACACTGTTGCCGATTCTCTCAGCAGGGAGCTGCGCTCTTGCCACGAGTGGGAGCTTTGGCAGGATCAAGTGGACAACCTTTTCCTCAAATGGGGCTGTCCCCAGATCGATCTGTTTGCGACAGCGACGAACACCAAGTGCCTGAAGTTCGCCAGCAGATTCCCCCAGCCGGGGAGACTGGGGGACACATTCTCATTCCCTAGGGAAGGCCTGTTTCTGTATGCGTTCCCTCCATTGCTGTTACTTCTTCGTGTCATCAGTCAACTAAGACGGTACCGGTACAGGATGATCTCATCGCACCAGCGTGGCTGAGGCAGATCTGGTACCCGGACCTTCTCAGCATGTCAGCGTGCCCTCGGTCAAGCTGCCAGTGGTTGCGGATCTTCTCGTCAGGGAAGGAGATGCAATTCTGCACCACAACCTGGGGTCTCTGAACCTGAAGGCCTGACTCCTGCATCATTAGAGTTCGGTGGCTACGATCTTCCGGTGGACTGCAGGGAGGTACTTGCTAGGGCTTCTACTTTGAAGTGCTACGGACACAAATGGAAGCGCTTTGCGATTTGGTTCCCGTCGCAGAAGATCAACCCTCTGAGGGTCACGGCCCCTCAAGTACTTAGGTATTTTACTCTGAACTGGGGTATCCGACCAAACCCTTTAAGACGATGTAGCAATACTTAAGAGACAGATGGAGATGCAGAATATTACTCAAACAAAAGTAAGAAAAACGGACTCAGGAAGTTGGCAAAGTGCGACTGTTTTAATATCAATTATCTAAAAGAGGGAGTTACACCGAACATCAACGTGTTTGCTCGATCTTCACACTCAACTCAACACATACAAAAAGCAGGTAATGTACTACAAACTCGTCATCATTGATGTCTACCTAGGTTGCAAACTAAGAAAAAACTGTTTGGAATGGTAATAGGCTTACAAGGAACATATAGGTATATATTCCATACTGGTCAGGGAAGGTGATTAGGTCTCTAACATCAGGTGGGGCAACTCTAGTGCAGGTCACTACGAGCATCATCAAATACACAATGTCCCATTGGTTATACAAACTATAGGGCTCTCTATTACCTGTCCCTCTATAATTGGTTGGCACCCTTGTACCCCTCTGTAATATTCCACCTTCGCAAGCCGCACGCAGGCTGGCACACAAGTGCTGGTTGGCTGGTCATAACCATAGCTTCCCACCAATTAGCCCTGGCATCCATCATCACAATTGCAGTCTACTAGTCAATTAAGGCTTTAAACTCGGCCTTGGAAATGTTCTCTGTGCTGGAGCATATGAGGGAGTATAGCATACTCTGTCTTCTTGGTTTTGATACAGTTCATCATAGTGTCTATTTTCATCTGGCCACGTAACTGTAGAACATGTTTTCGAGTCTTACTGCATTTAAAATACTATTATTTGATGAACCTCTGACGTCTTCAGTGCTCTCGCCCCTCGCTTAAGACCGAAGGTTTGTTCTTTTCACACGTTCTGTAATTGTTTGTACGCACATCCAGGCCCAAGGTGGCCTTGACTTCTTGGTGTTGATCCAATCCAGCCTTTCTTTGATTCAACTCCATGGTTAAGTTTTCGATTTCTAACTGCAACACCCTGAAAAAGTATTTATGCTCACGGAATCTTCCATAGTCCTTACATTTCCTATGCATATACGTTGGTGCATCGCCGCAATCTATTCACTACATAGCCAGCCTTAAAGAATACTTTGTCTACTTGCGTTGCTGCGACTGTACAATTGTGAAGTGACTTACAAACTAACCTCTTCATTATTTCTGTAGCATGAACATCTTCATTTCGAGCCCGAAATGTTGCTCATGTTTAACACCTCCTCCTTTACTTCTAAAGAGTGCTTATGTTCACTCGTCTCTGCATCTCTTCTGGGTGCGTCAATTCTGCTCTTCATGACGTCACCAGTATTCCCTTTTGCTCAGTTTTTACACTTCTTCTGGGATTTCATTCAAATGGCCATCATATTGTCCTGTATGCATTTATGGCTTTCTCAATGGGAATCTTACTTCCAGGATTCTCTTTGGTATAGGTATTCCCACTGGTACTGCATGGATGGGGTCACTTGACCTCTACAACTGTCATTGGCTAAATCGTGACTGGCTCACGCCTCCATCAAGGTACATCTGGCGGCTACCTCCCGCTACACCCGATCTCCGGGACGGTCTTCACTGTGGTCGTACCATCTAGGTAAGGAGTCCATCAAGGGTATGTTCCGCTCGTTTCCGCCGGTGAAGGCTCCGGCCCTGGCATGGGAACTCAATGTGGTGTTGACTAGGCTCATGGGGGCCCCATTTAAACCTATTCATTCAGCTCCGCTCAAGTTTCTGTTGTGGAAGACAGTGTTCCTCATGGCCATCACCTCTGCAAGAAGAGTAGGTGAGATCCAGGCGCTGTCAGGCAAGCGGCCTTACTTGACTTTCCACAAGAGGAGGGAGGTGCTGCGGACGCACTCCTCCTTCATGCTCAAGGTTCCGTGGGAATTTCATCTCAACAAGCCCCTGGTGTTACCTGTTTTTTTTTTCCGACGCCTTTGTCGCCGGTTGAAAGTACTTTGCACTCTCTGGATGTGGCTAGAACGCTGAAGTTTTATGTGGCCCACACTAAGAGTTTCCGGAAAACTTTTCAGCTTTTTGTGAACTTTGGTCCTGTGAACCATGGGAAGGCCCTTCCAAGGCTTCCATTTCCAGGTGGCTCTCCGGCTGTATAACTCACTGTCACCGGTTGGCAAACCGACTGCTGCTTTGCCGTCCTAGAGCCCATTCTACCAGAGCGATTGCTGCTACAACGGTGTTCCTGTCTGGTGTGCCCCTGCCTGGTGTACCCCTGCAGATCTGCAGGGCTGCTACGTGGAGGTCGACCCACACCTTCACGAAGTTCTACTGCGTCAACGGGGATTCCAGGGAGGAGTCCAGAGTCGGCCAAGCAGTGCTGTGCAACCTGTTCGCTTGAAGGTGAGCCTGGTGAGGAGGTAAGAGATGCTTAATGTTGAGATGTTTAATGTTGAGCCTTGCCACCTCCCGTCGTTGTGCATGTGTATACTGCTCGCTATTCTTTATTCATGAGCATGTGAATCCATGCCAGACCCCATGCTGGAGAAGGAACAAGTTACTTACCTGTAACTGTTGTTCTCCAGCATGGATCTGACATAGATTCACATGCGAACCCTCCCGCCTACTCCTCTTCAGCTCTTCTCTTGGTCCTACTGCCAATTAACGTGCTACCAAATCTGAAGATGGCTGCCAGAGGAGGGGCTTAGTTAGAGGGCAGTCATTGGTCGGAGGCAGTATGACCTAGAGACCAGTGATTGGTTGTTAGGAGAAAGATAGTTCAGAAGTGAAACTGATTTTTTCTTTACAGAGGATTCCCAGCCTGACGATGGGGAATATTCGTGAGCATGTGAATCCATGCCAGACCCATGCTGGAGAACAACAGTTACAGGTAAGTAACTTGTTCCTTATTTCACGATCCCAGCTATTCCCGTTTGCCCCGCAAACCCTACCAATCCCATCCCTCTGAGTCAGTTTCCGAACTCCCAGGAAAGTGACCAACAATTAGTTCCCACAAACCCTCCTATACTCATTTTGAAACTCCTCCAAAACCCACCCTAGATCCTTAGAACAAAGACTATAATTCCCTATAACACCTCTTCCCCCATCCCATCCAGTAGGATACTCTGACACGCCAACCCCAACCCTTTCCAACACAAACCATGTTTTACCTCATGAAAGACAGCAGACTCGTAATAAAACTGTGTATCTGACATGTCCTGAAAAGAGGGTCAGGCAAAGTCAGGTGATTGACTTAAATCACACACACCTGATGACCCTTTACTTTCCCCACAGGGATGAAATTTGGAGCAAGAGAGCCCAGTTCGAGCAAGGCGGACCGCACGACGAGACAGCTATCCAGACCTGGCAGTTCAAGAGGAGGAGAAAGACCGCAAACTTTGAGGCTGACAAGGAGAGGCACAACTGTCGCAAATTGGCAACTTAAACCAAGTTCAAAGAACTGTAAAATGGTTAAAGGGGAGACCAGCTGCAGAGGGACCGGCACCACGTGGGTGCTAACTCGAGAGACTCTGGTTGATCCCCGTCTGAGTGAAACTACAGATACCAGAAGGCCGTTGGAGAGCCGTCAATTTAGGTCAAAGTGGTCATACAGGAGGTCAAGCAAAATCCCCATACAGTCGAAAGCCTTTGACATAAGAACTGTAGAGAAAGCAAGGGAAGTGAATCCCACAAACATTGAGGGCAAAGTAAAGGTGAAGTTGGCAAGAGTGAACCCGGAAGAGGGATGCTGACGACGAAAAAGGGGCAAAGTCTAAAGGCCCAAGAAACAGTGTTGACAAGCGATGTCCTGTGGAACTGTTTAAAAAGACATTAAGATTTGTGATGAGAAACGCCATAGTGAACCCAGTGAGGGAGGCTGGAAATTGAGAGCGGTCTGCGCATGCAAGATGGGGACCGAGGGGTGCGCCATTTTCTCCAGCATGGGGTCTGTCATGGATTCACATGAATATTCCCCGTCGTCAGGCTGGGAATCCTCAGTAAAGAAAAAATCAGTATCAGTTTCGTTTCTGATCTGTCTTTCTTAGTAGTAATCAATCACTGATCTCTGGGTCATACTGCCCCCAGCCAATGACTGCCCTCTACCTAAGCCCCTCCCCTGGCAGCCATCCTTAGTTTTTTACCGCACGTTCACGTGTTGGGAGTCCTCGTGCTTTAGCTCTCAAGTTTTTACTGCGTTTTCGCGCTTTTTCAGGAGATTTTTCTCATTTTTTCAGTTTAATCGAGCCTCAAGCTCCACCGTTTCTACTTCCGATAACGGGGACCCGTTTCGGAATTCTTCTACGCCCCTCAAGGGTGAAGTTTACGTTGAGTTACGCTTCTTGGAGGATTCCAGAAGATCTGTGGCCTACCTCAACAGACATGGCCCAGGACAAGGGAAGCTCGACGCCCGGATCCACGCTGTTCAGGAGCTGCCCAGGATGCGGATTGCAAAATGTTTTCAAGGAGGACGAGCCTTCGAGATGTCTCTACTGCCTTCCTGAGGACAAGACGCACGTGGAGAAGGACTGTGCGTTCTGCAAGAACCTGTCTGAACGGACCAAGCAAGATAGTCGTTCCCGCCTCGCCGCCCGGCTGGAGAAGGGCACAGCAGGTGAGAAGGCGAAGAAAAAGTCTGAGCGGTCTTCTAAGTCCTGTGATGGCGCCCCGGCGACGGGGGCCCAACAGAAGGCCAAGCACCGTGAGTCCGCGGGCACCGGGAGCGCCGAAAGGTCAGACTCCTTGGCTGCCAGGCAGGGCGCGACTTCTCCGGCACGATCATCCACGAGCCAGCGCTCTGGTTCGGGGAAGAGGAAGTCCGAGAACCCGGGTAAGCTTCTGGAGAGGCCCTGGTCGATCTCGAAGGGAGCCGAGGGGGAGCGAGACGATGACCCTCCCCCCAAAGCGAAGGCCCAGGACGCACCTAGGGTGGTGAGGGCCTTGATCCAACCGGCAAAGGCCTCTATCGAGGTTGTCGCAGCAGCCCTGGCGAAGCCAGCAGAGGCTACGCCAGTGGAGGCGGCCTCGGGGCCCAGAGTTTCCCTGCCACCGTGGAGGGAATCCTCTTTCCAGACCATCGTTAAGACCCCCGTGAAGACCCCGGTGGAAAAAGAGGGGAGGGGGGTGGTGGCCATTACGGACTCGGATTCAGCCTCCGAGGAGGATCCGGTGGAAACCGTGAAAGCCCTCAACGAGAGGTTCATAGGCCTCAACGAGAGGATCGAGAAGGTTCAATCCCAGGGAAGGTTCCCGCTGATGTGATCGAAGATAGCGACGATGGCGACGACGAGGGCCCAGTGGAGCAGCCATCCCGTCCGTCGCAGCCATTACCCGAGCCTCAGGATAGCTCGGCGGCCATTTTGTTGGCGATCCAATCCTTATGTACTGAGATAAGGACGAGGTTACCACGGACCCCGACGGAGGATCCAGAACCAGGCCTGTCGGGAAGCCCTCCGAACAAGCGGAGGAGAGTCTACCCTGCTCCGCCCTTCGTGCCCGCGAGGCCTGTGGACCCCTCATCCCCCTCGCCGGACCCTCGAGAGCATACAGCGACGGATACAGCGACGGGGACGGACGACGATACAACAGACATCCCGTCATCGCCCCCCCCCCCGGGCCTCTCCGCCCGACGAAATTGGCTCTTTTCACGCCATGATAGCCAGGGAATCAGAGTTCTTCCAGCTCTGCCCTGAGGAACAGAAAAAGGAAGGTTTTCTTTACCAACGACGAGAGGCCAAGTGAAAGACGGTCCTCGGGGTGCCTTTGCTCGACGACATCTGGGACGAGGGGCTGGCTATCCTCAAGAACCCTTCCACGACACCCGCCAAGAGTGACGGGTACGAGAAGAAGTACCGGGACCCGATGCCGCCCCCTTGTGCCTCAGGGCCCAGCCCACGGTCGACTCTGTCGTCTCGGCAGCAGCCAAGAAGAAGGCAGCGGGTGCGGCGGCTTCAACTTCCCCGGCGGACAGCGAGGGCAAGAAGTTGGACTCCATGGGACGACGAGTCATCTCGTCGCCAGCGACGATGATTAAGGCGGCCAATGCCTTAGCGATTGTGGCCCGTTACGACAGGGAGCTTTAGTTCAAGATAGCTCCTCTGCTAGACTTCCTACCGGACGACAAGAGGGCGGAGGCCCTACAGATTCTGCAGGAAGGTGAGGTGGCATCGGATCACGCCATAACGGTGGCAACGGACATTGCCGATACCGGATTTCGTCAACTGGGCAACAGGGTTTGCCCACTGACGACGAGGATGGCTCAAGGCGACGGACTTCCGCCAGGACGTCCAGACCAGAGTGTTGGACATGCCGTTCGACGGCAACAACCTGTTTGGAAAGACGGTGGATGAGTCCCTCCAGGCCATCAAGACAGACACGGAAACAGCCCGAGCCCTAGGAGTCCTTCAGCAACGGCGGCACTTTCGGAGCTCTGGAGGCAGACAGGGAGCCTCCAAGGGATCCAGCGGTGGCTCTTCTACTTATCGCCAGGCGGCCCGCTCCTCGTCCCAGGGGGCCTACTGAGGCCACGGCAAGCAAGGAGGGTCTCGCCGCCGTCGGCAAGGAGGCCAAGGCGGCAAGGCCTCTTCCAAGCAGGACTGAACTGGCCGTAGCGTCGGGCCCCCACCGAAGCTCCCTGGTGGGAGGCCGGCTGACGAAGTTCGTCAGCGTGTGGGAGTCCATCTCCACCGACCGTTGGGTGCTGGACACCCTGGCCCACGGACACTCGCTAGAATTTCAAAGAAGTGTCCTCGCATTCCTCTCGTGGCCAGGAAGGAAAATCACGTCCCTCATCTGCTGTTGGAGGTAAGGGCGATGTTCAAGAAAGGTGCCATCGAGCTCGTCCCCAAGAGGCTCCGAGGCTCCGGGGCTCCGGAGTATACTCAAGATACTGAGTTGGCGGTTGGCGCCCCATCCTGGACCTGCGTCGGTTGAACAGGTACATCAAGGCACAGAAATTCAGGATGGTCACCCTCCAGCACGTGCTGGGACAGCTGGAGGAGGGCGACCTGGACGACTGGCTAATCCGTGCAAGGTCAAGAGAACTCGCCGTCGAACACACAGAGAGGACCATCCGCCTGCTCACGGAGCTGGGCTTCGCCATCAACTACCCCAAATCCCATCTGGTCCCGTCGCAGGTGGCACTGTTTCTGGGCGCGAAGCTCGATACAGTGAAGCGATTGGCATCTCCGTCGGAGGAAAGGACGAAGGCCATTTTGGGCAAGGTGCAGCGCCTGTTAGCCACGGATGTGGCCAGAGTGAGGTCCATCAAGTCCCTCCTCGGGATGATGCACTCATGCATCTACCTTGTGCCCCTTTGCAGACTTCGGATGCGTCCGCTACAAGAGTTACTCGACACCCGCTGGATTCAGGCGGCGGGCAGCTTCGAAGACAGGATCCCGCTCGACGAGGAGTTCCGTCGAGCGATTCTATGGTGGGGTGCCCGTGCGCACCTCGCGGCAGGCATGGACTTTCAGGCCCCGGCGTATCGGGAAACGGTAACGACGGACGCCTCCCTGGAGGGATGGGGGGCCCACGCCGGAGATCTCCACGCAAGAGGCCTCTGGCTCCCGGAGGAGAGGTCTCTCCACATCAACATCCTGTAGTTACGAGCCGTGTTCTGGGCACTCAGATCGTTCCTTCCGTCCCTCAAGGACAAAGTGGTGAGGATCTTCACCGACAACACCACCACAATGTTCTACATCCGGAAGCAGGGAGGCACCAGATCCCCAGCCCTATCCAAGGAGTCCCAGGATCTGTGGCACTGGGCCGTCGCCCAGGGAATGTTTCTGGTTCCCTTCCACCTGGCTGGAATAAAAAACACCATCGCCGACTCACTCAACAGGGAGCTGCCCTCGTGCCACGAGTGGGAACTACGCCAGGTACAGGTGGATCGGCTCTTTCAACGGTGGGGCAAACCCCATATCGACCTGTTCACGACGGCGACGAGCTCCAAGTGCCAGAGGTTCGCCAGCAGGTTCGCACAACCGAGGAGCATGGGCGATGCTTTCTCGTTCCCTTGGGACGGCCTGTTCCTGTACGCGTTCCCTCCGTTGCTGTTGCTGCTCCGTCTCATCAACCAGCTCAAGAGGTCCAGGTGCAGGATGATCCTCGTCGCACCGGCGTGGCCGAGACAGATCTGGTTCCTGGACCTTCTGGACTTGTCAGCGTCCCCACCTATCACGCTGGCGGAGATGCCATTCTTCATCACGACCCGGAGTTGCTGAACTTGCAGGCTTGACTCCTGCAGCACTAGAGTTTGGAGGATACGATATCCCGGCTGACTGCAGAGAAGTTCTTGCAAAACCCAGGGCGTCCTCAACTCTCAAATGCTATGGGCATAAGTGGAAGAGGTTCTGTCTGGTGCCGTGCACAGAAGATTAACCGTCTGCGGATTATGGCCCCTCAAGTATTGCCATACCTACTGTCGCTGGCCAAAGCTGGACTGGCTCACGCCTCCATCAAGATACATCTGGCTGCCATCTACCGATACACCAGAACTACAGGACGGGCGTCCTTGTGGTCTCATAGCCTGGTGAAGGAATTTATGAAGGGACTATTCCGATTGTTCCCGCCGGTGAAGGCCCCTGCCCCGGTGTGGGAGCTCAACCTGGTGCTGACCAGGCTCATGGGGGGCCCCATTCGAGCCTATGCATTTGGCGCTGTTGAAGTTCCTGTCGTGGAAGACAGCATTTCCCGTGGCCATCACCTCCACACGACGAGTGGGAGAGATCCAGGCCCTATCTTGCAAGCCTCCATACTTGACTTTTCACAACACGAGGGTGGTGCTGAGGACGCACCCCTCCTTTATGCCCAAGGTGCCGCCTGGACTACCACCTCAACGTACCCTTGGTGTTGCCAGTTTTCTTCATGTCGCCTTCGTCTCCGGCCGAGAGGACTTTGCACTCGCTGGATGTAGCTAGAGCGCTGAAGTTCTACGTGGACCGTACAAAGAGTTTTCGGTAAGACATCACAGCTGTTTGTGAACTTTGGACCTGTGAATCAAGGGAAGGCTCTCTCGAAGGCTTCCATTTGCAGATGGCTCTCCGGCTGCATCATGCACTGTCACCGGTTGGCAAACCGACCGCTGCCCGGCCGTCCGAGAGCCCATTCGACCAGAGCGATCGCTGCTACCACGGCGTTCCTGTCTGGTGTGCCCCTGCTGGACATCTGCAGGGCTGCTACGTGGAGGTCGACGCACACCTTCACAAGATTCTACTGCGTCGATCGGGACTCCAGGGAGGAGTCCAGGGTCGGCCAAGCAGTGCTGCGCAACCTGTTGGCTTAAGGTGAGCCTTGTGAGGAGTTAAGAGATGCTTAATGTTGAGTTGTTGTATTGCTTAATGTTGAGCCTGTTCCACCTCCCGTGGTTGTGCATGTGTATACTGCTATGTATTCTTATATTCATGAGCATGTGAATCCATGCCAGACCCCATGCTGGAGAAGGAACAAGTTACTTACCTGTAACTGTTGATCTCCAGCATGGGTCTGGCATGGATTCACATGCGAACCCTCCCTCCTTCCCCTCTGCGGCTTCACTTGGTCATACTGCCACTTTACCTGCTACCAAATCTGAGGATGGCTGCCAGGGGAGCGGCTTAGGTAGAGGGCAGTCATTGGCTGGGGGCAGTATGACCCAGAGATCAGTGATTGGTTACTACTAGGAAAGAGAGATCAGAAACTAAACTGATACTGATTTTTTCTTTACCGAGGATTCCCGGCCTGACGGACGATGGGGAATATGCATGAGCATGTGAATCCATGCCAGACCCATGCTGGAGAACAACAGTTACAAGTAAGTAACTTGTTCATCACTCTGATCAAGTGAACCCGAGAAAGGGAGGTTCACAGTGAACTGGTAAGAATTGTACGAAAACCATAGAGGAACACTTTGTTGAAAGCCATAGTAAACCCGGCGGAGGGAGGACAACAGTCAAGAGGGGTCCGAGCCCGAGCAAGGCAGACCCAGGGGTGAAGCCATTGCCCAAAGTCCATTAAAAAGGAACTGTTATTGATTTTTGGAATATGTTTTGTGAAGGGTCAGCGCCCAGAAGAGGGGGACCAGGGGTGAATCCATCACCCAAAGAAAACGTGAAGAAGAACTTTGTGTTTTATTTTACTGATCCTCAAAGGCAAGAGACTTTTGTTGAAAAGAGATTTAGCCGTCGAGGCTTCTGAGAAGTTGAAACCGGAACTGTCTTTTCATGCTGGGGAAGCTTGAGTGTACTGTGCTCCAATATCCCACTTGTGCTCAAAACGTGGAGAAGGGAGATGCAAGCTACCGCATCCTGAGGTATTATTTGAGAACACTTCTTTCTTTTCTTGAAAACTATCCTACACCCTTTGTATTAGTTGTAAGGTTTGGCAATAGGTTTCTTAGTATACACCCTTTTTATTTGACACAACCCCACTAGGACTGCCTTATTTTCATTTGATGGTCGACAGTTGCTCCCATCTTAGATTTAGGTTTAGATTAGGCATTTTTCCAACCTGCATACAGTTTAATAACCACCCTTGAACTGTGATCACTTGTATCTGTCTTTTCTATTGCCACCATGAGTTTCCTACACATCCCTCATCATAAATGCATCCTGATTATGTCATATGCCGTAGGATTTGTGCAGCCACAGCAAACAAGGGTAGCTCAGCACCCAGAGCCCGAGGATGCACAGACCTATGCACCACAGCCAGTTGTACCAGCGCAGGCACCCATACAATTGTGGGATAAGAATTATTTACCCCAAGGTACGGTGGCGCACTATACCACAGCGAGTGTTTTTGGGGCAATCCTTTCTTTCTCCTGGGTACGAGCACATACCCCATCTAGGACAGCCCACAGAGAGCTCTGACGTGTCGTGTCCTGTCAGTCACTGCCGATACGGGAGGAACCACAGGTAGGTGTGACAATAGGAGACCGTACATTTACTTTCATGGTTGATACAGGGGCAACTAAATCTTGCACCAAGGAAGGTAGGTTCCCCTAGCAGGAAAGCTGATGGATATGCAGGGATTCTCTCAGGCTATTTTGTCAGTTCCTTACACAGAGGCTCGGTATCCAATGAAAAAATCAAAAAAGAAATTGGACGCGAGGACATTCCGAATTCGGCACTGCAAAAAAGAACATAAAAAAGAAAAATTTGAGTAAGGGGAGCAGTTGTTGCGGGGGTGTCCCCCGTTCGCCTTACTCAACATTAATGGAGTTCGGGGGTGGTGGAACAAGCAGGGTACAAATAAAGTTTTTTTTTTTTAAAGAAAAAAAAGCACCCTGCAGCGATGTTCTCCCTCTCAATGGGGAGGCGGAACCCGCGTCACAGGGAAACAGCTGCGCAGAGGAACAGCAGGTAACTGAGCCGCAGGGGTACGTTTGGATGTTAGGAGGGTGGGGGGGATAGAGGGTGGGGGTGATGTACGGGATTATTTAATTACGGGTATTTCGAATTCGTCATTTTTGAATCCTAAATGTTTGTATATAATCGCGTACATCCAGAGGCTCCACCTGTTACTGTAGGTATGCAGGATGTGTCGGCTCCTTTGTTGTATTGTGTAGATACCCCAGTAAATCTCTTGTCAGAGATCTCTTGAGCAAACTGCATATAACAATCTCGTTTTTTGAGAAAGGTATTGTATGTTCGACACCAGATTTGTATCTTGCTAGCAAAACACAAGAGGTGATGGCTGGAAGGTTTGGAATGAATCTTAACCTCTGGCATTGCTTTGGGCAACTCTCCAGAGCAGTTATTCATCTGCCAAGCCATTACAGAAGGGGAAAGACCATATGCAAATGAGGCTTGGTCCCACTCCAAAAGGGTCAGTCTAGCCTGAACTGCTAGGTTTCATTCCTTCTGCACAAGACCACGAGCATCCCCAGACATATTTCTTCCTTGTTGGGCTTTATCCATGAGGAGTAGCTTTGGTCTGTAGGCCAAGCAAGCACAGGACCCACCTCTGGGCATACCAGTCCCACTCGGGGTGACGATAGCAAAACACAAGAGGTGATTGCTGGAAGGTTTAGAATTAATCTTGCCCTCGAGCATTGCTCTGGGCAATCCTCCAGACCATCATTCCTCGTTTCTTGCTAGGACAATGGCACTTTTGCAAGCATGTTTCAGCAATAGCACAGTAAGAGGGGTGCCTGCACACCCAGATCTGTTCCTTTATAGGGTGACAGTAGTGCTAGGATGGGTGCCTGGGATCAGAGAGAGAGTACTGTGTGTGACTGCTGAGTTTCTATTTCATCCTGCTGTTTCTGTAAGGAAAATCACCAGGTACTTTCATTACTTTGAAAGAGAATGTTATGTGTATTTGTCTGTTACTTCATTTTCTCTTTTTGTTTGTGTTACAGAAATTGTGCGGGTGGGGGTTGGAGAGGAATGAAAATGTTAATGTCGTAGATATTGATACAGTCTCATGATGTGCCAGTGTCAAGGTAAAGAAGGGACACTGAACAGCAAAGATTTATCGCAAATGAGGAGGTAGTTTTTGGATGGCATAGTCGATGTGGATTGCCCTGATTCAGAGAATATGTGGTACAATCACATGCGGATGGTGGGAAGGTAGAGGTCTGCAGATTCCTGTTATATCTGTTCCCTCATCTCCCTTCATCCCCCACACTTCTGTCAATCCCAGAATGTTCATTCCAAGTGAGATGCCACCTCAAGTAGCACAATGTTTAGTGCATCTAGCCTTATGCAGAGTACCGGCCCATTTCAAGGACAATCTGTACAAGCTACGGTCCCGCAGGATGAGTGTATTACTGGCCTCCATCTCTTCCTTCAAAAGATTAGCATGTTCTTTTTATGATTTCCTGATCCAATAAAGAAGATCCCATGATTGGGGGGACGGGTGGGTGTTACTTCACAGTAATCCTAGTTTTGCATCATTTCATTAAGGAGCGTCACTAACATGCACTCTTTCCCTTCAAGCCCAGTTATGAAGGGCAATGTTTAGGATAGGTACCACCCCTCACTAGCACTACAAAGAGTAACTCAAGACTTACTACCAGTGTAGTGCATTGTGGAGCTCTCCAAATACTGTCTTATGGTGACAGTTGTTTCCTGCATGTAAACGAGAGATTGATTGCATTTATTGCATCTGCTTTCTTTTGTTTCCATAAATAAAGGGTGGACAAAATACTCTGGTTGGCTTACAGTCTTTATTTCTGAGATGAACTCGGCCTTATTTAGAATTAATTCTAATACATTTGTAAAAAAAAGTATTCTGCAAACTTTGCTCTTACAGAGATGTTCATGTGTTTGATTATAATGAAGCTATCCGGGATGAAGAACAAGGATTGCACAAATGTAACCTAATAGTGGTCGGTTTTTGTTCTGGCTGGGGAGGAAGCATAGCTCAGGGGCAACGTGTTTGTCTTGGAAGCAAGACAACACAGCGCAACACAGGTTTGAATCCTGAGTCTGCGCTTAGAAACCACTTGCTGGTATTAAGCGCATTATAAAAGAACAATTATAATTATATAATTATAAATACTTTTTTTTATTCATCTGTTTCCAAATTAGGTTAGATGAGGCTGCCATTTCTCTTCAGAAGGAAAAGAATATTTATAAAGACATAGAAAATTATCCAACCTGTTTTAAGGTAACTCATGTTTATTCATTCAATGTTTTTCCGAGATATTTTCCTGTGGTTAAAACATGTCTAGATATAAATATACATTGATGTTAATCTAGCCCTCTCAATAGGATGCAAAGGTTATACATTGTGAGGGTATTGCTCATATGTCTTCAATTTGAGGTCTCCTATGGCATTAATGTATCTCTCTCACTGAATGAAGGTGAGCATATTAATGTGAAATCTGGGCACTTAGTTGAAGTATCTCCCTTTTATGAACACCTTTGAAATGCTTTGAGGTATAATGTACAAAGGAATTTTGCACCATCACCTACAGTAAATAATGATGATGTTGTGTATGATGCCCAACAAAGACAAACCGCTCTGGATATTGTATTTAACTTTGAGGTTCCCATAGATGTCTGTGCACAAGCAAGAGGGATCGCAATCATTCACTTTTCTTCAGATTCTGCAGGAAAAGTTTAATTCTGGACTGGGGTGGATAAAGAAGACCCAGTTCTGTATTTCAATCCATTCCACCACTGTGCAGGGTGGTTAAGACATTACATTTGCCAGGAGTTACTTCCACAGACCTGTCAAAGGATTGGCCCTTGTGGTTCGCAGATCAACCCCAACCGTTTGTGCTTATCATCTTCTTTCTTAATCCTGCATCAGAATTATTCTGCAGCCAGGCAGGAACCCAAATGTTTTCCCACAATTATCAATGGTAAAACCCAGGGAATAAAGGGGCCTGGGAATCCAGGGAGGTGTTAATAAGATAAAGACCCAGGTGCCGTGTTAGCTATAATGCCATGTGTCTCCACTTAACATTGAATATAAAGTGACATATCATTTCTTTAAGGCCCTGTGCGTTTTATGTTGAGAGGGCAGGCTTAAAACTGAATGTAGCTTTGGTGCACTAGAATGTATACTGCTTCAGTAATCGTAAGCACCACCAAGTGGAATTCTTTGCTCATGCCAACGCAGATTCAAACAGGTCATAGGGCCTCATTACAGGTCGGGCGGTCCGGAAATAACCCGATCCTTAGTCTAGCAGGCGGGAGGTGGTGTTCCCGCCAGGTCTGACCTGGCGGTTTTACCACCGCCCGCCTGCAGGCGGACGAGGAAACACTGGCACCATCACGAGATGGTGCCCATGTTTCCATGATCCCCATTCCCATTGAGTCCCATAGGACCCATAGGACTCAATGGGAATGGGGATTTACACCATTCCGCCACCGGAATTCCCGGGACACCGGGGTTGTAATGCCCCGGTAATTCTGGGAATCACGGAGGCGGAATGGTAATACGAGTCTGGCGGTAACCAGGTGGTTTTACCGCCTCGGTTACCACCGGACTCGTAATGAGGCCCATAGTGTTGTCTAAAAACACTATTGCCTCATGTGATATCATGCGATAAGCAGCCGATGTGAGCCTTGTCATGAATGAAAACCGAAATTAGCACAGAGGTGTCATCTATTCTTAGGAACCAGTGCAAAATGTAAAACCCCTGCGGTACCTTCTCTAGAAAGCTGCACAAGAAGAGCCATGCATAATGTGTCAGGTAAAGATGGTTTTAACATTGTACCACACCTGCACACACACACGCACACACTTGCACGCACACACACACACTTGCACACACATATAAAGTTGTCTACACATGTTATCTGGATACAATACATTCACAACCCCACACAAGAGGAACTGAATAGAATGGATGTTTGTTTTTAATTCTTGTTTGTTCATGTGACCTTTCTTTGATGCCATACTTGTTTGGATACTGGAGAAAATCGGGTGTTTTGAAATGAATGCATGCGCTGTCTGAAAAGCAACAATTGTTTATCAGTGAAGTAAATTATATCACCTAGATAAAAGCAATAGAAATTTTTAAATGCCTACTTCCTTTTAGAGTGTAATATATATGGGATCCTGGACGTGAATGCTTGTGTGTAAGTCAAGAGAGCGATTCATACAGGCAGGGAAAACACGTTGGATTGACCAATTGTATTTGAGCCTATAACATTGTAGTGATTTCCTTAGTAAAGTCAGAGACTGCTTTAGTTGAAGTTTACTTTATACTTTTAAATACATTTCGAATTTTGATAAACTCATTGTCTATTGCCCAGAATTGTGGCGACAGACAGTATATCCGGGGACATGAGATTAGACATGTTGCCCTATTTGAATGTGTAAATTAATACCAAAAAGTATTTGACAATGAGGAGATGGTGTTTTTAGAGTGTCTACTTTATCTTTAGGAGACACATATTTTAATACCTTTCTTGCCATATTTTAAATGCTCTGACATTCTATTATTTATTGTATGCCTACCTTTTAAATCTCTCTTGAATCCTCTGTCAGCTAGGGTTTCGATTTGATTATGTGGCATAGTCCAGTCCCCCATTAGGGATGTATATCCTTCTTCTCCTTCCTTGCTCATTAAGCTGACTCCGCAAATGCTGATAAGTTAGCATCATTTACATCCAAACCATGAATGCGAGCATGTGTAAACATCTTTTAGAGAGGTTTTTCCAGCTGCTGCCCATCTGCCCTATGGGTACCTGACTTCATAGAGAATGTTGGCATAGCTTCATTTTTTACCCTAAACACACGTCTCCCTAGCTTTACCATGGATGATGCCACAGATTATAAATGCAGACCGAACAATCGATTTACCAGAAATGTGTTTCTTGTTATTGTATAAAAAATATGCTGGGGTCGTTCTCCCTAATTCTCTGGAAATTGTTTTCTATTTTCTGTTTATTTTTGAAACTATTTACATTCACTGTCTATAGCAGACATAGTCTGGTATGTATAGCAGACATTACAAACTAACATTACCTCCCTGGATGATGAATTTTTCAGGTACATAGAATAAGGCATGCCTTTATGCTGTAGAGAACTTTATATGGTACTGTGACGAATCAATCACGATTCCTCCCAGAAACCTGGTCTGGAACCCTTCCCATGTGACCAGGGAAAGGCCAACGCTTCCTGACCCTGGGAGTGGTGTACTGCGGGAGGATCACATGGGGGTGGGGGCAGACTAGGGAGACTGGGAAACCCACCTGTTTAACTTTCCCTGTAATCCCACACTTTTGATGGCTGTTTGCCAAATTGCAGATATTAAAAGAACTAACTTTGTTGTTGGGGAGTGCCATCATCCCATAAGTACTGGGATGAGGTAGAGGGCTGAAGAGGTGTGTTGTAGCAGTAGTCGGCATAACATCCCACACCTGAAGGAACCTGGGAGGCATAAAAGGTCACTTTAGGTTCATGCAATCAGAGGGAGCTGGAACTGTGACTGGAGTATGTGCTGTAGCAGTAGAAGCAGAAAGAAGGAGGCACAGCGTTGGCAAACCAAGCAGAAGTGGTAGAACGTTAGGGACACTGGAACGTGGATGCAGCAGATTTCACCTGCTTGTTCTGAGATTGTCCTGTTTCCCCAAACTCTGAAGTGCAGATGCTGTGCAGCGGAAGACAGTCTTTTTCTATGTGAGCCGATTGCTGTGCAGGGAACATGTCGGAGACCAAGGCGAGGAGCTATTGTCAAGCTGTTGGTCTCAGGAGCAAGAGGTGCTCTTTAAATGAGTGGCCAGACCGGAGACTCCTTCAACAAGGAGGGGTGTGGGTCCCTGTGATGCCGAAAGCAGTAGAAGTTGTGGCAGAGGTCATGTAAGTTGTGCGACCTGCAGAACAAGGATTACAGAAGCTGGCGAGTGAAACCTGCCGTTCTGATTTCCTTGTGCGAGCACTGCCGGCCATACTATCCAGTTTCCTATTCACTCGAGTATAGTTATAAGCAAGCTGAAGTTGTCCGATAATTCCTTTTACTCGCATGAAAAGCAAACTTTGCAAATGACCATTGTTAAACCCTTAAAGACTGTAAACCTTATGAAGAAGTGGTCGCGTGTCTCTCGTTAAGGAGAGGAAACGTTGCGAAGACCATTGCTGAATATCTAACATTGACAAGACTATTGTTCAAACCTTTGAAAACTACCTATACAAGTGGTTGTGTGTGCCTAATTATGCTTTCGAAAGGAAGACTGTACTCTATTCTTACTTTCATGCGGGCATGCATTTTCTATACAAGAAGTTAAGCAGAAAAGCATTGTATCTTTGTAGAGAAGAGCAAGCATTGTCCAAGTCAAGAGCCTCCCCATATTAAGAGTGAGAAATGCCTTTTCCATAGGCAAAAAGCTATTTAACTATTACTGTAAACCTAATAACAGTTCAACATTGCCTAATATACAAGTGTGCAAGCATTACCTGATAACAAAAGAGTGACACCAAGGTTTCTGGATAATTACTGGGCTAATAGTTTGCAAATAGGTGAAGGCAAAGTTGGGGAAGGGAAACTTGCTGTTGATGAACATTATTTAAAGTTGTTGTTGTAACAGACAAGAGAGGCAAAGAGGCTGGCCCTTTTGAAGAGCGGTTTTCAGAGGAAGAGTGCCTTGCCTACTTGAAGAGGTTGAAGTATTGGAATTGAATCTTGTCAAAAACTGTCTTAAAGCCCAAAGTACTGAAGCTGTGGTAGTAGTCAGTGGCTTAAACAAATTGGAGTACTGCGAAAAAGAAGAGTGTTCTCATGCTAAATTTGAGTAGAAGTGAAGTTGTTGAAGTAGAGAAAGCAGTACTGTGAAGTCATCCTGACAAATCTACCCACTGTGAATTCTAATCTTCTAACAAATGACATTCTAACTGTTAACCAAGAACTGTTTAACTGACACTCGTGGAAGTTGTATTTCTTTTAAATTGTGGCAAGTCTTCTTGGATTGCTGAAAGTGGTGGCAAAGCATCGTGGCTGGGAATAACATTGGTGCTATTCTGAGGAAGTGGGAAGTCCATATTTCACCAAGGAAAAGAGGTTTGCTATTGTTGGAAATTTGGTTAACAGAACTTAATTTTGACATTGAATCATCAAGAACTGATTTGAGACTGTTTTAAATAAAAGGAGTTCCTTATTTGACCATAAATACACTTTGAATCCTGGGGAAGGGGATTCACCCAGATTGTTCAGAGGCTATCAAGAAACTGTGAATATTGTTTATTTAAATAGTCATATATTTTCTTTGTGTTTTTGTTGTTTAGTGTGAGGGCCAGCCTGCCATTGTTCCCCTTTAGCTTTGGTTAGGGAAATACTCAGCAGAGTATGGACAGTGAGGCAATTTTCTTTGTTTTCCTTTAATAAAATGGGACATGCTAATCATCAAACAGTTGTCTGCCTCACATAGCTGACCCCCTCACAGTACCCACTGATTTCGCTGCAGAATGTACTCCACCACAGTGTGAAAAATGAGAAAGGGAACATACTAAATACTAATACTTTTTTTTTTTACTCACTACACATTGGAGCACTGTCGATGTAACCTTATTTCTCTTCCTTCCAGTTAATTGATTTACTATCAAGCCTGTTCTTCTGTTGTTCAATATGTGTTCTTTCTTTTAAGGTGTGTGTGGGACATTTTGCTTCCATCTTGTTTCTGGTTCAATGTATGTAACGTCCTCCTTTTGCCAGGGTCATGAGCCGCATATCACTGGCTTTAGGTAAACCTTGTGCACACGTTTTTTTTCCGCTGCATTCACACACAGCCTCTGTCACAAGCCAAGACAAACTATATACAGGGCAGTCCCTGTCCCTTGCCCTCCCTCCTTCTCTTCAGGAATCAAACAGTAATCCCTTAATAGCCATCTCCAGCATATGCAGCGGATGGGGCATCAGTGCTGAAAGTGACAGTGAGTATCATCCTCCTGCTTTGCTTTGGATTTGCGTAAGGTGGATTTTGTGGGTGGTAGGAAGTTCTGTTGGTGTTGCGCAGAACGTCGCATCCCCAGTTTCTGGGTTTTCCGAGGGGCATTCTGGGACTTTTTGTTTTTGGCCCTTGGGCACACAGGTATCTGCTAGGCATGCCAATGTGCATAGTGCAAACACCACCTATCCTCCATTCTCCTGTCAGACAAGGTTATTACGGTAATGAAGAGGCCCTCTAAAACTTAGTCTGCTTACTCTAAATCTCGCCTTCCCTGAGGATGCATCAGGCTCAGGCTGAATCGCCTAAAAAGGCAGGACTGATGTATATAGGTCTGAGGCTTGTGGATCTGCTTAGATCACATGCTATGGATAGGCCGACATCTAGTGGTAGTCACGGAGTGTTACATGATTTGTTTTTGAAACTCTAAATGCGCAATCCAGTTATACTATCCCTAGTGTGACGTCTACTGTATCCATGGTCCTTCACGCGTCGCGGTCCCTCACATCATTTTATTCCCACCACCATCGTGGTCCGTCGATAGTTTGCAGAGTTCTTCTGGCTAACGCCTTTAATTAGACAAAGTTTAATTTGAGACTTTCTTGCTATTTTTTTCTACAACCGCCCATCGCCCTCCGCCTTACCAACCGCTTCGGTAGCCTTCAGCGGACGCTACATCGTCGACGACGCTCAACTGTCTCGGCGAACGAAGATTGCGGCCTACATAGGCCTCACCGGGCATCGGCCCTTCACAGTAGGGAGATTGGTGGGAGATCACACACTTGTAAACTTTTAGAGAATGCCTCTTCTGACCTCTTATCTTCCCTTTCATCGCTGCGCTCACTTTTTCCACTTACAGTGGCAAACACTCCATTTAAATGAAGCCCTTGCTACAACAGGAAATACCTCTGGAAAAACACGCACAAGGTGTGCAATCACTGTCTGCCAAGGGATCAACCCGAAAAAAACTGCAAGACCTCCAGATGTTTCTGCCCCAAAGGACCATCGAACCAAACGCTGGGCTGCCCATGCCATGCAGGCTAGTGCCTCCATAGACGTGGCTGGGGAATCCAGTGAGGGTAGCATTGACGTCCTTAGTGACACTGGAGACGATCAGGGCTCAATGTAATTCCATGTGCAGACCCCTGGCTCCAACAAGCAGGCCAGCAGTCCTGTGACAGAGAAATCACCCGGCGGCTCAGACACCCACACTTCACGCCACACTAAACACACACCTCCCGGTCGACCGCGTAGACCCACGCAGTGTCGTAGAAAGGGTCCGCAAAGTCATCCCTGTCCTCTGGGCCATCGTGCTTCGCTGCATGACAGGCCTCCCGAACAGGTGCCGAAAGCCTAAAAAAGAACTGCTTTCACACTCTGAAGGACATGCGTCGAAAGGCGCCTTGGCGCCCCATGCATCCACGTCCAAAAGGAAGGAACATATTAAAAAACACGTCCCAGTTACACTTTTAAATTCAAAATCATCAAAAACTGCAACATTTCGACACCCCTACCATCCACCCCTCTACCTCACTTTCTCCCTCTGAAGATAACATTTCAAGGGCCATGCATCACAAGGACCCTACACCCTTGCAACAAACCCCTACCCCCTCAGTTTTCCAAGATCAACTGAGTGGACCCCAGAGAGCTTTGACAGGGTTATGAGGAGAATGTCCTGCTTTGTGGACTTCATGGACCGGCACCCTGAGGAACTCCAGAACCTTGAGGGCTCTACACAGAAAGGAGTGGCTAGGGATGGACCACCTGCTAAAAGGCCACCTCTGGACATTTCATAGCCCAGCACTTCGACCCAAACCCAGACCACCTCACAGTACCTTGACCCCTCGCAGGATCTTTATATTATAGACCTCTCGGGTTCTCAGGATCCTGGATCTTGGGGAGGTCAAGGGGACCATTATGGCCAGGGCCAAAATTATGACGATGAGGACATCTATGTCATCCAGTCACCAGACCATGAAGCTCAGCCGGCGGCTGACTCTCCATTTGACAGTCAGCTCCAGTATAATGAGCTACTTCTCAGGGCCGTACAGCATTTTAAAATAGACATCCAGGAGCACCAACTTGAAAAGGATTTTGTGGGGGACATTGTTGGAGACAAGAAATCCACCACACCATTTATCCCCTTCCTACAGTCTATCCAAAGGCGTATTCGGCCTTCTATTCTTACACCAAACCTTACAAGGGGCGGTCAACCCCTCACATCGAGAAAATATTAAGACCGGCACCCACCGACCCGCTGTACATCAGAGGTCAGCTTAAACCCGATTCCTTCACCACTTCAAGGAAAAGGGCGTGCCCACCTCTAGCCCCTGCGCAGGCCCCGCCTGATAAAGAAAGCAAAAAGATCTATACTTTTGTCAGAAAAGTGGCTTACTCGGCTGCCTACCAAACTATAATAGCCAACAATACCAACCTCCTGGCTAGCTATGGTTGCCATAAGTCGGACGAGCTGGAACAACAAATTTCTGCAGTCCCAGAGCCTCTTAAGTCACATCTTCTAAAAACTGTGTCAGAAGGCAAGCAGGTGGCTAACTGCATTTTAAAAAACAACCTAGATGCTGCTAACAATGCAGGCTGCATCATAGCAGAGGGCACAATTAATCAAATGCCATGTTTAGCTAAGGCAGTCAGGGTTCGAACTAGAGACACAGGCCATGTTGCTCAACATGCCCATTGAACCTAATGCCCTGTATAGTAAGACAGTCAAAGATGTCCTGAAAACTGCCAAAGAGGAATATGACACCCTAAAATCTCTTGGACAAGGTCTTTTAACACTAGATGGTTCTGTGTCCAGGGCCCACAACGCACCTCGGGTTACAATCAAGGCAGCCAGTCGCCATTGTGAGCCACCTCAGAGGGACAGTCCTCCTCCTCCAACTTTCAAAGAGACTACAAAAGGTCTAGGACCAGGGGTAGAGGCTCTTCTGCCAGAGGCTCCACTCCACTCAAGCAATGACGCCCCACTCCAGGTTCCCTCCCATGCCACTCCACGAGGTTGCATGTCACAATTCACCCACGCATGGGAGGGGATAACTTTAGAAAAGTGGGCGTTATCCACTGTGACGGGCATATACTGTATATATCTTCTGCAAAGATCATCCAACCACCCGCCAAGATGCAGAAAAATGACACCAGAGGAAAGGCGCATTTACTGGAGGAGGTGAAAGCCCTGCTGGAAAAGGACGCAATGGAAACCGTCCTAGCAAACCTGGTAAACAAGGGTATTTATTGAACTTACTTCCTTATGCCAAAGAAAGACCAAACAGTGCGCCTGGTACTAGACCTGCGCCCAGCAAACACTTATGCCAAGTCTAAAAAATTTCGAATGACAAAGCTTCAGGAAGTAATTCCTCCCTTAAAACAGGGATTAAGTGGCAGCATTGGATATGGAAGATGCGCTCTTCATATTTCAATGTTCACAGTGCACAGAAAGTATCTACGCTTTCAAATAGCAGGAGAACACTACCAACTCAAGGTGCTCCCTTTCAGCATAGCCTCAGCACCAAGGGTATTCACAAAAGTACTAGCAGTGGTAGCGGCGAACCTATGCAGAGAGTCAATCCCAGTGTACCCTTCTATGGACGAATGCAAATTTGAGGGGACTCCCCTGTTATCATCCAGAGACAACACCCAAAGAACAATCCACCTTCTCTTCCAATTGGGATTCTCCATCAACGAGAAAAAAATCAATTCCTGGGAGCAATCATAAAGACACAGGAGGGGCTAGTCTTCCCCTCATATGAAAGATTTAAGAACTTGATGTTGCAAATACCTCACTATCTAGCTGGTTGCCAAATAACCCTACGCAAGGCCACACGCCTGCTCGGGATGATGGCCTAATGCATTTACATAGTTCCACACTTTCGGCTATGCATACGCCCAGTGCAATAGTGGTTAGCAAAACAATGGTCTCAGACAAGCGGTCAGTGGGACGATCTAGTGGTTGTTTCGCTAACCCTACTACAGGATCTTTTCTGGTGGTCCAAGGTCATTTTGTTAAAAGGAAAACCTTTTTGCAATCCATCAGTTCAAGCGATATTAACTGCAGATACCTAACTCTCCGGATGGGGAGCACATTACCTTCATCGCACAGTTCGCGGTCAGTGGGCACACACCACAGCCCAAAACCACATCAACCTTCTAGAACATCTGGCAATTCTCAAGGCTCTGCAAGCTTTTCAGCAGCATCTAGTAGGTCAGACAGTGCAAGTCCTCACAGACAGCACCACTCCGATTTCTTTTTTTAAATGTTTTTATTTAAACAAGCAGAGAGGCACAGACTCTCCAAGTCTGCCCAGGCTATACCAAAAAATGTGGAAGTGGGCACTGAAGCGGAACATGTTCTTAGTCTCAACACGTTCCAGGGGAACTCAGTGCTCTAGCAGACACTCTGAGCAGCAATCCTCTACCCGAGTGGCACGAGTGGCAAATCAACAGAGACGATCTAGACAAAATATTCTCCCTGTGGGCTTATACTCCTTTAGACTTGTTAGCCACGAGCCAAAACGCACAATGGCCATCCAGGTTTCCTCAACCAGAGTACAAGGGGAATTCCCTATGGATGAGCTGGTCAGGGGGATTTTGCTTACGCTCCCCCCACCCCTCCCGCCGATACAACTCCTCACCAGTATAGTGCACAAGATGCATCAGTAACAAGCCACGCCAATCCTGATAGCTCACGCAAGACAACCATGGTTTCCACACCTGCTCAAACTGGCGATGTGCAAACCAATCAAACTCCCGTGCCCCTCCAGCATGCTGTCCCAGCACGAGGGGACGACACTCCATCCACATCCTCACTCTATGAACTTGGCCGCCTAGCTCCTGGAGTCTTGAGTTTGAGCACTTAAACCTTCCTCAAAGGTGTATGGATATCCTAAAGAAGGCACAGAAACCCAACACCAGACACTGTTACTTCAACAAGTGGAAAAGGTTTGTGGTGTGGTGCAGGTCACAATCCTTAAATCCAATTGAATGTTCACCATCCAACATTCTACACTGCATGCTTTATCTACTAGTCTCTGGCCTAGTATTTAACTCCATCAAGGTACACCTAGCGGCCCTGCTCGCGTACAGGACTTCACAGAACAAAATGTATTGGTGGAAAGTTCCTGTTATCAAAGCGTTCATGGAGGGAGTAAAGAGACTAAACCTCCCAATTTCTAAACCTCCACCAGGTAGAGCCTTAATGGTGTGCTCTCATAGCTCATGACCTATGCACAATGCCATCCTAAAACACTTAACCTACAAAACCGCCTTTCTGGTAGCCATCACCTCGATAAAATGGGTTAGTGAGTTACAGGTATTATCTTTACTAGACCCTTTCTTTGTAATCCACAAAGACAAGGTGGCCCTTGGAACACATCCTAGGTTTTCACCATAATTCATATCCAAGTTCCATGTCAACCAATCCATTGAACTACCTACTTTTTTCCAAAATCCATCTAACTCAGCTGAAAGAAGCCTCCATACATTCGATGTAAGGATGGTGGTCTTGTACTACGTAATCAAAACAAAACCTTTAAGGGAAAACAGACCAGCTCTTGGTTTGCATAGCACCTGGTTGGGAAGGTGATCCCGTTTCAAAGAACACCATCTCCAGATGGATAGTCAAGTGCATATAGATGTGCTATTCACTATCAAAGAAGACCCTACCTTTCACACCAAGAGCTCACTCTACCACGGGTACAGGAGCTACTTTAGCATTTATCGCAAACGTCCCTTTAGACGCTATTTGCAAAGCAGCTACTTGGAGTTCCATAGATACCTTTACTCGGCATTACTGCATTAACACACATTCTAAAGCAAATTCACAGGTGGTAAAACATCTATTGGCTACTGTACCTTCTCACAACCCACCTACTGCTCGCTAATATCTGCATAGCATGTGCTCTAAGCAGATCCACAAGCCTAAGAAGCCATACGTTACTCAATGTAATCATATTTCTGATGCTTGTATATGCTTAGATTCACATGCACCCACCCTTCCTCACCTTCTCGAGTCGAAGGTGCATAGATGCTTCATGCTCTATCGCTAATTTTCTGCTTTATTACATCTGTACTCTGGCTATACCAGTGCCAGCATCCCTCCAGGGAAGGCCAGCCGAACTGTCACCATTGTGCCACTGGCGCTCCAATTGGCACCCATCGTGGACTATTTGGGACTCATTTGTTTCCGTAATACCCCCTGGACAACACCTATTCATATTATTGTCTTTACTTTCCGTTTGCAAGGCTTTGGAACTTTATTTACTTTTACAAGCTACATGTCCCATAATGCACCTTGTGGCAGTTCCCATTTCCTGGCTATTCCTATGCAGCAGTTCTAGCACTACAATCCCCAGAAGCCTTAGAGAGCAGTGCAGCTTTCGCTTTGCCAGGACTAGAGAGGGCGGAGGCCAATTACATTCAGGTGTGCTGCTCCAGGTGCTGCTAATTAGCGTACTTCAGAACAGGGCAGCTCAGTATTTAAGCAACTGCCTGCAGGAGCACAGGTCTCTTGCATTGAGCCTTCTACCAGCCCTTTGTTGCCTTATTCCTTGAAATTTGCTGTGTCCTGTGGTTTCCAGTTCCTGCTCTTGTTCCTGAGCCCTGTGCTTCATGCCTTGCAGTCCGGCTTCTCTGCCTTCTCTCCCCTGGCGTTTGCCTGCACCTCTGTGCTTCCCATTCTGCAGCCCTGTTTCCTTGTTTGCAGCCTTCTGTTCCCTGGCTACAGCCCCTTGCTCTTTCTTGTTTGAAGCCCTCTGTTCCCTGGCTATTGCTCCCTTGCTCTCTTCCTTGCCTGCAGCCCTCTGTTCATGATTCCTGTCTTTGACTTCGTTGAGTCTTCAGTCCTCCCCTTTGGTTATCCACTTCAGTTGTACTGTTTCCTTAATTTCCCTCTGCTAGCTTTCTCTTGTCTTTCCAGCCCTGAGTTACCGTTCTTGATTCCTGTGTACTGTTTTCCGGTTGCCGTTCCCTGCATTTAGATACTAGTTTCTGCCCTCCCTTCCAGTTCTCTGTCCTGAACCTTGCTCTCTTTAACTTCCTTTTCCCTGGATATTTATGTTCTTGTCTTCACTTGTGTTTTATGCATTTCCTATGTACAGAGTTTGACTGGTGGATTTCCAGCAGGCAATTTCTGCCCCTTCCCTTGTCGCGTTTCAGTGTTGTTCTTCGTGTCATTGTTTACAGTGTACTGGTTCCTGTTTAGGGAAGCAGTCATTGTTCGGTTCCTGCTGGACCTGTACAGGCTTCAGTCTTGTGAGTACTGTTACCTTGTTCGTGCCTTAGGGTTCAGATACAGCCACCCACTGCAGTTTCTCCTAGCCATGAGCATTCATGGGCCCCTGTAATAGCAATCTGTTCAGAATGCTGGAGTTTCACAAGTTCCGTGGAACACTCTTTCCCCATTCTGCGTACACCCCAAGAGGGAACCCAACGTGTTTGTTATCTTTGTATTCCCTGACCCTTTTTGTTCACAGCCTCTGTTGCCTATCCTTTCTTGTCTGCAGGACTCCTTGTAATCCAGCTTCTGGTGTGCCTTTCTCCCTTTGGTTTAGTGGGCACGCCTCTACCCTCAGGCACCTCCTGACAGAATGCAAGAGCATTCTGCTTCCCCAGTAAGGGTAGGAACATTTAATTCTAAGGTATCTGAATCCCTGCAAAATAAACCCATGCCTAAGACTGTAGGTTCACGCACCTTTGCTAAGAGAACTGCTAATCTTAGGGAGTTATATATTCAAGAAAATTACTTTTTGCGTGATGCTTATTACACACACTGGCTCAGTGATCCAACAATGTTAGATTACAATGACATATGTGATTACGACCCTGAGCTACTATCTACAGAGGAATTGCAAGATGAAAACCACTTTTTACAGACATTAATAGCACAGCCCATGGGAAATTCCCATAATAGCTTTAATGCTGCCAATGCACACATCAAGTCAGAACCTTATGCCAATTCTGTACTTACCTCTCAGAGCCTGCGTTCCACTGAGCCTCTCCCAGAGCACACTACTCCCCATTTGAATCTACTTGAATCCCCGTCTCCAGGCGCTTCTTTTACCTCAAAGTATACCACAGCAATACATTAATGGGATCCCTGTTGCCAAAGTAATTTGCTCTAGATCAGCATGCACGCACTGATTCAATAGGTCCTGACACTGTGTTCTGAGATTAGTGCTGCTGGTCCTGTGTACAAAAGACCAATACAGGTCATAGGATTTCTTAATGCTTCCCTGAAAACTACTAACCACAGTAACACAAAGGTTAGTCTTCACATTTCAACACCCTCCTCTTCTGCCACACCAGAGTCTGATATTGTAGGTCTGGAAGATGTCACAGGAACACACCAGTTAGAGAAACAGCTTGTGTGCCTTAGAAGACAAACTGAAGACCTCTATGATGAGTTTGTCTACTTGCATAACAGGACTTGCTTTTGACTCCCTTCTCCCTGGTGACTGCAGGATCATCTCTAAGCCTTGCCCTAACCCTTCTAGCACCGGGGTTGCCCTGATCTTCCCTGAGCAAGCCCCCTCTTCCCTTGTACTCATCCAGCCATCCTCTTCCTTTGAGAGGCTGGTCTGCAAGCTGGTCATCTCTCCTACCTCCTCCCTGACCATTGCCACTATCTATAGGCCACCTGACTCCATCACCCTGTTCCTCTCTGAATGAGCTGAATTCTCCTCCTCTCTCCTGAGATTGTGCTCTAAACTCTTCCTCCTCCTACTGGGTGACTTCAACATCCACCTTGACTCTCATGCAAGGCCTCCACTCTCTTCCGTGACCTCTGCACATCGCTCTCCCTCTCCCTTCTCCCCTCTGGTCCTACCCACTCACCTGGACACACTCTTGATGCCTTTATTCACACAGATCTTTCACTCTCCACCCACTCGCCACCCCACCCTCCTTTCCTCCTACCTGGGCCCTCTCAACCCTTTGACCGCACCTCCTCCAGCTCTGCCAACCTCATTCACGGACATCCGCCTGATGAAACGAGTGTCAGTGGCTGCCTTTGCATTCACCTTCATCCCACCCTCTTCTCCCACTGCAGACTCTACCTCCGACTCTCTGCTCAACAACCTCCATCTCGCCATCTCAAACACTCTTGACATTCTTGCCCCAGTCATGAGGATCTGCCTGAAACACGCCACAAAGCGTAACACTTGGTATGACTCTGATGTAGCGGACATGAAGTGCAAATGCAGAGCTGCAGAACGGAAGTGGCAGACCACATGCTCATCCTCTGATAAACTGGCTTGTCGCCTTCTCCAAAGGCAATATCGTCTCACCATTAATTCTAAGAAGAGGGCCCACATGCAGGCCTGTGTCTCTGGAGCATCCAGCAACACGACTGAACTCTTCAAAATCTGCAAGGAACTAGGCAATCCTCTGCAGTTTCCACTTCACCTCCTCCCTCTCAGGCTCTCTGCACTGGCCACCCACTTCACTAAAAAAAAACTCGGGACATCCTGAGCACTCTTTCTTCCCCACCGCTCTAACCTCTCCCCCTGACTCCTTAGCGTCTATCTCACTCTGATTGCTCACCTTATCTCCACCTTCTCTCCTCACTTCCAGTGTTATGCAGATGACACCCAACTCTTCTTCAAACCTCCCTCTGTTGCTCTCCCTACTTACTATCTGCTTTACAGTCTTGGTGTGCCTCCAATGATCTCTGCCTCAGTGCCATCAAGACTGAGATCCTTCCTACGGGGACTCCCACTCCCCCTTTCCTCACTTCACTCTGGCCACCCTCCATGGGCTCTCCTCCTTCCCCTGCATCTGAAGCCAGAAACCTTGGAGCATTTTCGACTCCTCTCTCTCTTTCTCCCTCACATCTTGGACCTTGCCAAGAAGGCCCATTTTCAACTCTACCTCCTCAGAGGTATCCTTCCTTTCCTCACTTTTCCCCAGAAGCTCAATGTCTCTACAGCTCTGGTACTCTCCAAGATGCTCTACTGCAACAGCCTCTTCCTTAATATACCCTCTTCATCTCTCTACCTCCTCCAGCTTGTCCAGAATAGGGCTACAAGACTTATCATTGGCCTCAGGCCCAGGGACTGTATCTCTCCAGCCCTAAAATCCCTCCACTGGCTCCTGGTTACTGCAAGGATCAAATTCAAATCCCTCTGCATCATCCATAAGGCTGGCTAGGGCCGTGGACCAATCGATCTACAACTTGCTATCACCAAATACTTTCCTTCCAGAGCTTTTTTTTTTAAATTGGTTTTATTAATTTACAACTAGTCATGACACACAACTGCTCATTATTCTACACCTGCAAACATGCTCAGACTCCCTTACCCCTTGTCCCTCCCCCATACCCCAGCTGCCACATTCCTTGGTGCCGCTCTGCGGGTTCAACCTTTATTAAACCACCCATAATTCAGGGTAATCTTGCATCCTCCTATGGGCCCCAAACCAGTGGGTCCATCCTTGTATGTTCGTACTTATCCTCAAACAGCTTATGAAGCATAGTTCTCCAAGAGTCAATGTCTGTGCTGTTCACTCCCTGATCCAAGTGCAACGCTTCCTGCCACACAGCAGCCTCGCGCCAGTGTCCATTTTGTACCCTCCCTCCAACGTGTCTTGTATTGTTTCATTCCCCTCCATTACTTTAAGCTCTTCTCCCTTGGCTGACAACCGTACTTTTATACCATGCAGTAGGGAAGCGTGTATTAAATGCAGGCCTATGTGTAAGCCTGTTGCGGCAGCTAACGTGTTAAAGTCCCTGAGTTCCCCTTCATACAAGATGTCACCCCATGTGGCCACTCCCACAGGATCCCAGTGCTTCCGCCCGATCAACCTCTGCTGTTGGCTATGAGCATTCAGTGTCACTAAAGGAACTTGGGTGGAATATGGCATAGTGATTCCCATCAGACTACAGGCCCTACACCACCTGCATCTCCCTGATGTGAGTAGGAGGGACGGGTTACTCAAAAATGCATCCGGTAACCAGACTATTTCCTTCAGATAGAATGGGCTGCATGCTGATTTCAACAGGTGAGTGTCTTGGGTCGGCTCGTCCGACAGCCATCCCGCTACAAATTGCAGCTCGCTTGCGACATAATACATTTCAAAATGTGAGATCTGTATCCCTCCTTGGTCATGCATACCTTGCAGTTTAGTCAGGGCTAGTCTGCATCTACCACTGTGCCACAAAAAACTCCTACATAAGGTATCAATATGTTCTTGGGTTTATAAAACGGGATGTTCGTGAAGCAGTGGAGAAGCCTCGGAAGGGCCACCATCTTCAGAAGTGAAGCTTTGCCCATTAATGTAAGGGGAAGCCTTGGCCAGAAATCCATAGATGTTATCAGCCCCCCCAACTGCCTTCAGTGTGTTGTGTGCATGTACATCGCTAGGTTCATGGTATACTTCCACTCCCAGGTAGAAAAACATGTCCCTCGCCCACATAATCAGGAGTACAGGAAGCAATCTCGTTGTCTTGCTACCATATCCTGCCAATGGAAACAGACTCGACTTTTGTGTATTTACTCTAATGCCCGAGAGTTCTGCATAGCGCTCCAGCACTTCTAGTACATATTCTAGGTTAGTACCCGGCGAGGGCGCAATCAGAATGGTAATGCCGAGTCATTACCAGGCCGGGAATCCCTCTGTCAGGATTCCACGGCCTTTGTCCCCGGTGGGAGGCGTGGCAGCCCCTCAGCCAATGAGGATGCTCGAAGCCGGGCCATCCCCGCTCCGAGCCTCCCCACGGCTGAGAGGCTACCTTCCCCCCCCGCTGGGGACAGAGGTAAGGCTTTTTTTCTTTTTTCCTCCCTCCTCCCACCTCTCTACTGCACTCCACTTACCTTCTATGCCCTGGCGGGGGACGATGGCAGCCTCCTGCCATATGGAGACTGGAGTGGGGCCATCCATTCCATCATCCCCCGCCGTGGACCCAGGTACGTTTTTTTTTTTTTTTTTTTCGCCCTCCCAACCGCACTTACCTTCTTTTTTTTCCGGGAGCAGACACGCTGGAAACGCTTCTGGACAAAAAAAAGCTTTTAGTGCCCCTGTCACACAGTTTTTGCGGGCCGGGGTACTAATAGCTATATGCCCCTTGCGGCGGGGGCATTACCGACTCTTGTAATGCCCTGGGGCCTTCGTTATAACTATGGGCCCCGGGGCATTACCTGAGTCGGTAATGCCCCCGCCGCTCGGGGCATATTGCTTTATCAGCTTCAGGGTGCTGTAGGTATAGCAGCATGTCATCGGCATATTGGTATATCAAATGCCACTTGCCCTGAACATTAATCCTTCCTCCTTTAAATTCCTTCTGGAGATACTCAGCTAGTGGTTCTAGCGCTAGGACAAAAAGAATAGGCGACCAAGGACATCCTTGTCTTGTGCCCTTCCTTAATAACGATTGTTCTGAAATTTGGCTACCTGTTTTGACCCTGGCTACTGGTAGGCCATGTAATAATTGGACCCATTTGATATAATTGGGGCTGATCCCAAACTTCTTCAGAGTGATTACCAACTAAGGCCATCTCACTGAATCAAAGCCTTGATTGCTTCAAGTGAAGCCACCACTTACTGGTCCGTACTGTCCTTCGTGTAGTTTATCATATGCTGCAACCTACGCAGGTTGCTTGTAATGTTCCTCCCTGGCACATATCCTGCCTTGTCCGGGTGTATTAGTGTGGCTATTGAGGTTTTTAATCTATTGACCAGCAGCCCAGTTAGTATCTTCCCATCCTGATTTAATAGTGAGAGCGGTCTATATGACTCAAGGTCCCTGTTTGGTTTATTTGGCTTAAGAAGGAATATAATAATAGATACCCTTAGCGATGTCGGGAGGACTCCTAACGTGAATGCCTCATTCAACATGGCCAATAATGAAGGTGTTACCTCTTTAACGTATTCTTTCTAAAATTCGCTAGGCAACCCATCGGTGCCTGACGTTTTGCCTGTAGGGAGTTTCCTGATTGTGGCAACCAATTCTTCAAGGGTTATGGGTGCCTCCAATAATTCAATTGATCTGGCGTCTAAGGTTGGAAGTTTTATTTGCATAAGGGCTTCCTCCATATCTGATGCCTTCACTTCCGAGGTATCATCGTACAGGGACTTATAATAATCTGCAAAACTCTTGTTTATCTCGGTTTGTTTTATATGCAACATGCCATCGTCCCCCACCACTGAACCAATCATGTGGCGCTACGTATCATTCTTATACAACCAAAAGAGCAGTCCGCCTGGTTTGTCTCCTTCAGCGTGTTGTTTCGCTACATATTTTAAGTAATTTAGCTTACTTAGCCTGTCCCAATGTTTTATTCACTCATGTTTTAACCTATTGGATTCTGCAGGCCTTTGTATCCCCTACTCATCGTTCCACTTCTTCCAATGCGGCCTCTGACCTCGCCAATTATTTTGTTATTGCGGCCTGAAACCCGCTTATGTTGCATATTGCCAGACCCCTTATCACTACCTTAAATGCCTCCCATAATGTTCCCTCCGACGCTACGCTGCCTGTGTTGTGTGAGAAGTAGTCTACTAAACCCTCTCGAAGATGTTCTCTAAATGCATTAGACCTCAGGGCCTCTTAGCCTCCCCGATGTGATACGGGCTCTTGGAGGGACTACCTGCCATGTGATAGAAGCGGTGTGTGATCCGATAGTACTTTCACTTTGTAATCTGTTTGTGCAATTTCACCCATAGTTTCTACACCTGTGAAAATCTAATCTGGTGTGTAAGTACTGAGTGTCTACGTAGGACGAATATCCTCTGGCCTGCGGGTGAAGGTTACACCGCACGTCTATTAGGTCAAAGGCTTCTGCTAATGGATTGAGTACTTGTTAAGGAGAAATTTCAGAAATGTGCTAATTCCTCTCTACCCCCAGCTCTTTTGCTGGACTCTAGGACTTTAATTATTTGCCTGGAGAGAGTGAGACCCTTTTTCCCACTCTCTCATGTATTTTAATGTGATTTTGAACTCTGTTTCTTTTGGTTGTGGAGTCTGACAAACTCCATAAGCATCATCTTTTTACATTGTGTCACACAGCACCTTCAGTGCAGTGACACAGGGAAGTCTTTTTAGATTTCCCATGGTTTAAATACCTTCTCTTGGATAAACTACTGTTTCCAAGAACAATGAAGTGAAATTGACTTTACTTTTTTCGCCATTTCTTTGTGGAAAGGTCCTTCTTGAGATTTACTCTGCGCACCAAACCGGGTTTGGTCTCTTTGTTTGTTTTGCCTTTGGCGGGATTCACGAGTGAAGCACGGCTCTGGCTTCAGGGTGTCTGGCGGGGGCAGGAAGTGAGGGAAGTGCCCGAAACTCCCTGTGCTTTGTCTCTTAGACGAGAATGCACTCTTAGGTGATTGGCCGGCTGGCTGTCCAGCAAGGATAGCCACCCTGGTGGGTGACTGACAGTTAGGCTGGAATGAATGGGAGAAACCTGCATAAAAGGTGAGGCTTTTTGGCTTGGAAGGCAGAGTCGACCACTGGACGAAGGAATCTGAAGAAGAACTTGAAGAGGACTCCTGATGTAATCCTGGACCGTTGGTTTGCCCAGTGAAGCCCTGCTGCTGCGCTGAAACTCGAATTTCGTTTTGACTAGAAAAGCCCTGCAAGGACGACTTCTCCCCTTGAGTTGGTGGGACCAATCGACTCCAAAGTAAGCCAAATGGACATTGTCTCGGTGCTGGTTCAAATTCTACTGCAGTTGCTGCTAGAACCGAATAGCCAGGGTGAGGAAACCCAGATTGTGTGCGTTGCTTTTATGCTGGCCAGGAGCTCCAGGAAGATCCTCCGGATTCCTAGGAAGCAGGACTGACTGAGCCTGAGCCACCTCAACAGAGTGCTGGACCCCAGATGCAAAGAAGGCCCATCTCCACAGCCAGGAACCGCTGTGTTGCTTTTTGCAGTAGATGCAAGGAGCTGAAACACCGAAGTGCCACTTGTTTGAAGATTGCCGCTTACGGTCGATGACCATCCCATTGCAGTGCAGGAGTCCCACGACTGAGGCCCAGGAACACCAGGATCTGTAGAGCTGCACAGGAACAGAAACCATCTGCTGCACTTTTCTTCAACCTAAAGGTACTGAACAGTCTAAGAGAACTTCTTGTCGTGTAACTGCACTTGTTCTCTGTTGGTGAGACTTGTGGTGGTTGCTCTGTAGAGTTGCTGATGGCTTCTTTACTTCACAAGCCTAAACAGCGTGTGGCCCTGCTTTGAATTCTTGTTTTCTACAAAGACTTCTAAACATTGTGAAAGACTTTTACTCACCTGTAAGAAGTGCTTCAGCTCACCTCGACTTTTGCCCAATTGACTTTGGCCTAGCCTGGCTCCCTGAATGACTCTTCTTCCATCTGACATTGTGTTTTGTCTTCCTTCCAGGTAGGGGTTAACTAACTTTGCATTGGGGGTTACCAAAATTACTTACCTGCTTCAGAATATTTTTGTGATCTCTTGTTCTGTTCTAATAACCTTTTTCCTTTGACAAACTCTTAAGTCTGATTCTAAATGCAAACAGTGGTAGATTAATGTCCACAGTGTCCTAGTTACTAAAGTCACCTGAGGGTGTAGGAAGTGTGTGCCATCCCAAAAGGGTACATACTAATTTTGAAATATTAAGAGTGTATTTTGAAGTGTATTTGTGTGCTACTACTATATTGCCCCCTTCTGAAGAAGGTTTCTCCAGCATGGGGTCTGGCATGGATTCACATGCTCATGAATATTCCCCGTCGTCAGGTTGGGAATCCTCAGTAAAGAAAAATCAGTATCAGTTTTGTTTCTGATCTGTCTTTCGTAGTAGTAACCAATCACTGATCTCTGCGTCATACTGACCACAGCCAATGACTGCCATCTCCCTAAGCCCCGCCTCTGGCAGCCATCTTCAGATTTTTACCGCACGTTCAAGTGTTGGGATCCTCGTGCTATTGCTCTCGAGCGTTAGTGCTTTTTTCGCGCTTTTTCTTAGGAAAATTTTATCTTTTTCGGTCAAAAGAGCCTCAAGCTCCACCGTTTCTTATCCGATCAACGGGGACCCGTGTCGGATTCTTCAACGCCCCTCAAGGGTGAAGATTTCGTCGAGCCACGCTTTTGGAGGACTCCAGAAATTTCTCAGGCCCTTCTCGAGCATGGCCCAGGAGAAGGGAAGCTTGACGCCCGGAAAGCTGTTCAGGGTCTGCCCTGGATGCCAGATTCAGAATGTCTTTGAGGAGGACGAACACTCCCTTTGCCTTTACTGCCTGCATGAAGACAAGACGTGGAGAAGGACTGTGCGTTTTGCGGCGATATGTCGGAGCGGACCATGAAGGACCGCCATCAGCGTCTCGCCAACTGGCTGGAAGGAAGGAGCCCGTCAGGCGAGAAGAAGAAGAAGAAGTCCGAGCGGTCTTCTAAGACCTTTGAGGGCGCCCCGGCGACGGGGGTCCAACAGAAGGCCAAGCACCGCGAGTCCGCTGGCACCGGGAGCGCCGAACGGTCGGGCTCTACGGGCGCCAGGCAGGGCGCACCCTCCCCGGCGCCATCAACCACGAGCCAACGCTCTGGCTCGGGTAAGAGGAAGGCCGAGCACCCGGCGAAGCTCCTGGAGAGACCCCGGTCGTGCTCCAAGGCCCCATCGGAGGGGGAGCGAGGTGGTGACCCTCCCCCCAAGGAGAAGGCGGTGAGCGCACCTAAGGTGGTGAAAGCCTTGATCCATCCGGCCAAGGCCTCTATCGAGAGAGTCGCGGCGGCCCTGGCTCAGCCTGTGGAGGCTACACCAGTGGTGGCGACCTCGGGGCCCAGAATCTCACTGCCACCGCGGAGGGAGTCCTCTTCCATGCCCATCGACAGGACCCCCGTGAAACCTCCGACGGAGAAGAAAAAGGGGGGGCAGGAGGTCGTCGTGGATTCGGCCTCAACCTCTGAGGAGGAGCTGATCGAAGTCTTAGGCCACGGCGCTGGCGTGGAAGACGACCATCCTGTCGGGAGGGACCCTGACGTGGGAGACGACGAGAACGTCGAGGGTGCCGACAGGGCTCCTGATCGCCAGTCAACCAGTGCCGCAAGACAACTCGGCGGCCATTTTGTTGGCTATACAGTCCTTATGCTCGGAGATAAGGACGAGACTGCCGTTACCACCAACGGAGGAACCGCTCCCGATGGGGGACCCGGAGCCAGGCCCTTCTGGGAGCCCCCCTCTTAAGAGAAGAAGGATTCATCCTCCACCTCCTTTTCAACCATCGCGCCCTGCTCAGCCCTCCTCCCCGTCCACGACACGTGGGGATGATACGGGGACTGACACGGCCACGACGGGTCAGACGACGAGGTTTACGACGAGGATCTCCCGTCGTCATCTCCCACCCGGGCTTCCCCGCCCTACGAGATTGGATCGTTCCACGCCATGATCGCCAAGGCATCTGAGCTTTTCCAGCTCTGCCCGGAAGAGAAGAAGAAGGAAGGTTTCCTTTATCAACGGCGCAAGACCAAGAGGAAGACGGTCCTCGCTGTACCTCTACTGGACGATATCTGGGATGAGGGACTCTCCCTCCTCAAGAACCCATCCACAACGCCGGCTAGAAGGGATCGGTACGAGAAGAAGTACCGGGTCCCGGACGCGGCCCACTTGTGCCTTCGGGCACAGACGACCCCGGACTCGGTCGTCTCTGCGGCAGCCAGGAAGAAAGCGGGGGGCGCGGCCTCTACGTCAACCTCCCCGCCGGACGGCGAGGGAAAGAAATTGGACACGATGGGACGCAGAGTCATCTCATCAGCAGCGACGACGAATAAGGCTGCCAACGCCTTGGCTATCGTAGCCCGCTACGACAGGGAGTTGTGGTACAAACTCGCCCCGCTGCAGGACTTCCTACCAGACGACAAGAGGGCGGAGGCCCTAGAGATCTTGCAGGAAGGAGAAGTGGCGTCGGACCACGCCATTACTATAGCGACGGACATCGCCGACACTGGATTTCGCCAGTTGGGCAACGGCGTGTGCCTTAGGCGGCGTGGATGGCTCAAGGCTACTGACTTCCGTCAGGACGTGCAGACCAGAGTCTTGGACATGCCGTTCGACGGGAGCAACCTGTTTGGGAAAACAATGGACGATTCCCTACAAGCCATCAAGGCGGACACGGAGACAGCCCGGGCTCTTGGTGTTCTTCAGCAACGACGGCTGCCCTTTCGGAGCGGCAGAGGTAAACAGGGTGCCTCCAAAGGTTCCAGCGGCAGATTTTCCATCTATCGTCAAGCGGCCCGTTCGTCGTCACAGGAAGCCTACAGGGGACGAGGCAAGTCGGGCGGATGCCGCCGTCGTCGCCAAGGAGGACAAGGCGGCAAAACCTCGTCGAAGCAGGACTGAAGCGGCCGTGGGGTCGGGCCCCCACCGAAGCACCCCGGTGGGAGGCCGGCTGGCGAGCTTCGTCAGCGTGTGGGAGTCCATCTCCACCGACCGTTGGGTGCTGGACGCCCTGGCTCAGGGTAATGCGCTCGAGTTTCTAAAGAGGTGCCCGCGCGTCCCCCCTGTGGCCAGGAAGGAACATCGAGGCCCTCAACTTCTATTGGAGGTAAGGGCGATGCTCACGAAGGGCGCCATCGAGCTCGTCCCAAAGAGGCTTCGGGGCTCCGGAGTTTACTGAAGATACTTCCTCGTGAAGAAGAAGACGGGAGGATGGCGTCCCATCCTGGACCTACGACGACTGAACAAATTCATCAAGGCACAGAAGTTCCGGATGGTCACCCTCCAACACGTCCTGGGTCAACTGGAGGAGGGCGATTTCCTGTCGTCGTTGGATTTGGAGGATGCCTACTTCCATATCCCCATTCTAAAGGGACACCGAAAGTTTCTCGGATTCGTGGTCCAAGGGCGTCACTACCAGTTCAGGGCCCTTCCCTTCGGATTGGGGTCGGCACCCAGGGTGTTCACCAAGTGCCTCACACCGGTGGCGGCGCGGCTGCGCCTAGAGGGGATCCACGTCTGCCCCTACCTGGACGACTGGCTCATCCGAGCAAAGACGAAGGAGCTCGCCGTAGAGCACACGGCAAGGATAGTCCAACTACTCACGGACCTGGGATTCTCCATAAACTACGCCAAGTCCCACCTGGTGCCCGCGCAAGACGCACTGTTTCTGGGAGCGAAGCTCGACACAGTGTCGCTTCTGGCCTCTCAGTCGGAAGAAAGGACGAGGGCCATCTTGGGCAAGGTGCAGCGGATGCTGGTTGCGGACGCGGCCAGGGTGAGGTCCATCAAGTCCCTCCTCGGAATGATGTCTTCTTGCATTTATCTCATCCGCCTGTGCAGGCTCCGGATGCGCCCGTTGCAGGAGTTCCTGGACGCGTGCTGGATCCAGACGACGGGCAGCTTCGAGGAGAGGATCACACTCGACGAGAGTTTCCGACGAGCGATCCGGTGGTGGGGCACCCGTGCGCATCTGACGGCGGGCATGGACTTCCAGACCCCGGGCCACCAGAAGACGGTGACCACGGATGCCTCCCTGGAGGGGTGGGGAGCGCACACCGAAAACCTGCACGCGAGGGGTCTTTGGCTGCCTGCGGAGAGGTCCCTCCATATCAACGTCCTGGAACTCCGTGCAGTGTTTTGGGCCCTCAGGTCCTTTCTTCCGTCCTTCAAGGGCAAGGTGGTGAGGATCTTCACCGACAACACCACCACCATGTTCTACATCAGGAAGCAGGGCGGTACCAGATCCCCAGCCCTGACCTAGGAAGCACAGGATCTGTGGCATTGAGCCGTCGCCCAAGGGATGTTTCTGGTGCCATTTCATCTGGCAGGAATAAAAAACACCATCGCCGACTCGCTCAGCAGAGAGCTGCGCTCGTGCCACGAGTGGGAACTACGACAGGATCTAGTGGACCGCCTCTTCCGACGGTGGGGCACACCCCAGATCGACCTGTTCGCGACGGCGACGAACTCCAAGTGCCGGAGGTTCGCCAGCAGGTTTCCCCAGCCGAGGAGCATGGGCAATGCTTTCTCGTTCCCCTGGGAGGGCCTGTTCCTGTACGCGTTCCCTCCATTGCCGCTGCTGATCCAGCTCATCAATCAGCTCAAGAGGTCACGGTGCAGGATGATCCTCGTCGCACCTGCGTGGCCGAGGCAGATATGGTTCCCGGACCTTCTGGACTTGTCAGCGTCCCCGTCAATCAAACTGCCAGTGGTCGCGGATCTTCTCTCCAGGGAAGGAGGCGCCATCCTCCATCACGACCGGAAGTCGCTGAACTTGCAGGCCTGGCTCCTGCAGCGTTAGAGTTTGGAGGTTACGACATACCGGCCGACTGCAGAGAGGTTCTTGCAAAGGCCAGGGCGTCCTCAACTCTTAAGTGCTACGGACACAAATGGAAGAGGTTCTCTGTCTGGTGTGTAACGCTCACCTGATTCCCGTAGAGGCGCCGGTCTTGACTGGGCGTATACCGTATCTTCAAAGGCGATGTGTAACACACGGCTGGCTCTTTGGGCTGGACCTCTGTGCACTGTATGTCTTACTCGAAGGGTAAGATGTCTGCAGATAGAAAATATGGGATTAATGAACTGGGTTATTGAATGTCTCTCTCTTCTTCCCTTTCTCTTCTCCTGTAGAACCCCAAAGGTTAACGCTCTCACCTTAGGTAAGTGAACGCCGTGCTCTCCATCTGCCTCGGGGCAGGGTGCTGTAACCAGTTTCTTCAATGGATAAGGGGAGCAGGCCTCTTGACTTCAGAGGACTGCTGTCCGTCGGTTACTGCACGAGCGGTAAGTTTCGAGTAATTCTAATGTCTTTAAAAGTCTTTAGTAATGATGTCTCTTGTTTTGCAGGGTTCCGGCGATGGCGGATGACGGGCTGAAGTGAGTTGAAGATGGAGCCCGTGTGATGAATAGAAGCGCCTGGAAGCCCGTAAGTAAGCGCTTGTTGCCTGCTTCACGATGCGCTCTAACTGTCTTTTTATTTTGCAGGTACAAGTTCGGAGCGGCTGCAGGGTGCCGGAATACCCACTGGGTTAGATGTGGAAAGGAGTAATGGCACGTGAGTATTAAAGTTCCCCAATGTCTTTAAACGCACCTTGTTTTGTCTTTCAGATGCGGGATGCAGCGCCGAAGGCCTCCGGAGCGTGCGAAGAGTTGGTAAGCTTTTGTCTTTCAGATGCCGGAATGCAGCGCGAGGCGTTGGTGACAGCTGATGGACCAGGTAAGTGAAGCGCTGTCACTGAAGACCGGAATGCTAACCTGTTCTTTCTTGTCTTTATAGGTGTTGCTGAAGACTGGATTCAGGATGGTAAGCCTTTTTCCTTAGGCCCAGGATCAGATGCAGAAGACACGATGAGCGTTCTGCTGCAGAGGATGCAGAATAACGCAAAGCAAGATTCATCCATCGGGTGTGGTTTAAATAGCCTCCTGTAGTGCTTAGGTGTCTCCTTCCACAGCCACGCCTAGGTAAGAAAAGAGTTCCTGCTTTCCAGAAGAGTTCCAGTGTTCTGAACCTAGGGAGTGGCTCCTGCCCCACCCAACAGGAAAAGTAGTTCCAAACAGAAGAGAATCAGAGGCTCAACTGGCAGGCAAGTAAGCAGCATGGTCTGCTGCAGGTAAGTCCACCCAAGCATTATGAGCCCGGCGCTTCCAGCGCTGGGACTGGGCATATTTATGAGCCTGGTGCCACTGGCGCCAGGACTGGGTCCAAAAGGTCCCAATTGGGACTGGTTGGCACTCGGAACCTGGGTTATGGATCTGCTTCCAAGGGAGTTGGGAAAACCCTGACCTTTTGGAAGCAGAGATCATGACAGTACCCCCCCTCAAGGCCCCTCCCAAACCGGGCTTCTCTGGGGGTTTTGGCTTGTCAGGAAATGTTCGGTGAAATCTTTTGATTAGGCGAGGAGCGTGGACATATTCAGCAGGTTCCCAGGATCTCTCTTGGGGGCCGTAGCCTTTCCAGTCAATTAGGTAAAATAGTTTAGATTTGGAGATCTTGGAGTCCAGAATGCTTTTGACTTCAAACTCGAGTTCTCAATCAACTAGGATGGGTTTTGGAGATTTAGTTAGTCGGGTTTGAGGTTGCACAGGTTTTAATAGAGAGACGTAGAAGACCGGATGTATCTTCATGTGCGGGGGCAAGTCCAACTTGACCGCTACTGGGTTTACTATGGTAGTGATGGAATAGGGACCAAGGTATCTTGGGTTGAATGTGCGTGGCCCTTTTAGAGGTAGATATTTGGTGGATAACCAGACTTGATCCCCTACTTGATATTGAGGGGCTTCCTTCCGATGTTGATCTGCTCCTTTCTTGTATTGTTCTTTAGCCCTTTGAAGGTGAGAAACAGCTTCCTTAAAGGCTTGGGTGATTGTAGAATGCAGGTAGTCTACTGCTGGTGTTTCAAGATCTTGGAGGGGATCCAACTCCGAGGTTCGAGGGTGACTGCCGTATAAAAGAAAAAACGGGGTTTTCCCAGTTCCCGAATGGACAGAGTTATTGTAGGCATATTCGGCTATCCAAAGGATGTCTTTCCAAGTTTTTTCAGTTTGTTGCAGCATGCAGCGTAAATACTGTTCCAGAGTTTGATTGGTCCTCTCGGTTTGTCCGTCGGTCTGAGGGTGGTGACTGGTCGATAGTCTCACATCAATTTGAGCCGACCGACAGCAACTTCGCCAAAAATGAGAAATAAATTGACTACCTCGATCCGAAATTAGAACCGAAGGAAAACCGTGCAGTCGGACGATGTTTTCGAGAAATTCTCGGGCCAGAGTTGCTGCTGTTGGCAAGCCTTTGAGCGGAATGAAATGCGCCATCTTGGAGAATAAGTCCACGATTACTAGAATCGTATTGTATCCGGAGCATGGAGGTAGATCGGTGATGAAGTCCATAGGAAGCGTATGCCAAGGGCGAGGTGGGATGTCAATAGGGCGTAAGAGGCCTGCTGGTCTTTCCTTTTGACTCTTGTTTTGGGCGCATACTCCACAGGACATTATAAAGTCTCTGATATCTTTTTTCCAAGACGGCCACCAGAAGTAGCGCTTGATCTTTTCTGAGGTCTTGGCCATACCGGGATGTTCTTCCATTAAAGAATCGTGATAACAAGAGATTACTTTTTTCTGTAAATCTGTGCTGGGCAGGTATAATCGTTCTTGGAAATACAATAAGTTGTCCTTTACTGCAAAGTCCTTTCCCTGCAGATGCCAATTCTGTATGTCTGCTGGAGTTACAAGTTGCCTGGCTTTATCCTTAACTTCCTCTATGGATTGTGTGGCGATTACACCCAGAATTCTTTGTTCGGGAATGATTGGTACAGGTTTAGGGTTGATCAAGTGTTCTTCCACTCCCATCCGAGAAAGGGCATCAGCTTTACCGTTTTTTGTACCAGGTCGATAGGTAATTATGAAGTCAAACTCGGCAAAGAATAATGCCCAACGGAGTTGTCTAGAGGATTGGGCTTTTGCGGTTTTCAAATATTGCAGGTTTCGGTGATCCGTAATCACAGTAACGGTGTGTCGGGCCCCCAGCAGATAATGCCGCCAAGCCTTAAAGGCAGACTTGATAGCCAGAAGTTCCTTGTCAGTAATCGTGTAATTGATTTCCGGAGGCGAGAATTTGCGGGACCAAAATGCCACAGGATGCAACTGATTGGTTACCGGGTCCTTTTGTGATAGAACTGCCCCCATGGCAAGGCTTGAAGCATCAGTTTCCACGATGTAGGGGAGTTAGGGGCAAGGGTGTTTTAAAATTTGTGCAGAGATAAATTTGGTCTTCAAATCCTGGAAAGCTTGTTCCGCCTCGGTAGACCATTCAAAACGTTTGTTTTTCTTTAACACGGCAGTGATGGGCTGGACTATTCGAGAAAATTCGGGGATAAACCTGCGGTAAAAGTTAGCGAAGCCTAACATGCTTTGCACACCTTTTACGGAGGATGGTGATGGCCATTTGAGAACTGCATCGACCTTCTTTGAATCCATACGCACTCCGCTAGGTGATAATATGAATCCCAAGAATTCAACTTCAGTCACGTTGAAAACACATTTTTCCAACTTAGCGAAAAGTTTGTGTTGACGCAATCTTTCGAGGACCATTTTCACGTGTTTCCGATGTTCAGATTCCGATGAAGAATAAACGAGGATGTCGTCAATGTAAACAACAACACACACATCTATGAGCTCTCTGAGGACATCGTTCATAAAATATTGAAAGGCGGCCGGGGCATTGCAAAGTCCGAAGGGCATGACCTGATATTCAAATAGCCCATATTTGGTGCGGAAGGCCGTCTTCCATTCATCGCCCTCTTTTACTCGTACCAAGTGGTAGGCTCCTCTAAGATCCAGCTTTGTATATATGCATGCTTTTCTGACTTGGTCCAGGAGTTCAGGGATCAAAGGTAACGGATATCTATTCTTGACGGTGATCTGGTTCAGGGAGCGATAATCTATACAAGTTCTAAGGTCTCCTTCCTTTTTTGGAACGAAGAACAAAGCTGAAGAAGCAGGGGACTTGGAAGGACGAATAAACCCATTTGCCAGGTATTAATCCAGGTATTGTCGAAGGTGAAGGTTCTCAGGCTCGGTGAGGGCATAAATTCTACTACAAGGAGGAGTAGATCCAGGTATCAGGTCTATCTGGCAGTCATAAGACCTATGAGGAGGTAGAGAGTTAGCCTGATCCTTCCGGAAAACATCTTGGTATTCTAGGTATTCGGGAGGTAACTGGGGAGTCTCTGAAGAAATTGCTGCCAGTGCAACACCAGGTGGAGGGTGACAAGTAGAGACACATTCTGGAAACTGGACCGTTCTTGCTCGCCAATCGATCAGAGGATTGTGTTTCTCTAACCAAGGTATTTCTAGAATAATCTGAAACTGAGGAGCCTTGATCACATCGAACACGATCTTCTCATGGTGTCCATCTTGACTTACTAGCGTCACTTCTTGAGTGGTATGCGTTACTGGTCCGGAGGCTATCTCCGTTCCATCCACCGTAGTAATGACGTCCTTTACAGCCTTGGGACAAAGAGTTAGATTCATCCTCAAAACCATTTCATGATCCACATATTTGCCGATGGCACCTCTGTCGACGTAAGCTTCAATTGCACGTAATCGATCCGGATTATCGGGGCTAATGAGGACCATAGGTATCACCAAATGCGAGGTCACGGAACTGGTTTTCACGCTCGGCAAGAGGACCTCTATTCTTGTCGGGCGAGGTCGTTTCCCTGCTCAGAGTTTGTAACTTTGGTAACTGCAGCTCCTACTGCCTTCTTGGCAGGTTTCACTGGACAGTCTCGAAGAAAGTGCCCTGAGTTTCCGCAATAGAGGCATAATTGCAACTGTTTTCTCCTTTCCCGCTCCTTTTGTGTTAGAGGACCTTTCAGGCCCCCTATTTGCATGGGTTCCCCGGAGTCTACTCCTTTGGAAGGAGTTGGCGGTTTGGAAAATACTCGAGCATCAAACTTGGAACGATCGGCCTTCCTGTTCTGCAGTCTGTGATCTATTTGAACGACTAAGTCTATATAGTCCGAACAATCTTGTGGGGGATTCACTACTTGGGCTAACACATCTTTGAGCTCTCCACGTAGACCTCTATAAAACAGCGTAATCCTTTTGTCCTCAGGCCATTGAGTTTCCACTATCAGTCTGTTGAAAGACGCAATATAAGCCAAAAGGTCTTGATTACCTTGTCGCAACGAAAGAAGCTCATTGTCCAAGGCCTGCCCCTGTGAATGTCTTGCAAACAGTTTTTCCATACTGAGCTGAAAAGCTTGAAAATCATGGAGGACCGGATCATCTTGATTTACTAGAGGGATCGACCAGTCTGCCGCATTGCCACTAAGGTACGAAAGCACGAAAGCTACTTTAGCTTGATCAGTTGGAAAGGCTGCTGGCCGGCATAAGAAATGCAACCGGCACTGATTGATAAATACTGCAAACCTCTTTGGGTCACCAGAAAATCGTTCGGGCGGAGCCAGAGGTACATCCCAGGTAGGTTGATCTGCACTGGATTCATAGAGGATGTAGAAGGAAGATTTCCCCCAGATGCGGGTAACAGGGTCTGTCCGGCTTGTGACTGTAGCAATTGTCTAGAGAGATCATCTGTTCGCTCCTTGGAAATAATCAGTTCCCTTCTTAGAGCGTTCGTTTCCTGACGGGCTGCATGCACTTCTGCCCTTAGTTCCCCAAGTACCTGGGCTAGCTGGTTGGTATCCGAGGTTTCCAGAGCGCCTGGACGGGAGTTTTGCGGTAGGCTTTGCGTTCTGTAACGCTCACCTGATTCCCGTAGAGGCGCCGGTCTTGACTGGGCGTATACCGTATCTTCAAAGCCGATGTGTAACACACGGCTGGCTCTTTGGGCTGGACCTCTGTGCACTGTATGTCTTACTCGAAGGGTAAGATGTCTGCAGATAGAAAATATGGGATTAATGAACTGGGTTATTGAATGTCTCTCTCTTCTTCCCTTTCTCTTCTCCTGTAGAACCCCAAAGGTTAACGCTCTCACCTTAGGTAAGTGAACGCCGTGCTCTCCATCTGCCTCGGGGCAGGATGCTGTAACCAGTTTCTTCAATGGATAAGGGGAGCAGGCCTCTTGACTTCAGAGGACTGCTGTCCGTCGGTTACTGCACGAACGGTAAGTTTCGAGTAATTCTAATGTCTTTAAAAGTCTTTAGTAATGATGTCTCTTGTTTTGCAGGGTTCCGGCGATGGCGGATGACGGGCTGAAGTGAGTTGAAGATGGAGCCCGTGTGATGAATAGAAGCGCCTGGAAGCACGTAAGTAAGCGCTTGTTGCCTGCTTCACGATGCGCTCTAACTGTCTTTTTATTTTGCAGGTACAAGTTCGGAGCGGCTGCAGGGTGCCGGAATACCCACTGGGTTAGATGTGGAAAGGAGTAATGGCACGTGAGTATTAAAGTTCCCCAATGTCTTTAAACGCACCTTGTTTTGTCTTTCAGATGCGGGATGCAGCGCCGAAGGCCTCCGGAGCGTGCGAAGAGTTGGTAAGCTTTTGTCTTTCAGATGCCGGAATGCAGCGCGAGGCGTTGGTGACAGCTGATGGACCAGGTAAGTGAAGCGCTGTCACTGAAGACCGTAATGCTAACCTGTTCTTTCTTGTCTTTATAGGTGTTGCTGAAGACTGGATTCAGGATGGTAAGCCTTTTTCCTTAGGCCCAGGATCAGATGCAGAAGACACGATGAGCGTTCTGCTGCAGAGGATGCAGAATAACGCAAAGCAAGATTCATCCATCGGGTGTGGTTTAAATAGCATCCTGTAGTGCTTAGGTGTCTCCTTCCACAGCCACGCCTAGGTAAGAAAAGAGTTCCTGCTTTCCAGAAGAGTTCCAGTGTTCTGAACCTAGGGAGTGGCTCCTGCCCCACCCAACAGGAAAAGTAGTTCCAAACAGAAGAGAATCAGAGGCTCAACTGGCAGGCAAGTAAGCAGCATGGTCTGCTGCAGGTAAGTCCACCCAAGCATTATGAGCCCGGCGCTTCCAGCGCTGGGACTGGGCATATTTATGAGCCTGGTGCCACTGGCGCCAGGACTGGGTCCAAAAGGTCCCAATTGGGACTGGTTGGCACTCGGAACCTGGGTTATGGGTCTGCTTCCAAGGGAGTTGGGAAAACCCTGACCTTTTAGAAGCAGAGATCATGACAGGTGCCACACACAGAAGATTAACCCTCTACGGATTACGGCTCCCCAAGTATTGCCGTACCTGCTGACACTGGCCAAGGCTGGACTGGCGCACGCTTCCTTCAAGATTCATCTTGTTGCGATCTCCCGATACACCAGAACCACGGGACGGTCGTCTTTGTGGTCTCATCGTCTGGTGAAAGAATTCATGAAGGGACTGTTCAGATCGTTCCCGACGGTGAAGGCCCCGGCGTGGGAGCTCAACGTGGTGCTGACCAAGCTCATGGGACCTCCGTTCGAGCCTCTGCAGTTGAAGCCGTTGAAGTTCTTGTCGTGGAAAACAGTGTTTCTTGTGGCCATCACCTCCGCACGACGGGTGGGAGAGATCCAGGCCCTTTCCTGCAAGCCCCCGTACTTGACTTTTCACGACACGAGTGTAGTGCTCAGGACGCACCCCTCCTTCATGCCCAAGGTGCCGTCGGACTTCCACCTCAACAAACCCTTGGTGTTGCCTGTTTTCTTCCCGTCGTCTTCGTCGCCGGCTGAAAGGACTTTGCACTTGCTGGATGTGGCTAGAGCGCTGAAGTTCTACGTGGACCGCAAAGTGTTTTCGGAAGACGTCACAACTTTTTGTGAACTTTGGACCTGTCAATCAGGGGAAGGCTCTCTCGAAGGCTTCCATTTCCAGATGGCTCTCCGGCTGTATCATGTACTGCCATCGGTTGGCAAACCGACCGCTGCCTGGCCGTCCGAGAGCCCATTCCACCAGAGCGATTGCAGCTACCACGGCGTTCCTATCTGGTGTGCCCTTGCTGGACATCTGCAGGGCTGCTACGTGGAGGTCGACGCACACCTTCATGAAATTCGACTGCGTCGATCGGGATTCCAGGTAGGAGTCCAGGGTCGGCCTAGCAGTGCTGCGCAACCTGTTCTCCTAAGGTGAGCCTGGTGAGGAGGGAAGAATTGCTTAATGTTGAGTTTTGATGTAATGCTTAATGTTGAGCCTTTGCCACCTCCCGTGGTTGTGCATATGTGTACTGCTATGTATTCTTTTATTCATGAGCATGTGAATCCATTCCAGACCCCATGCTGGAGAAGGAACAAGTTACTTACCTGTAACTGTTGTTCTCCAGCATGGGTCTGGCATGGATTCACATGCGAACCCTCCCCTCTGCGGCTCTTCACTTGGTCATACTGCCACTTCACGTGCTACCAAATCTGAAGATGGCTGCCAGAGGTGGGGCTTAGGGAGATGGCAGTCATTGGCTGTGGTCAGTATGACGCAGAGATCAGTGATTAGTTACTACTACGAAAGACAGATCAGAAACGAAACTGATACTGATTTTTCTTTACCGAGGATTCCCAGCCTGACGACGGAGAATATTCATGAGCATGTGAATCCATGCCAGACCCATGCTGGAGAACAACAGTTACAGGTAAGTAACTTGTTCCTTACTCTAACTGATTGTTAAATACATTAATAATGGTTTAATCAAGAAACCTTGTGTGTAAGTGATTATTTGAATACTTGTCACTGTGAATCTCTGTGTAACTCCCCTACGGCTCACATTGACCCCACTTGAGATAATCCTGGCTGCTCAAAACGCGACCATCCTGTGTAGTACAAACATATACCAAAGGTTGGGTTCCTATTGCCAGGAGGTCAGGGTTGTTGTAGTGGACCCAAAGGGTACTGCATAAAATCTTGCCTAACAGTGCTTTAGCTGGCGGGGCCGGATTCGTGTATTTAGAATCAGACCTGTCAAGTCTAGGATCTCGCATACAATTAAAATCCCCACCCCAGATCATGGTGCTGTGCCTATAGGAGCCTAATTGGGGGTACAAAGCACAGAAAAACCCTCCTGTGTCGTGGTGTGGGGCATATGTATTGGCAAAGCACATTTCCTGTTTCTCCAAGAAGACATGGACCAGGGCCATCCTACCCTGTTTGTCTGTTACCGTTTGGATGAAACGAAAGGGCAGTGACGGGGCAATCCATATGAGTACCCCTATAGCATAAGCTGAGTAGGGCGGCCCTGTCGTGCTGCCTCTCCATTTAGAGGCAAGGACATTGGGCCTCATTACACGGACGGCGGTAAGGGTTAACGGTCACTGTTAATGGCAACGGTGACCGTTAACCCTTACCGCCGTACTACGAGGTCCCTTTGCGGGTTGGAGGATTTAACGCCTGCTTCTTGCAGGCGTTAATATCCAACCCGCTAAGGGACCTCGGAGCTAATTACGGCACCGCAAAATTGCGGTGCCGTAATTAGCGCCTTCCCCATTCCCATAGAGCCCTATGGGGCAGAAATGGGAATGGGGAAGGGCAATGGCGGAAGGGGGATTTACCGCCCCTCCAACCTTGGAATGGGGCGGTAAATCCCCTTTCCGCCCAGGCGGTGCCGGTATTTTACCGGCATGGACCAAGGTGCTAATAGCACCTTGGTCCACCGCCTACCGTGTAATGAGGCCCATTGTTTTTTTCTGGCATTAGATGTGTATCCTGTAGGAGGGCAACGTCCACTAACTGGCGGCGTAAATAGCTCATTATGCGGTTCCTCTTGATGTAGTTATTCAAGCCCCTGACGTTCCATGTAATCACTCTAAGGTCCCCTGCCATTGGTTCGGTTCTCTCTAAGCAGCAAGCATTTGTTTCTTATCTCTGCAATATGTCTTGTGACTGTGGCAGCTAACTCCAAACATTTTGCCAAAACCCCAACTTCCCTACCCACTTCCCCGCTCCTCCCATCTTCAACTTCCCACCCTCAACTTCCCATAACTTGCCAACAATGGTCCAGCATTGTTCCCCATGCTCGGGCATCCCTGCTTCTCACTTCTGCACCTACCAAACCTGTCTGCCTTCGGTGTTGGTTGTGCAGCAGGTAAATACATAACCAGTAGTATCCAAAACCAACTGTGTTTGTCGGTAGAGGGCTGTCCTCACTACGTCCAACCCTGTATTTACAGGGGGTGCGCAGTGTAAGCTCCTGTCTTTTAACATCCTGAGCCTACATTTCTTGCATCAGCTAGTGTCGTAGCTCTGATGTGGGTCTGCACGCCATTCAATGCTGACTCCCGTCGGGCCATTCAGAAGTCAATAGGTTACTTTTTAGCAGTCTCATCCAACTTCTCATCCGTCCTCGGTGGCAGACACCCTCAATCCATTTACTTGTGGGCGTCCTCGCGGTATCAAAGAAGAAAGTACGCCCTTTATGTATTATTTGATGCCTTGCTGGATACACCAGCATATATTTCAGAGTGGACTCGCAGAGTCTCCTCTTGGCGGAGGCAAATTGCATTCTGGATTTTTGTACCTGGAGGGTGTAGTCTGGGTATGCTGTGATTTTTGCCGAAGCTCACTGCATCGTGCCCCCTGACCAAAAAAAGTTCAGAATTTTTGCACTCTTTATAATGGGATATAATTATGGGACGCAGCGGTGCCCCTGGCAGAGGTTTGCGAGCTAGGGACGTATGTGCTCGTTCTACCGTGAAGCCCTGTGTCGAACAACCTGGGCCTACTTCAGGAAGGCCTACAATCTCTCCGAGCTCTCCCCTCCACATCTTCCACTCTCCCCTCCAGGTTCTTTATTTGCTGCTGCATTATTGATGCCATTTTCATGGAGTCTTGGAGCTGTATCGTATTCGTGTCTACCTGTTTCTGCAATGTCCCCGTTCTGTCTGACAGCGCACTCACAGCTTGCCTCAAGAGGTTAACATCCAGGCTAATTGCATCCATTTTGTATTCTAGTGTGGCTTAGGTCACCGATGGCCACTACGATCTGCTGATCGTTTCCCGGTCATTCCATGTTACCAGTTGGTAGCTGTGTGGCTGTTGAGGTCTGCGTCGTAGTGCCCCCTGTTTTCGCAAAGTTATACAGCGTGGGCTGTTTGGATTTCTGCCTTGGCGCTTTGGACGACATGGGTGGTGCCCCAGGGAGCTATTGGGTGTGCACTGGGTGTTTGTATTACTGGACCGTCAGTGGTGTATTTGTGGACACAAATCCTTGATGCGCTTTATTAGTCTAACCAGGATTCACATGGCTATGCCCTTAGCTGTTGCTTGTGTCAGATGTGCCACACATAGCCTACTGTTCACTGCGGGGCTGTTGGCCCTGTATCCCTTGTTTCAGTTCTACTGTTTATATCTATGGAAGTGCCCTACTTACTGGTTGGGCCCCTTTACTTCATATAGGTGTCCACTTATAAATACCACAGACTTTGTGTAGCACCTTTCACAGCTTCTAGGTGCTGTCTTGCTGTCCTGGGTGTGATGAAGTATTAGCTGTGTGTGAAGGAGGGGGAGAGGAGGCTATCTGCTCCTGCCGGGCCGCCACTTCTCCAATGTCTTGCAGCACTTCTGAACTGCACAATTTGCCCAGACGCTGCCAACAGCGGAGCACAAAGTCCTGACATGCAAGGTGAGGGGGGATTCACACACACTCACTGGGCCATCGCATTTTAACTGAACCTTTCTCCCTCGTTACAGCAGCTCACGGGCGGCAACTGACTAGCGTTCCAGAGCTGCCCCGATGTTCTTGCCATAATGGGAAATATTTATTATAAATATCCGGGGGCAGGGGGACTGTATTCACCTTCGGGCCTTTTCCTGCTGGTCATACACAGCACAGCTCGGGCTGGCATGCCCGACCGCAAAGTGCTGCAATGTGTCTCCCGATGTGGGATGGAGACCCACTCCTCGCTGGGACGAGGCTTGCAATTCCCACGTAGCTTCCAGCGCACCTGCTCTGTAGGACTCCTCGGGATCAGGAGATCTTATCCGGCTCCTCCTCTGATCAGGCATGGACACCATTCACTATGGTGCCTGCCTCCACACCCTCAGCTCATTGCCCCACGTGTGCTCCTGCTCTGGTCACTGCACACGTTTGGGCTGAAAATCTTCCTAGAAAGTGCTTCGCATCCCGGTGGGTGCTTCAGCCTCGTTGATGCAGGTTTGTGCGGCACGCCCACACAGCGTTTCACAACCCGGCGACCTGCAAGGGTTTACTACGTTGTTTACTGGCGCTCCGGCTGGCGGGCATTTTTGTTGCTGATTCGGGACTCCGTACCGGGTCCTCAATCCAGCGCTCCCTTGAATTTCTTACTCCCGCGCCAAGACTTTCTGCAGCAATTCGCTCCACGCTGCTTTAACCACACTGGGTTTTTATTGCTGGTCGTCAGAACCCACGAATACAAGTTTCTATGGCCAGGATCAGGACGGATCACTCGGGAGCTGCAGGAATTGCGTCCTCACAGCATGGCAGTTGGCCACACCCCCCCTTCCTTCTTGATCGTTATGCTCCTCTGGCTCCAGCTCTCTGCGTGTCAGGCGCTTTTCTAAGCAGCGAGCTGGTGGCAGATCTCTCTCCTTGGCTTGCTCCATCCTCTGGAACAGCCTCCTCCTTCCTCTCCTTCTTGAGCCGGATCTCCTGAAATTCCAGATGCTCCTCAAGCCTCTCCTCTACACCCCTTTCTTCCCCCTCTCACTTCTGTGCTAATACCGCACAGTCACAGAGTTTGGTGGCCTGGGTCCTTGTGTGTCCTTCTGGGTCCCGGCCTTCTGCCCATTCAGAACTTGCCTTCGGGCACCCACTGGCTTGTGTTCTCACAGGCCTGCACTTATTATTGGCAGGTGATCACTCTGTACCAGACAATCTCTGCCAGGCACTTAATGTGCACACAACTGACTCCTTGGCACTTCCCTCTGTCGAGGCACTTCTCTCTGTGGAACTCCTACCACTTATCCCATTCCATGTCCCTTCTCTCCTTCCCTGCACTTGCACGTTCTGAATGCTCACAAGGCCTGGTAGGACCGCCCCTTTTCTGTTCATCAGTTTATTGTATTTGCCTTTGTTCCCATGTTCCCTCCCCATTACCCTGTGGGCGGTTTCAAACACAATTTCTTGATGTATAAGCGCCATACAAATGCACAACAGAATAAATACATGTATATGTACATTCAAGGATTCTCATGGCAAATGCCTATTTATTTATCATTTTCATGAGACAATCTGGTAAAGCAATCTGCAAAATCCCCAATTTCACACAAACGTATAGTAAACATTCGAAGGGCGGAGATATCAAATAAAAATAAGTGTGATCACCACCCACTGGCTGCAGGGATAAATATTCTGAACCCAACCTTAATAGTGCAGCCTTACGTTATAGCCGCTCCCTTGATTTTGTTTTTATCACCGTCTTCAAATTGGAGGTCCTAGAGCCAAGACAAGCTCTTGGATATTCCATTGGGTCACAAACTCCTAAAGACCCAAGAGTGTTTTTCAAGTGTTAAATCCATTTAACACTGTAAACCCCATTAAATAATATAAAGTGTTTTGCAGCTTCAGTATAGATGGGCAGATCCTCTCTAGCTGGTTGCATTCAAAAGGGTGGATCAGTGCTGAACATGGCCTTGTGTGCCAGATGCTACATTTGTCTGTCCACCCCCCACCCCAATTAAAACGCTTCTTGGCATCATGCTCTGGTCCTCTCCCCATAAGGGATTAATCCCACAACCATGAAGAAAACTGGACTACAGTCTAGGACTTAAATAGTTGCTCTAGTTGGTTATTTATACTTAGATGGGAAGTACAGCATTGTCTTGTGGTAAAGATTGGAGGAGAGCTATATCTGACCCGCACTCACCCTGCTTTCTATTGCAGGTTCAGATATGTTTAATATGATTTGAGAATGTCTAATAAAGGGGCATGTCTAAGATGGGTAGACCTGACATGCAGGGTGAACGTGTTTAATATGTTACAGGAAATATGTGTGTGACTGCACAAAGACAGTGTGTTTACATTTTCTTAAGGTTGTCAGAAAGGTGGTTGATTCCAAAGATGAATGGTCAAACATTAATATCTGCAATGGTATCGTTGAGGGTCGTTCTACATATTCTCAGCCAGTTGAAGTGAAAGTGTTTGTGTTTCAGGGTGGTGGTATACAAGTGGAGCCATCAACTATTTGTGAAGGGAGTGAGTTAAATCAATGACCATGGTGATGGACTCTCTGGCACTGGAATTTGGAATCAGAAATGGTGAATAGGATTGCATGTGTTGCAAAATAAAACAGCTGCATAAAAATATATATATTCACTAACAAAAACATTGTTAAAGGGACGTTATGGTTAAGTTGCATTAGCCAAACATATGAAATTCAATGGAAAAAAACACGAAATTCGACAGTTATGTTAAGCTAGGCAACCATAGGTTGGTTTTTGTTTACACCTGTAGTCCAAATGGTACGTGGTGGTCCCAGAGGGTGCTGCTTGCAATTCTGCCTAACCATGTTTTTTCTAATTTCTTTTTTTTAAAGGTGCTTCCCTAGAAGCACTTTTTTTAGCGGTTTTCGTACGTAAATGTGTGTTTTCAACGTCTGCTCACATTCTTACAATAGGGTCTTCAGTGCAGTGTGTAGATTGTGAAACATTTCATTGCCACTGGTCGACAAAGACATGCCATTTGCCTTGAAAATGTGTATGTATCGCAAACCAATGTTCTCATTCTCACAGGAGATTATCCCAGCAGCACTCAAGAAATCACACATGCTTCTGTTGATGAGACCCCGTCCGACCTCTGGCTGGAGATGGGAATCATTGGAATACTTCCACACTAATACATGAGAAAAGCACCTTGGCAGTACGAAAAATGCGCTGCGCTGCTTTCATCATAATCTTCAGTTGACAGAACACTTGGGAACAAGGCATGTAACCCAAAAAGAAGGCTCCAAAGTGCACGATCACAACATGTACATTTGCCAAAGAGGCCACGCATCGACATTCTACAAGCAGTCCGCCGAAACAGCACGCTTCGACACTACACCACAAAGCGTCCACTCCGTCCAAACCGAAATTGCCAGACAAGTCTTCTTGGAGGGCATACACACACAGATCGTCCACAAAGCCATCATCCACTACGAAAACTGTGCGTCTTGCCGTGTTTTCCAACCGCAGTACACAAAGTAATGGAAAAAGTGAATGCCACCTTTTCCTGTGTGACACACACCCAGAGCACCTGATTGGCCTAAGGCCATAGTCCCATTCCAATTGGCCGCCATGGATAGAAGCTCAAAATGTGCCATGTGCCTTTCCCCAATGACCATGAGGACCGTGCCCCGGTGAAGCAGGAGGACTACTTTTCCCTATTGGTGCTCTTTCCTGTGCCGTACACCCTGAGCACCTGATTAGCCAAAGGCCATAGTCCCATTTCCATTGGTCAGCATGCTGAGAAGCGCAGAATGTGGCACATGCCTTTCTCCAAGCACCGCGAGGGCCATGCCCCAGTAATCAGGAGGAGTCCTTCTTCCTATTGACGCGCTTTCCTGTGACGCACCACCTGATAGAACAATAGAACAATCGCTACAGTCCCATTTCCATAGGCCGGCATTGTGAGAAGCTCCAAATGTGGTACGTGCAGGTCCCCAAGTACGTGGAGGGCCGGGCCCGAGTGAATCAGGAGTTCCTCTTTCTATTGCTGCACACCCTAAGCATATGATTGGACAATCCCCACAGTTCCATTTCCGTGGCCGCCACCCGCAAAATACCTGCATGTGGCTTTCATGCTGCGTGCGGGTGTGAAGGAATAACTTGCAAACTTGCAACCAGGGAAGGGGGGAGTACCTGGTAAGGGGCGGCTCTTAAAAGAGCCTGTTTTTTAAAAAAAAAAAAAAAAGCTTCTACAGAAACACCTTTTTCGGTTGTTATTAGCTTTTGTGTTTTCTTGTGCTCACATTACTACAGTAAACTCTTCACTGCATCCTGTAGACGAGCAAACAAAACTGCATTGCAAATGGGTGACAACAAAATGCCATTTTCTTGGGAGAGGTGGGTGGCCGGGTAAACAATATCAACCTGGGTAGGGGATTTGGTGTTCCATCGTAGATGTATAAAAGTTTTTTTTTTCTTTTCTTTTTTGATGTGCGTGCGTGCGTGCGAGCAACCTTTTTTGTATTTTCTTTTTTTATATGCGTTTCTGTTTGCCTCTCCTCACATTTTTACCACATTCTGGTCAATGCTTCTTGCACAGTGTAAAAGAAAACAGCATTGCCAATGGCCCTGAAATAAATGCCATTTCTATGGAACCACTGCATATTTTGCAACCTCATGATCTCATAGTGGGTGGAGAACATGCCAGCAGTCTGCATAAATTCACGCATACTTCTGTTTATAGCACACCTTCCGACCTCTGGCTGGGGACAAATTACACCGTCATGGACCATACTCCGCTTCGTGTTATGCATCAGAAAACAACCTTGGCAGTAGGAAAAATATGCATCACTGCGGTCAGCAACCGCTTCAGGTGACAGATTAATCTTCCATACGACATGTAACCCAAATGTAGACTTCCATAGTGCATCGTGACAAAGTCAACGTTCGTGACGGACGCCACATATCTGCAAAGGCGAACCATCCCGCCGAAACTGCAGTCACCCTGACAGGCCCAGAAAGCGTCCACTACCTTCCAACCCGAAATTACCAGCAACGCCTCTTTGCACAAAACACCTGTGCAGATGGCGCAAACACTTGTGCAGATGGCGCACAAAGGTATCACCGATGATAAGCACTGTGCGTCTCTCCATTTCGACCACCCTCACGACTCCGTATTGGGACGAAATGATACCGCCCCTTCTCCAGCATGGGGTCTGGCATGGATTCACATGCTCATGAATATTCCCCGTCGTCAGGCTGGGAATCCTCGGTAAAGAAAAAACCAGTATCAGTTTCTTTTCTGATCTGTCTTTTGTAGTAATAACCAATCACTGGTCTCTGCGTCATACTGACCACAGCCAATGACTGCCCTCTACCTAAGCACCGCCTCTGGCAGCCATCTTCAGATTTTTACCGCACGTTCATGTGTTGGGATCCTCGTGCTATTGCTCTCGAGCGTTAGTGCTATTTTTTCACGTTTTTTCTCAAAAACTTCGTTTTTTCGGTCAAAAGAGCCTCAAGCTCCACCGACTCTCCATCCGATCAACGGGGACCCGTTTCGGATTCGTCTGCGCCCCTCAAGGGTGAAGATTTCGTCGAGCTACGCTTTTGGAGGACTCCAGAAGTTTCTCAGGCCCGGTCATGGCCCAGGAGAAGGGAAGCTCGACGCCCGGAAAGCTGTTCAGGGTCTGCCCTGGATGCCAGCTGCAGAACGTCTTCAAGGAGGACGAACACTCTTTTTGTCTTTACTGCCTACATGAGGACAAGACGCACGTGGAGAAGAACTGTGCGTTTTGCGGCAACATGTCGGAGCGGACCATGAAGGACCGCCATCAACGTCTCGCCAACTGGCTAGAAGGGAAGAGCCCGTCCGGCGAGAAGAAGAGGAAGAATTCCGAGCGGTCTTCTAAGACCTTTGAGGACGCCCCGGCGACGGGGGTCCAACATAAGGCCAAGCACCGCGAGTCCGCTGGCACCGGGAGCGCCGAACGGTCGGGCTCTACGGGCGCCAGGCAGGGCGCACCCTCCCCGGCACCATCAACCACGAGCCAACGCTCTGGGTCGGGTAAGAGGAAGGCCGAGCACCCAGCGAAGCTCCTGGAGAGGCCCCGGTCGAGCTCGAAGGCGGAGGGGGAGCGAGGCAGTGTCCCCCCCCTCAAGGATAAGGCAGTGAGCGCACCTAAGGTGGTGAAGGCCTTAATCCATCCGGCCAAGCCCTCTATCGAAACTGTCGTGGCGGCCCTGGCTCAGCCTGTGGAGGCTACACCAGTGGTGGCGACCTCAGGGCTCAGAGTCTCCCTGCCACCTCGGAGGGAGTCCTCTTTTGTGCCCATCGATAGGACCCCCGTGAAATCCCCCGTGGGGAAGAAAAAGGGGGGGCAGGGCGTCGTCGTAGATTCGGCCTCAACCTTGGAGGAGGAGCTGGTCGAGGTCTTAAGCCACGGCCTCGGCGTGGAAGAAGACCGGCCCGTCGGGATGGATCCCGACGCAGGGGACGACGACATCGTCGAGGGTACCGACGGGGCCCCTGATCGCCCGTCGGATTCCCCTCTGCCAGCGCCGCAAGACAACTCGGCGGCCATTTTGTTGGCTATACAGTCCTTATGCTCAGAGATAAGGACGAGACTACCGTTGCCGACGGAACCTCTCCCGTCGGGGGACCCAGAACCGGGACCTTCTGGTGTTCCCCCTACCAAGAGAAGAAGGATCCACCCTCCACCTCCTTTTCAGCCGTCGCGCCCCTTCCAGCCCTCCTCCCCGTCCACCCGAGGGGATGATACGGGGACTGACACGGCAGCGACGGGTACGGACGACGAGGTTTACGACGAGGATTTACCGTCGTCGCCTCCCACCAGGGCTTCTCCGCCCGACGAGATTGGATCGTTCCACTCTATGATCGCCAGGGCATCCGAGCTTTTCCAACTCTGCCCTGAGGAGAAGGAAGGTTTCCTTTATCAGCGGCGCGAGGCCAAGAGGAAGACGGTCCTCGCGGTGCCTCTATTGGACGACATTTGGGATGAGGGCCTCACCCTCCTCAAGAACCCTTCCACGACGCCAGCTAGAAGAGACCGGTACGAGAAAAAGTACCGGGTCCCGGACACGGCCCCCCTGTGCCTCTGGGCGCAGCCTACCCCGGACTCCGTCGTCTCCGCGGCGGCCAGGAAAAAAGCGGGGGGGGGTGCGGCCTCCACATCGACTTCCCCACCGGACGGCGAGGGAAAGAAATTGGACGCTATGGGACGCAGAGTCATCTCGTCTGCAGCGACGACGATTAAAGCTGCCAACGCCTTGGCTATCGTGGCCCGATACGACAGGGAGCTCTGGTACAAACTGGCTCCCCTGCTGGACTTCTTGCCGGACGACAAGAGGGCAGAGGCCCTGGAGATCCTGCAGGAAGGTGAGGTGGCTTCGGGCCACGCCATTACCGTTGCGACGGACATCGCCGACACTGGGTTCCGCCAGTTGGGCAACGGCGTTTGCCTTAGGCGGCGTGGATGGCTCAAGGCTACGGACTTCCGTCAAGACGTTCAGACCAGAGTCCTGGACATGCCCTTCGATGGGAACAACCTGTTTGGGAAAACAGTGGACGATTCCCTTCAGGCCATTAAAGCGGACACCGAGACGGTCCGGGCCCTTGGAGTTCTGCAACAACGACGGACGCCCTTTCGGAGCAGCGGAGGCAAGGGCGCCTCCAAAGGTTCCGGCGGCGGTTTCTCCTCCTACCGTCAAGCAGCCCGCTCGTCGTCTCAGGAGGCCTACAGAGGACGAGGCAAGTCTGGCGGACCCCGCCGTCGTCGCCAAGGACAAGGCGCTAAAGCCTCGTCGAAGAAGGATTGAACCGGCCGGGGGGTCGGGCCCCCACCGAAGCACCCCGGTGGGAGGCCGGTTGGCGAGCTTCGTCAGCGTGTGGGAGTCCATCTCCACCGACCGTTGGGTGCTGGACTCCTTGGCCCGGGGCCACGCGCTCGAGTTTCAAAGAAAGTGTCCGCGCGTCCCCCCCGTGGCCAGGAAAGAATTTCACGTCCCTCAACTTATCCTGGAGGTGAAGGCGATGCTCAAGAAGGGCGCCATCGAACTCGTCCCAAAGAGGCGTCGGGGCTCTGGAGTCTACTCGAGATACTTCCTCGTGAAGAAGAAGACGGGGGGATGGCGCCCCATCCTGGACCTGCGACGTCTGAACAAGTTCATCAAGGCGCAAAAGTTCTGGATGGTCACCCTCCAGCACGTCCTGGGTCAGCTGGAGGAAGGAGACTTCCTGTCGTCGTTGGATTTGGACGATGCCTACTTCCATATTCCCATCTTGAAGGGGCACCGAAAATTCCTCAGGTTTGTGGTCCAGGGGCGTCATTACCAGTTCAAAGCCCTCCCCTTCGGTCTACGGTCGGCACCCATGGTGTTCACCAAGTGCCTCGCACCGGTGGCGGCTCAGCTGCGCCGCGAAGGGATCCACGTCTACCCCTACCTGGACGACTGGCTCATCCGAGCCAAGACAAGGGAGCTCGCCGTGGTTCACACGGCAAGGACCGTCCAACTTCTCACGGACCTGGGATTCTCCGTGAACTACGCCAAATCCCACCTGGTGCCCGCGCAAGACGCTCTGTTTCTGGGAGCGAGGCTCAACACAGTGTCCCTTCTGGCCTCCCCGTCGGAGGAGAGGACCAGGACCATCCTGGGCAAGGTGCAGCGGATGTTGGTGGCCGACGCGGCCAAGGTGAGGTCCATCAAGTCCCTCCTCGGAATGATGTCTTCCTGCATCTACCTCATTCCCATGTGCAGGCTCCGGATGCGCCCGTTGCAGGAGTTCCTGGACGCGCGCTGGATCCAAACGACGGGCAGCTTCGAGGAAAGGATCACACTCGACGAGAGTTTCCGACGAGCGATCCGGTCGTGGGGCACCCGCGCGCATCTGACGGCGGGCATGGACTTCCAGACCCCAGCCCACCAGGAGACAGTGACCACGGATGCCTCCCTGGAAGGGTGGGGAGCGCACACCGAAAATCTGCACGCAAGAGGCCTTTGGCTCCCGACGGAGAAATCCCTACATATCAACGTCCTGGAGCTCCGTGCAGTGTTTTGGGCCCTCAGGTCCTTCCTTCCGTCCCTCAAGGGCAAGGTGGTGAGGATCTTCACCGACAACACCACCACCATGTTTTACATCAGGAAACAGGGCGGAACCAGGTCCCCAGCACTGTCCAAGGAGGCGCAGGACCTGTGGCATTGGGCAGTCGCCCAAGGGATGTTTCTGGTGCCGTTTCATCTGGCAGGGATAAAAAACACCATCGCCGACTCACTCAGCAGGGAGCTGCGCTCGTGCCACGAGTGGGAACTACGGCAGGATCTAGTGGATCGCCTCTTCCGACGGTGGGGCACACCATCGACCTGTTCGCGACGGCGACGAACTCCAAGTGCCGGAGGTTTGCCAGCAGGTTTCCCCAGGCGAGGAGCATGGGCGATGCTTTCTCGTTCCCCTGGGAGGGCCTGTTCCTCTACGCGTTCCCTCCTTTGCCACTGCTGATACGGCTTGTCAACCAGCTCAAGAGGTCACGGTGCAGGATGATCCTCGTCGCACCTGCGTGGCCGAGGCAGATATGGTTCCCGGACCTTCTGGACTTGTCAGCGTCCCCGCCAATCAAGCTGCCGGTGGACGCGGATCTGCTCTCCAGGGAAGGAGGCGCCATCCTCCACCACGACCCGAAATCGCTGAACTTGCAGGCCTGGCTCCTGCAGCGCTAGAGTTTGGAGGATACGACATACCGGCCGACTGCAGAGAGGTTCTTGCAAAGGCCAGGGCGTCCTCGACTCTTAAATGCTACGGACACAAATGGAAGAGGTTCTCTGTCTGGTGCCACGCACAGAAGATTAACCGTCTACGGATTACGGCTCCCCAGGTACTGCCGTACCTGCTGACGCTGGCCAAAGCTGGACTGGCACACGCGTCCATCAAGATTCATCTTGCTGCGATCTCCCGATACACCAGAACCACGGGGCGGACGTCCTTGTGGTCTCATCGTCTGGTGAAAGAGTTCATGAAGGGACTGTTCAGATCGTTCCCGCCGGTGAAGGCTCCGGCCCCGGCGTGGGAGCTCAACGTGGTGCTGACCAAGCTCATGGGACCTCCGTTCGAGCCTCTGTACTCGGCCCCGTTGAAGTTTCTGTCGTGGAAAACAGCGTTTCTTGTGGCCATCACCTCTGCACGACGGGTGGGAGAGATCCAGGCCCTTTCCTGCAAGGCCCCGTACTTGACTTTTCACGACACGAGGGTAGTGCTCAGGACGCACCCCTCCTTCATGCCCAAGGTACCGTCGGACTTCCACCTCAACGAACCCTTGGTGTTGCCTGTATTCTTCCCGTCGCCTTCGTCGCCGGCTGAGAGGACTTTGCACTCGCTGGATGTGGCTAGAGCGCTGAAGTTCTACGTGGACCGCACGAAGTGTTTTCGGAAGACGTCACAACTCTTTGTGAACTTTGGACCTGTCAATCAGGGGAAGGCTCTCTCGAAGCCTTCCATTTCCAGATGGCTCTCCGGCTGTATCATGTACTGTCATCGGTTGGCAAACCGACCGCTGCCTGGCCGTCCGAGAGCCCATTCCACCAGAGCGATCGCAGCTACCACGGCGTTCCTTTCTGGTGTGCCCCTGCTGGACATATGCAGGGCTGCTACGTGGAGGTCGACGCACACCTTCACGAAGTTCTACTGCGTCGATCGGGATTCCAGGGAGGAGTCCAGGGTCGGCCAAGCAGTGCTGCGCAACCTGTTCGCCTGAGGTGAGCCTGGTGAGGAGGTAAGATGCTTAATGTTGAGTTTGATGCAATGCTTAATGTTGAGCCTTTGCCACCTCCCGTGGTTGTGCATGTGTGTACTGCTATGTATTCTTTATTCATGAGCATGTGAATCCATGCCAGACCCCATGCTGGAGAAGGAACAAGTTATTTACCTGTAACTGTTGTTCTCCAGCATGGGTCTGGCATGGATTCACATGCGAACCCTCCCGCCTACCCCTCTGCGGCTCTTCACTTGGTCATACTTCCACTTCACGTGCTTCCAAATCTGAAGATGGCTGCCAGAGGCGGTGCTTAGGTAGAGGGCAGTCATTGGCTGTGGTCAGTATGACGCAGAGACCAGTGATTGGTTATTACTACGAAAGACAGATCAGAAACAAAACTGATACTGGTTTTTTCTTTACCGAGGATTCCCAGCCTGACGACGGGGAATATTCATGAGCATGTGAATCCATGCCAGACCCATGCTGGAGAACAACAGTTACAGGTAAGTAACTTGTTCCTTCCCCAGAACCACACCCTAAACTCCTAATTGCCTATTTGCCACAATTCCATTTCTCTTTCCACCCTGCTCATAATGGCAGGATGTGGCACGAGCGCTTTCCCATCTACAGTGAGAGCCATGGCCCAGTAAAGCACAAACAATACTTCTTCCCTTTGCACAGTCATTTTTGCAGCACTCCCCCATTGGGTGCTGTCAAACTTTCAAACATGCATGCAGCAATCCCATACAAAACCTCTACATTGCACACTGTCATTTCTATACACCACTCCATATTTACAGTTAAGCACTCGTTCCATTTGATTGAAAAGCCCCTCCACCAGAAACTTCTGCTAAAGAATGCACGATTGCAGCATCCACAAAGATCCTAAGACGCACCCAGCACACCTTTTGGCCATGCGCACAACAGTGCAGCCCTTTCCACACCCACCACAACACTATACATCCAAGCAAGCGACCATGTGGGCACCTAACATTATGCACAAACGTAACATGCGTAGCGGCACCTCTACCCAACTCCCCCACACCATAAAACACCCATTCACAAAAACATGTCACACTTAGCAGAATCCACAATCATACCAGTGCCTGCACCACCCCTATGCACTGCCATTCACAAAGTATTGTGTTACGGGCAACCTATGCACAACAGCTTCACAACATTGGGCCTACTTAAATAAATCTGCATACAGCAGAGTAACCAACCCACATATAAGCTGCACTTCAAACATACCCACTTCCATACTCGCATTACGTACACACTGCACCCTGTGGCCACACTACAGAGCTTCTCACTGCACCATCTCCTGCCGCACTCCGAATACTGTAGCATGTTGCAACTATCACCACAACCATGGAACGCACAATACACGCTTTGCAACTCACTTGTGGTGCTGTAGCACGTTGACAATGGGCTCCACACCCAATTTCCAAAGATCACCACCCTGTGCCTCATGCACTGTCAAACCTGCATTGCTCCAGTGGGTGCACACATTCCCCACACTGTAATGCAACCATGCATGTCAGCATATCACCAACTACCAATATGCACATACGCACCACTGGCACCAGCACTCCTAACCATCCTCCACACCACAATGGAGATGCACAGCGTTACATGCAACAGTTACCATAATGTATAAACATTACACTGTCTCTGGCACCCCTATGCCCTTTCATTCACATACTATTGTCTTACCCACTTCCACTCCGAAAGTATTGTCACTGTAAACTTACCTACAAAATATTTACAACATTGCCCATACTGCAAGCGTTGTGCACACTATCCAAGCACAAGAGAATGCTGTATGTAAATGGCTCACCCTTTTTCCATAGTGCCTGTTTATTTTGTCAGTTTCAAATAATGCATAATTTTCTTTTTTTAGAGAATCTTCTAAAAGAGTAAGTTATGTGATTTCCTGTATGCTTGCTATGTTCAATGTTTGAGCGTGACGTTAAGTACAAACTTGGCATCCTAAATACTTTGTTCTCAATTCACTCTATTCTGACCCTATAATTTTTTGTATTCAATTAATGTTTTTCACTTTGATTTTTAATAAATGCATTTGCTAACCTTCATTCCTCTTGTGTTTCAGAAAACTATTGCTCAAGTTTTAGTCCACCTTCATAGGAATGACTATGTAGCGGCGGAGAAATGTGTCAGAGAATCCTACGGGTAAATACAAAAACATTCGCACAACAGCGACACTGTCTTAAAGTAACTCCCACAAATGATTTGGTCTTTTTCTGCTGTGAAAGTCAATCCTCCACTATTTTTTTAGTTATCTGACCTTTTGAAGAGTTTAATTCAAACAAAATATCAACCCCTTGGAAACTGAATACAGTAAATGCTTGGTCATCTTGTAAGAGTGTGGATTTAGCGGTGCCGGATAACTGAATGTTAATAACAGACAGCTGAAAAAACGAGCAGAAAGGCTGGAAATCAGACCTCCTTGGCCCTCTGCTCTGTTTAAGAACACTGTGTACCACTCGCAATCTTTCATCTGGGTTTGAAACTTTTTTATCCAGCATTTTATTAAGAAGAACTCTATTATCACTGGAAGTGGCTAGTACTTTTTAATAGAGTGTTCCAATGGTGTACCAAATAACAGAACTTCAACTGTAAGTAATTTGATGTGTGGGTATTTAGATTTATATAGGTAACTAGCAAAAGTAGACCGACATGATAACGCTCATCACTTGTTCAAAATGAATGATCCTGTAGGTCGCTGTTCCGCCTCACCCTGGCATGGTGCAGTTCCTAGCGGTGCTTCCAGTAGAAATGTCTCAGAAACCGTGTATCCTAGGTCCTTGAAATGTGGTTTTCGACCTAGAGTTTTGGATCCTTGTGCCTGGACCGGTTCAGAAACAACATTTTTTGTTTCCCTTTCCGGTGAACATGGTTTACCGCTTCGTCGGCAGGCACCATCTCGCAAAAATCCTCTGGAAAAGTAATTTCACCTGATGCAGCTAAAATGTGGAACCTTCTGGACTGCTAACTGCATTCGTCTCTCTTACATTTTTTGTTTCTCTTCCCGGTGAACATGGTTTACTGCTTACTGTTGCTGAAATCTGGGGAAAAGAGGTGGGGTGTCCACATGTCATGTAGCCTGTAATGCCCGGAGGGTCCTAACATGTAAGTAGGCAAAAATTGATGCAGATTGGTCAAACAGTGTGGAATTGTATAAGGACCAACACTTCGCCAAGCCACGAACCCCCATATCCCGCCTTAAAACCCACAGACAAAGTTGGACTTTTAGATATGTAGATTAAATCAGAACCCGTCAGTACTTTGTTTGCCATCTCACGCGCACAGTTGGAGGAGGTGGGTTAGGATATTAGGAGAGTTGTATGTGCATAAGCATTTGTCTGTTTGAGAACTTATTTTACCAATCAGTCCGGTTCACACTTCAAAACCAGAAGGCCTGGCCCGCTGCACAAACAATCTCAACAAGAACAACCTCACCCCGCTACTTGCTGGCTTCACCCAACCCCTAACCTCAGTGACAGACCCAGCAGCACTGGTCAACATCTACAACAAAACCATTGCCCAGGCATTCGACATGCTTGCCCCGCTCAAACTATGGAAAGCCAAATATGCCCTAAAAAAAAACGCCTGGTTCACACCTGAGCTCCTCGAATCCCGAGCCAAAAAGAGCTTGCCTCTGAGCTAGCATGGAGGAAATACCCCTCTCCCACCTCCAAAGCCATCTTCACCTCCCTCGCCAAAGCCTTTAGAAGGGAAACCACAATGCAAAAGCTAGCAGCCACAACTGCAGGATTAGTAATGCCAAATCCAACTCACGGGAACTGTTCATTATCCTCCGGGAGGTAGAGACTTCCTCCTACCCCCAGTCCCCACCCCCGCAACACCTGACAGTGGACAGCGCCTGGTGCACCAAAATCCAAGATGCCCTCACTGGGAAAATGAACTCCCTCAAAGAAAATATCCTCTCCAAACAACAAGCCATGCAATCGAAACCCACACCACCCACTGCCCCCAGTGCTTTATGGACCCTTGCTTGCACCCCTTTCAACTTCCACCCGGTCTCAGAACCCGAAGCCACCAAGATTATCAGTTTCAAATTTTCTTGTTGCAGAGGTGACGCCTGCCCTGCCCCGATTATCAAATACTCTGCCGAGTCACTTACTCCAATCATCTGAGCCATCATCATGCCTCCTTCACCTCCACATCGGTGCCAAACTCCTTGAAGGAAGCCTGGGTCCTTCTGCTGGTCAAAAAGCCCTCCCTCGATCCCACCATACCCACAAACTATCACCCCATCACAACAGTACCCTACCTCCTCAAGATCCTGATCGTGTAGCCTGCATCTAGGTCCAACATTACCTCCAGGAGAACAACATCTTGGGTGTCCTCCAGTCAGGGTTCCGCCCCAGGCATGGAACAGAAATTCCCCTTCTAGCCCTAAAAAATCAACTCATTGCCATCAAGGACACTGGCAAACTTGTAATTCTGATGATGCTGGACCTGTCTGCAGCATTTGACTTGGTAGATCACCAGACACTCTGCTCCCAACTCACCTATACAGCCAACATCTCCACATCTGCCACTGACTGGATGAAATAATTTATACCCAACAGATCCTTGCGAGTATTCATTGACGACTTTACTGCTTCACCCCCACTGGTCACTTGCGGAGTACCTTAAGGCTCCCCCCACTCTTTACAGCATTTACACAAAACCCCTTGTTCGACCTACTTCACTTCCTCGGCATCTCGTTTACGAACTACGCTGACGACATGCAGCTCTTCACCCCCCTCTCTGGATCCCACGCACAGCACTTTGCCACCATCAATTCTGTATGAAGTCATGCAAAACTGGATGGCATCTCACTTACTATGCCTCAATGATGATAAAACTGAAATCCTCATCATAAGGTCACCACTCCATGCTACACAACATAGAGCCAGCATACAAGGAGTTTACATCTAAGCAACCATAACTCGTGCCACCAGTGTGCACTGCAAGGACTAACACCCATGACATCAAAGATGCCATCGCAAATCATCTGCAGCCAAAACCCTAGGTATATACCTCGATTCAACCCTTGACCTCTTGCGTCAGGTGAATCATCTCATCAGCGGCCTATACCGCCAAACTCCACACCAGCAAACCCTTCCTCTCCACTCCCAACTGCCTGTCCATCACCGCAGCAAATCGACTATTGTAATGCCTTGTTCTCCAGCAACTTGAACAAACTATTTAGAAAAATGCCCTCTGAGCTGCTACAGGTCTCTCCAAATTTGACCATGTCTCAGAAGCCAGGAGAGACGCACACTGTCTACCTATCCGCGAGAGGATCAATTTGAAAACTCTATCCGTAGTCCACAGATGCCTTTCCAGCACAGCCCCGACCTACCTATCGCGCTGTGTGGAGAAATACTCTCCCGCCCGACCACTCAGATCCGCGAACTGTCACCTCTTCAAGGTCCCCAACTCCAGTCGCCTCTCGATGGGTGGCAAGAGCTTCACGGCTGTGCCTGCCAAACTATGGAACAATCTCCCACCGGCCCTCGGAAAGGAACCAGCCTACTGGACCTTCCGCAAAAATCTAAAGACGTGGCTGTTCACCGAATACAGCACCTTCTTAGACTCTATGCTCGTGCTGATGCAAAGAAACCCCGAAGCCTACTGTCCACTCCAAGCTGCTCGACCCCCCCCCTCCCAGCCCCCTTCTTCCTCGGCTCCCAACCTATATCTTCTAACCTTGCCTCACCCTCGGGGCCCTCCCACCCCCCCATTCCCTCAATGAAACTAGCACTTAGATACCCAAGGGTTATGTGCATTGCAATAAATGCAAAGAAATATAAATAAATGTTGTTCCATGCTGTAAAAAACATGTACATAATGTGTTCATGAAAAAAAGTTTACAATCCAAACTCATGTCATGATCTAAATATGAAACGTATACAAAATGGTGCATGGCACAACCACAGTGTTGTCATTTAATGCTCATCAGTTCAATAGCTATTAATTCAATCACAGATATTAACAACCTAGGATTATTCCGTTTGTAAATTAAACCATTGAAGGTAAGTGGGTCTAGAATCTCCTTACTTTTGTTAAATATGCAAACTTCTTTGAATATGTTACAGAAATTCAGTTCATCCCTCGTTATTGTCCAACATTTGCATTTTCCCCTGCACGTTGGTAATTGATGATTCACTCTTGTCGATGCATATCGAACTGGCGTTCATATCAGGTAGTGAGTGACTTGTATTCATAGGTGGGACATTGCAACTTGAATCTTCACCCTGGGGCTTGTAATTGGTGTCCTTTTCTCCAGTGGGTTACTTCAACCATTTATTGCACCCATGAACAGGAAAGTGAAGGGAACTGCAGATTGTGACAGCTACAAACAGGGTCAAAGAGACCAAATGTTGCATCTCTCTCCCTGTGTAGTGGAGATTTAGTGAACACTGGTTGTCCTTCAGTGCATGCATTTTGACTTGTACTGTGAGGTAACCAGTGTTTCCACCTGCAGCCATTTTTAGTTGTTTTAAGATCAGCCAATTATTCCACCATACATTTTAATTGAAGACAAAGAAAGTACTTGAATTTTTAAAAAAATATGTGAGAAATATATTATTTATTTTTCCCAACTGTTGCCATATTCTGATTGTACCAAGAAATATACACTAAATGTAAAGGACTCTTGTATCCCAAAAAAACTAAAGGAATTCACTCCCACCTCTACCTTCCCAACCATGCCCTCCATGTTTGGTCCAATGTTAATAGCCAATTGAAATAACTTACCTACAGTTATTTCAAAACTCCACCTGTCGTCTTCATTCCTTACCAAGAAGGTTTAAAATTCTAAGTCCCCGTGGGCAACTAAAAATAGACTGCCATCATCCGAGAAATGAGCTGCTTCAGGAGGTAAAGGAGTAGTTTATGGGTTCAACAGCCAGCAATTCCCATAATTTCTGGGTACGACGTCCTTTCATCGACAGCAGTATTTCTGACGGTTGTTGAAAATATTTTGCAGAATAAACACATAGAAATGTATAGGCAGAGGTGCGGGGTGGGAAAGGGCATATAAAGGGTTGGGGGGTTGGGAATAGTAAAACATAGGTAGTGGAGGAGGGGTTTGGGGGGATCCCCCAAAGAAATTGGATTATTTTTTTTCAGCAATCCTAGTTTGGAAAAACAACCGTCTAAAAAACTGTTGATGAAATGACATAGAACCCATTTCTGGATCCACATCTCATACGGGGGTGTTTGTTTTCTGCCATCAGCCCATTTATTACAAGGCAAGTGGTAAGAATAAGTGTGGCAACAGTTTCCTAATTCATGTTAGTCATTCCCAATCATTGTACCATATATAAGGCCAATTTTCACATAGGTACAGCAGAGAATCCCATGGCTGAAGCAATGGAGCCAAAATGCCAGTCTGAGCCTGGGACTTCAAAGAAGAAGTAAAGCTGCAGAAAATGCCCACAGACTGGTGTTCTAACTTTGCAGCTGCACGGGGTCAGGTTGTCTGCTGTATGGGCTTGGTTAGCAGCGGAAGATCCCAGTCTTGAGGTAGTGGAACTTCAAGGCTTGTAAGCGGTTGATGGACCATGCAGACGCAGGATTGATGAGGAAAAGGCATTGCAGCAGCTTCGAGATGACTAAAGTACAATGGTGACTCTAGCCAGGGTCAAAGATTTTCACTCTGGACAAAAAGCTGCTGGACAAACCGCTGGACTGCCAGTGCCGGTGAGCAGTACTAATGTCCTGCTTGATGGTTGTGTGTCTTACAAAGGGTCCAGCCGTAGCAATTATAATGCTGGGTTTTGGAAGGATACAGTGCTACTGCTTCTTAAACAGGTGGATGGATTTCCAAAATCAATCCTGGGGTTGGAATTTGGGATGCCAACCTATTATGGTGAACAGAAGGACACTGAAGTTTAATAAACCCAGTTAGGGTGAAGCTTCGACTCGGGAGGGGTGTGAGAGTGGTCTAGGGCTACAATAAGTCCACACAGAACATCACCAATAATTTAATTTGGACAGGTAAGTACAAATATATACAATTATTTATTGGGCTTTTAATAAGCACATAAATACTTCTAATCAAATATTGTCATACCAAGACTATAAAACAGATCTGTACCATTAGGAGAATTAAGCATTTGATTTCAGTCGGTGATACTTTATTTCGGCGAATCGTCCATAAAAGATTACAGAAAAACACAGTTAAAACATGCAAATGATGTAAAAAAAAAAAAATTGTAGAAAATGTCCTGTCTCAATAAAGTGCCAGTACTCTATATACAGCAGCTTAAAACCATGATCTATGAAAAGACATATTCACAAATAGACATTTTTCCATTATAGAAGCACCATACAGTCCTTTGTGTATTTGCCAGCGTGTATGAGAGATGTTAACAAGGACCATCCAACCAATGGAGTATCCACCAACAATACATTGTAGAGAGCAACTAGACATTGGGCAACACCCTTGTTTCTCAGAAGGCGAATCACTGTTGTGGCGCTGATATGGGCATATGCAAAATAAAATGTAACAAATCTTCCTTAGCAGCACCACAGAGCAAGCATGAATTATCACCAGTAATACCGGACCACATAGCTGTGATCTCTCTGAGGGGAAGACAATTCAATCATGATTGTGTTATCAGAGACTGTTCATAAATATGATCATACCTGGTAAGTTACGGCAGAATAGTGGTAAATGAAATAGCTGTACATCCCCTGTTAAAAGGTTTTGCTAATACATTTCAATGAACTGTTAACCACAGTAAGTACTCAGATGCATAGAGAATAGTAAAGGCACTTCAAGGTAACCCTAGAACAGCTTCCCCATCTCTTAGAGTCCCACCCTAAGGTGGTTTGGGGCCTTGTGTCAATCGCTCACCAGTTCTAAAGATTATACTTCACAGGTAGGTTTATTTAGAGATTGACGATGGCAGTGGTTTTGATTGTAAGAGTCAAAAAGCTAGATAAAGTTCATGAAAGTGAATTCACTCAATCCCAATCACTAGGATAGACCTAGGGAAGCAATCCTGGACAAGGCCTGCCCTGACTAAAGTCAGTAAAGAGTGATTTAGGGAAAGGACTTTACGCCCATCTAACACTATGGAGAACAGAGGGGAACAGAAGCAGGTATTTTAACTTATGAAGTTAACTTTACGCTCACACCAGAAAGAATACAACCCGCTAGGGAAGAAGGCCCAAGATGTGCTTGCAAAGGTGGCAAGTGTTTATTTTCACAAAACAGCAAAACGCCAGCAAAGGACTCTGCTGCACGAGAATGTTCTGAGCTCTGGAAACACTTGCAGTGTCTTATAACTACAGACATCGTCACTCATGACGTCATGTTATGCAATACAATTCTACCATCCCAATTGGATGGGCACTACACATATAGGGTCTGCTCCATATGGGATGCCAGGCCATTGGTCCATCTTCATCTGTCCATCTCCATCTACGTGGGTGCTCCTGGGCTCATTATCCGTGGTGAGGCTGGCCTAACACTAATTGGCTACTCTGTTATGCACTGTTACCTAATCATTGTTGCAAACACCTGGCACACACACCAATCGGCTGCAGAAAAGTCGAGGTCTCACTAACTCAAGTGCTTCACTCATTCTCGGGCAGCTCAGCAACGCCCAAGGTCCTCCACTTTAGTTTCGGGCTATAATTTAGATGTTACTCTGCACCTCGTCACATAAATCACGTGACCCATCTCTGAAGGTGCGATAGCCTTGCCTTCTGATCTTAGTGATCGATCGAGGGGTGTACAAGTTCATGGTTGGTGGTCTGGGTTTGGGTGATGCTGTGGCATGCGCGGGTCTCAGGATGAAATCATTGCAATGCTGTATTTCTCACGTTGGGATCGTTGAGCGCAGGAGGCATTGCTATCTGTCTCACGGGATGGTATTGCCAAGAGACGCACTGCTCCCTTCTCTTGACCTTGCAGGGCACATTCTTTCCCGTGTGCTAGGACCTGTAATTCTTTGGAACAGTGGAGGAGTTCATGGGCTGTGTGTGATGGTGTAGCTCGCACTCATGCACGGGACCTGATATTCAAGCATCTAATACTATTCGACGCGATTGGACCTACATTCTAGTATGGCTGCCATTTGTCTACAATGGCGTTTGCATTTGTGTGTCTTCTGTAATACCGAATACATACATTAGAGTGATCGTTCATCCCCTTTTGTGTGTACCCTCACTCCCAGAATGTGTTTTCTAACGTTTGAACCTTATTCGATTTGGCTTAGGGGGTGGGAAGACCCCATCTCCTCCCCAACACTTATCACCCTGACTCCCGAGTTCTCCAGAGACCACTGCATTGGTTAGGGACAGTCTTCTGTGCTTGGTCCCATCGAATGAGGCCCAGGCGTTGTGGGTTTATAGGCCACATTTGGGTGTAGGATTTAGGTTTGGTCGGTCGCAATGCTAGGCAATCTTTTCCAGACAACTTCCAGCAGAACACCCAGATGAAGAGATGATCACTGCCGGGCAGACCACCTAAGGACACCTATAGGGATCGATGAAGATTAGTTGCAACAGGAGTCACCACGGTCAGGTGGCGACAGGTGATCTTCAGTTGCCGAACAAAGGAGCAGGCCCAGCACAGCTTCTGTTGATGCAAAAAGGCTGAAAATACAGGAGCAGATGTTTATTTGTTTTGTTAATTCTTTCAAAAAATATTTTTTTGCACAAGACAAAGATTCCAAATTCCAAGGATGCACTCAGAACGGCGATGGCTGAAGCAAGGGAGCACAGCAGAGAAATGATCTGTCCACTGGTTGGTCCAGGGACTCTTCTGAAATCTAAGAAGGCACGGATCATTGAGTGGTCGAAACTGAACCAGGGGTCGAAGCACCATTGAAGGCCTTCTTGACATCAGTACAGAGGAGCAGGGCTTTACCGGGACTTCACAGGAGTTGATGCTGGTCATCTCCAGGAGTCGTCCTCTCGTTGTCAGCGTACTGCACGTCTTCGTAGGGTCTTTGATTCCAACAATGATCTGTCGAATGGCGTCAGGAGCACTTTTTTATCTAAGATTTGGGCTGGGATTTTGCTCAAGTCCACCAATGGCAAGGATTTGCACAATTCAAACTGGCAATGGCAATCCAATCGTTGATGGCCACTGACCAAAACATCTGCCCAGCAACAGACATTCAAGGACCTGGATGTGTCATGGCACCAGACAGTCCCAGCCCCCACATCTGAGCTCACACACAAAACCGCCTTTTAGCTCAGCAAAGCAGCAGCCTTCCCTGTTAAAGGGCTTTAAATATGTGGAAATTCGGGACCTCAAAAGGCAGGAATAAGGCCAGAGAACAATATGGCTGAAGGATGAGCAAAACCCTAGTGTAACTGTCATTTTAGGGTGTTAGCCACACTTCATTGTCATTTGCGTTAAATAAAAAATGAGTAAAATTACAAAAACATGGTAGAAAAATATCTGCTGGAAGCAGCTTATCCTAGGCACATTGTAAAAGTAACCAAAAAACTGTTATAGAAAATAATATAAGGATACAAAGTATCCTAATAGCCCTCCAGTTTAAGGTGATGTGTGCAATTGTAACAATGCAAACAATTCACAAAAAGTTCCGATAGTCTTATGGACAGATCAGTTTCCCCATAAGGAGAAAAAGGGCAATGGAAGTAAAGCAGAAGTGTTTACTTGCCACCAAAGGTTCAACACAGGAGTCGTCTAAACAATGGAAAAAAGAAAGATGCCAAAGAAATCCTGTAGGAGGAAAGCATCCAAGAGAAAATCTTTCCTAACACACAACGCAGGCCGGTTCCAGTGGTTCAGACGAGTACAAAATGCCTCGCAAAGTTGGAAATCACGGATTTCGCTGGCTCAAGGGGAAGGAGCGCTGCTCATAGTCCTTTTGGGTACAGGAGAAGCAGAACCTTGTTGCGTTTTTAGAGGCTCACGAGATTCTGGCGCAGAGCTTCTGTATCGGTACCCCATTGAATCCTTCCTCCTGGTGCTTTGGAATGAAGTCCCAATATGTTATGAAGTACCCAGGCAGGGTGACTGGTTTTATCCCTAACCTGGAGACTTGGAGTTCATCCAACTTCCAGTCAGACACTTGTGCACCATTCAAACGTATGGTGACCAGCCAGTAAGTTTTGATTGCCATATATAACCTTTTGTGGAATTTGCACTGGCAAACCATGGGGATGTGGGTTCCAGGAGAATCGCAGACATTCTAGCTACCAGGCACACCCTTTGAACCCTTTGTTAGTTTCTGGCCAGGAAGATGCTATAGCTTGGAATTACCCTATATGGTCATTTCCAGTTACCGTGTGCACACCTCCACAACCAGGTTACAGGATTTCCAACAAAGTCGAGCTGCAATTTTGCAGTTTTTAGATGAAATGGGCACACATGGTGCAGCTATGCATTACTACCACTAACCAGAGCCTACATACACATTCTGGGATATATTACAAGCCCAGAGAAACAAAGAAGTTAAGCGCACAAACAAGGCACTCTTATACAGGTCTGAATAAAAGTCTTTTCAGGAGGCAAGGAGTCTCCTTAAGGAAGTTGCACACTTTTTGGCTTGAGTCAACAAGTAGTTGTACATGTTCCATTTCAGGAGGAAAGCCTTTAACAGATCCTTTCCCAATCCAACCAACCTAGGGGGTGGAGCCAAGGTGGGATACCATGCCAGTACACCACCGTTCACAGCTAGGCAAAGGAGATGGAGGGCTAAGAGTTTACACCCATACAACCATATGTATACAGTGGGGGTGGCAAACATGTATGTTTACTCACCCCCCTGTACTCAGATTCATTCTGGGATCACTGTAAGAGTTCCTGAAATCACTGGGCCTTCTGGATGTGTACCTTCGTTCCCTTTGGATGAAGCCGCAAGGGTCACGGGTGCAGGGGTAACTTCAGGTGTTGGATTATTGGTTCCGGCTAGTTCAAGTTCCATGCTCCAGTTGACTGGTTCTGGATTCTGGACAGCTAGATACTCAGAACACACTGACTTAGGGACCACCACTCCAGTTACAACCTCAAAGGACTCTCAGGATGCAATACAGGTGTGAGCTGCAATGATCACATGAAGAAAATGGCAGAAGTCGACCCTCATGGAGAGAACAAAGAAACTGGTCATGCAAGCACCTCTTTCTGGTAGAGAACTGGAGCTTCTGGGAAATGCTTTTTGTTCTATGAGCTGAGGATCTGCAGAGCCTCGTTGCTCAACCGTGGACAGTGACTGTTGCAGCAAAGTAGCCAGGAAGACGTCTGGCTAGCCCAAAGGATGGTTCCGGGACTGCTCAGAGTGCTTTCACTGGCTGGATATTCGAGCGGAGGTCTGGACTGGTTGTTCCCACTGGTCCAGGGGTCGACGCACTGATGAAGGTTTTCTTGAGATCGGTAGAAAGGCAGGGCTTTGGCAGGCAAGTGAAGAAAAGGCTTCTAGCGATCTTCCGACGACGAGTTCTGCTTCTTCAGTGGGCTGCACTGCTTCTTACAGATCTTGGCTCCAACGATGATCTGAAGAACAACTCCAAAATTCCTCCTTTCATCCTGGATCCAGGTTGAAGTTGCTCACAGCCCACCAATGGAAAGGATCTGCGCCTTTCAAACTGCAAGGTCTGTCCAATCCTGGACAGCCTCTGGCCACTGCATCTGCCCAGCAACACACACTTGGCAAGGATATGGACTGGGTTATATCAGCCCAGCCTCCAACATCCAGCCACACACACAGACCACCACTTTGCCTGTAAAAGCTTGGGCTTTTCCCTGGGAAAGATCTTACCATAGATGAAAAATCTGGCCACTCCAGGGGAGGAAGAAGGTCAAACTATAAAATGGCCAAGGAACAGGCAACATCTCATGGCTCTAATTGGCATTAAGCGTTAAAATGCAAAAGTGCATAAAACGATTAACACATATTAGTACGCGTCCAGAGTCAAGCAGATTGTAACACAAATTCTGATTGGCTCTCGGCGGGTCGTTACCCGGCCGAGAATCCTTCGATTCTCGGTTGGGATTCCAGCTGCCTTGCCCACCCCGGGGGGCGTGGCAACCCCTCAGCCAATGAGGAGGCTTGAAGTGGGGCCATCCCCGCTGCGAGCCTCCACACGGCTGGAGGATGCCATCATCCCCTGCAGGGGATTCAGGTGTATATATTTATTTTTTTTGTTCTTTTCCCTCCCTTACCTTCTTTTGTCTTTCGGGAGCGAACACGCTAGGAGCACTTCTGTTCCGAGCGCATCCGCTCCCGTTGGCGGCCATGGAAAGGGAAAACGAAACGCTGCTGTACTTTTAGTACTCCGCTCTTGGGTACTAATAGCAATATGCTACTCGCGGTGGGGGCACTACTGAGTCCGGTAATTCCCCGGGGCTTTCGTTAAGGCCCTCACTTCGTCCGGGCCTATGACTATGGTGTCCCTACCGCACTTAACAAAAGGTGGTGTGTGCAGGAAAAATAAACAGACTTTACAATGGGGAACAGTCATCCTGCACTGACGGCCACAGGGACTGTTAAGTGCCCCAGAACAGATAGAGTTACAATGGTCAATGGAGCAAAATTGCTTCACACACCTCCAAAAGTAGGCAAAGTTTAAAAATAATAACAAATTGATGTCTATGGAGGGAAAGCAAAAAAAACTATCTTTCCTAACACTGGTTGTGATTCCTGGCCCCTCTTTACATATTGAAAGAAGGAACCAAACCAAACAAGAATGGAAGATGGAATATTGAATTGTAGTAGGCTTCTAACACATGGATAGAATAGTGAGCAGTTAATAGTATGAAGGATATTCAAATGTGCAAAGGTTTGCTATTGGTATTAGACATAGATTGCCACATATAGCCTTGCCCCCTATAATCTGTTATCTGTACTCTGATGCCCATCATGAGGTGGAATTAATCAAGAGAACTTTTAAAATTCTAACTATGCTTGGCATCATTTGTGATGGTTTGAAGGCAACTCATAGGTGGGGTAGAGGTGCTTTGGTTATGGGATGGAAAACCTGCTGTCTGTCACGCAAACATCATTATCGTAATTAGCTCTATCAAATTGTAAAAACAATTTCACCAACTGTCAGTTTTCCCTAATGAGTGGCATTGCTAAGGAAGGTGGCATATTACATACACAAACATTACAAAGAGCCCTTACTCCGGCCAGTTTTCGCAATCAAACAATTATTAGTGTTCTTTAACAGCTCTTCATGCCGAATTACCTCAGCTACTAAGCACTATGACAACCGGTATGATTACACCATTTAATTGTACCAGTTGATTGACTTCGAAAGGATGAAACGCTGCCTTGATATTCAAACTTACAAAGAGAAAGCTGGCTCTATTTGAGAGCCAATCGCAGGAGATATTCGCTAATAAAAACAGAATGTTAAAGTACTGAAATGCCTGTTGTATCCTGGATCTCATTCCTGCAAAGATGAATGCATACCCCAGAGATCACACACAGCCTCTAAACCTCACCAGTTACTAAAGGCATTTAATGAAAATATAATGGGCGGAAAAATCACAAAGGATTTGTAAATTGACTTTGAATTAATAGGCCAAGTAAATTCTCAGTAGCTGATGTTCTTCAAGGACTAGATTCTCTGTTCAACTGACTGTGAATGTAGGTCTGTCTTGGCCATATGTTTGTTCTACTTTTAGTTACTTACTTCCTTTCTTGGCTCATCTCTGAGCCAGGTGCTACATAGTTTCCGTTTTAAGTCACACCCCTCCATATCCTATTCTTTTTTTCTGTGTGCCCTAATCCTCTCAATAGTCTCTTCAGTCTTGCTCTTTTAGATTTTGGGCTTCTGGGTTGGTTCTCTGGGCAATCGGCCAATGTCCATTTATTCCCTGTGACATTCTGCTGAGTTTCTGTCAGTTTGTAAACATTCAAAATGGCGAGTGATGTACTGTTGTGGGGATTTTTAGATAATTTCATTCTGTCCACGTGATTTTCTTGTGCGACTTCCTTTATTAATTTATGTTGAAATGTACCCCTACCCAAAAGCTGAGTTTTAACAAGGTCTCAAATTGCTCTAAGCAGGTGTTTGTTCAGCAATATTCTTCATAGTTCTTGATATTTTTCATAGTTTATCTTTGTTTGTTATGGAGGGATGAGGATAGGCTTGAATAACCATACAGCATCCAATTTCTTCACTAAATTACCACCTTCCTGGAAATCCGCTATAATCGTGCCCATATTTAAAAAAGGAGCACGGTCCGAGCGAAAAAACTATAGACCGATTGCGTTACTCGACATAGTCGAAAAGATCTTTGCCACCCAGCTCCAAATCCAACTAACAGCATGGATCAAGTAGTCAGGAAGCTACGACGTGAGACAAACTGGGTTTATAAAAGGTGTCGGATGTAACTTGAATCTATTGATCATCAATCTTCTCAAAATGGAGGCCATTAAAACCAAGAAACCCATCTATCTAGCATTTGTGGACCTAGCACATGCTTTCGACGCTGTAGATCGCAATCTCTTGTGGAAAGAATTTAGAGAGCGAAAATGTCCAGAGGGCCTCGTTGGCGCAATAACAGAACTATACTCTAGCACCAGTATAAAAATATGTCTGGATCGCAATGGCACCCTGTCTAAATCCATAACTACTGAACGGGGCATGAAACAGGGCTGCTCCCTTGGTGCGGTCCTGTTTAACTTCTTTATCTCAGAGGTTGGCCCCGCCCTGAGACAAGTAAATTCATTTCCCCCGAAAATTAATGGTAATGGGATTGATTGAATGCTATACACTGACGATATTGTTCTCGTTGATCACGCCCCGATAGATCTCCAACGGAAACTCACAGCCTTGCAGGAATTAATTGACAAAACGGGCTTAAAATAAACATCTCAAAAACAGAGATCCTGGTCATGAAAAACCTATGTGGCCAAAAAGATGGGAAAAGAAAATGCAATAAAAAATCGCTGGAGAGAATATTAAGTGTGTGAACCAGCCTAGATATCTTGGTGTGATAAGTGCAAGTATCAATGACGCCCCAATGGTAGATGCAATAAAATCTAAAAACAAACAACTTACCATCCAGGGCGCAATGATAAATAACAAATATGGGAAATTTAGCCTGAAACCAGTCCTTAATTTTTACAAGACTAAGGTGGTCCTGGCCTTGATCCATGGAGCAGAGGCAATGCTCGGATGTTCATATAGGGTCTGGGATGCATGTGAATACACATTTTAAAAAATACTCAACTTACCAAATGTAACCCCAATGGCTTGTATAAGATTTGAGCTTGGACTGATATCCATAACTGCAAAAATTATATGGAACTCACTTTCCCTATATAGGAAAGTATACAGTATGGATAACATACCACAGTTCAAGATCCTAGAAAAATCTCACGATGAAGAAGAGCGATCTATCCAAGGCATGTGGGAGCAAAATTGTCTAGTAATATTACAAACGCTAAATACAACAAAGGAAACCCTATGGAAAAATCCGAACAAAGTAAAGAAAAAACTATGGCAACGGGACTGGATTGAAACACTACAGCAAAGAAGTTTGCACAAATGTATGAAGTTGGTGCCACCGGTAGCCAAATCATATAACTCCCTCGCCAAATCCTTGACAAAGTTCCCAAACAAAATGATGCGTGATGTCCTCTTGATATTTAGATTAAATCAATTGGAAACTAAAGAAATTCTAAATCTAAGAAACCAAACTGCAGGGAACGACATTTTATGCAGACTGTGTGACTCGACGGAAGAAAATCTGAAACATTTGGTACTATTTTGCCCCTCCTTATGGGATCTGCCGACATTACTCCTGGAACCAGAAATTGAGAAAAGGTCCACGTGGAACAGTGAACACTAGTGGTTTGCCTGTTTTGAGGATTCCAACAACAAACGAACGTTTGCTTTAATCTTCTTCCTGCAAAAAATAATGTCACGTCTACAACCTGAGGGAAATTCTAGCACTGCTAACAAAGAACTCTAACATAATTGCTGAGTGCCAAAGTATTAATAGAGGATTTGAAAAGGGTAGCCTACATTGGGCATGAGACATTAGTATCCAAACACTGAACCCAACTGGTTGAGAGACGGGAACTTCATCAAATAGGCAATTTGATAGTGGCTTTATGTTGTCTAAACTGTTTTCAAATGTTCTCTTCTGTTCTGTGGTGATCATCTTCTTGTCGCTGTTTTTTTTTTTTTAACTTTTCATTCTTTTCTTTTTCTTCTCTCTCTTTTTGGGAGTCCCAGGTCTCGCACCAATTGTTCTTCTCTCTATTCGGCACTCTGTCCGAATTTTGAGGCCTCAAATGGCTTCCATCTACTACTCGCCCAGACTTTCCGAGATGTAACCCGAGAGGCCATTGCATTTATTAACATCTGGCACTAGTCCCCTCGTGCTTGATGGCAGTGCTTTTGATAAATGAATGCACCGTGTAACTCTTCTGCAAAGACCCTATAGCGATCTACCATATGCAAACAGAAAATAAACCTCATACAATCCTAAGTTATATGAGAGGTGATCTGTGGTTGAAGCTTTACTTTCCACTCTGCTGCTGCACAGCATTTGGCAGATGGAAATTACAAGCTAATTTACGCTACATACACACATGGTCTGTGAACCACAGCTGGGATTGTATAGCAATCAATCTTTTGGATGATGTGGCGCCTATTGGCAGATTTAGTAGCATTGCATTATTCCTTTGTGTTTTATTGGATGGCTTTGCCTTTATGGTCAACTCTTTCTTTAATTGCACTTTTAACCCTCTACGAAAGAGACATATAATTTCCCTTATTTGTGCCTCTTACAGAATTAGTTTCCATATTGTTTAACTGCCAGAAAGACTTGTTTATTGACTGAACTGTTTCAAAGAGCAAATAACAGAGAGCAAGTGTTTACAATGAAGGGAGCCAACTCTCAAGGAGATGGAGCATTTCGTATAAGTGAAGTGGTGCGGACAGGAGCATTTCGTATAAGTGGAGTGGTGTGGACAGGCGGGGGTCCCCCAGGCAGTAAAGGGCGTGAGGTAGGGCAAAGTGGCACCTATTAATTTCGTTACTTGTGCTTCTAGTCAAGGGCCATGCAGCTAAGTCAACCTATTCCTTCTTTCTTGTTTTGTATTTGTTCATGTAACAAGTGCCACAGATTTCCTGAAGCAATTGCGACATTTCTGGTGCTTATATTCTGCTATCCTGTCTCTTGCCATTGTTAGTCTGGTTGTCACTAAAAGAATAAAAAGTATGTTATTTGTATCCTTCCTTCATCCAGTCGATTAACCACATGTATAATAACCTCTGCCGTTGGGTGCTATACCTTTTATCAATACTCCTGATGGTACTAAAAGCTGCAGCCCAAAAATGTTAGTTAACAATGCAGTTCCTCAGCTAAGCATAGACTTGTCAGTATTGCTTTCTGCAGATGTTGGATCATAATCTGTTATCAGTAATCTCTGGTATCTATTTTCTTTATAATATCTTTCCATTCTTTGAAGAAACGTTCCCTCTGTTGATTTTGTAAAATGTAAATCTTTTTCCCCCCAATAATTGGAGACTTTCTTGAGCCTGTTTGCCATAGATACCCAGTGAGTATTTTAAAATCTGGCAGCAAAAAGCCATCTCTCTCAAAGACTAGATATATTAATTTAGTGGATTGTCTCACTTTCTCATGCCCCAAAATGAATCCAGTAATCCGAGATTCCAATTTTTGGAATATGGAGTTTTGGATGTAAACCGTTTTCATTGTATTCTCTTTAAAAGAATCAGAGCATGCCTTTTAGGGCAAGAGAATATGAGCTTCTGCTTAATCTACTCCTTATGTACTCTGTAAAACTAGACTTCATGGTCATTCTAAGGTCTTGATACTGTGCTTATGACCTTACAAAAATGGGAGGAATCACTATTAAGCTTTCTTCATCATCTTTCCGGTTCCAGTACCTGGGTATGCTGAAAACCTGAGCATTGACTAGGCTAGCAGATTCTGTGATGTGTTCCCCCCCCCACTACTTACAGAGCTGCATTTTCTTTTTTGTTGCTATGGAGGGGACTGTTTTCTGTACGACATAAGGTAACATTATCGGAGAACCACTTGCGCCATTCCCATTTTGGACACTATCTAGGGGTACAGGACATACATTATGAAAACATCTATTACAACTTCTCCTTTTACTGCTAGACCTGGTAAAAAAAAAAGTGCGAGGCTCCGGACAGTGTACCCTTGTGTTTGTGAAGACATCCTCGCCAAGGCTATGTCAACATTTGTAGCAGCTCAAAGATGTTCATTAAACCCTATTTAACCCCTTGCTATTCCATTCCACAGAGAAGGATGGAGATTGGGAACGTTGGGGTAGGGTTACTTCAACTGACTACTGATCATCAGTGCTGCCAACATACTAGTGATTAGTGCTGGTTCAATATTCACCTGTGGTAAAGGATGCATTATTATTTCCATTATCTCCCAGAAAATAATTCGGTAGAGGTAAGGAATTATTATTGCACTGATTGAGTACAGCCCTAGCTTCGGGCAGCAACTGAGTGCTTTTCAAGTCATATGGGGAAGTAATTGGTGAGTGAAGCAGATTGCAAGGAATCCATACAGGGGAATGGGGAGTTAACAACGGGGGAGTAATATTATTAAGGAAGGACAAATATTATAAACTAACAAAGACATCTCTAATTCTGGGTTTAGGCAAATGGAGCTAGCTATCTTGAGAGTGCTGGCTTTCAGACATGAGGTCCAAGCTAGGGTCCTCGGTGAGCTATTTTGTGGTAATTATCTTTTTGACACTTTGTAATGTATTGTAATGTAAATCAAAATGGAGTGGCGTGGCCCAATGACCCAGAATGATGTTTGTTATAGACCCAGAAAAACAAAACCTAATCAAAGAGAGCTAGACGGGTGTCTCGACCCATTTAGAAAAAAAAGGTATTGATCTTTTTCCTCCATATTTGCGAATATCTTCCATTAGGCCATTCCAAATGTTAGCAGTGACAACAGCACTGGACTTGCCCAATCATTTTGAGAGTCTCAAACTATTTAAAATCCTAGCATAGCATGAAGCTGCTCTCCGTGGCTGAGAAAAGGAATGCCATTTCAGGTGGTTGCAAATATAGATGGTGTCTTTTCTATATAGGGCTCTATGTGCAGTGGTAAGAAGCTTAAAGGTAATCCTGTTCTTCACAGGAAACCAATCAAGCTTTATCATCAAAGGGGAAATTTAGTGTATGTAGGGGTGTTCAATAGAACCCGAGCAGATCTATTTTGCATCACTTGGAGTCTGCAAGATGGAAGTTGAAGAGCCGACATATAACGCATTGCATCCCTTGGCAATAGTTTCACAATGCTTTTCCGATAATGAAGGCCTGACCTGTTAGAGGATCATTAGCTACAAGTTTGTCAGCACTAGTGACCATGTTTAATTGACTCAATGAGAGAGTGGAATCTAAGGTGAAACCCAAGGTTTTGACATGGGATTGAACTTTAATGTTGTGTCCTGCAATGTTAAATTCTGGCTAAATAACCATGGCGTTTTGTGTTCGATGAGGGGATGCAAGAAGCTTGTTGTATTTGATACCTACGAATAACTTCTGTCTTTGCTATTTCTGTATTGCTGTCACTGATTCACTTACTGTCTGTAGCAAACACTGTGATACCCCTGGGTTTGGCCGTTACATAAATGCCATAAAAAATAAAATAAATAGATAAAGCATCATTTTGTTTTGATCCTGATTCAGACCTAGCTAATACCCAGTAATCCAATTAACTATTTTGTTACATTTGAGCTGTATATGGGCAGTGTTAATCTCAGGGTCCTGGTCAAGGCGAATTAGTATTTGTGTACCATCTGCATCATTCTAAAAAACGGCTCTGAGGTCAACTAATAGGCCATGGAGCAGCCTCATGTACATATTAAATAATAATCTTGACTCTGGTCTTGTTGCTAAGAAATGGCATAACTCAGAAGGCAGCATTCTCCGATATCGGAAACAAGCTCCTAATATGTTAAAATAACAGAGAGTGCTCAGTGGTATCAAAAGCAGCTGATAGTGCAGAAGCATCCCCAGACCTACGTGGCCTTCATCCGTGATCTGGAAAAGTGAATTTTATGTCCATGAGTACCATTATGCCTCTAGCAGTCCAGAAGCCAGATTTACGATCATTCTGTGGCAGATGGGACTTTGCGTTCACTAAAGGGTGCCTTGATGAACCGACTCGTTAATGGTCCTACCAAATCCCCACATGCCTTAATAACAGCAGCAGGAGATGGATGAACGGGCAGTTTGTGGGTTTAAGGAAGGACGAAAGGGCATCCCATTTATGAGAGGTAGGCTCAAAATTGAAATCGCTCACCATCTTTAACTTTCTGATCAAATACCACTACTCTTGCTGGGAGGGGTTCACTGTTGTGCTTAACCTGAACGAGAGTCCACTAAATATTGAATATGCTCCCTGACTTTGGGAATAATAGCTGCATTTCCTTGCACCAAACTAGAGCTTGGGGTATGAGACTGACCAAAGTACCATGATGTTTCAACCTATTGAGGGCTCTGAAATATTCCCTAGTGGAGTGATCGGCAGCTTCAATCTGGGAAATGTAATAACTTCTTTTTGCTTCCATGATGGCTTTTTTGAATGCGTAATCTTGCATATCAAAGTTCAGCATGGGTTAAAGTGTTTGGGGTTTCTTCTCTGTTTCTATTCTAGGTTTCTGGCAATCAGTTTAAGAGATGCACAAAAGGGAGAAAACTGCTTATTAGCAAACTTGTTTATCTTTGATTTTACATTCCAGAAGAGCAAGACAAGTCTACTTTTTCAGCGATTTTCATGTTATGCACCGAGACTATCATCGACATGGGTAGCACTTTCCAAATGAGAGGAAATCTCTTGGAGGAGAGGGTTAAGAAGGCTAGCTGTTAATTTTATTTTATTTCTGAAAATTATAGACACGTGGTCGTTATCCACTGATGATGTAAATTGGGCTTTGGCTATATAAAATGAAATAGTAGCATGATTGGACAAATTAACCGGCAGCAGCCGCGAGTTAGGTGTAATACTCGAGGCGATGATCCATTCTAAAGTTCGAACTGTAATGTGAGTGTTTTCTTAAAAGGAAAAGCCAAGCTCCTAAAGAATAGTGTTAAAGCATAGCCTGTGAATCATTGACATCATTAACATCTAGGTTAAATGGCACAAGACAATCTCATAAGAGAAAAAGTTAGTACTAACAGATAATAAATAAATGTAGAGCTACAGTGATGAAGACGATGGATCATTGTAATTTTTAAGGCAAAAGGAGAAATACTTTTGTAGCTTAGACATACAACTTCACAGCCAAGTATAATTTCAGCAGACGAGAGGCTATTCCACCGCTATTCGCTAATTTCCTATGTACTCATTTTTACAATCCTCTGGAAGAGTGGCAACCACAGCCAAGCTAGGGCATTTTTTGAGCCAGGTCTCGTGATGGCTAATAAATGTTGCTTATGCTGTCTAAATAAATCATAAATCTCAATGGATTGGCAGAGAACCCATCAGTATTAATTAAAGCACAAGTAGACACATTCAAGTGACTGGACATGCAATTCTGTACAAAGCTGGTGTTTTCTATAGACTACAAGCTCAGGAGAGACGAATGATGCTTAACATAGAGAAGATGCATCGTCCCACTGGATGACGAACTCTACAAAAAAGGTTCAAGATGGGCAATCTGATGTGGAGGTTTAGAGTGAGACGGAGCCACTAATCTTGAGTGAAGAGTTCAACAGGAGCCAAGAGCGTTTAAAATACATTTTCTAAGGGAAGCAACATAAGACCAGTAGAAAGGGCTCGATAATTCGGTCCGATGGCACAGGCTGGAACGAGCTCCCCAAATCCCTCAGGAGGATAATCGTGCCACCTTTAGGAAAATTCTTAAGACCAGGTTGTTAAGGTTGAACCCTAGAGTAGTTTTCTCTGCAGTTTTTGTCTCTGTTGTATGTTTTTTTGTTCAGCGCCTGGATGCCTGAGGGCTTTGGCTCTATATAAGCATACAGTAATGAGTAAATATCCTCATCCAACTGAGCACTTGTGGCCTGTGAAAGCAGCCATGGGAGACAGTTTTCCAGAGCAGATTGATATAATCAGAAGTATTTCTCCACAATATTCTTGAAACGTGTAGACAGAAAACTTGTAGCCATGCTGGTAGCCCCCTGCACCAAAACGATGTAAACCTAAATCGAGCACAAAGGAAGTCTGGGCTGGTAAAACACTAGCCAAGCATTCTGGGCTCAGCTCTCCAGGCAATAACAGGCAGTAACTGCAGTAACTGACTGCGCTGACTGCTGTTATGCCTGTTATGCCTGAGCACTGTGACCGCATGAGTGGATAGGAAAGGTAGTTCCCAATGCGTTGCAATTCATATAAAATAGCGCCTCAATACAATCTGTCAGTAAGTAGACGACCGTAAAGTCAAACATGTGCATCAATCAGGAGCCAGATATTGAAAGTAACAGCCGTGTCACCTCACGCCGTCACAAGCCTGTTATGCCCTTTTGCCACAAGTGAATGACGTCTGAGCATTGCGACGGCGCGGATTGACCGATGCAAATGCAAGAAGTAGGTTTCATGAAAGGTGGGGTTTAGTGGTCCTCTCGAGGTTCAAGATGCCAGGGTATGGTTGCTGCCTGTACTGGGTTTTTCATATCCAAGTCATTAAAGTACCTCTCCATCATACATTGGGTAAAAGAAAATGCTCTAAACATCAGGCGGCAGCGACGGGAGGCTTGGATCATTGTAGGTGCCAAACCTCTCAACAGACTTTATTCTTCATTGTTACCTCACTTGGTATTCAGCAGCCCACTGGGATGATCAGCCACCACCTCCACAGGTGCCAAGAAATAAAGTCTGATCATTGTGTGCTGCAAGTTGTGAAATAGCAAGTTATTTATGGCTAAACCTTCTTTGACTCCACCAGTTAAGACACCAGCAAGATTCCCCATTACTGGCCAAAGAAGTGTGATCATTCCAGTCGGAGGATGGCAGTAGAGGAGCTTTAAAAGCTACAATTCCTAATGAGGAAAAGGAACAGGGAATGGAAACCCATCCTTAACCTCCACGTATGCAAGTACTTTAAGAACAAGTCCATTAGGCTGTCTGCTTTAAAAAAGAGTCATCCTCTATTCAGTGCCTGCAGAAGGAAGATTTTCTCACTACAGTGTATTTGAAGATGCATATTTGTATGTGCTGATACATTTTAGCTATGGTAAAGTGCTCCTGTAACCCTATGCTCAGCCTTCTATGATGTCCAAAGTATATTGGGAAGGCTGAAGGGTATAAACGCATCTCGATTACTGGCTGGTTAATTTTTAGATGATAGCTAGCCCTCCTGTGAGCAAACGCATCACTCATAGTTTTCCATCAACTGAAAATATATTTTCTACAACCATATGATATGATATGATATGGCATTACACAAGCACTGTTTCAGCGTACAGCAGTGAAAACCTAAGTATTGCTAGCGCTTTTGTCGAGGATAGACAAACCGTACTTTTCAAAAATGTCAATTTGCACCATACAAATCTGTCCTTTTTGTGAGTGATGTTGGCATGCATTTTGGTAATTCCAAATTCCTTCCTACAGAATTAGACCACTTCAATACGAACTGGATTAACAGGGGTGCAGTTGACTCATATGTGAGGATTACAGTCCTCTATGAGCCACATTCGGAACAGCGTTCTGTTGGTGATCAAACAAATGCAACATTCTTAAGGGTTTTTCTACTGCTCTGTAAAAAGCTATTAGTTGGATCAAGAAAATACCTTGCACGTCTTAGAATTCAGGCCGTTATGATTGACACCGAAGTCCTTTCCACCCAGCAGAAAGGATAAGTACGGTCACGATCGAAGTTCTTAACACCACCTCAGCGTCCTATGTCACAAAAGAAGGCCCCACGAGATCCCGGCAGTTGTCCAATGAAGCTCAACTATTGTGAACTTGTGCCCATCAAGGTCCACCTTCTACTAGGGCATTTACAGCATGACACATGAGAAGGCATAGTTCAGGACTTCACAGTTCCTGGAGGAATACATTGAGGTCCTGATTGTGACACTGCCCCCTTTACACTTGCTGTCGAAAGGAACAGAAAATATTTTCCTCCTGGTGTTCTAGGTGGATGTAGTCTTAGTTGGCAGATTGCTTTCAGATTGTGTCTTAACGTCTGCATTTGGCAAAACCAGGCCTTCAGAATGTGTCCATCAGATGGTATCTTTCCGTGATTGCCTGTTACAAAAAGATAGGATGTGTGTTTATTTTGTATTAGATTTTAGTCCTTCAAAATAAAAACATGCATTGACAAGACACCTTGTACAAAAGGTTTTTTGATGGCTTCATCAGTCCCACTGCTGGGTGTGTTACAATCCTTAACTAGGTCATCAATAATATGGCAGTTAATGTATTAAACCAACCAGAGGCGAAAACAGTGCATGGGGACACTACAAGACAAACTTCAAATACATTTTCAATAAATACATTATTTGCAGATGGGGGATTATTGGAGTTAGGTGGAATGATGGCACTACGATTATGGGGGTCCTTGCTGCAAGAGAAGGTGGTTCGTATGGTGATTCTTAAGAAGGTGATCCTTAATCCCTAGAAATGACTAACCCATGAAATTAACATCATTATTATTGTTAAGGAATTTCTTAATGGGGTTCCCAAACACCACTACTCCTCCCTCCAGTGGCTTCCTGGATGCTCCACATAATTCTTGGGAACTTGAAGCACCCTCCTGAACTGATTGCAGGGCAGACATTAAGTTCCTTTTGTGTTTCTGAAATCAGTACGAGGGTCCGATTACATGTGCCCTGCCTCCATCTTGGGGATCTGATGAGGTATATGATTCCATTTTCACGAGTTAATCCACAAAATAAGAGCCAAGACTGATATGTAGCCTGATTTATGGATCCCAGCCCCACTGAGCTTCTTCAGTCATACAACCAGTGGTCGAAGTGTATGAAAAGAAGTAGTGGAACTATGTTCCCTACTGGCCTGTACCGCTCCCCACAAACCCCATCGCCACACACCCTCCCATGCACAATACAAACACCAAAACACATGTGCCTGCTGTTTAGGGGAACGCTCAGTGCACTGAAAGTTACAACTTCTTCCTACACTTTTATTTTAAAACGAAAACATTCCGGAAACGGTTTCTTTTTAAAATAAAAGTATAGGAACTGTAACACTTAATTAAAAGAAGTAGAGGAGCACCGCTCCCGCCCACTTCGACCACTGAATACAACAGCCATTTTTAAACAACCTTACCACAATGCCTTCCCTACCCATCCTCTATTCAAATTCTCTGTTTCACCTCAAGATGCTCTTCCATCATAGCAAGTTTATATCCTACCACTTGACCCACCAGAACTTGCTCATCTTCAATAATCGAGGAGGGTGCTAATATACTGAGCCCCATCATCGCAGCCATGATCAATTCCTCATTTGTGAGTTAATTCCCAATGCATTGAAAGGAGCATGGGTTACCGTTTTGCAAAAATAGTCACCCTGGATCAGATGGCCTGCTCGAGCTTCCGCCCTACGTTCCATTTCTGCTGAACATTCGAGATGAAGTAGCTATGATCAAACTGCAGGTTGTTGTTGAGCAAGGGTGACGAATAGTCTGGCTTTTTACCAGCTAGAGGTATGGAACTGGCCTTAACTGACATCCAGAACTGTTGCAATTAGTTGACAACAGACACTCCAGCCTCCTCATGCTCCTGGACTTTTCGTTGGCACTTGATTTATTAGATCATAACATCCTTATCAAATTCTTTTAAGAGATTATCGGTGCCTCAAAGCGGCTTTGTAACTTCTTTCCTCTCCAACAGAATCTCCACTGTAAAGATTGGGAAGTTCCAATCGTAAAGGAAGTAGTCAATTGCGATCTGTTAGAGGGCACCTGTATATCCCTGTCGTTGTTTAATGTCTATCTGAAGCCCTTACATGATCCTCTGTCCATGCTGGTGGTCTTCTTTCATAATGTTGCTGACAACACTCAATTTATCTTTAATCTCCAGAAGAATATACATATTACCACTATATGCATACTTTAGAAAGCAAAACTCCTACTGGTCTCTTTTCCTAAATCTCTGCACCCAGTTTATCTTGATTGCCCAGAAATCCACTATACCTTTCAATCCCTATTCTACAAGAAGTAAATGCTCTGTGTGTATATTTGATTGTTCTGCCTGTGGGAGCTCAAATCAATTCTGTCATCAGTTTAGCAAAATTTAATTTAATGCTGCTACTTCAACTGCACCAGTTACTCTCAGATGCTCACTCTGCTACCATAGCAGTAGCTATCTTGATCCCGAAATTGTTTTACTTTTGTGTGTTGTGCACTGGCTCATCAAAATGCCCACTCTGTCTTCCCTTACTCCTACAAAGTACACAGCACGGAGAGTAACAAATACACCAAGATATAGTCACATCTATCCTGTGCTCAGGAAATTTCACTGGCTCCCCATGAATTCTCGAATTCTGTTCAACCTCTTTGTCTAGCCCGCAAATCTATGGCCACAGTCCACTTCCCTTAAAACATTGTCTGAAAATATGCACTATGACCTGTGCCCAGAGGTCCAGTTTCACAAACTTGCTCTATGTTCGTAGCCTGCGGTGTACGGTGTGCTTGCACGCTTCTTGCAGCCAAATATTGAGTCTATCGTACGATCAATACAGTTGCCTGGAAACTCTCCTTGTTTTCCAAAAGCAAATCAAATAACTGTTCTCAGCCTTCTTCTCTTCTTGTTGATATCTGATCCTACTAGGTACAGCGCTGAGATACCCACAGATTGTAGGTCCATGCAGCAACAATAACAACTACACACGTGCTACATAATGCTTTTGCAAATCTGAAGATGGCCACCTGATCTGAAAACTGCAGACTCTTGCCCCCTCATTGGTTAGTGCAGAAAATATTCAAAGTTAGGTGCATTAACCTTGTTTATTTTGCTAATGCATTACTAGACAGAGTGGATTCTCAGGCTGAATGTAAACAGATAAGTAACTTGTCAGGAAAACCTTTGATAAAGGCCTGGCAGGACCTTTACGGGCAAGAGGGTAGTGAAGGCTGAAATCCCTTCTTTCTAGTCCATTGATTGGGTGGATATATAGGTGAGTCATTTCGTTAAGCATTGTGAGATAGGCATGGTTTCAGAAGGTAGACACAGACACAAATGAACAGTTTAGAAAACCTTCATTTAACTTTAAAGGGGTTGGAGACCTCCTAACTGGCCCTATCTCTATAGTCTCGACCATCAAATTAAATTAAAGGATGTCAAAGTCAGTCTGTCAAAATAATAAAGGTGTCTGTATCAAACCTAATCTTGCCCTCACTTAATTCTAAAATCATAATGTATACGGGGTTAGGTCAAAACAAAAGAATGAGTCAAATAATATCAGGATGGTACCTGAGCTTGTTCCACAGCTCCTTTCCCCAAGCTGGAGTCACTCCACTCCAAAGTTCCTTTGCTTCACGTGGTTTACAAGAAAAGTTCCTTGGCTTCAGGATTCACACAAAGTTCCTCGGGTGTTAAGGGCCTTTGTTCCACATAACTTAGAAGCCCTTTTCGTTACACTCTCTCTGGAATATACAGGTCACAATTTCACTTGTACTCAGTTTCATCAATAGGGGAGCCTTCCCCTGTGCTTTGCTTACTGCATAGTTTATTTCTCCTGTATCCTCAGATTCAAACGTCTGGGTTCTCTTCCCCAAAAGCTCATTACTTTTTTCACACTGGGGTTCCTTCCCCCAACGCTTCAACAATCCTTCAATGGTTTACGTGACGGAGACCTTTGCAAACGTATAGTATTCACTATCCCTGTGCGGGACCAATCTGTCAGTGAGGCTTTCACACAGTCGTGCTCCTGGTACTGTTTTACTTCATAACACACTAACATAGACTTTCCCAAACGCACAGTATCTTGGTCGGCCCTGCGCAGGACCGCGCTGTTATTAAGGCCATCTACACAGTTTGTGCTTCTCGCATTTTACTTCATTTGGTCGGGCCCCTGGCACTATCTTTCACAATTCTCACTTGGTCGTGCCCCGGGCCCTGTCTTTCACAATTCTCCTTGTGGGTCCCAGACCCTGTTCTAAATTCTCATTACGGGTCCCAGACCCTGTTAGATGATTCCATAAACATAAGCATTCTTCCTCTGTAATTCACAATCTTAAAAGGTCTCTCTTCACTCGTGTAAACGTACACGCGTCCTTGCCATCACTTTGTTTCTTATCACACTCTTTCAACAATGGACAATTGAAGCTTTCATCTTCATCGCGTCTCTCGCCATATGTGTGTTCTCATTTTTCAACATTGTATTTCACTTGCACTTCGTGCCTTTCACAAACCGGACTCCCTTCTGCTTTGACATCACCGGCTGTGTTTCTTTTTATCGCCTATTAAGGTCGGGGTCTCCTCCGCTGCCCACCCCACCCCCCCGAAACTCCGGGCCTTCTTGCACGCCCAGGGGAATAAGCACCTATGCCAGAATTTCTCTTTGGAGTTTGTTTCCTCAAGCAACCCCCTTCTGGCTCCTTGGAGACACGGCTCCTTCGCCACGCTTTCTGTAGCCTTTCCACACCTCCGGCCCTCAGCCTCTCGGCACTTCATTCTCCGCACACAGATTTCCGGGTACCTAGGTGACCAAGTTCGCCTCCCTGCTCGACCTCCAACTCGTGTTCCTTCTCGGGCTCTAGCTCGCTCTGATGGCTTGGCACTGAGAAGGGATCCCTTGCTGGACTCAGCCATGCAGCCTCCCTCCTGCTCTCCCAACTGCATCCGACTCTGGTCCCTCAACAGCTTCCTTTTATGCCTGTGTTTTGTCAATGGGCTGCAGGTGTGTTGAGGCTTGGGTTTGCCTGACCTTGCCTGACTCTTTAGTGGGACAATTTAAGGGTAGGTGGTAGTCTTTCTTCTGTTTCTTAAGGTGTCTCCTACAGGTCATCTTCACTACTCTGTTGTCTCTTCATCTTCTTTGTATTATTCGAAAATGAGGAGAGGGAAATGAAATGGGATTGCAAATATCCCATGCAAGCGGAGGAAGGGGTTTCAGAGGGAAAGGGGGAGATGTTATGCGTTTCAAAATACCCCTTATAAGGGGATGAGTTATATGATTGTGGGTAATTGGAAGAAGGGGGATACCATGTCTCGCCTAGGGTACTCCTATGAGACCAACCCTGAACTCCCCTATCCATGTGATTTTTTGTTTTCCCCCTCGCTCGTCCACCCCCAGGGTTGGGATCCAAGAGCGACGGACCTCACCTGGCCACCTTCTAGAGGATTCTCTTGGTCTACCTGGAAAATACCTCTAGGTTTCTCCAAGCATATTAAAGGCAAATTAAGTAAGCTATGCCATGCTCAAATATAGGTGGCGGGCGCTCTAATTCATTGTGTAGCTTTCATGGAGGCTGTTTTTCTGACTCCACCATTGTGATGAACAAACGGCCACCAATGTACAGTTGTAAGCAAATGACTTTATGTGCTAAAACAATTTCAATCATCCTTATAAAATTGTGCATCGTTAAAGCTTACCAGGTTTTAATGGAACTGAAGACTGTGCCGCCTTGGAAAATCTTCTAGAAGGGTATGACCAGCAAGACCAGGATCAGGTTTCTACAGTCTGCAATTCAGCTCTTTTTAAATACATGGACAATGACGTAAGTTGATGTTTTTCTTCGGCTTTTCTGTGAAGGGGCTACAATTGCAATGACTTGAGCTTGAGTACAATGGTCAATCATCTGTTCTTGTGTTTGTGATTTTTTAAATGTGGAAAACGTACACATGTACACCGTTTTACATTGTACCAGGATTTGGTAAATAGTTATTTGCCTTTAGTAAAAGTTAAAAATACATTTTTTTATTTTTTATTTATCCCACTCTCCAAAGCAGCAGTTTGAGGTAACTCAGACAACAATTATGCACAATGCAAGTGTTTTCATTCATATCACACTTACAGTAGGCAATGTGAGCTGCTCAGCCCTTTGTCATCCAGCATTTAATCCTGAACAGTAGCAACATGTTGATTTTTGTATAATAATGTGCAGTTGAGTTCCCCCTCTCCAGCCCCATCACATATTTGTGGTTAAGAATAAATGAAAATGTTTGTAGTCTGTGTGCTCAGTTTATTTCATCAAAGAAATATGTAGGAATCAGATAATCTGTTGTATTTGTACCACACAGGTTGTAGTAGGTGTTATGATATTCAAGCTCCCACCACTTCTTTGCTTCCCTGCATTTTACTACCCTGATTTCATGGTGTGTGGCTGACCGGTCCTGACTTGGCAATGCTGTCCCTCCCAACATTCAACGGCCTGCCTGCATCTGTTATAGAGATGCAGAGTTTGGAGCTTCTGCAAAATCTGTGCCACGAATGTTTAAGTGACTAAACTCAAATAAGCAGAATAAGAAAAAGATAGGAAACCGAGTTGAAAAGAAGGGGCGAGAGATAAACCATGACAGATGGAGGGGGAGGGGAGCAGGAAGATTGAGTGGTGTAACAGAGGAAGTAAGAAAGTGTATGTCTAGGGAGAGAAGGGGAGATGTAGATATGGAAACGAGACCAAAGAAGCAGAAAATAGAAAACTAGAGAAAGTGGAAATTAGTGAAAAAGAGGAGCAATAAAGATGGAGTGAAGGAGGAAGTGAGAGTGCAAGCAGAGAAAGATTTGAATGAGACATGTAAAGTCACAGGGAAGAGAGATGGGGGTTAAATACACATTCCAAAACATATATTTTCCGCTATAAAGGCTAACTGTATCTGCCTTCCTAATGTAGGACGTACTGTCATGTCCAAATACTGGTATGTCTTTGCTTTTTAAACAGGTATATAGTACTACCATGTTTTTTAGTTTGTGTTTGTAAGGCTTTGAAATACTACAATTTGTGTCTTCAACATATTTGCTTGCAAGGGATTCCGCTGTAAAGGAGGAGCCAAATGCTTCTACAGGAAGTCATGTCTCCAGGCTACCTATATGCTGGGAAACGGACGTTGCGACATGCACACCAGTGACATTGACTATTCTGATGAAAAGTCTTCGAGACAAGGGCCCTCATGACGACCCTGGCGGTAAGTAACGGTCATTACCGGCATGGCGCAATTAACGTGTCCGTGCTGGCCAGATACCGCTAAAAGCGGCACATTACGACATCTCGGGCACGAGCATTGCGCCATGCCGGTAATGCAATCACCGCCATGCCGCTAAAGTCCTTAAAACGCCACTTAACGGCATCGTATGCCACGGAAATAGCACGCCCGCCACCCTAGCTATCGATATTAGGGGTGACCGCAAATAAGCGGATCCGGAAGTTGCGTCATCGCACAGGAACGGGAAAGAGCACGGCGGCCATCTTCAAAAACACAATCCTTTGCCATCCTCTACAACCAGTGGACACCTGACCCCCACAACCTCCACAAACCTTCTCCTACACCCATTAATCATCAGAATGCCTAAAGTTCTGAAAAGAAACGGAGATCGGCTGCGGCAGGAGCGCTTTTCTAGGGAGGAGTTAAATATGTTGGCTGAAACCCTACAAGAGCATGCCGATGTAGTCTTCTCAACAGAGATGACCAGACCAGCGATCATGAGAAAGAAGTCCATATGGGCCATGGTAGCCCAGAGGGTCAGTGCAGTCGGCACAACACCCCGAAATGCCAGACAGTGCAGAAAAAGGTGGGAAGATCTACGTCTCCGCGTCAGGAGTATACTGGCAGCGAATAGAAATCTGGGCATGGCGACTGGCGGAGGAGCTGAGTCGCCCATCAAAATGCAGCCGTGGGAGGAGATATGTGCCGCAACCATAGGCACCGAGTGCATAGAGGGGGTCGGAGATATGGAGAGAGGAGCCCCGAGATCAGGCGACGCAGGTAGTTGCCTTAAATCCAGCCATGCAAAACTCACTGAAGTCCAGATTTTTGGGAAGTGCAATGATGCTCAACAGGGTCAACACGACACATTAGCAGAAGATTGCCTACAGGCAGTGCTGACCTCCACCTTGTACACATGCATTATGCACACCCTTCCTGTAGCGACCCACATGCCTCCATGCTTCTACCACATTAGAGGGAGACAACCTGTATGTCACTGCCTCCAATGTGCACCATCTAGTAATCAAAATGAATGCAGCCATCTCAATGCCTGCTCAATGTCCGCAGACCCATCACTAACCCTTTCCCTCCTTTGGTCTACCACAGGCTCTCATTCGGACAGTGCCGACGAAGACACTGGCACTACACCTGCCAAGAAGGCCAGGCCTGAAGACCCAAAACACCGTCCCTCCACCTCTGGTGCAAAAATCAAACCCCCACAGCAGCCAAAATCCACAAGCATATCAGTCCACGGCACTGATGTGCAGCAAGTCAGGCACTACAGCACCACCGACGACAACCATCCGCCCAGTGGTGCCTACTGAAGGCACTGGGTCTGCATGAAGCAGCACGATTGGTGAGACTGCTGCCACCGCTGCCAGCTCAGACAATGATGAAGGGGATGTTGATGTTGTTGTGGGTCCCCCACTGCACCCCTTCACTCCCCCTACCTGTCCACATGGAGCCAGCATGACGATGGCATACAGGGGCAATCTCCTGATAACTCCTGGTCGGCCACTCCATGCCCAGTGGCAGATGTGCAGGAGGGGGGCAGCTCAATGGACACGCCAGTAGCATCATCCACAGGCCAAAAAACCCAGGACCCGATGCATGAAATCATCACGCGGCAAGAACAACTGGCCTCCCTCTTGACACAGCATGTGGCAGAATGCACCAGCGCAAGGGGGGAAATGCGCGGATGTGCAGAAACTGTAAAGGCTGCCATAGAGTCCACCTCCAAGGATATTTGTGCTGAACTAGCCGCGGTGCGGAACGTACTCTCGGAGCTTGTCCAAACTATGAGGGACATGCGTCCTTGTGAGCAGCCCAGTTCCTCCTCGGCTGCCAGTTCTACCCGAACCAGCCCCGTTCGCAGATCGGGCAGGAACCTGCGGCGTACAGACAGGGCTGCACCGGGTGCCGGGAGAGGGGGGTGCCAATAGAGGCCGCCCTGTGGAACGATCCCACATTATGCACTTGAGCACAGACATCCACACCATGTTAAGGGGAGTTGAGGGGGGAGTGGGTGTGTTGAGGGAGGAGCGGGGAGTTGAAGGGGGACATTGAAATCGTCCAACTCCACTTGTGCCTTGGCAAGATTTTCACACACTCTGTGGAATTGTGTTTCTCTTGCGGCTGAGCATATTCCCAAAGGTGAAGATAGGGATGGGTTCCTTGCTCTCGTGCAAGATGGCAAGGACACCATGTGTTAATCCCTTCAATCGGGTTTGGACACGGCCGACAGTGTGAGCCGGTCCATGGCTGCGAGCACCATTATACGCAGATTTGCTTAGTTGCAGAAGTTGGGTTTTGCCCCAGATGTGCAAGACTGTCTTTTGAACATGCCCTTTGATGGCGTGCATTTGTTTGGCAGCAAGGCTGACGAGAGCCTTGAGAGGTTGCAGACCTCAAAAGCTGCTGCAAAATCTTTAAGCGCATGCTGTGCGTCAACCTCTGCCTTTTCATCCTAGGGGACAGCAGTGGAGGGGAGGTTATTTTCCTTACTACTCCTCCTTTGGTAGAACGAGAGGAGCCTCCAGTCAAAGGGGTCAGCGGAAAAGTACCTGTGGTGGTCGGGGAAAGAGAGGTTCCAAAGCCGTTCAGGCAGCTGCCTCTTTGCCTTCAGGTGCTGCCGCAGCCGCTCCGAAACAGTCATGAGGCCATGTCCCATGGTTCGCCGGTTGGGGGCAGACTCAGCATCTACAAGAGCGGCGAGCCATTACTTCGGAGGCATGGGTCCTGGATACTATCGCCCTCGGCTACTGTCTTCCCTTCCTAAAGTGGCCTCACGACAATCCACCGGGGAATCTCTCTTTGAAGCTTCCGGATCTGCCCCTTGTGCAGGAAATCTCGACCCTGCTAGAGAAAGGCGCTATAGAACTGGTGCCTTTAGCGGAGAGGAGCAAGGGATGGTATTCCCCTTGTTTTTTGATTCCAAAGAAAGACGGCGGATTGAGACCCATCCTGGACTTGCATTGGTTGAACAAACTTCTTAGGAAGGACAAGTTCAAGATGGTCACTCTTTCTCAAGTCCTTCAGGCCCTTCAACTTCAGGATTGGTTGGTATCTCTGGACCTACAGGATGCTTAATTTCATGTGCCGATCCATCCCAAGCACAGGAAGTTCCTGAGGGTTTGCGGCTGGTGACTTGCACTTTCAGTTTTGGGTCTTGCCCTTCCGGTTGACCTCCGCCCCGAGGGTCTTCACCAAGCTAATGGTGGTGGTGGCAGCATATCTCAGGCGAGGGGGGATACACATCTACCCCTACCTGGACGACTGGCTGATCCGTGCGCGTTCTCCCGAGCAAGCATTGGATCACCTCGATCTCACCTGCCACTCCCTCCACTAGCTGGGCTTCTCCATCAATTTCAAGGAGTCGCATTTGACACCACCTCAACAACTCCAGTACATCAGGGCTGTGTTGGACACGTCCTTTGGGAAGTACTTGCCTCTCAAGGTGAGGGCTCATCACATTCGGCAGATGGTGGAAATGTTTCAACATGCCCAGAGTCTTCCGGCTTTCGAATTCATAAGGTTGCTTGGCCTCATGGCCAGGCTGAGGATGAGATCCCTGCAATGGTTCCTCAAGATGCAGTGGTCGCAGTTCTCAGGCAAGATGTCTGATCCCGTTCAAATTCCACTCTTGGTCTCCCAGGATCTTCTGTGGTTGGCCGACGAAGGGAACCTGATGAAGGGGGGCCGTTTTGGCAACTGTGGCCGGAGGTGACTGTTGTGATGAATGCTTCCCTCACAGGATGGGGCGCTCATGCCAACGACTTCACCGCCAGCGGTCGTTGGTCTCCGTCGGAGTCCAAACTCCACATCAATCTGTTAGAGCTGAGGGCCATCAGGGTAGCCCTGAAGGCTTTTCTGCCATCGGTGCGGGGGAAGAGTGTCCTGATCATGACGGATAACACAGTGGCAATGCATTACCTCAACAAAAAAGGGGGGGGTAGGGTCACTCCCGTTGTGCAAAGAGGCAATGCAGCTCTGGTTCTGGTGCATCCAGCAGGGAATTTCGATCTCGGCAGTTTATCTAGCCGGAGATGAAAATGCGGCGGCAGACGCTCTGAGCAAGCAGAGCATAATCTCTCACGAGTGGGAGTAGGCTCAGGAAGTCTTCTGGAAATCTTCGGCCTTTGGGGAACCTCAGAAGTGGATCTCTTTGCCACCAGTGCCAACCGGAAGTGCGAGAGATTCTGCTCTGGGGAATTTCCTCTGAGAGGAGCCTTAGGAGATGCATTTCCCCAGTCCCCGTCATTCCTCGTGTTGCAGAGGTTACAGAGGTTCGGATCCCACATGATCCTCATTGCTCCGGATTGGGCCAGGAGAGCGTGGTACCCGGACCTTCTAGAAATGTCCATCAGCCCTGCATGCCGTCTTGATGCCACGATGATCTACTCTCCAATGAGGGGGGGTCAGGTTCTCCATCCAGAGGTCAGGACTCTCAACCTTCACGCTTGGTATCTGAAAGGTTGAGATATAAGGATTGGGACCTCCCGGATGATGTGATGGAGGTGTTGCTTTCGGCCCGAAGGCCAGCAACAAAATCCTTGTACCGTTGCCGTAAGTTTTGCGACTGGTGCAGAGAACAAAAGGTTGGTCCTTTTCAGTGTTCCATTCCTATGGTTTTGTGTTTCTTGCTTTCTTTGGCCCACAGGGGCCTTCAAGTTGGTACCATTAAGGGTTACCTAGTGGCGCTGTTTATATTTAAGCACTCATCTGAAGAATGTTCTTACTTTAAGATTCCTTTGATTTCTCAATATCTGAAAGGACTAACTAATGTGTTCCCGCTGTCCCCTTTCCAGGTGCCGGTTTGGGATTTGAATTTGGTTTTGAAATTTCTAATGGGTGTTCCGTTTGAACCTTTGCACTCTTGTCCTTTGAGATCATTGTCCTTCAAGACAGTGTTCTTGGTTGCGGTTACTTCTGCTTGCAGAGTGAGTGAATTGCAGGCACTTTCCTCTAAGCCGCGCTTTACTGTATTCCACAAGGCCAGGGTTGTACTAAGGGTACGTATGAATTTCATTTGAGCCAGAAAGTGGTTCTTCCTTCTTTCTATCCTCCTCATCCTGGTAAGGAAGAGGAGCGACTCCATCGGTTGGATCCTAAGAGAGCTCTGAGCTTTTATATTTCTAGGTTTGGTGCCACACGTTATGGGGAAAAAACATAAACTGAGGCTACGGGCACCGTGCGTCCTATTTATAACATCCAGTGACGTTGCCCTCAACGGAGGACTTCGAGGCACATCGACCCGACATCGACGCAGGACGCCCTCTGCTGAAAAGTTTCCGAACTACACAGCTGTGGACATTACATATCAAAGATGTGGATTACGTTGGAGGAACATCCAATCGGAAGAATGTTACCAGTTGGTAATTAACTTGCTCATCTAGACAGTACAGCACACTTGGGTAGTAATGTGGTATCAACACATGAAAAAAGGTGGAAGAGAAAATATCTAAGGAGAGTTTCTATGTCTGCACTCTCATCGCTTATGCCATGGATGCCACACCAACTTTCATTTCTGGAGAAATCCCGGAGTACGACGCCAGATGTCTTGTTCATCTTGCAGCATGCATGACAAGAGACCAAGTTCAAGGAAGTTGGGCCTCTTTGGCATGGAGATCGAAATGGTCATTTCCGTTCCAGGATGATTATTTCAAGACTATACAGATGGAAAAGGAACCTGCGTGGAATACAGGATGCTCTGTTATCCTGAGAAAGGACACAAAGAGGTGCTAATTGTGGAGATGAAGAGACTGAATTGGCCTGATAAAGCAGAAGCAGCAGGGTGGCCTGGTTGTTGGGAACAAACACAAGTCTTAGTTTATGGACAAGTGAAATCCACAAAAGGATGGGAAGGGGGCCTGATGTCCTGCACAGCTCATCTGTTGAAGTCAGAATGTTTGCCAGAAGTACAGAGAGTGAACGATACTTGTTTAAATTCATGCGCTAACCACGCCAGACTGTTGAATGGTTAGAAGATGAATCAGGCCCGATGATGGTGGTTCCGCTGATAAATGCAACATTATGCTTTCAGAGAAAGGGAAAGAATTATGTGGGAAGAAATAAAGGCTGCAAGATTACAGTTGACGTTATTAGAATGGGAGAAGGGACAGCCGTCCTCATGGAGCGATATTGGGCTTGTGGGTCCAGAGCCTACATGAAGCTGCCCAAGGACTGGGGAGGGACGTGTTCCTTAATTCCTATACATGTTCCAGTGTTAGTGATTCCTAAAAGTGACCTGAACATTGGAGAGTTTCCAAAAGCAGATGCCCATTTGAGGAAGAGAAGATCACTCAAATTCCTCAACCAAATAAGGAGGGCAAATTACTTTTCAGCAACATCAATAGAAGCCTTTGATGCTATTCCACAGGTTGTTCAGCCAGACTTCAGCAATATTCACGACTATCTTTATGCCGGGGATCCAGACAATGGCCAATGGAAAGTGGTTGGAAATCACTTGCTGGGAGCTCATGCAGACGATCAACACTACCCTAAAGGGATTCAATGCTATCAAGGAAGAGCATACAGTTGATGACCCTCCAGAACAGTTATGCCCTTGATATGATCACAGCAATGGATGGAGGAGTTTGTGCCACAATCGGCCCATCATGTTGCACGTTCATATCTTCTCATGACAAGAATGGGACCTTGACAGAGGCCATAACATTGCTGACGAAATTGTATGATAAGATGGAAGATGAGACAGAAGATATTGTGAGATGCGACAGAAGATATTGTAGATGACAGTTTGCGTTGATCTTCTCATGGGTTCCATAATGGATGACAAACATCTTCAGGTTTCTTGGAGCAGTATTAGTGATGAGAATGTTTGGATTCTGTGTGATCAGGATAATAATTATACAGTGCAAGAAGACCAGAAAGAAGGCTGTAGGAATGAAGATCATGATCGATGTTGAATCAGGGTTTGGACGCAAGGAGTTGACAAATGGAGAAATCAGAAAATATGTAGAGACCAGCATTGTAGCACCTGAGGGAACAAAGTTCCTGTATCCAAGCAATCACAAGAAGAACATAGGCTGATGGGTTTACTGTAATCCGAATGGCCAGTGCAGCTACATGACTTGGAGTGTTGATGAGCATGTAAAATCAGCAGGGTCCCTCAAGGGAGTAGTACAAATCTGGACCCCAAAGAAGCATTTCTTCAAGAGAGGATGTTTAGATGTGAAGACAGGTGAAGGTGTGGTTGATGGATCAACCAGACGGTGAAGTATAGAGGAGGAGCCAAACGCCTCTACAGGAAGTCCCGCCCCCATGCTACCTATATGCTGGGAACCAGAAGTTGCGACATTCACAACACCAGTGACTGTGACTATTCCAAGGAAGGTCTTCGAGACAAGGTATCCACTGAGAAAAACCTATCTTATGTATCCCCAGAGAACTTAGTCTCCTGGAGGAAGTCCCCAAAGGAATATAAAAATAAGAGGGAAAGAAGCTGGTGACATCACAAGAAGTGAGCGTGATGCACTGAGAAGAATGGTCAAAGAAGAACATGCATAGACCTTTTAGAATCTGATGATGAAGTAAAGAATCGAGTAAACTTCCATATGCAGATTGAAGATTGCACGTGTGAAGAGCATTGCAGAAAATGCAAGCCATTATATAACTGTACAGATGCAGTTACACTAGTAGGCTATGTAATCATAAGGCTGGTTATACATAGTGAAGTAGACTGCAGGCGGTGCCGCCATTGTATAGAATCTGGATGTTCGATGTCACAATTTTAGTAAGCTCAAACCCATGGAGAAAGAAGGATGGATAGATATGCGTGTGTCGCAGCAAAGAATTAGCTGGAGCTCGAAGCAAGACCGAGAAGGCTGTCTGGCCTGAAGTCAAAAGACTGAAGCAGCCAAAACTGGTTATCAGTCCGTGAAGAATAGTGAATGTGAGATGCTGAGGCATCCCTTGTTAAGTTGCAAAGAGAGAAAATCATGAGTGCCAAGTTTCTTCATTAAGACAATTATGCTATAAAATGGGCCGATTCATGGTCTCCTGTCACTTGAGTCCACAATGGAAATAGAAGTGGGCATGCAGACCTGAACCTTGATTAGAACATGCTCACACACCCTTATATTCCCAGGAGCAAGAAGCAACTACAAAGCCGTGTTCAAAGACTTTCTGAATGGCAGAAGGCATGAGCGATGAGAGAGATGGGGCTAATTGGGTGACAGTCAATTCCACACACCAGCACCTGGGGTACCAGCTTACGTGCTGCTAGTGAATTGAATGTTCTGGAAGGATACAAGACTGCCAACCTATTTTAAAAGGCGATCTATAAGGAAGGGCCTTGTAGTTTGAGAGCCAATGATTTGCTGTGTACTTAATAACTGTTGAAGATGACTTGCACTAGGGCTGGGCATAAGTTGTCCACCTGACTGTAGAGACCCAATTACAATCCCACCCAGTATAGAAAAGTATCCTTAGAAGTTCCTCTTAAGCCAACCACAATCCCATGTAGGTTTTTTTTTGCCACATAGTGTGATGTTACGTATGACATATTTTGCTATATAAGAATGTTTGTTTATGAAGTGCGTTGAAACTATGATGTGCGCCGTCCGTTGTAACTCCCTGTTTTAGACAATTGACAATAGAACGGTCAGACGGGACATTTACCCAACTTCTTGATTCTGTCTTATTTGGTGTAAGAGTTATTCTGCATCCCATCCATCGTTCGATGTGTTACCACATTTAAAAGGACCATAAGGGTTCACTTCTGTTAAGACAATTTGTTGATTTCAGTGGTCTTTGCAGGCCATTAGCTATATGCATAAGATGGTGTGCTCCATAAAGGGTTGATACTCATGGAACTCTCTCAGCTTGGAGGAAACCATATATATATGCAGTGACCAATCTAGGGAATTCGTCCATTCTCCCCAAGGGGGGAATCAACCCCTTTGGGATTAGGGAAGTGAACCTGCTCTGCTCAAAACCTCCTAGGAGACGGGACATGCGGGATCCCACAGGGGGCGATTTTCCCCCCCAACTCCCTTTGTGGACAAGGAATCCCAAACCAGGATTTTACTCAACCTCCCTTTAGCCCAAAATCCCAAATGTTTGTTGGCTATATGGGTATTACAAATGGGGATAATTGTGTATGTATGACCCTTTTCTAATAACGGTTATGGTTACTGACCCCCGTGGGGAAGATGTCTTCATACATATTATCGAAACAATTGTCTAATCCTTTTACAGATTGTAACCTGAAGGACTAGTTAGACTGATATCTTTGAGAGAAGAGTTGCAAATCCCATAGAGTAAACCACTGGAGTGGAAGCCCTCCAAAAAAGCACAGCCAGCAGACAGCAGCGCGCAGCAGTCTTGCAGAGCGGGAACGCAGAAGACCCCACGAGAGGCTGACCACTCCAACGCGATACTGAGCAGCCAAGAGTCATCAGCTACCACAGAAGAAATACTACTGCGACGAGCGTGGTTGACCAGGGTTGGAAGCAAATAACACAGAGGAACCTTCTAGCACAGACTTGAAGAAGAGGAGAGGACAGACGGACAAACGCTGAAGAGGTGGTAAGAGTGGGCAAAGTGGTTGGTAGGAGAAAGTGGTACTTTGGTGTGAGTGTGTATGCAAATTGAGTGAGGGAGACTATCGGAGGGTGAGTAGGAGAAGCATGAGAGATTTGCAGGTGAACGGCCTTTGGTCAGCAATGGAAGCCAGGTGGCACATCAACAGACTGGAGTTGCAAGCCATCAGGTTGGCCCTGAGGGCGTTCGCCCAGTCTCTGAAGGGGAAGCATGTCCTGATTCTGACGGACAATATGGTGGCCATGCATTACCTGAACAAAAACAGGATGGCGTGTGCTCCCTCCCCCTTTGCTGAGAGGCGATGCAGCTGTGGTTCTGACTGTTGGAGAACCACATTTCGGTCTCGGCAGATCTGGCGGGGACAGAGAACAGTTTGGGGAAGGGCCTGAGCAGGAAGAACACGGTCTCACACAAATGTGCCCTATAGGAGGTCTTCTCTCTCTGGGGTACCCCATCACTGGAACTGTTTGCCACAGAGTCCAACAGGAAGTGCTGACAGTTGGCTCGAGGGAATTTCCAGTGAACAGCACGCTATAGGATGCGTTTCTAGTGGATTGAACCTTCCCTCTCCACTATGCCTTCCTTCCGATTCCTGTCATCCCTTGGCCTTGGGTTCCTAGGAGGTTGAAGAGTTTCCAAGCAATCTTGATCGGCCCGGATTAGGCCGTGGAGGACGTGGTACTCGGACCTTCTGGATCTGATGATCTGCCCACCTCTCCGGATGCCTCCTGACCCAGTTAGGTCGGGTGCTTCACCCAAACCCAGAATCCCTTAACCTATATGCGTGGCTCTTGAGATGAGATATGATGACCAGGACCTCTCAGTGGAGGTACTCGAGGTGTTGCTGACTGCATGCAGACCTTCAACAAGATGCCTGTATGCGTGCAGGTGGAGAAGATTTGAGGCATGATGCAGGGAAAGTGAGATTGACCCCATCTCTTGCCCCACCACTACAGCGATGGAGTTCCTTCTGTCACTGACCTCAGCAGGCCTTCAGGTTACCACAGTCAAAGGATATTTGATATATGTGTTCAAGAGGTCTCCGGATCAAGGTTACTTTTTTCAATCCCGGTTATGGCTAAATTCCTGAAGGGCCTTCTGAATAGGTTTCTGCTAACTCCCTTTGTTGACCCAAATTGGGATTTAAATCAAGTTTTTGCCTTTTTGTTGGCGGCTCCTTTTGAGCCCACGCATTCCTTTTCTCTGCGACTGCTTTTCCTGAAAACAGCCTTCTTGGTCGCGATTACTTCGGCCAGGAGGCTCACCGAGCTGCAGGCTCTGTGTTGCGGTCCCCTGTTTTTGCAATGTTTTGGGGAGAACGCCTCACTTAAGGTAATGCCTGGATTTCTACAGAAGGGAGTTTCCGAATTTCACCTCTATCAATCCTTGGATTTGCTGCTCTTTTTTCCTCCGCCTCACCCTTCCAATCAAGAGGAGCGGTACCATCGATTGAACCAATAAAGAACTTTGAGCTTTTACGTAGGTAGGACATTGAGTTACGTAAATCTGACCAACTGTTCGTGAACCATTATCTAGCCCGCAATGGTCTAGCGGTAACAAAGCAGACTATATCCCGGTGGATTATCCTTTGCATCACTGGTGATATCAATCTGCAGGCAGGGAGCTCCCTCCCGGCATCACGGCACACTCAACCAGAGGGGTTGCCGCTTCTGCTGCCCTACAAAGTGGGGTAGCCGTTAGGGATATCTGCTGTGCGGCCACGCAATCTTTATTACACACTTTCACCAGGCACTATAGTCTGGACGTTACCCGCAGGGCTGATGCGTCTTTTGGCAGGGCAGTGCTGTAAGATCTGTTGCTATAACGCTTTCTGACCTCATCCATTGTCTCACTGCTTGTGGAGTCTATCAGATGAGGAATCTGCTGGAGAAAGGCAATCCATTTAAGGAGAAATTACTTACCATAATATTCTTTCTATGGATTCTTCTCCTGCAGATTCCTCCTCATCCCTCCCCTCCATCCCCGCTCAGAATGCATTGGCAGTCACTGTGCAGCTCTCTAAAGTGAGTAGACACATTCTGATGCTCCGATGTTACCGCTTCTGTCTGTCTAGTTCATGTCTTCCTTGCAAAAAAAGGCCACATTTTTACTGTTTTCTATATTTGAAAGCCTTGTTCCAAAAGTTGTTTTCATTCCATGGGGATGTTGTCATTGGTAGGTTTAACTGGCTGGTTAGCCTCGTCTTCCATCGTTTTCCTCTGCAGCGATTGAGCATGAGTAGGGGGGGGAGGTGGAACTGATGTACGGGGTGTAGTGACGTGGTATATATATACGACGCCCGACACTCACCTGCAGAGCCGACAATCGAGCACCAAGCAAGATGGACCCACGATCGACGCCAAAGTCGAGGTCTACAATGCCTCCTGTTGAAGAATTTCCGAGCAGCAGTGCTGGATGAGGATATTTATCAAATGAGGACTCTGCGGGAGAATAATCCATAGCAAGAACATTACGGTAAGTAATTATCTTCGCCATCAGACCGACTCAGGTTTCTCTGCACTTATTTGAATGCCACTTAGAACCACAGTGAACTTTAGCTCGACCCCAGGTCGACGCCACTCCCTGTCAAATAGCTGAAACTGGTTTTATTAAGAAAAATGATCCCCTCCAGGGTAAGCAACAAACTGAAAGTCTATAGGAATGTATTTTGTAAAAGTTCCAAAATGGGTGCTTACCAAATTCATAAACCTTCACAGGGCACACAGAATATACTAGCTCACTAGCATTTGCAAGTAGGTTTTATGCCGGATGAGTGCCATTTGCATGATACTCGACTTGCTGGCGAGTATGGGGATGTTAGAAACTAATTAACTAATTAAACTAAATTAAATTAACTAATACTGCAAAAACACTGACAAATATATGTTTCACTGTGCATGCTTGACAGCATTGCAGCAAACATGAAGTGTGCCTATGGCGCATGCACCATTTTACAAAAAGCACTGGTAAATATTTTGCCACCAGTCACCTTGGGGCAAGTACATTTCTCATAGGTTGAGTATGTAATCTAAGGAACTCGTCCTGCAGGTCTATTGGTATTTTTAAGAATTTGCAAGGCCTGCTTCAGTGCCCTAATAAGTCACTAACGATCATGCAAGTAAAGTCCTTGATACTCCTCGTCCTTGTTTCTCCGTTCTCTGGTCTGTTCTTCTCTGGTTCACTGCAGATGGCCTGCAAGTGGGGCCTGGTTTACGCCAAGAGTTGAAGATACAAATGACATTTCTCTACAACAGGTAAATGAAACCAACTGGGCTTTTCTTCCCCAGTTTCACAGGCGGAGAGTCTCGGGGCTCATCTCCCTCTTCTAGGGTCCGGACCTCCCCCGACACAAGCAGCTTTGTATTCTTGTTTTTCATTCTTCCTCCTACTGTGGTGTCTGCTCCTTCAGATCTGGGCTTCACCTCTGCCCAACTTGTGCCAAATGTTCCCTTTTGAATCATCCTGTTCGGACTTGCTGGTATTGCGCTTTCTCTGGAACCTTCCCCTCCTATCTGCTTACATACTCTTGCTTTCTGTGCCCTTTCCTCCATACTTGTGGGCTGTCCGTCCTATGCGATTGGACCGGTACACTTTTGGCATAGCACAAAATGATTTTCCCTTTTCAAAATGTTTGTGTTGCTCGGGAGGCATGGGCGTGGCCAACCCAACTAACTCTGCTGACCGGTGACACCCGTCAGTCCCTTTTTCTTCATTAGCGGGACTGGACACTTTTTTTTTACTGCGCAACGGTTTCCATAGGCCATTGTTTGGGCATATTCAATTGTTTACTCCCCCTCCACACTGCGCATCTTCAGTCAGTCTTTTTTGACTGGCGTCAAAGATTTTACAGCCTGCACTTCATGCAGCAGGCATTTTGTGGCAGCGGATCCCCACACACGCTGCCTGGAGTGTCGAGGCCAACACAGGGTGGGATGCCCTGTTCCTCTTGTGAAGCACTTTCACCAAGGGCTCTTCAGTAAAAAATGTCACGGTGGAGGGAAGTATTTAACAAGTTGTTTCTTCACATTGGCGAGACATCAGGTAAGGAAGACACCCCGCGCAAGTGGGAGGGACGCAAGTCCTGTAGCGGTTAGCCACTGCATTACCGAAGTAAGCTCTGAGGTCAAGTTGGCTTCTAATGGTGCCAAGAGCACCCATCAAGGTCCCTTCAGGGACTTTCACCAGTGTTGTCTTCGGGACCCTTGTGGCTTGTCCCGGTCAAGCTCAGAGTACCTTCCGAGGTCTAGTACCGGGTCATTGAGACCCGAGGTGACGCCTCAGTGTCGAAAATCTACCTGGCCAAAAAAGAAGCCTGAGGGTCATCAACCTAACGGAGCAGGCTCAGAGCCTTTTCCTTCCTAAAGAAAAACTACTGGTGCTCCCCCCGAGAGTCCCAATAGGATCTCAGAAGAAGCAGAGCTCTGCATTGAGCAAGATGCCATGCGTCTCTACACCCGTCTTCAAATACAGGTTCCAAATCATTTACAACCTGTGAAAGAATGGCTATTCTTTCAAAGAGAGAAGGATCATGCACTATGATCCGATGAAGGGTTATTTCAGAAATGTAATAAAGGAAGTAATCCCTCAGACTATACCAACGCCTCAGCCTCAGCTGCTCCAGTAGCACTTACGGTCCCAGTCCCTCCAATTGCTGTGCTTTCAGTGACATTGCTTCAGATCCATTGCAACCTGAACCCTTGCAGGATGTGCATCAGAGTTCAATAACAGGGTGCCAGGAACCACTCAAAGACACGAATACACGAACAGACACAGGCACAGGTGATAATGAGGGAAGGTGAGGAGGAAGCCTCGTTATCAGCAAAGGCTTTTCATAATAGGACGGTAGGGGTTCAAGACTTTTTAGGGTGCCCTGTGCCAGAAAAGTCTGAACTCAGGAGTTCTTTCATGTTTATTCTCAATAAGTCTGATCCGGAATTCCTTTACAAAAGGATGTGTTAGCCAAGGCCAAGTCTATCTGTAAAAAGCCTCACTGTATCGCAGCTACCATCAAGAAGATAGATGCCTGATACCAGGAATTATATTCAGACTCCCCAAGTTTATCCTTAAATCCAAATTCTACAACCTCAGTCATCCGAAGTGGCGTTAGCAACAGTGTTCTCGAAGTCAGCATCGACTTTATTTGCTGCTGAAGGCTCCTGCCCATTCCAAAGAGGATAACATTTTAGAGACCTATGGCAAAGAGATATATGCAAATGTGCCTCTTGACCTGCGACAAGCTAACGCTGATGCAGTGTTGTCAGCGGCTAATCAATGCGTATGGCTAGAAATTGCAGACTTTCAGCAATGTTTACCTCGAGAGGATAGCCGCTTTTAAATCCGGACGAGGTGAAGCTAAGCTTATTGCACAAGACCTTAGAGGGGTCAGCTCCCCACCACATGGATACGGCTGCTAGAGCATTAGCTATCCGCATTGGGCTAGAGCAACCCATTTCAATAAGGACATTCAAGATAAAATTCTTGACTTACTTTTTTGAGGGAAACTAGTTATTTCACTGCTCAACTGATGAGGATCTAAAAAAAAAAGGTCCACAGCTACAGCTGAAGCTAAATCCCTCACCGTTCTTACACAGAAACCTTTACAAACTTTGAGGCAGCCACGATCAGACTTTAAAAGTAAAACCTTCAGTAGGTTTCAAGGTTACCAGGTGAGGAAAAGCAGGTAGTCGGACATGGCGCCCAGCTTTCAGAGAAGAAAGCAACAAAAAACCTCCAGTAGAGGATTTTTCTCCTCCTCCCCAGCATCATCTTCCGATGCAACAAAGCAATGATTTGTACGTACAAATCCACTTCTACCCAGTTAGGGGCAGAATTTCAAGCTTTCATCAGAGCTGGCGTACCATCTCCCCACCATGTGAGTGGTCAAGTGAGGATGCAGATTACCCATCCCCTTCTGTCTTCCTTCATCTCCCCTTCAAGAAATCGCCAGCCGTTTGGTGTTCAATGCAATCGAGGAAGTCCCTCCTCAGTAAAGAGGTTGTCGTTCTAAGTCTCACCTTTTCACTGTACCCAAGAAAAACCAGGCAGTCCTGTGGTAAATATTGAACCTTTCGTATTTTAACCTTTATCTTAAAGTTCACAATGGTCACGCCAGCTCATATTAGGAATGCCCTCAACCAGGGAGAGTGGTAGTGCGCAGTGTACTGGGCCCGTCCCATAGGATGGACAACCCATAGGTATGGAGGAAAGGGGACTATGGACTAAGAGTACAGAAGTCACTATGAGTAACCTTTTCTTTTCCCTCTGACCTCATGCTGTTTTCCTCCTGACACCTCTTGAGGTTCTTCTACCACCTCCTGCTGTTCCCCTCCGACAACACTTGCTGTTCTTGTACTGGCACATCTTGATGTTCCCCTGCTACCACTCCCACTTGATATCCTCCTTCCTCCTGGTGTTTCTCTCAGTCTCTTCTACCCCTCTTGCTTCCATCCTCCTACACTCCCTTCTCGAGTATGCTAACCCTTTCCTGTTCTGCAACTTGTTCCAACCGCCTGCCACCTCCTTCTCCAAACTCTCACACCCTTATTTATCCTAAATCATTCATGCACTGTATTGATTCACTCCTGGGCTGGACTATTGATGTGGATCTACCTGTGTTTGTGTGATAATTAGGTGGAAGTCTGGATTCTTGGTTGCCAGTGTATGCATTTGTTTTATATTCAGTCTAAATGTTAGCTCCTACTTGGTAATATGGACTGCAGCTTCAAAAGACTAGTGCGCCAACTTGGATCAGCAAACCAGGTCCTGGTGCATATGCGTGGGAGCTGCTGTAGCAGACGCGTGTCTCACGTGTGCGGATAAGCTCTCGGGTCAGATTCATAATCTCTTGTTTAACTTCTGAATTGTGAGAGCTAGTGAGCTTTTGGACATCACTTTACCCACCTTCACAATGCCACACAGATTAACGCGTTTCAAACGGCAATTTCCTTAATGGGCCAGTGTCATTACAAGGCTGCTGCCTATTTAAAGGGATAGTAGTGTCATAAGACTGCTGGTCAAACTGACAGATCTTGTTGGTGATTGCATGTGACTGACTTCTGCCCAGTGACTCAGACAAATTGAGAGTGACCAGGGAATCCAATGCCCCAGACACAATTCTGAAGTGGGAGTAGTTTACTCCCCATATTTTGAATCTGACGAGTAAAATGATATTTTAGAGAGTATAAAGGTAATTACCATTCCGAATGGGGATATTTTGAGACAAGTTCAAATATATTTTAACTCTAAAACATCTAGTGCTTGTTTTATACAGTAATCCATAATGACTGATGCAGCGAGATAGCCCACGAGAAAGCTGGTCAGACCACTGGATAATTCCAAGACACTTCTGAAAACTTTTAAGGCCTGTGTCCTCAAGCAGGTGTCGAGACTAGTTGTTCCCACTGGCCCAGGTGATGAAGCACTGATGGAGATCAGCCAAGGAGCAAAACTGTGCCGGGAAGGTTGAAGACAATGCTGGTTGGCTGCTATGACTATTTCAAGCTCTTCAGCAAGATGTTCCTCTTCGTAGGGAGTCTTGGCTCCAACGATGATCAAATGAAGGGCTGCTTAAAGTTCTCTCCAGGTTGCAACCTGGAGTCGCTCACCAATAATAAGGATCTACATCATTGAAACTGTAAGGGGCTGTCGAATCATGGACAGCCCTTGTCCATCACATCTGCCAAGCAACAGACACACTTTGGCATGGATGCAGACTGGCATCAGACAATCCCTGCCCCCACATCTGGCCACACACCGCCTCTTTGCCCGTAAAAGCTGAAGCTGTCCCTGGAAAGGCCTTACTATATCATATAAGTCTCTAGGAGAGTAGGAAGAAGGCCAAAATACAAGATGGCAAAAATCTAGTGGCACCAACTTTTTAAAGTATATTGTACTCTAAAGGGCATTAAGCAGAAAATTGCCAAAGTGCTTAAGAAAATAAGGAGCATGGTAGAACATGATCTGCTGCCACCAGCCCTTCCTGCAAGTAACCACACAAATACAGTCTCCCTGTTGCACCTCACTGTAAATTGAAGGGTGCAGTGTAAAACAGAGATTTTCACAATGGAGAACAGGGTTCTGCATTGATAGCCATAGGGAGCAATCCGGTCCCCCCAAACAGATGATCTTAGCCAGGCATGTGAAGCAAAAAGGCCTTGCATGCCTCCAAAAGTCAGGACAGGTACAAAATAAGAGCAACAAGTAGTGTGCGTGTATGTGGGGGGAGAAGGGAATGGTTCATAGATTTCTATAGAGGGAAAGCATCAAAAGGAAAATCTTTCCTAAGAAGGTGCATGCATCCCTTTTCTGCATCTGATCTCCTAAGAGCGTGCATAACATGCGTGTGTGATCTTCATCTGGTGCGGTCTTGTGCTTTCTCTGTGGTAATCACACCACAGCACCTTAGGATTTGTCTTCAACATATCGCATTAAACGGGAAGTGTCCAGTATGGGAGATAGTGATAGATGTTATCTTTAATCACTGAGGGAAAGCACAGTGGCAAATAGAAGGCAACACCAAGAAATACAGAGAGAACCATGAAAATAGTCTCAACATCAGCTGACCAGGAAGGACATTCAAAGCAAAGGGGCTTTGGGAGCAATTCTACAGAGGCACTAGATCTTTCACAAAACATACACTTTATACCAAAAATACGTCCGAGGTGACGTCATCCTAGGTGGCAATATTGAACAACCTATCAAGGGTCAGGATTGGCTAAGGGGAACATCTAAGTATACTTCACTATAAGGACTAGGATTGTGATTGGCTGTCCACTATCGGGTGGACAAAATGTGCCTACCTCTAAAACATGTCATCTTCAGAAACATTCGATACATAGTTTCTCATTGGTCTTCAAACTATAAAGTCCTTCTTTATGGACTAATACAATTTGTTGGCACGCTTGTGCCAGGTCTGGAACATTCAGATAATTTAGCAGCACGTAACCCGAGACCTAGGTGCAAGGAGATGGGGCCTGCCGCTACCTCCTCACCCAATTATCCCAGCATCTCTCATCGCCCATGCCTTCTACCATGAAGATTGTCTTTGAACTTGGCCTTGCAAAGTATCCTTGTCTTTTATAATACATGGGTCTGAGAGCACTCACTATTGTGTTCTGGGACTCCCAAGTTCGAACTCTATTTCCATCCTTGGCTCACCTGACCAGGAGACCACGATTTGGTCTATTTTGCAGGTTTTAAATGAATTAAACTTGGCACTCTTGGTGTTCTTTCCTTGCACCTTAACAAGGGATGATTCATCCTCCACACATTCGCTAATTTCCAGAATAGATAGGTGACCTTGGCTTCTTCAGTCTTGAGTCTAGGCCAGACAGCCTCGTCTTGCAGCTCCATGATTCTGCTTATTCTTGCTACAACACAAGTTTCCATTCCAGCTTCATGGGACTTGGCTTACTAAATTCATGATACCAATGTCCAACTTCTATACAATGGCGGCTTTGCCTGCGTTCTATTCACTACGTATAGCCAGCTTCTATGATGACTTAGTCTACCTTGCGTTTCAGCATCAGTACATTTATTGAGCGGTTGATTTTCTACTGCACTTTGTGCACATGCAATTTTCTTCTTTTATATTTGAGAATTCACTTAATTCTTTACTTCGTCATTAGTTTCTTTAAGATCCATAAATCCTCTTCTGTCAGTATCTTGGGACGGTATGTAGACTTTGTGTGACGTCACTGACTCCTTTTCTCTTCTCTTTCTCATATCCCTTCAGGTAGTTCCTCCCTTAGGTTGTCGTCACTTTGGGGATACATTCGATAAGGTTGTCTCAACGGGTATCTTCTTGCGAATACACGGTGCAGTATTGGCACAATGGCAGGTGTCAAACACAGCGCAATCTCAGGTCTCCAACATATGGGAAGACGGGGGACAGGGTTTCCTGTAGAGGCATGCAGCTGCTCCTCTAGAAGTCAACACTACTGCATTGTGTCTACTCTCTGCCGCTCACTGTGTTTTGTTGCAATCTTTGCTGTGGCACTGATAATTTGAGAACAAAATCTCCATTATTGGATCTTTCATTGATTCATATGCTTCAATTATTCCCTGTTGTCAGACTGAGAAACCCCAGGTATATTTAATGTCTCAAACACAGCAATGGAATTGCTCCTTAAACTATAATGGCTTCAGTTTGTTGCCTGTTCACCTCATTTTGGCTCTTGAGATGGCTGGGCTTTAGCTCCACCCAAGGCATCCATCTTCAGATTCTTCACTGTAGTCTAGTGACGAGGGAATCAAAAAAGTAATATAGATTTTGACAGAACTACTATTTCACCAGTTTTCGGATAGATCTCAACCTCCTAATCCTTCTGCTGCCTTTCACGGCCATTGTTGTATTACCATGAGCCAGAAAACAGTGAGTTTTCCAGTTTCCTTCTTCTCGTGATCATGGATGAAGAAGGTAGTGAAGAGCCCTCTAACCTTTAAGAAGTATTTTTTCAAGGACTGTGCAGGATGTGGGAGGAATAAGGTTTTCCTCAGGCACTCATCTGGAATGCACGTATTGCCTGCCTCCCCACAAGCCTAAAGCATGTGACAAATGCCAGACCTTTTCTCAGAAGACACTGCTGGATAAGCACAGGAGATTACTGTCTCATCTTGAGGAAAGTAAGGGTGCCTCACCAGGAGAGAAGTCTTATCATAACAGCCTCAGCTGTGTTGCCCAGGACCCCATAAAAGCATTAGTAGAGCATCTTCACTACAGTTCCACTGCACCCCAAGAGCAAGGCCAGGGCAGACACTGAGCAGAGGGGCAAATCAAGTAAATGAAAAATGCCTTAAAACAGATGAGGGGCACTCTTCGTCATCAGGGCCTTGTCCGGGCACAAGTTTGTCAACGAAGTCTACAGATCGCCCATTGAAAACGTCTATAACCTCATCCACGATGGGGGATGGGCATCGTCCACTCACCAGCTGTCAATGAACTGGTTGTTGAAAAGGTCCTTGACCACGACAGACACACCGTCCACGAAGACCTGCATACTGACGACAGAGAACCCCTTATTGACTGAACAAACACACTTAAGAACACTATCTCACCGCTGACGACAGACACTAACCCATCGACGGACAGGATCTGGTCCACCACGGAGAAACCTTCACCAATGGGCAAGCATTTGTCGCCCGTTGGGAAGGCCTTGCCGTCGGCCAGACGCTCTTCACCTGCATCCTTGTTGACTGAGTACTGAAAATCCTTGTCAACAGAGCATTGCTCGTCCGTGACATAGGGGAGACCACACACCCCTTCGATGCTACCATCAAAGGCATTAAACATTGTTAATCTATCCCTCATTAAGGAGTTGGTGGATCTGCCAGCTATCTTGCATAAGGAATTCTCTGACATAGAGGAACACCCCTTGGTTCCCTCAGTGGCCCCCCAAGGAAGACAGCCATCCTTGGCATCCAGCCCCTGGACCTCCTGGGAATGCAGATGACCCATTCTAGCCCAACCTCACGTAATTTCTCCCAAAAATTCTAATTGAATTTCAAAGGAGACAGCGTCTTCATCCAACAGAGAATGGCACCCAGAGGTCCTCGGAAGCCCCCAGCAATCGCCCCTAGGTCGCCTGGGGCATGTTGCAATATCTGTCCCTCTAAAAGACTCTGCCCTATGGGAGGACCATTTGGGAGATCCTTACCATGAGTTCTTTGACATTCACCAGTTGAAGAACCAGAAGAGGGAGAAATTATGCAGGAGTCACCTCAGGAGGAGGGCAATGAATGGGGAGATCGTCATCAACAAGCAGAAGAAACATGACTCTCTAGGGCAATCATCAACACATGATATTGCATCATTTCATATCATAATAGTGAAGGCCGTTCATGAGTTTGACCTCCAAGTGTCCACTGAGTAGAACAAATCTGTCATTTATGAGAACAGGGATAAAAGCAGGGAACTACTGCAGTCATACTTATCTTGGCTACTATTTGGGAAGCAGGTGAAACCATAGTAAACATTTAAAAAGCAATCGACTCCAGCTACTGCAGCCCGGCCGGAGAAGACTAAGGAACCAGACACTGCGCCACTGTGTCTTAGGTTGGATCCTAAACCTGACTCTCATCGCTGTTTGGGCCAGGCGCAAGTTAGCCAACCCAGCTTTTCCCTCTCACAGCCCTAGCCCAAACCCCCAGATAAGGAGGGCAGGAAGTGTGAGACCATAGGCCACAGAGTCTCAAACTCAGCATCTCTTTCCGTTAGAGCTGCCAATGCCTTTGCCATGACTGCATGTTATGACCGAACTTTGGCACACAAAAACATTTTTGGGTCCGTCTGACCTACAGGACGAAGCTCGTGCCATCGTCGGAGAAGATGAGGCATCAGAACACGCAATAAACTCTGCAGTTGATGCTGCATAGGTGGGCTTCAGGAAAATGGAGCATGGCACTGTTCTCAGGCGTCAATCATGGATGAAGGCAACCAACTCCGTCCAAAGTACAAGCTCAAATACTGGACATGCCATTCAATGGTCATGACCACTTTCATAAAAAGATAAACTGCCACCTTCAGAGCATCAATATAGTCACTGACATGGCCAGTTATTAGCTCTTTGAAGGACCATGACCGTAGGCTGTTCATTTCAAGGGGGACAAGCACGTTTTGCACATCCACCAGCAGAAGCTATACCCCATGAACCAATCATCAGCAGCACACCCTCCATCATCGAGGCGCCAATAGTCCCTCACCAAATATATCGCACAGAGGGGCAGACTAGGGTAGGGTAATTGCCGACATCTGACATCTAAGCAGGCTTGACTTACTACCCCCTCCTATCAGCACCACCCTGCCCTCCACCCCCATGCAAGGCAGGGTCAGCCGCCACTTGGATCGATGGCAGAAGATAATCTCGGACAACTTGGTGCTTGATGTGATGTCCAGAGGGGATACTCTAGAATTTGTCTAGCCACAACTGGGATCTTCACTGCAGAGAGTAAGACCTCCCCACCTGAACTAACTATGACTGGAAGCATGCAAGCTGCTAGAGTAGGCGGCTATAGAATGAGAACCACCCCATCAGAGCGGAAGATTGCTCTATTCCCGATACTTCCTAATGAAGAAGAAGAGTGGAGAATGTCGCCCTATTCTTGGCTTGCGCCGCCTCAACAAACGTGCCGAGCAAATTGAATTCAAGATGACCACTGTGGCGAATTGAGGGAATCCCCCTTCTGAAGGTGGCGACCCACCCCTCATTGGGACCCCACTGCTAAAGACTCCCTCTTTGGGGTAACGACTCCCGTTCCTGTGAGGAACTCCCTACACCAGAAAACATGATGGCATATACGAGACTGTCAAACCATCACATATATCAAAACTCGGACGAGAAAGAATTTAACAGATGCTATTGTTGATCCTCTTCTCGTTTCATGTCTGGTGAGTCTTCATATTTCAATCCACTCATCTCAATGAGTTGGAGGCTTTGGCTTATAGAGAGAAGTTTCTTTTTCTAGCATATAATAGAAGGGAGAGAAGAAGTTGTTGCTAAGCAGGGGAGGTCCCCTGGTTACCTGACACAGAGAAAAGGTGGATCTGCAACTGTACATTGAGCCCGCGAGATTCATAGTTGCTGAGAGGTAGCTAGGAGAACGCTGAGAAGCCAGTGTAGCTGGGAGGCTGAGAAGGAACAAGCCGAGTTGAACCTACGAAGCCAAGAGCCGGAGAAGCTGCAAGAGACGTGGTGGTGGTGTGACCACAGGAGAATTGTGATGGGCAGCAGCCTGTACAACAGCACTGATACCGGATTGGTGTGATTTATCCGCAGCTACATTTCCAGCGACTGAAATGACCGCATGTAAAAGGTCTTTTTTTTTTTTGTCAGGTCAGCTGCAGGGGTGTCCCTGGCAACCCCAGTTCACTATAAAGTCTGGTGAGTGGGGTGTTGCAGCCTATTTTTTTTTTTCTCCACCGGCCCCACCAAAACATAAGGTTTGAACTTTTAGTAGTTAGAACTTTTGGTGGTATGGTTTTTAGGTCTTTTGGTGGGGTCAATAATTTTGACTCAGTAATTTCATCCTATACCCTGATACCGCCACTGGGCAACCTCAGCAGCTGCATGGCTCCCTGCTACCCTACCGATTTCCTGATTTCCCGAGCGGACGAAGAGTAAATGTGATGAGATACCAAGGAAAGCGGAATAGTTGTGCTGTTGAGAAGCAAAGCAGACGGGAAGCCTGTAAAAACCCAGAGAGGTTTTCTAATAAAGAAGAAGGTAACGGGAAACCGGGGAGGCACGGGAAGATCGGAATGAACATTATTTAAACTGGCTAGCTCGTCTCAGTGATACTGAGAAAGCCGTGAGAGGAAGTTTGTTGAAATTTAACTTGGCCTTCCCTGAAGGGGTGGCTAAGGAAAATGTGAATCCTTGGTGAACCTGAACTGTACTAATCTAAGGAAATGTGAACAAATTTATCCTGGAAAAGAGGAAACTGAAAGTGAAAAAAGCATAACGTCAATATTCATGAATGTGAATGATCTTAATAAGAGAGAGAGAGATACAGAGCTACTTCAAGGACTGAGTCATAAAGGGAATATATCTCTATCTTGCCATGTAGAGCTAATATATTTTGTAATAAAAGGAGACAAATGGGAAGTAAGAAACCGAGAATGTGGACAGGGAAAGGCTCAAATAACCATTGAAGATGAATACATCTGAATCAAGGACACTTAAACCCAAAGTGGGGAACAAGTGGGCCATTTAGACAAAAGAACTGTATGAACTGACAAAAAGAATGACCAGGAATCTGGAAAGATCATTTATTAAGATGTGTGGAAGTGCCAAGCAGGAGAAGGGAGTCATTCTCCTGCCCTTTTTGTTTTGTTGAATTAGTGATGGGTTCAGTCAATGTATTCTTTTGGACATTGAGAAAGACTGTGACAGTAGCTTGGTTATTCCTTTAGGTAGGGAATCCCCCATAGCTATAGGCATTGCTAGGCCTTTACATTTATTTAATAAAACCTGAAGTAACAATGTCCTTAGAGTCTACATCCTTACTCTGATACCCCACACCACATTGCAGAAGGTCATCCCATGGGTACAGAAAGGAGACTTCTTAATGACCATAGGCTTGGAGGACGCATACTTACACATACATATACACCTGTCCCACAGGCGCTATTTAAGGTTCACAGTCAGTGCTCACCAGTATCCATTTTGGGTGCTCCCTTTCGGCCACAAGTTGGCACCAAGAGTCTTCACAAAGTATCTAGTGCTGGTGGCAGCTCATCTGTGAAGGTCCAGCGTGGAAGTCTTCCCATAACTAGGTGACTGGTTGATAATGGCGCCCTATGAAGCTCATCATCGGAAAGTCTGCACACACCCCAGCTCAGAGTGCTAGGTCTTTAGGGGCAGATCTGGACACAAACATCCCACGATTAAAGCCATCACCCGAGAGAATCACTACCCTCCTACAACTGTCAAACTGGTTTGCATCGGCAACCACTTGCAGGATACGACAATACTAATCCCTATTGGGCATGATGTTTGGTACTGAATTGCAGACTAAGAATCTGCCCCATACAAGAGGAGATAGACCGACAGTGGATCTAGGTCAAAGGCTCTTCGGAGGACATCATTCATCTGTCACTGATTCCACCAGGAATTACAGTGGTGGAGGAAGGAGCACAACCTGCAAAAAGGAAGGCCCTTTCAATCACCCATATGAACCTTAACGTTGAGGACAGATGCCTTTCTGACCAGTCGGGGAAAGCATTTTGGCCAGCTGCAGACAAAGGGCATCTGGTCAACGGCGAAGTCAAGGTTCCATATAAACATCCTGCAGCTCAGAGCCATCCGTTGGGCGTTGAAGTCTTTTCAGCCCATCCTCCAGGGTTAAATCGTGACACTGTAGACGCACAGTGCAACATCAATACATTACACCTACAAGTTGGAGGCGCGATATTAGCGTGATTATGGATGTCGACCCAGAACCTTTGGCGGTGGGCTCTGAAGGAAGGTATCCACATCAGAGCGTAACACCTTCCATGAAAAGAGAACTTCCTGGTAGATCAGCTCAGCAGTGAGTACACAATGTACCATGAATATCTTTAGGGTTTGGGGGCCACCAAAGTGGGCCTGTTCACTGCCATTGCCAAGTGCCCCCTGTTTTCAATAAGATGCCCAGAGCCAGGGTCTCTGCTGAATGCCTTCTCCCTTCCGTGGAGCAACAAGTTCCTTCACACTTTCCCTCCAATTCCATTGGTGTCCAGAGTCCCGAATTATGCTCATATCCCCTTCATGGGCAGGTAGATTTGGTATCGGATCCTAGTGAGGATGTTAGTCGAGCAGCCCATACCTCTCAGGGCACACCAGACTTTGCTGATGCAACAGTGTGGCAAGATACAGCAGCATAATGCTCTTTCTCTCTCCCTAAAGGCTTGGCTCCTGTACAGCACAGACACACTTACCTAAATTTGCCAGATGAATGCTGGACTATCCTTCAAGCAACGAAGGCACCTTCCACGCATCAAACATGTGGCAGCGGCTTACCATGTGGTTCAATAAGCGCACCCTAGACCTGATGGAAGTGTCAAGTGGCTCAGCAATTATTTTATATGCTGCATCTGGCCAAAGCGGGACTCTCTCAAGCATCCCTTAAATTTACACAAGAGGTCCTCCATCGCCATCCTTCTTCGCAGATCATACAGTCAAAGCTGTTAAGTGACTTTTACGGACTTTGCCACAGGAGCAGAGTTGTCACCCACGTTGACAACTCAACACAGCTTTAGCAGCTGTAATGGACTCCGCTTACGAGCTGATCCACAGGTGTGACATAAAGTTCCTCTTGTGAAAAGTATCTTTCTTAATTGTTGAAACTTTGGCCATGCACATAAACGAGCTTTAGGCCTTGTGCGCCAATCCACTATTTAATGTCTTTCAGAAGGATACCTGAACCTCATCCTGGATTCCGGCCCAAGGTGATCTCGGAATGACGCTTAGAGTCCACCCTACATTCACTGCATTTTAGTTGAGTGCTCAATTTCTATATTCAGCACTCAAGTTCTTTTTGCGCGGCATCCTGTTTATTCATCTCCTCTGCAGGTTCACATAAGGTCCACCTTATTTCCAAACCAGGGCTAGTCCGATGGGTCTCCAGCTGCATCACACATTGCCACGAGATAAGGGGCCACCCACTCACTGGCCCGGTGTAAGGTGATTCCACCAGCAAAGTGGCCAAGACTGCTTTCCATGCAGGCATATCCCAGAGGGACATCTGCAGAGTGGACACGTGGAACACCTCCATACATTTGCCAAACACTACTATCTGGATGAAGACACCAGGAAAGTCAGAAATTGGTCAAGCAGTATGCAACATATTATTTTATTAGGTAGGCACAATCCCGCCCTCCTTCCCTTTATTACCTTTGGCAGGAAATATGGGGACAGATGCAATAGGTGTACACTGTAGAAGTCTGCATAGGCAAACCTTTCTTCTGAAGGGTACACATATGGGTAATGGTATCGGACCCTCTGTGTCGTGGCTACAGTGTCTGTGTGTATGCTCAAACTGCTTGGCATTCTATTCAAGCATGTGAATCTAAGAAATATCCAATGCTGCAGGAGAATTTGTTGCTTACCTGGTAATGTAGTTCTCTAGCAGCCATACTGATCACTCTCTGAACATGTACAGCCTCCTGAAAGAGGAATTAATTGCTTACCTGTAACTACATTTACAGCATTGGTATCTTTTGTTTTGTTTGTTACTCATGGTGATGTTTCATCTGGACGTAGCCAGATGGATTGTGTCTTGCATTTCAAAGGTATACACTTTGCATGATCTTGTTCCTGACTGTCTTCATGCACAAAAAACAACACTTCAGACAGCATCTATGGCTTTTCAAAGGCATTTTATCCCTTACTGAGATCTCCAGGGTGAGCACTTGGGCTTTCACTCAGGTGTTTTGTGAACCCTATTCTCTGGATGTTTCTTCAAGATAGAATATTTACTTTGGTCAGGTGGCACTGCATAACCTTTTCATTTGAAACCACCTGGCATATGCTGTCGCCTCCTTTCCAGTAGATTCTTTTTCGGCGTGATCTGTTCCATGAAGTTGGTAGAGTAAGAGTAAGAATACATTACCTTCATGGGGTTTCAGCTACACGTTTTGTCCGTAGCCCTCCCTTCTGCACAATTCCCACTGACCCATCCCCTAATGCGTACACCAGTGTCCTTACACTACTGCTTGCCATAAGCACTTGGGAACTGGCAGTTTTGCCACTGGGGCTGGTTTTATGGGGAGCTGGGCACATAGGCCTGTGATAAGGGAGGCTTACATACCATTGAGTCCAGCATTTGAGTTCTATAGATGCATTGTGTTCATATTTCAAATCTTTTAAGTGTTTTACATTTTTGTTTTGTAACAGAATAACGATTTGTGTAATCGATATAGTATGTACCAGTTTTGAGCCCAGGTGTGGTTAAAATATTCGGTTAAATTATTTTTGAAAGGACACTAAATCATTACTTTAAAATTAAATGTGATGTTCAATATTGGCTTGATAATCCTAAATTGCAATGATGTTCTACTTTTGATGCATTCTTTTTCGTTCCTTGTAGTATGCCAAACTTGCCCTGAGTTTGGTGCTTCCAGGAGGGGGAGTCAAGAAAAAATCACCAGTGACACCACAGGACGCAACAGGGGAAGCAGCCCAAGTTGGTTCTCATGGGGAGGAAGATGATGAATATTCTGGTGGACTGTGCTAATGGACGAATGCCCTATCACACTAACTTAAGACTTTCATGGGCCCTGCCACCCATCCTGAAGTTTTGTCATGCTCCGGATGCTAATGACTGCTCCACAAGTTTGGGAAGCTACAGTGCTGCAATAAAAACAGCATGGATGTGTCCTACCTTGAAATGTATTAAAATTGATGAACATCATGGAGGCAGCGTTAACATTGCTGAGTCTGTGAGAAAAAACGATGCTTTAAAGAGAAATTGTTCCCTGGTGTTTCTTGCAGATGGAAGCATGTGCTTAAACGCAAGTATTGACCCAAAGGCAAACAAAAGAAAGTGACTTTGCTGTGATTATATTAAAAGCAAATGATGCAGTTCCTGCCCAACTTAAATGGACAATTAGTTTTGTTTCATCCATAAAAAATCCTGTGATCATCCATTGTAATATCCATTGAAAATATATTAAATATTGATCAAAAGAATACTCTAAATTGGTTGCAATGCTGAATGTTTGTGTATTTAAAGTATATGAAAGCAGATTTTGTTTTTAATGCTTTTCTCGCTTTTATATTTGTATTGCTTTGTGAACATGTATTAAATGGTGTACAATATGTGTATCTTTGTCAGTGCATGTGGTTGAAATGGCATACTAGGAAGGATTGACGACACCACGCTCACTGCTGCACTTTGCTTCAAGTCACTTGCTGCGAACGCAGCATTTGTCACAGGATTCGTGAAGTTATATAGATGACCATATGAAAATGTAAATCGGTCAGTCTGTGCAGTGATTGTATACATCTATATATATATATATACACACCTAAAAAGCAATTATTGAGCAACATTAAATGTTCTCTTTTGTCCAGAATGCAAGGTGTACGTTTAAATTGTGTGTTATGTAACCACACGCAAAATTCTGCTCAACTGCTCACAAGTAAGGAGTAGGTAGTACCACTCTTTCACAAAAGCACTGGCAAACCATTAGTGTTTATGTACGGTTTATAGTGACATTTTCGAATGTCACATTTTCAAATGCCTTTTTCTCGAAAGAAAAATGGCGAATAAAAATGGCAATTTCTTTTTTTTTATGGGGGTTCCCCCCAACCCCCTGTTTTTTTTATTTACCCTTTTTTTTTTTTTACTAACTAAACCAAAAATATATATATAAAATTAAAAAAATTATATCCGGAATTTTTTTTCGACAAAAAGGCATTCCAAAATGTGCATTTGAAAATTTAACTGGATACCTTTATGTACATCTCAATAAAAAAAAGCCCATTGCAGAAAAGATGGGAAGCCTGTTAGCCTTGTAAAATAAAGTAGTATTGGTTTGGGGGAGAGTGGGGCTGAACAGTTTTAAAAAATCCCTTTTTATTTAACCAGGTCCTGCACCAAGTGTGCTAAATTAGAATGAGGCCTTTTGATTCATTGGGTGGGAGTGTGCAACAGCAACAAAAGGCCCAGCTGTTCTGCTCTGCTTTTTTATCTGAGTACCTAGAGAACCATCTCTGTAGTAATTTAAATGTTTTTCCGAGCCGGTCTGCTTTGTTTTTGTTCTAAATTATTTATCTTTTTTTCCAGCTATACTCTTTTAATAAGACTGCGACTTAATAAAGTGAAAATCTGGAGGAAAATGTAAAACACAGTCCTAGTATTTGTAGGGGTTAACATTTAAAGTTGCAATCTGCAAGCCAGAAATACAAGTCACTTGCAACCGCACATCTGCACACATTGCACCATTTCTTACTTGCCAAGAGTCCTTAATTGCTAGCCAGTTGTGAAGGCACATTTTGAGGGCTGGCATTTGTTATCTGGGCATGAATATGCAGACAAGTTGGGTAAAATCATGTCTTTAAAACAATGTCCACATTTAAATACATTCAAAATCTAATTGCAACTTTTTTCTTCCGAATAATAATCCTGCAATCCTTATGGCTTATCTTTTTTATTTAAAAAAAACAACTGATTTGGCACCTGACCTTTGTGAATTCTTATGTTTGCCAATATTTTAACATCTCAATGGGGTCATAGTCAGAAGCCCCATAATAACATATGCATTGTTTGATATTGCTGGAGATGGAAGCTATTTAGCTCTTGGTTATAGCCAAGGGGAGCCTGGCTATCTTAAAACCAACAGCTCATAGGAGCTACTTTTGACTCCCCAGGAAAGTGATGCCATACAAACATAGCTTTGCGATATTAACTGTGTAGATTTTGGAATATGTTAAAAAGTGAATAAAGAACACACCCAAGGGACATTTAAAGGATAGTGTATAATATTTAATGGACACAAAGTTTGATTTTGCAATATGCGCTCATGTTAGATTTGCTGTGCGCTATGGTCTGGCTCCTGGTTCCCCAGAGGTAGCTCCTGCCTAACGGGTGATGCCAGATACCCAGGAGTCGCTTTTTGCTCCTGGTCAACAAATCCTAATTTTGATATGTACTCTAAATGGTGGTGTCTCTAGGCATTAAGTGGCTTTCTCAGTAGAGTTAGAATTAGTGTGAAGCTATAAACGTCTCCTAATCCAGGTTGCTACAACATGCGTCTTCAAGTCATTGTTTTAGTGTTTATCTGAGTTAAACGTTGGTGGATATATTTTCATAGAATCAATACATTTTCAGTTTAATAACCATTTTGTAACTGAAATATGAACTCGAAAGACTGACTAATGTTTCCGAATTTTAGGTTTTTTAAGAAAAAACGTAAACGATGCTTGGTTTATCTTATTTAGGTTCAGCACAACCATTTGCTGTCTGTACGTGGGATATTGAATCTGGCAACAGAAATAACGTACTGAATGAAAATACAAATGCACAAAAATACATAACAACCCCCTTGTAGAAAATGAGAGTATTTTTTTTAAATTTTTATAGATGATGGGCACACGTGTTTGGGTTTACCAAGTAAAGTAGCACATTGTAAATCAAAGGATAAACATACATTAGAGTTATATATTAAAACAGAGCTCAGCACATGATTGTGTTGGCCCCTCTTGATTTAAACACAAAATAAAAATGTGCATATTGCCATTGAAGTGAACATATGTGTATTCAATTAAAAACAAGATGGACGGAAGAATGGGAAAAGTCAAGAAATTGATCAATTTTTCATTTTTGTTAGGTGGTCTCGAGTTCTTCTCACTTCTGTTTAACACTCAGCGCTTGAAATGCCTGACATATTTTCACATCAGGGGACACAGTTGTGGTGGGTCTCGTTAATGAGGATTGTTTAATTGTATTGAATGTAAATGAACTCCTTTGTACTCGGATTGAGAGCAGGGACATGCTGTACGCGTGACAGGATACTAGTGAAAGGTATGTCCGTCTTATATGTATGGTGGCTCCGCTCCTATGGGAGTGTAACTTGTCAGAGGTAATTGTGTTACAGGCTGTATGTAGCAAGTGTAAACTGAAGACGAAAATTGCACACACAAGGAGAAGGTCCGAACATTTAGATCTCATGTGGTGCTTGCCTTGCGGCAGTCCCTGTTTTGATTTAAATCAAGTGTGTGTGTCATATATTGATGGATAATAAACCAATTGGTTATTTTACTCAGTAACCACAAACACGTTACTATCATATAGCAAAATAAGAATCACATGGTCATCTATGTATTTTTGTTAGTTTTGCTACCTGGATTGCCCTTTGTTTCTCTTTCTAAGCCGCCTCTCATAGGTATTGGAGCTAAATAATAACAGTGAAGTATCTTCCAAGCTGTCATTCCAGAGTAAGTGTACACAGAAATAATATAATGTGGAAGGCAACTGGATATTTCCGAGACTACTGGAAAAGGGGGCTGAATCCACTAATTTGAGGAATTAGAAGAGGCTATTTAAAGCAACTTTAGGTATTTTATGCCTGTTTTCCTAATCTAAGTGTCACTGGATGCTGACTAATTTAATGCCATTTCTGTGACACTGTATCTGAGTATCTTATCATAAATCAGCCACAAAAGAATCTGTCTCATTACCGTAGTCCACATAAGTACATACAATTATCTTTGTTAAAAGTAAATTCATGATTTATTTTTTAAACCCTTTGACTACTGCCACTTCAGTACCTTCCTATGGATGTTAGGACAAGTGCCTGCATATACTGTAAAGGTGAAGAAGTAAGAGACGAATACAAGGGTGGTATGTTGATTGACAAATACTTTCATTAATAACAGAAATGGAGGGCAAAGAGGGTTGGAGGAAAACCTAACTAACCCTACCCCTAAGAGGGGTTTCCCTGCATCAACAAAACGAGCTAATGTCGGTGTCAGAATGTCCCAAAGTTAAGTTTGCCGTTCTGTGTCCAAACCCCAACCTATCCCTGTAAAGCTAAACTTAGTATAATGTGCTAAGGAAAATGTCTCTTGGCTATCCACCTGTAGCCCAGCTTTGCAGTTCACAACAAAACGTTTCAAAAGGTGTAGAAAGAAAACAAATGTACCACAAGACTCAAGGGTTTGATTCCCTTTCCCCAGAGCCTTTCCAACCTTTTTGATAGGCCTGACTTCCAGGCCCTATTAAAAGGTAGTGACCTGGACACCTTTTCCAAGCCGTCTTGTGGGTCCCAGACCCTTGTGAGCGAACCCGGCTTCCAGGTACGGCGACAAACAACAACAACCTGCATGCCTTTTCCAAGCTGTGCTGTGGGTCCCAGATCCTTGCTCAGTACCCCCTTCTTGGTCCACTCTCCTGCCAAGTGGGGTACTCCCCGCTCATGTTTTTCACCACCTTTTCTCTCTGACTTCACCTCCACCTGCATCCTTGGTTTACTCTCCTGCCAAGGTCCGCAAGCACTATTTGTAAGTGTAAAGTGTGTGTCCCTTCTTATTTCTATTTGGGATGTATTTTCACAATAAAGGTCCAAGACCCCCTTCACCTTGCTGCTGTGCATTGGTAAATAATTGTATGCGTTAGTCCTTCTTTTACTTAAGGACTCTTGCCTTCTCTGGGTCTCTGCAACACCGGGCCTGGCCACCCTAATGCCTGCATGGTCTTGGCAGTTGCCCTCCGGTTGTTTGGGTTTCCCAAGATCTTCTGCGGTTTCTCCAGCTACCCAGAGTCTTTTCCGGTCTTTCAAAAGCCTCTCCAGCAACCTTACTGTGGATGTTTCTGCGCTCCGCCAGTCTCCCTTCCTGGCGAGAGTGCTTCCTCCTCTGTGGGAAACTTCCTGCTTCGTGGGACTTTTGCAGACCCTCTCCCCGACTTAGCCTGCTTCTCTGGTCTGATCACCTTTGCGTAGCTTTGTCGAGCTCCCGTGCTGTGCAGAGTTAGAAGACGCCATCATTTGGCTCCCTCTCTCGTTTTGAAGGACAGCGGGTCAATCGGTCGATTCAAAACACTAGGTTGCATGCCTTGGCTCTCAGCATTGATCTTCCCTGCTCTTGGCCACTTGTTCGTATCAGTACTGTCATTGAATACCTTATGAGTTTTTTTCCTTCTCAGTGGTCTCTATCTGAGATGTGCAACAAAAGTATATTGGGGCACCTTATGGGAGGGTAAGAGAAGGTTTAATGGGGAAGGTGGGAGGGCTAAAGGGATTCTGCCTTCTCCCAAAATGGTCACTACACTTAGTGGGGTCCTCCCTCGCCATAAGATCCTCCGCGGAGTACCACCCCCATGGTAACTATCGGGCAGCATCCTCACCACCTGGGCCTCATTGAAAGGGGCTCACCCCATGGAAGCAGTGATGATACCCTGAGATTCATCACAATACTTGTACCAAGGGCAATCAAGAGGAAGAATTTGGAAGACACCAGTGGCTGAGGGTACCACATAGTTTTCAAATGTGACTTGGATACACAACTTTATTTTTTTAGGGATATTAGTATATCAATTCCTTTTTTTCTTATACAGTGCATACCTCAAAAGGATTTGTGTAAGATTAAAACGCTGTGCTGTGAAAACCTTTAAAAATTCATATAGTTTTTATGTAGGACTCATGACTCCTAGATGATACAAAGCACTGTACCTTGTTTGTTTTTGTAGGTTCCAAAACTAAAAAGCCAATATCAATTTGGCGTTAGGAACACCGACAAATAACAGCACTTCATGTGTAGAATTTAAGAGGTGGGGTTTCGCATGTTCGACTGGATTTATAGAGTAAGGTGTAAGTCATCTTGAACACACATGTGAATGAAATGGCAGAATCTGAGTAGTTTTCTTTTTAGATGTGTACACAACCAGGAAGTGAGAAAATAATTTCTGAACTCCTGTCAATCATTCTGTAGATTCAACCTTGGGTACGCGGCAAAGAACACTTAACTAGATGCAGTCTTCAATGAGGGGCAAACCTACATTTGGGCAACCCTAAAACCCCCACCCCGTCAAAGACGTTGGTAACTTAGTTAATAGACATAAAATATGTGGATAAATATAGAAATAAAGGTAACATTAACAATTTTGACAGCACTAAAAGTATCTTTGGACGTTGCTAGGCAGGGCAACATTAGAGAAAAAAATTGCATTTTAGCACTTGATAAGTATAAACACTATTGCACGAAAATTGAAAATATGCTTCACTTGCACCTTACTTGTCAAAGAGCCGCCACAGAGAATATACATTGGTTGCAGTTTAGCGATGTCGCTTCTGTCCTAACAAAAGTGGTGCTGTTTGTCTTCATTTAGAATTTGCTCTGGCTTTAACACTAGAGTTTTGGTGTAGACTGGGACATGCTTTATTTTTCCCAAATAAGGAAAACAGATCAGTGGTCAGAGCTTTCTTAAACAAAACAAGTGACTTGTTGGCAAAATAAGGTCCTCTTTTGTTGACTTTGCAATCCTCTGTGCTATCTGTGAAGCTCCTTTTATTATCTAACTAGGTAGCTTCATATGACTTTCTAGTATTTACTTCCCATTGCCAACCTAGCCCTGTCTCACTCATTGATATTTACTAAATATGGCCTATAAATAATTCTTGGTTAGATTCATGAAGATTACATTCTCAGAATTGTACTATTCAGAGGTTTGCTATGTAGTTATGTCAATTATGTTATTACTTAGGGTAGATGTTCAATTTTAAAATATGAACATATTTAAATTTGTTAATCGAAAATGACTACCCATCTCAAAAAAAGAGGGTGCATTTAAATGTCACAAAAGTCCTTGAGTTATACACGTGGTTTGACATTTCTAGGACCTATTTAGCTCCAGGAAATGCCCAGGAGAACCTCGTTGCCTTGACACCAACAGCTACCAGGATATGCATTTACTCCCTAGGCCAAGTGGTGCCTTAAAAATATCCCTATTACATTAACACTGTTTGGGATTGTATATTAATGAGCATTATGACACCTCAAAGCCATTTGAAAGTAGAAGGGCAAATCTTACTCGCTGATGCTGGATTCCTACGAGTTGCATTATCAAATACTTATCAAATGCTTATTTTTTTCCCTGGGTATAATTTTATAATTTTAAAAGCTTTGGTTATGCACAAAGGTTGCTGACACAGATGTATTTATAACATTTTTATTTTTATCTTAATAACCTAGTCACAATCACTGACAATTTAAAGTGTGGGCCAGGGAATAGGCCTGACCCAATGAAAAACAAAGAAATGTAAAATGTTGTGTATACGTTTCGCCGCTTTGAAAACCAGGAATAGCATAGCAGACTTTGCTACTAGCAGAGAAAATGATACCTATCCCTGCAACTGCCTGTACAATTTTGAAAGTAAAATCAAGAGTCATGTGTTATGCACAACTATTGTATCCTACAAAGTGCAAGGGCTAACATACGGTGCATATACTTATTAATTGAAGCAGGATTTCCCAGTTCCTGGTAAGGCAGTGTATTCAATTTCTCTACAGTTATTAAAGATAGTAAATGTCTGTCCATTTGTTATAGACAACCTCAATCAAGCGAACATGGAAGTACTGTTTTAGAGCAAAATAACAGAATCATACATTTTTGCACCTGAACTGCAAGTGTTTTCGTTTTGACATGAAATTCTAATTGTCAGAACAATTAGGATCTGTTTTGGATCAGTAATAGTTAAAACTTTCAGTAGGTTTGCCAAATTATTCTTACCCAATTCAGGGGTCTCCACATACAGCACCAAGGGGTGGAAATAATTTACTTAGTGGGAAGTAGGCATAACAGAAATCACTAGCAAGTCGCAAGTATTTCTTTTCTCCAGTAAAAATATAAAACCTATTTGTGGGTCAATAGTATTTATGATTGGCACATTTTGACACGTTTGGAGCTTTTTTGGATCACTATTTCTTCTGCTTTTGTGGTATTCCCTTTTGTATTCGTACGCTCATTGTCCCTATGGCATTGCTGTAGATTACATATAACCTATTTAATAATAGATCTGGATTAGCTTATCCCCAATAGTAATCAATTTAAAATTAAAAAGCCTAAATAATAAGCCCCACTATTTTTAGTGTTATTTGTAGATTTTTTTTTTTAACTTGAAATGGGATTGCTCTCCATATGAAAGAAGGATACAAACAATACTGGAAGTTGTTCTTAGTCATCTGTGGGTGTGATACTGTTATGTGTTCTGTGTTTTCAAATCAATCGTGTATAAATCGCAATTTTCAGTTTCTTCCAAATGTGTGTCCGGTCCAAATCCCATCAATTTCCTTTCTCCATTCCTATTTGAAAGAAAAAATAAATTATAAATTCCGTAGTTGAGTTGCAATGTTTGGTGGCTACTTGATGTCATTTAAGGTGTTCATACATCTGTATATGTCATTGTAAACACTGTCTGTATTAGAAGTGTAGTGTGTTGTAGGTTTTGAACCTAATGACGTATTTTCTTTGTGGCAAATTGTTCTCTTCCTACAGAGTAAAATGCATTGGGTAAGATGATTACTTGGGTGTATTAGAAAAACAATGGCCCACCCACGAACATACTAAAGTGAACCCACAATGTTTAATTAATCTAAGTAGTTGCCAAAATCACCTTAATATTTAGCATTGTCCCATTATTTATTTGATTTAAATTCTTTTCTCAATTAACCACATTTGACATATTGATTTCTTTGCCTTTCTAGCCACTCTACCCTGCCTCCATTTTACCTCTATGTGCTCTTAGTGACAGACAGACATGACATTGATGTGCCCGTCTCTCAGTACAGAATACCTTTTGTTTGTTCATATGATGCATAATTGTTAATGAGCTTACTGTCGCTCAGTCTTTTGCTGCCCTTATCAAATAATTTGTAGGAACCGATTTCTCCAAAACTACTTTACATTTATTTTTTACTCTTACACATTACTTGCATGACCTTCTTGTGGTGTTGTCAGAAAAGAGAATTTCCTGATTTGTGAGCATGCTGTCAACTGATTATTTTAAATCAATTGTAATTTCTAACTGCTCCTCTTTTAATTTATTTTGAATCCTACCATTGTTTTATTAGACAATCAGCCAATCTTTGGGTCAATGTCATTTGCTTGGTGGTGCTGATCGCGCTTGTTTTTACTGCACACTCTCATGAATACTTTTATTAGAACAATGGAGTCTGCTGTAGTATCTCGACTGCGAGAGAAGGCATTTTTAATTCCTTTGTCTAACAAAATGAATTCTTCGGATGTCATTTTCAGGAACCAGCAGTTTCCTAATGAGAAGGTGTGTAAAGTGAATTAAAGGTGTGTTCTTAAACTAAGTGATGTAGGACGAGCACTGAATACTTTTCAAAGTAAACATTTGCAGTTTCTTTGTTAATAGCTTTCTTTATTATTTATTGTCCTGTTTAGGAGAGAAGCTTTCTTAATTTATTGTGTGCTGCATATTTTGCAGCATCCAGGTTGGTTAATTGTTTACCAAAACAAGTTTGTGTGTGTCACAGTTGGTTGTACGTTTTGTACAATATTATTTATTTAAGAGTATTGTAAGCACTGTCCTATTGTCTTCATAACCCTGTATCTTTAGATATGATGTTATTGGAACATCCTCTATGCCCTTGGCAAGTTGCAATATGCAATTCTATAGTTCACAGAAACTACTGAAGTCTTGGACTTTTTACATAAATTAATTTGCTTTTCAGGATCAAAGAATGTGGAAATACTCTATTTATGTAGAACATATGTTGCTGACATGACAGGATCACCATTTTTCACTGCTTAGTATAGTGATTAATATCTATATTTATTTGATTTTGTTTATCAACTTGTGTGTTACATTTGAGGCCTCCTGAAAGGGTTTAGGCCCACGCTATGGAGAAGCTAAAAATGAACCCTTCCTCCATATATCTGTCTTTTGTACTTGTAAAACAAATATGTTTTTGTCTGTTATGTTAGCTTTTAATTTGAAATGTGTAAATCCTGTTGCTGCAGTTCCTCCCAGCCAACTCTGAAACACAAACCCTTGTCACATTTTTCAATGTTTTGATGTCCTGAAGAGGATGTAGTGTAATATCTGTTGCTGCAGTATTGCTTACAGCCCTTCTGTCCTCACTGGCAAACCTTCCTGGGTTGGGCTAATAGTGCCACAACAATTGCTGCTTGCGTTTGACAGCAATTCTCTCTTTACAATATTATACAATGCTGGTGTACTTATGGGGATGACCTAAACTGGAAAAAGAAATTTAGCAAGAAGAAAGTAAATAGGTTGGGTAGGAATGATGTGAAGAGGAAATCCTTTGAAGGATTTGTTTAGACATGTGATAATGCCAAGGGACTTGTGTTGGTGCGTGTCTGATTTAAACAGCAGGGGGGTTGTCCAGAAGCATAATCAACTGAAGCAATGTTTGCACTCTTAATTCAGGAAATGGTTCAAAGATACTATATCAATCCGAAATGTAAAGTTGATTCTAAGCTTTGTATAGTAGTTTGAGTAATGTTTTCTGCCATGATGATGCTATAGAAATGCAAATTGTGCACGCATATGCTGAAATACCTAATAGTAATATCACACTAAATGCAACCATATGTTCTGTGATTTGTATTTAATGTAATCATTATGCAATGCAGTGCGGTAGTCCAAATGCAGTGAGGACCCTGATCCCTTGCACACTTTTCCATTTATGTAGTGTGCGCTAAAAATAAATGTGATATTATTTCTTTCTGAAGATGCTCATATATGTCACCATTGTTCAAATAAACTGGATGTTGACGTTTTGTGGTTCTTGGATTATGCATTCTGCCTTTATTTTGACCGAATCTAACAACAATCTTTTGTAAATAAAAACTATTCAAATGGTAGCAATGCAAATCCATGAATGTGTGATTAACATTTTGGATTCTTTCTTGGGTTTTTCATCTTGAGCACCCCTCTCCTTGATGGTTAGCTCAAGGACGGAGGTTTGCAGATGTGTGACGTAAGGGAGAGTTCTGAGGTTGGACCTGGAAATTTACAGATTGGTAAGTGACAAGTATCTTTACCTTAGCACACAGTTCAGGTCTGTTCACGGTAGGGAGAGGGAGCTTAATGGCCAGATGTTCAATGTTGATAGTAGGCCAACAATCTGATTCTGTAAGTAAACATATTAGGTTTTTCTGTATCCCTCTGATCTAGCGTCCTATGCTGTTCAGAAACCAAGCTTCTTGTGGGACCCATAGTCATGTGTACATCTAAAAATGCTTCTACATCGGGTTTTGGTAGTAATGATTTCTAAAAAAAAAAATGTGGAAGCAGAGTAGTTATGTGGCTGACTCCTATGGAAAGTGGTTATTAGCTCCGTTAAGCTAGAAGGGGCTGAGTCTATCAGTATATATGCTTTAAGGGTACCCAAACCTTACTGAACAGACCAGAGCTGAGAGGTTGGCATTAACTGATTTCTTTTTTTTTTTATCAGTGGAGATTTTCATTGGACACCTGACCCGATACGTCATGAAGGTCCGGGAGGAGAGTGGAGGGAGCTGGTGTAGAACAATGTGGATCCATATCTTGATGGGGGTTTGGAGAGTAACACACCCAGGGAGTAGCAATATTATTCCTTGCATATGCTCCTTCAGTATGCATGTATTGATTTAGCATACTCAAGGACTCTTATGGCCCATCCACTTTCCTCCATGCTTGTGGATGTTTGTCCCATGGGGTCAAGAACGTACACAGTCAATATCATACAGAGTTGAATCTGGGCACTAAACCAGCATATGTGCACAGCCTACACATGCTGGCTTATCCTTCTGACAAAGCCCACTCGTACATTTTGCCATGCTTTTGGGATTGGATGCCTTCGTAGCACTGGTTATTTTTTCTTTTATTGATTTCCAGATTATCCTTTGTTTATTAGTTCTCGTTTCAATTCAGACCAGTTTTGAATACGTGGCTATCTCTATATGTTATCATTCACTGATTCTTTCAAAGATCAGAAGGCAGCCTAAACAAAGGCCCTGATGCTTTGGTTGTGCATTTTTTTGCAGGCACAGTTTACTGTGCTCTGTTTGGAGAAAAATGTATTGTATTCCGGAACGTTTGTTCTTGGGGTCTATTAGCTGCGTAATAGTATGTAATCCAATGAGGATTTATTTAGAGTGTTAGCAATTAGGTTTGGTATCTTGGTTTATAAAGTGAGACTGGCAGAGATAGAATCTGTGATCTCCTTCAAATGCAGGAGCTATTTCCTTGTCAGTTGATAGAAGATGAAAATATGTGAAATAGTATACCCTTGACCTCACCCTAGTTAGGGCAGAGATTTGGTCCTTTTGTCAACTTTCTGGTAGAAATGTTGCACATGCATCAAGGAACTCTAGAATGAACCTGAGGATACAGGCAGTCTTTTGCATCTCGGGTAGGTGGGAAAGAGGGAAGTAGCCAACTATTTGATATTCTTTTAGGGGATTGTTAGCTAATGATTCCTTTAGCATCCCTATTTAATTTTCAAAATTCTACTCTAATTGATATTGTTAGCATTCTATAGTTTATGTTGGATATATGTTAAAATCTGTGTTTTTTTAATTTAAATCCACCCCTGTTATCATCCGCTGACATTACCTGTTAATAAAGTAGAACTTCAATTGACCATCAAAGATCTACTTTAAGATAGAGCAGCTCAGCCAGATTGTATTTCATTTGCAGCTTGTGGAGTTCTCATTTTTGGGGTGGCTGGTTGCTGTTATTTAAACTTGTGGGTGAGAGAGAAGTGGAACAGGGCAAACTTTGTGTAATTAAAAAAGGAATAATCTGTGGTGACAGCCCAATATTGATTTTAAACTCTGCAAGATCTTCTCAAAGGTTCTTGCTTATAGATTGCAATGAACATACACTAGATCATCAGTGAGGAAAAGCTTGGCTTCAAGCTTCACAGGGATAGGTGGTCTATACTAATCTTGCCCATGTTCTTAGAGGTTTTATATCCGAGAGGGGCCCCAGCTCCCCACTACGTTAAGGTTGCTGTCAAAGCTTTCTACCTGGTGGGTTGGGATTGCCTTCAGGCTGCCATGAGCAGGATTGGGATACCTAGCCCCTTATTTGTAATGTCCAAAACTGCGTTATACTGTAGATCAATCATCTATGTGACAATGCGTGATTTAACTTTGAGAGTATTTCCACTCTCCATGGACTCCCCTGATAACTACCGTTCCCAATTACATTCAGAATTTTTTCAATGCATTCACTTGGTTCTGAAAAGACCCCTTTTATAGCTGAGAAATATGAAGCTTTGAAGATCTTTTTATATGCACATGACATTTATCCCTTTAAGCACAACACCGCAAGTTACTGAGCAGTCTGTGGACGTTGTGCTTTGAATATGTTGAACCGTTAAACAGATATCTTCCAAAAGTATAATTGTGAGCATTGCAGATTTTCTGGGTCTCGCTACTGAGGGATGTCCCTTTCTTGGAGCTGAACCTTTTTTAGGATCCAGTTGTGGTTGCCCCCAGGAACTTGAAGTGTGTCTATTATGGGGGCATGAAAACAGGATTACAGCATTGGGATTAGCACCGTTATCAGGATAATAGAAATTATTAAAATGAGTATCCAGGCAAAGTTATTATATTTTGTCTATTAGCATTTTCTTGAACAATACTGTTGTGGAAATACGTTACGGTTAAGTTGTGCTACTAAAAACCTTTGAAATTCCCTAAAATAAAATTATAATCATGACATTATGGTTCGCGGTAAAACTGAAAAAACCCTGAAATTCGCCAGTTGTGGTAGCCTAAGCAACCATAACTGCCTGCACCACTGTGCACTGCTAACACTAACACCAGCTAAGCAACCATAACTCGCGCCACCACCGTGCACTGCTAAGACTAACACCCAGGACATCAAAGATGACATCACAAATATCATTCATGACATCACTGATGACATCACAAATCTGGCCCACTTGTTTTTATTTATTGACAGAAATAGGTCAGGTGGGTTTATTTACTGACAGTCAGAAACTCAACTTTCAAAAGGTATTACATTTATAGATATTGCTATTCTCACATGTTCTTACACTACTTTCCTTAGAATGTAAACGCATCTTATGCTGTACATATATGGGGGAAGAAGAAGGCCTGCAACACAGCCATCATTTTTGTACGTGAATACAATCATGTACATTATACACAGTTGGTAAACCCCTGAAACTTAACCATTACGTCCCCTTAAAGTTTTTTTTTTGGTGAATTGGACATGTTTTTAGTAGTACAATTTAAGTGTAAGGTGTAGCTAAGAAAAAATGTTGTACTACATGTCACAGATTTTCAGTAGTGCAACATAACCAAAAGGTCCCTTTAGGAAGGGTCATTTGGTGAACAGTATACACCTTCCGAAGAATGCCACATGAAAATATACTGTCGTACAGCACCGTGACATGTCCCAGAATCGGTACACAATTACCTGTACCTGAACGAAGTATGCCTGTTGGGCAATGTAGAAATAGATTTTATAATCATGTAGGAACGTCCACCTTGAACATTTGCCTTACACAACGCCAACACGTATTGGTATGCAGTGATTGCCAATGCACTACACATTATATAATAGTAGGGAAAGTTGTACTTATCTGAAAAAGACATCAGCTAAAGGCAGCCTTCCTCCCTAAGAAACAGCATCAGTGGTGTAATGCAAAAGCATATTAAACTGTGTCGCTACCTTGCACATAACAGACGGAAATAATGTGTTGCCACACATACAATCACTCATATGACTGTTTGATGCCTTTTTGCTCAATGCCGTTCGCATATTGCCTTATTGCCTGCCGTGGCAAAAAATAAAGCCACCCCTAAACAAAGATAATAATGCGTTCATAACGACCTTTCACAGTATAATGGAAAAAAAAATGTGCATACACTCCACATACTCCTTATTTCTCTGTAAAGTACATAGACACAATAATCTTTGCCAGCAATACTCTAAATTACTAATTTAGTAACGTGTGCTACTAAAAAGGACGTTTACTTGTTGTAATCTGCAGCGACTTTGGCAGTAAGGATCACAAAACAAAATCCTCTTTCAAGATGGCCACCATAGAAAGGGAAGGCGGTTATTGCATATATAGCCCCTCTTCCCTTTCCATTGTAGGTTGCAAAAAGCACAAGTACGTGGCGTGACGCAGCACCTGTAAATAAAACAGTGGAATGGTAAAGAACACGTGACCATTTTACAGGTTACAAAATAGATTTATTTAATAACAAACTTGCAGAGACCATCGGAATAATCGCACAATCAATGCAATGATTACAATGCTGGTAAGGGAGGCATTGCAAATGTTGAAGATGAGGAAGCCGTTTTTTTTGCTCTAACAAACATTTTGGGGTCTTCGTTGAAGCAGTTGCTTTGTTTCCAAAGTTATTTCCCAGAAGTCGTCATGACATTGAGCCTACAGCACCATAAATGATGTCACGTTGCTCCGAATAGCGAGTTCAGCAAACGGACAAAGCGGGCTTACAGTGTAATTCCACATTATTGTTATGGACAGGCAACCGCTCACCAGCAGTTGTATTTGCCATCCGAAGAAGCCCTCACTCGGAATTTGAAAACCATGGCACGCACAGTACGGCAAAATATGCCTAGGCGGGAAAGGTTACAAAAAAATACGTGTCAGTAACCAACCTGTACCACAATTTTTTAAAAGATCACACAGAAAATGTGCAAAGTGCTACACAAAAGTACATGCTCAAAGTTGACATTCTAGTAATATGTTACTAATGTCCAAGTGTACCTACAGGTGGAGGTTACAAACGCCAAGATTTTGCATGCACCATAAGAGAAAACAAAATGCCAAGTACACAGAAAGATGATAATTTAGGTATGAAATAAAAGAGTGGTCAAATAAAAAAAATTACATCTTGTCATTTCAAAGAAGAAGAAAAAAACGTGCAAAGTTATACATAAAGCTATGTGGACACAGTAAACGTTTCAAATTAGAAATATTAATGGTAGAAAAGGTTGAGTGCGATCATACCCTGCAAATGAGCAACCTGTGCACTCTGCAACATTACAGGAAAATTGTAAAAGGGCAGAAAAATAATACGTCTATTATATTAGCACAATTAGATGTGCAGTTATGTAAAAATAAAGCACGGTTCGCTGTAGAGTGGGCCAAAGTTAACTTACAAAATATTACAGCCTCCATTCTTTTTCTGCAAATCATTCACGAATGTGTTTGCAGCGAAGAATCTTTATTGACTGATATTGCATGTCCCTTACAAACTTTTTAAAACATAACCTTATCAATTGCTGTTTTTTTCAACCCTTTCATGCCATGAATAGCGAGCAAGTTTCTCTTGGGCTCAAGGTCAAAAAACAATTGCCTCTTTACATTCACTCGGATGCGCGGGCGTATTGAGCGGTCAACCAAAAAAGCAACTCGTGTGGCCTTCACTCAGACGCCAAATACATTCTTGCTTTGAAGCAACATATTGAAATCCAATTATGAGAAGCTCTACTCCCATACACCTCCAGAAGCGCTGTTTCAAGCAAACAGTGCAGATGATGGCCTTAGTTTTCAAAACTGAAGAGGCCAATGTGAGGGAAATATTCCAAAACATTTTATTTCACATGCTGTAATTGGTCGTGGTGCAGTGAGCACGAACTTCCATTTAAAAGTATCATTTTGCAGACAAGAAAACTGCATTTTTTCACTTTGTGCTTCGACAGCTCATTGGCCACCCTCAAAGGTGACCTTGTGAAATACTATTACTTGGGTGTGAGAAGTCTAATGCTCTCTTGTTTTGGAAGTGTTTCTGGCGGTATCTGCGCACATGAAAACATTAGTAAAAGATAGGGGGGGCACCGAAGAAATCTGCGAAAGAGCCACATGGTCGTGGGCACTACCTTTTCCCCCCGTTCCGTGTAAGGGGAAAGGAGACGTTTTGAGAAGCCCTCCCCCTTTTTTGAGAATCCTTCCCCCTTATAACTTTTGCCCCCCTGCACCAAAGTTTGGCGACAATTCGTCCAAGGCTAGGACAGTTATAAGGCAGCCAAAAACAGTTCTTTCTATGGAAACAGCCACTCCACCAAAGAAACACAGTCACTAACGTGCCTGTCTAATGTGCTGCAGTGGGTGACGGCAGGACCTAGAGGTTAAGATATATGTCCACATACATTTGAATGTATAGGTGTACATTGGCTTATACCTCCACCACTAACAAGGTCGTTTCTGGGTGCATGGGCTTCGGCCATGCAGCCAAGACTGTACACCCTCCCCAGAACCATCTGACATGCTAACCTATAGGACGAGTGTATGCACTGCAGTAATATGATCTGGTGTTTCTGGCCAGGGCCTAGGGTTTTAGGAGTATGATGTATGGGCTACGGGCTGCAGCCATGGAAGCAAAACTCTACATCCTGCCCACAACCACCTCAGGTTCAGTAGTACGGGTGTATTGATAGGTTTGGTATGCTTCACTTATTCTGGCCAGAGACTGCACTCCTAGCTGTTTGTCCATAGATATTATTGCAATGTGTTGATGTGCACTGGCATATAACTCCAGTGCTTATAACTTTGTTGCTTGATGCATGGCCTATGGCCATGCACCCAACACTGTACACTCTTATCTCAACCATGTAAACGATAATCAATATTACACGTGTAGCCATGGTCGTGACATGCTGCGGTGGTTGGGGGCAGGGCCTACAGACTTGTAAGTATGGCCTTCGGCCTAGGGCCATGCATCCATGACTCTAGGCCTTGCCCACAACCACTGCAGCATGTCACGACCATGGTGGCGTACTAAGCAATAACACACCCATAGGAAAATGTAATATAATAGGTAAATACACTCAAAAGCAATGTTCAGTAACGCCACGCATGTCCTGCGAACATTTTCAAGGTGCCTGTACACAGCACGGACTCAAATAGTATCCGTATTAGATCCTTGATTTTCTGCACGTACAAACATCCTGAAGAAGGCGCCATTGCAGAATATGTAATAGACAATTGCCGCCCAAACAAGTACAGTATTTCATCCTTCTCTTACTCTTTAAACCTCCCCAAGCATTGTAGGAAATCAAAATCATTTACCAAACACCATTTCCCATGGCGAATACATCATTAACATCTACCGGTCAAACAAGTACAGTATTTAACCCATCTGTTACTCTGTGATCCTCCCCACGCAGTGTAGGAGAGGAAAGCAGTTTCCAAAACAGCATTTCGCCTCTGGTAGTTAGCGCGCTGTCTTCGGATCCAAGATGTCAGGCGCATCCACACATTCTGACTTACATCACGGCTCACTGTAGCCAATCGGCGAAGACGTTGTGTGTCCGCGGTGACGACGCCACCCCCCCTGGCCAATCGGTATCATGTCCGCGGAGCGAACAGGGAAATGTGACCGTGGAGCGGACATAGATATCACTAATTTATTGAGACATATTTTTTGGTCGTTTTAAAGGAAAGTATTGGATGGATTGTCACCAAATTTACTAAAGCACACTTTCGGGTCCAAGCCCCTGCCGCAAATCTGGTGAAAATCCATCCAACGGTTTGTCCTGTAGCTGTGCGCAAAGTTTTTCCCCCATTCAGTCTATGGGGAAAAAGACGTTTTGGGACCCCCCCCCTATAACCTTTCCCCCCCTGGACCAAACATCACCAAACTTTTCGAAAGGATTCAGGGTGGCCAATATCCTTTTTTTGCAAACTTTGGTCAGGATTCGTCCAGGGGGAGCCGAGTTATAGGCCGCCCAAAAAGTGCTCTTCCTATGGAAACAGCAACTTAACCTGCCGTGTAATATATATATATATATATATATATATATAAAGTGTACCATCTGCAAGGAACCTAAATAGAAAACACTGTACAAAACCCATCCCTGTGGAAAGAACTGAGAAGATGCAATAGATAGAAGAACGTAGCACTCTGAGCTTGAATACAGGGGTGCTAGGCAAAGTATAAACCACAAGGATCTTTGGATGAAAAAGAGACACGCACGACCTAACCAGTCTCTAGGGCCCAAAATTAACCAAGAGAGTGATTATTGGATGCAAGTACCTTGTTTCAGATCTTAGGTTGGTTGTTGTCATAGACAACAGTGTTTCAAATCTGTGATCCTGTTGATCTGGTGTGCGGTTCAGCAAAGTGGCAGTTCAAGTCCTGGTCAAGGTATGGCATAACCCCTAGTTGGCAAGTGAATTGATTCAACATGGGCACAATGCAGTGTTGAGCAGGTTCGAGATGCAGGCACTTGTTCAACGGTTCAGAGGAGTGCCAAAAAGAAGCACCAGTGCTTCTCTTGGTGTTGAATGCGGCTCGATGTCGGTTTGACTGGCGTCAAGGTGGCAGAATGGGTCAGTTCAGGGTCTTCTCTCCAAGCCTTATGAGATACTGATGCAGTGTGTTGTGTCCTGATCCACAGCAAGCCAACCCCAATGTGCACTGGGAGTGGGTAAGGAACAGCTGTTTCCTATGCCTTGAACTGCTCCTTCACCTCACTGGTTGAGTGATTTGGGTAGTACAACTCTCCTAAAAGAGGTCCAATGAATCCTTCTCAGGTGTTGTTCCAGAGTGAATTGAATTAGTGGTGTGAGACCCCTTCTTTCAGAGATAATTGTCCACAGCTAATTGGACTTAAGCTAGCCTGCTTTAGGGGTTCAATTCCTGTTCTGGAAAGAAGTGGACTTTGCCCTTCTGATGCCACACCCAAAATGTGTTGTGCTACATGAAGTGGAGGGGAATGGAAAGAGAGAGAGAGAGAGGCAGAGAGCACCAGCCTGATGGAATCCTTTCCCAACTGTACAGCACTCTCCCTGGCTACACTAAACCCGACCCTTCCCTTCTGAAAAGGAGCAAGGGCCTCTTTGGTATGCAGCACTCTGGTGTGAGGATAGCCCCTTTGAATGGGTGTGCTCTTTTGATGCCTGGGCCCAGGACGGCATCCTGTGAAGTGTCTGTCTCTGCGGGTGAGGGTGTTACCCACCCTTGCAAAGAGATCAAAGGGGAGGCATGGCCATTCATGTTCCTGCCCTGTCACTTGACAGGACAAGCCTGTCTGGCCAGAATACACATCCCCCTGTCACAGGTGAGCTGGCTCCCAGGAGCTGACACATTCTTAGCAATGCTATGCACCATGTGCTAACGCCTCATGACTTATATTTAGAGTTGACCCTGCTATCAGCATGAGGACTTATCATATTTTAGACTAGGGGTGCATGCCCTAAATGTCACCCCTTTGCTGCAGTGACTTTGGTTATCACTGCAGCTGTCAAGAAGGCATCTGTCACCTTAATCTGCTCTGCACCATTGTAGGGTAGGTGCTGTAATCAGGCTACTGATGCACCAGTGCACAGGTGTACACTATGCGTTTAGTATGGAGCTTAGGAAAGGGGAATCTGATCAGCAGATTGCCCTTTCAGGGATGTAATCCTGCTTCACTTTATTAAGTAATGCAAATAAAAAAAGCTTGGGTTTACAGCCCTGCTAGATGGCAATTCTTTGGTTAACCATCAGATTCATGGTGAGATTTGAGTGAACGAGTCAGCTGCGTTGAAGATGAGGTGTTCACATCTGCCCTACACATGTTTCCCTGCATCGGAACCTGGATGCTTATTCTATTGTGCCACATCCACACAGTTCAGCATCACATTTAGCAGCTAATCACCTCTCCATGATGCCTAATACATCCCGAAATCAGTGGCGCAAACTTGTATATCAATGACACGGCTTTCTTCTTTTGTCCGTGCCAACACAAGGACCTTATGACTTTAAGTACCAGGTAGTCGTGATGACAGTATCAAGTTATTCTTCGGAAACTCTACTTTCACCTCAAATAGATACTTCATACAAGTGTGGAAGGAAGTATAGAGTATTCCTAGTTGTCAGAAATGGGATGATATAGTCTACAAACAGGAATGGCATCTTATGTGTTGATATTCTAAAAAGGGTATTTCGATTGGCTGTCATCTGTGCGTTGACAACTCCACTAATATAGTGGTAAAACAGAGGGCTCAGTGCACAGCCATGGCACGTGCCTTTGTTTCCCCTTGGGCTTCTTTAGGGACCCTTCTTAGCCAAACTGAATCCAGGCTGTATTTCTGGAATGGTGGCAGTACACATTTGAGTTTCTGAGCTTGTCAATGATCTACATCCTGCAGCATTACAAAATGTATTTTAGGGATCACTCAACCAAAAGAAATGGTGGCCACCCAAGATAGTAACCAGTGTGTAAGATGGAACCATGGGTAATGTGACCATATGATTGGAAACCAGATTCAATGAAGAGTAGGGAAGGTTGGAGAAGATGGCAGGGGAATGTGATGGTGCGTGGTGCGCAACGGCATGTTGGTTTGAGTTGCAAGCGAATATGTGTCTGGAAGAAGCAAAAGGTGTGACTCAAGAAGTTGGGCTGGGGACTTACTCTGGAAGGTAGTGAAAGAATGGCATCTAAATTAACATTGTGTGCAGAATAAGTAATGAGCTCTTATAGTTCTGCAGGCAAGAATTGCTTGTAGATGTGGATTCATCATAGGCAGTCCTAGAACTTGATAGATTCACCAGCAATGCATGCATCTTTTTGTGTCTAGTGTAAATGAGGTACAGACATGGAAGGAATGTTCTAACGTGGAACACATTCTGTGGAATGGATTCTTGAATGTGGGGAAGTGTCATGCCACTCACCTGGGGTATGGGGCGCGGTGCGGGACGCATCTGCAGGTCCCGGCGCTTCCCATCCTGGCGCATCTACCCCCGATATAGGTTGGGGGGCCCTCGGTCATTTGCGGCTCATGCCGCTTCCGGGTTTTCCCATTTGCATGGTTCGCGCAGGCGCGGAAGGCCGTCTTTCGTCCTCCGCGCATGCGCAGTCCACAGAGCGCTTGGGAAGTTGCAGGCTTGCTTCCCAAGCCTCGTTCTGGGCGCGTCAGCACCCGGGGACGGCGCAGATTGCGTTCCAAGCCTCCCGGGTGCTGCCTGCCCTATATTAAGGGCCAGTTTGTTGAAACAAACCGCGTCTCAACGAGGTTTGTTTACGGATCGCGTCCTCGCCCATGTTACTCTTTAGTAACACCTTGTCCAGTCTTCTAGTCCTTGCTCCTCGTCCTTCCCTGTTAGTTCCTTCCTGTTCCTGTTGGCCCCCCGGTTCCTTGTCCTGCCCCAGGGGTCCAATCCCTTCCAGCCTCTTTTGCCTGTCTGCTCCTCTCCTTCTTCAGCTCTGGAGCCTGATCCTTCCTTTTCCCTTGCTTGTTAGTTCGGTTTCTTGCCTCCTGCCTTCCTGTGTTCTCCGCCTCTTCCACCTGCTTCCTCCCCTGCCAATTTCATCCATCGGACTACTGCTACCACTGGAGCATTCCTTTTGCTACTATCCGTGGAACCCTCCAGCCAAGACCCGCCTTCCCTGTCAGTGCTTGCACTGTCCCGACGCCACGCAAATCAGGGAAGTGCGCATCCGTGGCGTTGGGAGCCGGCACACCGCTAACCTTGTTTGATTCAGGGTTGGTGTTGCGCTGGTTCCTCGCGTCACACATTCAGCAACCATCAGTCGGACAGCCTGGCTACTTCACCACGACCATCAACTGGAAGTTCAGGTACTCAGCGCCCACGAGACGCTTTCCTTAACAGATTGAGACGCCTACCTTCTGATTTTGAGATGGATGAATCCCTGGAACTCAGGGAAGAGATGCGGGCCCTTCGAGCCGAGATGACTGCACTCCATCAAGAGAACATTGGTCTGAGACAGTTGGTGGCACAAGGTACCGGGACTACACCTCAGGGTGAAGGTGCAATGGCTCATACTGCACCAATCAAATTCGATGGTGATTCAAGACGTGTGGTCGAGTTTTGTAATCATTGTAGGATACACTTCCTCTTCAGGTCCACTTACTTCAACTCTGACAAGGCCAGGATCGGGTATATTCTGGGTAATTTGACTGGGAACGCACTTGCTTGGGCAACGCCTTTGGTGGCTGCCAATAGTCCCATTCTCAACGATTTTGCAGCGTTTGAAAAAGCATTCCTAGAGGTTTTTCAATCACCCAATCTGGCCTCCGCGGCTCAAAATCAATTGATGGACCTCAAGCAGGGAGCCATGGACATAATAGCTTATATTGGCCGCTTTCGGCAATTGGCCACCGATTCCCAGTGGCCTGAAGTAACCCAAAAGACTCTGTTTCGTCGGGGATTGAGAGACGAATATAAAGACGAGTTATTACACATTCCTGAGCCCGACACCCTTCAACAACTTGTGGAACAAGCTTTGCGGATCGATCACAGACTAGCAGAACGAAGAGGAGAGAGACGTCGAACCGAGAGGTTGTTTTCCAGACCTACAAACACGTCTACTGGGATTCCTGGGTCTTCGGAATCCGGTCCAGAACCCATGCAGTTGGGGGCTGTTAGGGGTCCGTTATCCGAAGCAGAACGGAAACGCCGAAGGTCTCTAAGACTGTGTTTGTACTGTGGAGCCGCTGGGCATTACTTGGGTACCTGCCCTTCACGCCCTCAACGGAAGTCAGAAAACTAAAAGACCTGTCGTCTATTGGAAAGGCAACGACAGGTCTCTCTTCGCCTCCAGTCCTTTCCGGCCTCTGCTCCTTGCTTCAGCCCATGCAACCTGCTGTTTTGTTAGTTCTGGAGATCAAATTGACATGGTTAAGCAAAGAGGTGAATGTTCTCGGCTTATTGGACTGTGGAGCTTCTGGTAATTACATCGATGAGAACTTCGCAGCAAGGCATGGTATACCTTTGTTTTCCCGGAAGAATGTTCTGCCAGTGGAGGTGATTGATGGGACTCCTTTATCTTCGGGGCCTATACGTCAACATACCATGGGTCTATTTGTCCAGATTAAGGAACATGGTGAGAGAATCGCCCTGGACGTCATCAAATCACCATCATATTCAGTAGTTTTGGGTTTACCGTGGCTGCTATGCCACAATCCCACCATCGATTGGGAAACACGCACTTTGGTTTTTGCTTCCGCTCATTGCCTTCAGAATTGTTGTTCGCCTGGCAGGTCTCAGAACATCGTCATCTCCACACCTCTTGCTAGAAGCAGTAGTCCACCTGGTCTTTGCTCATTGCTGCCCATTCCTCAAGAGTACGATGACTTTAGGATGGTCTTTTCCGAGCCCAGGGATATACCTCTACCTCCTCACAGAACATTCGATTGTTCTATTGATTTGATACCAGGTTCGGTAATACCTCATGGGAAGATTTACGCCTTGTCCCTAAACGAGAAACAAGTCTTACAGGAATATCTGGATGACTGCATCAAAAAAGGATACATAACACCTTCGAAATCTCCTGCTGGTTTTCCTTTATTCTTTGTGAAGAAGAAAGAAGGTACTTTACGTCCTTGTATTGACTACCGCCAATTGAATGATATTACACGAAAAGACAGATACCCACTGCCATTGTTCCGGAATATCATGGAATCACTTCGAACAGCTAAAGTCTTCACCAAGCTAGATCTCCGTGGAGCTTATCATCTGATCCGGATAAAGGAAGGCGATGAATGGAAGACGGCCTTTAAAACACCATCCGGGCATTATGAATACCGGGTAATGCCATTCGGTTTATGTAATGCCCCGGCGGTCTTCCAGCGCTTTATGGACCACGTATTTAGTGACCTGATCGGCATCTCAGTTTGGGTATACCTGGATGATATCCTCGTTTTCTCTGTTTCCCAAGAACAACACGTGGAACACGTACGAGAGGTCCTTCGACGGTTGTCCCAGAATCAACTGTACGCAAAAGCAGAGAAGTGCTCTTTTCACAAGGGAAGCATGGAGTTCTTGGGCTATGTAATCAGTGGATCAGGCGTCTTCATGGATCCCGCTAAGATACGATCCATTCAGGAATGGAACCAACCTCTCGATCTGAAATCTCTGCAACGATTTTTAGGGTTCACCAACTTTTATCGACAGTTCATACCCCATTTCTCACAGCTTACGACTCCTTTAACTCGATTAACCAGCAGCAAAGTACCTTTTCTTTGGGATTTACAGGCTACCATGGCCTTTGACACCTTGAAAAAATCCTTCAGCACAGCACCCATTCTGTGTCATCCCAATGACGAGACACCATACATCGTAGAAGCAGACGCTTCCGATTTCGCTATTGGTGCGGTTCTCCTGCAGAAGCAATCCGAATCTGGCATGGAACATCCTGTGGCATATTTCTCCCGTAAACTCACTCCCAGTGAACGGAACTATGCCGTGATAGAGAAGGAGCTGTTAGCCATAAAAGCAGCATTTGAAGAATGGAGGCATCATCTCCTCGGAGGACGACATACGGTGGAAGTTCGTACCGACCATCGCAATTTACAGTATTTACGTTCACTTCAGTGTCGTACCTCTCGCCAAGCCCGATGGGCCTTCTTTTTCTCTCACTATGACTTCCACATAACCTACATTCCTTGTGCTCAGAACTTGAAGGCAGATGCCTTATCCCGTTCCATGGAAGGAGACGTTAAGAGCGACTGTAATAACAAGCCATTGATCTCTCCGAAGCATTTTCTACTCACGCTCACCCCTCATCTCCAGACAATAGTACAAGACACCCGAATAGATCCAGCTCGGTCGAGTCTTTTGAAACGACCACAGATCACCGAACGCAATGGGTTGCTTTTTTATCGAAACAGATTATACATACCCACTGTCTCTCTTCGGACTCTTGTACTACACGGGTTCCATGGTTCCCGAGTGGGTGGACATCGTGGCATAAAAGCCACTCAAGAACTAATTTCCAGGCAATTCTGGTGGCCAGGCTGGGCCGAAGAAATCGAGCGGTATGTCAAGAGTTGTCCTATGTGTGCCCAGACCAAGGTTCCAAGAAAAAAGCCATTGGGGTTACTTCATCCCACAGAGATACCTCCATACCCATGGCATACCATTGCCGCAGATTTCATCGTGGACCTTCCTCCGTCTGATGGATATACCTGCATTATGGTGGTAGTAGACTGCTTTACCAAGACTGCCCATTTTGTCCCATTCCCCAGGATACCCACGGCGTCCCAGATGGCTTTAGCGTTCTTCCAAGAAATTTATAGGTTGCATGGACTACCAGCAAAAATCATATCCGACCGTGGATCCCAGTTTCTGTCCTCTTTCTGGAGTCAGTTGTGCAATCATCTAGGCATTCACAGAGCCTTGAGTTCGGGTTATCATCCACACACCAACGGCCAGACTGAGAGGACTAATCAAACATTGGAACACTACCTTCGGTGCTTTGCTAATGCCACTCAGACCAATTGGAAAACACATCTGGTTCTTGCCGAAGCCTCTTACAACAATACAAAACATTCCGCTACCGGATTTAGTCCGTTTTTCTGTTCTTTTGGTCAGCATCCTAAATTGGTGCCTTTTCATCCTGTACCACCCAGTGCAGTTCCATCTGCTGATTATCTGGTTGTTACCCTCCAGAAGCAACATTCGTTGGCACGCAGAACTCTTACAGAGGCACAGGAACGCATGAAACAACAAGCTGATAGGCGGCGCACTCCTGAACCCATACTCCATGTGGGTGATTTAGTATGGTTGTCCTCCAAAAATCTACCAGTGCGTAATCTTCCTACCAAATTGGCTCCCCGTTATTTTGGCCCATTCAAGGTTACCAAGCGTTTGTCCTCCGTAGCATATCGCCTACAATTGCCCCAGACCTGGCGGATTCATCCTGTTTTTCATGTCTCCCTTTTGAAGCCTTACGTGGTTGACACTTTCCAGCGATCCTTTTCCCGTCCTGCCTCTGTTGATGTCAGCGGAGTTCCTGAATTTGAAGTACAGGAGATCTGTGATTCGCGCATACGACGGGGTGTGCTTCAGTACTTGGTAGACTGGAAGGGTTACCCTGCCTGTGATCGCACCTGGGAACCTTTCAGTCATGTGCATGCACCCCGTCTGGTGCGCGAGTTCCATCTCCGATTCCCTTGGAAACCTGGGTCCCCTGGCCTTTCTGGGAGGGGACATAGTGTCATGCCACTCACCTGGGGTATGGGGCGTGGTGCGGGATGCATCTGCAGGTCCCGGCGCTTCCCATCCTGGCGCATCTACCCCCGATATAGGTTGGGGGGCCCTCGGTCATTTGCGGCTCATGCCGCTTCCGGGTTTTCCCATTTGCATGGTTCGCGCAGGCACGGAAGGCCGTCTTTCGTCCTCCGCGCATGCGCAGTCCACAGAGCGCTTGGGAAGTTGCAGGCTTGCTTCCCAAGCCTCGTTCTGGGCGCGTCAGCACCCGGGGACGGCGCAGATTGCGTTCCAAGCCTCCCGGGTGCTGCCTGCCCTATATTAAGGGCCAGTTTGTTGAAACAAACCGCGTCTCAACGCGGTTTGTTTACGGATCGCGTCCTCGCCCGTGTTACTCTTTAGTAACACCTTGTCCAGTCTTCTAGTCCTTGCTCCTCGTCCTTCCCTGTTAGTTCCTTCCTGTTCCTGTTGGCCCCCCGGTTCCTTGTCCTGCCCCAGGGGTCCAATCCCTTCCAGCCTCTTTTGCCTGTCTGCTCCTCTCCTTCTTCAGCTCTGGAGCCTGATCCTTCCTTTTCCCTTGCTTGTTAGTTCGGTTTCTTGCCTCCTGCCTTCCTGTGTTCTCCGCCTCTTCCACCTGCTTCCTCCCCTGCCAATTTCATCCATCGGACTGCTGCTACCACTGGAGCATTCCTTTTGCTACTATCCGTGGAACCCTCCAGTCAAGACCCGCCTTCCCTGTCAGTGCTTGCACTGTCCCGACGCCACGCAAATCAGGGAAGTGCGCATCCGTGGCGTTGGGAGCCGGCACACCGCTAACCTTGTTTGATTCAGGGTTGGTGTTGCGCTGGTTCCTCGCGTCACACATTCAGCAACCATCAGTCGGACAGCCTGGCTACTTCACCACGACCATCAACTGGAAGTTCAGGTACTCAGCGCCCACGAGACGCTTTCCTTAACAGGAAGGCAGGTGGTTTCACACGTGCGTGGACGGTGGCTGCCAGTACTTTTCCTACTGTTGTGGTATGCCTTGCTCAGGGCTGGTGGCTATTCATCGGCAACCTGTGCTTTTGGCCATGACTCAGTTATCTTGCGGGCCCCATCTGTCGCAAGCATATACACTATTACAAATTGTTTTCACGAGGAGTTGCTCTGCTTCAAGGTACGCGGTTCTGTGTTCTGCCTGCCTTTGCGTGACCGTACTGCCACCTCCAAACCCTGTGTCTCTGGAAATAAAGCCCTCACCTCGCCCGCACCATTCAGATGCTGGGTGGGTTCACAATTATTACTTAGCACTCTTTGTTTTGGGTGAGAATTTAAAATGGAAGCTATTTATGAGTGAGGTCCCATTTAAGTTACCGTTGTTTCGGAGAAGACGTTCAGAAGAACAAAAGCGTCATTTCTAATGGATTCCTTCCTCTCACGGATTCCTCATTTATGATATTCTGATGGTGCACCTGTCCTTTGGAAATGTATTTTGACACTAGGAGGCACAGCCTGGCTGCACATCTACTCTGTGCGATGCCCTTATGTGCCCCACATGACATTGAGGCCGGTATATAGCAAGGTGCTGTGCCCCATGACCTCAGTTCTGCTTTTTTGCGCACACAGTGCGCTTCGAGACTTCGAGAACGCCATTCTAAAACATTGCCTTCTGCGTCATGTCTCATACCTCTAAGGCCTATGGTTATAAAGTCTGCATGGACTTCGGCAGACAAAGTGTCTGTCTCAATGGATATGTCTTTGCTGGCTAGGGGAGAAACATGATTAGCTGGATTGCACATCAATCCAATGTATGCATCAGAAAGCGTTGCCAGAGCGTGCCACACAGCTTTTCATTTTTTTTCACAAGCCAAGAGGACTCCTAAGTCATTGTGTGTTTTATTATTTATAATGTGTACCAGACCCGGGCGTATCAGGGCATTGTGTGTGGGAGGACCTAACAGACAAAGAGTAGCACCATAAGAGGTCTCGATCTTCGAGCAGTTCAACAATGGTTTTCTTCATCTTCAAAGAAGAGGATCCTTTGATTCAGGGACGTATTAGAGGACTCGGCTTGGCAGGCACGGTTTCCCACCCAATCTTCCATCCTTGAGGAATGGAAGAACTGTAGGCTAAAGATGCTACACATCTTTGCCAAGGGTCTGGCGCTGACAGCCTCAGGTTCTTTGGCGGGACCGACCATGATTGGATGATCCTACAGGGACTCTTCCCTAGATTGTGACCACAGGCCTACATGCTCGATGTCGGCTCAAAACATTTTGGATCCAAAACTGCCTAGAGGATCGGGCATCAAATCCCCCAAACCAGCTATGTTCCTCGGCACTGCCGGTGTCGTTCGATGCTGTCCGCACAGAATCTGCTCATGGCTATGCCCCTCTCTGGTTGTCCAAATCATGCCTAGGCTACCTGGTCTTTGGCAAGGAAGGTAACCACATTCCGTATGGATTGTAGCAATACAGTTAAGGGAGGTTAGGGCTTTCCCAGAGGAAGTTTACGTGGAAGAATAGAATTTGTTGGTGCAGCCTTGATACTTTCCTATAGCTGGACATCATTCCAGCCCCAACACCAGGTAAGCCTTATGCCTCCTTCCAAATGCAACGGGCAAGGTTGTGGCTCCGACCAGACCCAAGGTTCAATTTGAGCTCACGGACAACACGAATAAGAAGCCCGCAAAATAAACGTCACTGTCTTTCAACCCAACAGTAGAGGCATCAATGTTGGAGGCTTGGGAGAAGCCAGCCCTGGCCCCTTCAATGGAAAGCGACCTTGCCAGGAAACATTGGCTGGGGCCTTTTGGATCCAGAGTTTCTTTACTCCCATCCCTCCCCTGAGAGCTTGGTGGTTCAGGCTACTACAGCCAACCTGAAACCTATGTCCTCCCTCCTTATTTATACCTTGACAGGCAGAGCAAGAGGTTGGGTGCCTGGGGTTGTAAGGTATTTGTCTCTGGCAGACTTGCCCTGCAGGCGGTGAAGGCATGCTGAGCTTTTGCCAAATGTTCCTTTGGGCTTTGGACTGTGGTGTCAGTGGTAGGTGAAAATCTCCCAGAGGGAGATGCGATAGATGGTTTTAACCCCTTCTCAAGTATGGCAGGAAACCGAAACCGACTGGGTGCTGAGTGTAATGGCCACGGGCACAGTTATCAGGAGGAACTCAACAATGAGGACCTCTGGGTTTGCTCCAGACCTGCAGTGAAAACTCCTGGACATATCTTCTGATGGACACCGCTTCTTCAGATAGGGGTGCAGGGGTGCACAGCCAGTTATTAATTTATCTATAATATGTAACAAATTTCCAGATATCAGTCTCTTGAAATTAAATGAATCTCTAGTTGTTGTTTCAGGTGCAGGTGGGCTGAAGTCACAAGGCCACCTGGGACGACAAATTTTGAAGAAACAGAACTGTGTATTACTACCCAGTAGGCCCAAATGCACTCCTGATTGGGTACAGGACCCAATGTTGATTCGTGAATGTTTGAATAAGGCTTTTGCCTATGAAGGCTTAAATTTGTATTTGTACATTCATTCAAATTATTGCTGAATATCAAAGGTTTTTTATAAGCTTTACTGAACAGTGTATCTCATTCAATAGAACCAGTCCCCAACACAAATGTTAGAGAATCTCTTCCATTTAATTATCTAATTTTAAACAAAATTGATATAATAAACAACAGATAGCAGATATCAACATGATTCTTCTTTTAGTAACAAAATATCAAAACATCAAACAAGAAGTGAACATAGGAATACAATTGTCTCTTAGAGCGGATAACTCCCTCCAGGGAAACCCTTCAAGGTTGTAACAAGTAACCAACGCGTTTCTGATCAAAGATCCATCTACAGGGTATGGGCTTCTCTGTTCCTATACATGGTGAGCTATGAAAAGTAGCAATTTCCTTAATTCTGATCCTGTGGGAAATCCAAACGAACATTCATTGTAATAATTGTTTAAATAGAGAGAGGCTAAAAGTAGGGTAAGAGGAGGCTAATGGTACTAACCTATCCCAGCAGGCTGGTAAGGTCCATAAAATGACCCATCAATGGAACAAGAGAGGAATAAATAGCCATGGTAAGCGTTTTTAGTAATGTAAAAAAATACTCACTCAGAAGTAGCAAAATGTAATGGGAATTGACATCCCTGCACTCACCCAGTCTTCTGGTGAAGATCACTGGAGACTGGGATGCGGCCACGCACAGTACGGCAGAAACCCTAAAGTAAATACGTGACACTCATATTGGGGACATGAGGCAACCTCATGAAGAATCACAAAACATTAAACATTAATCTCCATTCAATCTAATGCATTTAAAATCGGGCGGCGGACAGTAGTGCGTAGAACGCTGGATCGTGAAATCTAGAGCCTCACAAGCAACGTATATCTCTCATAAGGGCGGCGCACATGGAGAAAGCGCGTGCACAGTCCCATCGGTCTTGATTCCCAAAGGGGACTGAACAAGGACTCACCGAGTTGTGGAGTTTCTCCTCCCACGCCGACTGCTAGACTGAAAGCAGCACGGCTACGGGTAGCGTCCTAAGTTGACCTGGCAACCCCGCGCATGCGCACTGGGGCGGCCGGGCGGAAGACATCTTGGTGTGGGCCTACGGCCGTAACATAGGTTGTCATGGGGATTAAGAATGCGTGGGAACATCCAATCTGTTAACAATCTTGATGAGCTCAACTAATGGGGATAATGACCTAGTATACTGTGTGTATCTTAATAGAAGGAATGGAAAGTGACAGATGCGCATGGGGGCACAACTGCGGTTCAAGGGAATCCACGGGGTGCCCCCACAACGCATCAATTATGTGTTCACTCATAAGGGTTTCTGGAGGATTGTGCACAGGCCATATCACAAAGATGTGCAGTGCTGGTATATTGGTTGCATGTGTCACTTCATTGGTATACAATCAATTACAGATCACAAAGTACATACATGACAAATTATTTTACCCTGCATTGATTCCACCTGGCTAGTGACCTGGCGTCTTGCCAAGTAACGTAACTAGACAAGGCCATATCTTAAGCACAGTGTAACATTAATCAGGCATTGAGCAAGGTCAAGTCGAAATTCGAACACTCAGATTCTCAAATTCAAAGAGCAACAGTTCAAACAGTTATGATTAACATTGGTGCAGTCAGAAGCATAATTTGAATCATATGGTATATATTCCAAAGCCACACAAAACACATTAGGTCAAACTCAGTGTTCATGCCTCGAGGGCTTAATGAGTCCAAAAGTTTGATCCATAGGATCTCCCGCTGTGACAATTTGCGTTGTACATCGCCCCCTCTGCTTCCTGCCGTTACCTGCTCTAAGATGACACATTTTAGCTGTGCAACGGTGTGCCGTGCTTCTACAAAGTGGACTGCAACCGGTGATTTCTGATTTTTTGTCCGAATATTGGACTTGTGCTCTCGTTTTCGTCTTTCTGGTTGTCATGCGAACATAGTAAAGTCCACATGGGCATTTCAAAGCGTATATTACATTCTGGGCATCACAGGTACAGGAGTGTTTTAGTAGTACAGGTTTCCCTGAATGGGGATGCGAGATGAAGTTGTCCCTAATGATATTACTGCAATGTTGGCAGTTGTGGCACGGGAGCGTGCCTTTAAATTGAGTTGATGTCACTAGGGATGGAATCTCGGCCTTCACTAGTATCAGGGCTAACGGGTTGATCAATGGAATTGGCAAAAGGTTCAGCAAAATCTTCCTCTTCACTTAAGTAACAGAGTTCCCCCGATCTCCCTTCCTCCTCCTCCTCACCTGATGAGGTTGAATAGTCCAACTTCTTCCTTCGGGTGTGTCGAGCGTTGGGCTTCCTTTTCCGGAGTAGATAGGGTCTGCCTCGAAAGGAAGCCACAGTGACTCTAGATCAAGAGATCCACAGTGTCTCCCCTCCGTGACAGCCAGATGTTGCAAGGGGAAAAAGCCTTTAATCAAAAAAACCCTTGGTGCGGAGGTGAGTAGACGTCGGAGAAGCAGTCAGAAGACTTGGCTGAGGTCTCAGGAGTGTCCGCAGCGCGTGGAGGAAAGTACCCATGCCGAGAACTTCCACTGGAAGAAAAGGCAATGGATCGTCGCTCCTGGAGGATTACTGGTGGAAGATCCACGGAGTGAGAACACAGCGAGCACAGGTGAGATCCTATTTGGAAAGGCACACGGGGGAGGAAGCAAAATAGATATGCTCAGGCAAGACAAAGGGAGGCAGGATACAAGGGAAGGGAGAGAGAGCCAGGGAGAAGAAAGAGGGTGAGCAAATAGCTGGAGTAGCGGGCAGAGTTAAACTAGAACACCGCCGGGAAGGTAGCAAACGAGCGCATGCAATGGAGGAATAAGCACAGTTGCAACGCGCCGAGCCGCCGACAGACGAATGGTAAATACTATCGGCGGCAGCCATGTTGGAAAAAAAACGAGACCGTCAAACACGTAGAAAATGAAACGTGGCGGCACAGTCTAATGGCGTCCTTGTTTCCACCTCCTCCACACACGCCAGTCGCCAGCAGCTGTGACAGTATGCCCCCTCTGAAGGCCCTTTCCTCCCGGCTTTCCTGGATGGAGTCTGTGGAACTTAAGTAAGAAACGGGGAGAATGAATGTGAGAATGTGGTTCCCAGGTATCCTCAGAAGAATGGGTATCCTTTCCAGTGAATTAGGTATTCCAGGCAACCTCGGTGATACCGGGAATCTAGGACTTGAGAGACTTCATATTCATCAGAGGCTGGAGTGGGCAAGGTCCATAGTTTGGGAGTTACTTGCTTCTGGGTATCGCGTACAAAAGGGCGTAGCAGAGAAGAATGGAATACCGGGTGGACCCGCCTAAAAGTCTTGGGCATCTTTAGACGATAGGCAACTGGATTGATCCTTGACAGTATTTCAAAGGGACCGATGTACCGGGGAGATAGTTTGGATGGACGGACCCAACAAGGCAAAAACTTGGTGAACAGCATGACCTTAGAGCCCTTTTCCCAAGCAGGTAGTTGTTTCCGATGTTTATCGAATTGCTCCTTGTAGCGTCTGCTGGCTGCTTGTAGACTCTGTCTGGCTGTGTTATGGGCTTCCTTTAGCTGCTCGAGAGTAGTCTCTAATGATGGGATGTTTGTTTCTCTCCAAAAAGTAGGTACGATGGATTGAGGATGGAAACCGTAGGTACAATAGAAAGGGCTAACACCAATAGCAGTATGGACTGCGTTGTTGTATGCAAACTCGGTGGGAAGCAGGTCTACCCAGTTGTCCTGATGCTGGTTGATAAAGCACCTTAAGTATTGTTCCAAGGTTCTGTTTAACCTTTCGGTCTGGCCATTGGTTTGGGGGTGGAATCCTGAAGAAAGTGCTCTCTCAATACCCAGTAGGTTGCACAAGGCGGTCTAAAATCTGGAGGTGTATTGACTCCCTCGATCAGATACAATCTTCTGGGGAAGCACGTGCAGCCTAAAGATATCCTTGAGGAAGACTTCGGCCATGACTGAGGCTGATGGTATCTTGGACAGTGGAGAGAAGTGCGCCAGCTTGGTATAAGAGTCCATGGTTACCATTATACATGTGCAGCCTTGGGAAATGGGTAATTCAACAATGAAGTCAGTTGAGATGTATTTCCAGGGACCCAGAGGGATCTGTTCTTGTTGTAACAACCCCAAAGGCTGTAGGGTAGAGTGCTTGCTCTGTAAACATACCAGACAGGACTGTACGTAGGCCTGGGTATCAGCCTTCATATTTGGCCAATAGAAAGATCTTTGAAGCAATTCTAGGGTACCACGTACTCCTCGATGTCCGGCAGTCTTAGTGTCATGACACCACTGAAGGACTCATAGTCTGAGTTTTTGGGACGGAATGAACAATCTTCCGCGTATAAAGAGCAGACCGTCTTTGGTATCGACTGGTTGGTTTCCAAGGCCTAGGGTGGGATCATCCAGAGGCGATTCTCTTACTTCTTGCAAAAAATTGGTCACAGCAGAAATGATCCGAGTATGGGGAAACATCAGTTCTTTTTTGTAGGTCTGGTTAACATCGTCTCTGCGGGATAAGGCATCAGCGATCTGATTTTGGGAGCCTGGAATAAATGTGATGGAAAAATGAAATTGAGCAAAGAAATGCGCCCATCTGGCTTGTCAGGTGTTATAACATTCTTGTTGCTTGAGTATTTGAAGATTCTTATGGTCAGTTCGTATCTGAAAAGGATGTAGACTCCCCTGGAGTAAATGCCTCCACTCTAGGCAAGCCAATTTCATAGCAAGAAGTTCTTTTTCGATGACAGAGTATTTTCGTTGGCTGGGGCTCAAGGTCTTTGAAAAGTAGGCTACTGGATATTCATGGTCTTTGTCACATTGCAGAAGAACAGATCCCACAGCCGCAGCAAAAGCATCCGTCTCCAGAATGAAGGATCATTGTTGATCTGTGCAGAATCTTCGCATTAAACTGAGAAAGCTGTCATCAGCCTCTTTGGACCAAATGAATGGACCGGAGGACTTTTTTTAGCAAAGAGGTTATGGGAAGAGTGAGTTGAGAAAATTCTGGAATAAATTTCCGATAGAAATTTGCCAATCCAAGGAACCTTTGGATGTCTTTGACCGATGAGGGTGGTGGCCAGGACATGATGGCATCTACCTTCTTCGGGTCCATGGTAATCCCTTTCTCAGACAAGATGAATCCCAGGTAGGATAGGGAAGACTGAGCGAATGCACATTTCTCTGGTTTCACCAGAAGATGATGTTTCTGTAGTCTGCGTAGAACCTCTTTCTTTCACATGTAGTGTATGATCTTCCTGGTTGCGTGAATAAACTAAAATATCATCCAAGTAGACCACTGTGTTCTGACCCAGCAAATCTGAGAACAAATGGTCCATAAACCTTTGGAAGATCGAGGGTGCGTTGACTAGGCCAAATGGCATGACCTGGTATTTGAACAGACCGTAGGGAGTGCGAAAGGCCGTTTTCCACTCATCCCCGGTCCTAATACGGAGTAGACGATGGGCATTCCGTAGGTCGAGTTTAGTGAATACCACTGAGCCCTGAACTGCTTCCAAAATTTCTGAAATGATGGGCATAGGGTAGCTATCCTTGATCGTCACCTTGTTTAAGCCTCTGTAATCAACACAGGGCCTCAGTTCCTTGGTATCCCGCTTGGGTATGAAAAATAATTAGGCTCCGGCTGGTGACTTGGAAGGACGAATCAGTCCATTTGCGAGGTTGTCATCGAGGTAGTTCCAGAGTACAGCCTTCTCAGACAAAGTGAGGGGATACATCCTACCAAAAGGAACCCAGGCCTGAGGGATTAGGTCTACGCAACAATCCTCGGGTCTATGTGGAGGAAGTCTGATGGGAATTTGTTCCTGAAAGACCTCAGAGAACTCAGAAAACTCACCGGAATACAATGAATAGAACTCCTTTCGGCCGCGGCCACGATCTTGACAGTTTCGAACAAAGGCTCTGGTAGGCATTCTTTTTGGCAATATTTAGAGTGAAAACTCAATAGATTGTTTGTCTAGTCTACTGTAGGGTTGTGCTTCCGGAGCCAGCCGATCCCCAAAATGTCCAGGAAATGGGCTGCGCGGATTATGTCGAACTTTATCAACTCAGTGTGTTGCTGTATGGATACTTGAACTTCCTCAGCGGTGAGTGATGAGTCCGGAACATAAAGGAGTACCGTCAACTCCTTCCACCTTTTGATCCTCTTTCTTTGCAATCCTGAGCAGACCCACCTTATCTGCCCATAAGGTGTCCAGGAAATGTCCCGCAGCTCCGCAATCCAGTAGTGCCTGAGTGTCTACTTCTTTTTCTCGAAAGCGTAGTTTGATAGCTATTACCATCAGACGTAAATCTTCAGCCACATGGGAAGAGGTTATAGAGAGAGTGGTGTAGGAACACGGAAATGCCCTTCGATAGTCCGTCCTACTAACTACCGAGGGCGTTCGTTTCCCAACCTCCTTGGGGGCACATCTGGACAATCTCTCAATAGGTGATTAGCCGAACCACAATACAAACAAAGGCTTCCTTCACGTCTCCTCTTCTTTTCTTCTGCTGTTAATGGGGCTCTGGTAGTCCCTATCTGCATGGGGTCATCTCGGGCAGTTCGTGTAGCAGGTGAGGAGGTAGAAGCGTGTGTCTCTGAGAAAGGAGTAGAGCTTCGGTTCTTTTTCTTTTCATTCTTCCATTCTGTCAGGCGGAAATCAATTCTTAGAACAGCTGTTAGAAGATCCGAGAAGGTGTCAGGACGAGGGATCCAGACAAGTTCGTCCTTTAGCTCTTCCCGCAAACCCCTACGGAAAATGGTGTACTGGGCCTGTTCTTGCCAGCCAGCCTCTGCAGTCAGCTTCTTGAAGGTGGAAATGTAGGTAAGTAGATCAGAGCTTCCTTGGCGCACATCAAGTAGGTCTTCGCTGGCTACATGTGCGCATTCTGTCCGAAAAAAAGGTCTGTTTTTAGAAGATCCTTAAATGCCGCGTAGTCTTGTAGAACCGGGTCGGACAGGTTTGTAAAGACTGGTAGGGGGTGTCTGTACTTCCGCTCTCTATATGGTAGAGGAGAGGCACAGAAGACCCCAGCCAGGATTCTCTATTACGGTAGCAATGGATGAGCAATCAAGGCCTAGCTTCTCAGGAGGTGATGCAGGCTGGTTCTTAAGTACAGTGTAGTCCCCGAACTCCCACAAAGGAATGTCCACACACTGTATTACTGAAAACAGTCTTTATATAATTAATATTCAAAGGTATGTACACGAACACAATAACGCACTTTGTACTTGGAAGTCAACAATGATAAATATATACAATTCTAAAGTGGTACCACCAATGTTATCAAATCTCATTAAAGTGCATCAACTGTACGGTTAAATTGTCACACAGATCAATAACGAGGAAACCAGCAATAGAGATAAGCAGGAACGTAAGATGGTTGAAACGCTAGTCTTATTTCCTCCTATTAAGGTTTTTTCCCGCCCAATGTTCCTGGTGGAGTAGAGTTCTCTGAAGATGCGTCGACCGATCCTTCTTGAGTGACTCACTTTAAAGCAGGAGCCACGGATCGTCGAGAGGTGTCGAGGAACTCGGCGTTCGGTGTCAGGGAATCGACGGCCCTTCTTGAGTGCCCTCCCTTTAAGGCAGGAGTTACGGGTCGTAGAACGTCTGACGGCGAACAGGTTGAACTACGGCCGTGAAGTGGCAGCTTCGTTCCTAGCGGTGCTCGTCGACGACAGAGCGTTGGCGTCCTGCAAGGAAGAGGCGTGCGGGGCACCTCGGTGACGATAGTTCTGGACCGCAAAGAGATGATGAAGAACTGTGGCCCAGCAAGGGCGTTGTGTCGTCGCCGTCTCTGTGGTCCTTAGGTGGCGGGAAACCCACCGGCGGATGCTCCTCGGCGCGTCGACGGTCGGGCCTTCTCCAGCGGGATAAAGCCGGCGACGATGCAGACGAGAGCGTTCGATGAGCAAATGAAGTTCTTAGGCAAACGGGAGCACGGTGGCTCTGGTCGGCGCCGGCGGTCGTCGGCAGTGGCGGACAACAGTCCGGGTGCTTCTCTTTGAGATTCCGCGGCAGTCCCTGTCTCGGGTCGGCAGCCTGTCGAAGGTCTGTCTACCAGGGAGCTTTGGCAAAGATCAGCTGTGCACGATGGTCCCTCGTAGCTCGGGAAGAGGGCGCCTTACCAGGTCCTCTCTGGGTCAATCCTTGGAGACACAGCAGCTTTCAGATTGTGAAGAAGAGCAACAGCGCTTCTTCTCGTCCAGCGGGGCTTCAAGGTTAAGCTTCAGTTACTCCAGTTACTCGTCGTAGTGGACTTCAGCTTCTGAACACGATTCCTAGCAGTGAGAGGTCCCCAGATATACTGTTGATCTCCCATTCATTCCGCTGGGTCACACTCAAGCATCCAATCACGACTAAGGGCATTCATGCAGGCAGGCAGCCAATCAGGCACACAAGGTATTCAGGCCATTCACTTCTCTCCAGACACTCCCAACAAGTTATGTGTATTGGGACAAGTACCGAGCCATTCAACACTCCAAGCTGCATTCATACCGGTTTCGGGCAGGGCTGTCTCAGTCATTGTGTCAACCACCAGATACTAGACATCCACAACACAGAATGCATATTCGTCACACACTCTATTCACTCAGGTTCCACCCACAGGAGGTACCCACAACATACATCACGGGGAAGGCTCCAGCTAGTCTGGCCGGGCCTTCACAACAACACCATATATGGCGTTTCCACCCAACAGCTAGTCAGGGGGAAGGGACAGAGTCAGGGCTTCCCAGGACTTTGGGAAAACAAGGTAATAGGTAATAGAAAGCAAGAGGCCACAGGGGCCATCTTGTTTTCCATCAGGAATCAACTGATCCCAATGGCAGGGCCGGGGTATCCCAAAATGGAGGATACTCCGCGCACCTGTCAAATTCAGCATGGAGCTGCCACCAGCCCATACCCTGTTCTGCGGGCCACCCACAGGTGCCCAAAAACATACACTAGGGGAACAGGGTTGTACCCCGACCCATGGGTGCCATAAGGGTATCCCACTGGTCAGTTCACCAAACCAAAAGGGAGAGAGCTGCACCGCCAGGAGTCCCACATGAACTCCTGTGTGGAAAACACGACAGAACACACGATAAAAAGCTGTAAAGGACAAGGATATGGAGGCCCTGTCCCTCCGATGCATTTCCAGCATCACAAGGTTTACCAAAGGAGTTGCCCATGCCAAAGCATTCCCCGTCATACGGGTTATCATAAAACCCACCTTGGCATGATCAGTGGAGAATGCGTTTGGTCTGAAAGTGAAGTGAATATTACAGGCTCTCTTCACCTTCCTTTCTGAGCTCTCAAACTTCCCAGACACCAATGGTAGAGGGGGTAAATCTAATGCCTGTAGTTCCCTGGTGGCTACTCTTTGCTGGAGGGCCGTGTTGTCAGACTTGAGTGCCTGAACTTCCACATTGAGGTTTTATACAGCTGCCACCAGTTCTTGCAGCTGTTGTGGAGTTGCCATTTCTTCACTTTGGCGTTGCAAGCTATTAGGGCTAACGGGTTGATCAATGGAATTGGCAAAAGGTTCAGCAAAATCTTCCTCTTCACTTAAGTAACAGACTTCCCCCGATCTCCCCTCCTCCTCATCCTCACATGATGAGGTTGAATAGTCCAACTTCTTCCTTCAGGTGTGTCGAGCGTTGGACTTCCTTTTCTTGAGTAGATAGGGTCTGCCTCGAAAGGAAGCCACCGTGACTCTAGATCAAGAAATACACAGTGTCTCCCCTCCGTGGCAGCCAGATGTTGCAAGGGGAAAAAGCCTTTGCTTAAAAAATGCCTTGGTGCGGAGGTGAGTAGACTTCGGAGAAGCAGTCAGAAGACTTGGCTGAGGTCTCAGGAGTGTCCGCAGATTGGAGAAGCGGGTGGAGGAAAGTACCCGTGCCGAGAACGTCCACTGGAAGAAAAGGCACAGGATCGTCGCTCCTGGAGGATGACTGGTGGAAGATCCACGGAGTGAAAACACAGCGAGCACAGGTGAGATCCTATTTGGAAAGGCACACGGGGGAGGAAGCAAAATAGATATGCTTGGGAATGCTAGGGAAGGGAGAGAGAGCCAGGGAGAAGAAAGAGGGTGAGCAAATAGCTGGAGTAGCGGGCGGAGTTAAACTAGAACACCGCCGGGAAGGTAGTAAACGAGCGCACGCAACGGAGGAATAAGCACAATTGCAACGCGCTGAGCCGCCAACAGACGAATGGTAAATACTATCGGCGGCGGCCATGTTGGAAAAAAAACTAGACCATCAAACACGTAGAAAATTTCATGTCACTATACATCAGATATATAGATGACATTTTTGGCATTTGGACAGGACCACACGACGAACTAGAGAACTTCTTTCGGATGATGAATGAGATGAGTCCCCGAATCAAATTCACTACTGAGACAAGCAGTACGATAATCCACTTCTTGGATGTGGAAAATGGATGTAGAAAATGGAATGTGGTGGCACAGTTTAATGGCGTCCTTGTTTCCACCTCCTCCACACACGCCATTCACCAGCGACTGTGACAACTAGGCTCTTCGTAGAGATTTGCTGTTTCTGTATGCAAACGTCGGAAGATCAGGGAACAAGTGTTGTAATTGTGGGTCCAACTGTAGCATTGGCCAATGTTTTTTTATTGCCCTCTTGATTCTCATACTTTGTACTGAGTATGTGGTAAATACACTAGTTGTTCCCCAGACTTCGGTGGTTTAGGTACAATCAGGGTCTCTCAATTTATGTTTCTGACTTTTCCTGCTACGTTGGTAATCAAGGTTGGATCATAACCCCTTGCTGCAAATTTAGTCTCCAATAGGGACGACTGGCGTTCATATTCAGTGCTCTCTGAGATGTTTCTTCTGTACCTTAGAAATTGACTGAGTGGTACACTATCTACTGTTCGTTTTGGGTGGAAGCTCGTTGCTAATAGCAGGCTATTTCTATCCGTCTGTTTGGTATAGATCCTAGTTTCAAGTTTAGCCCCAGCTGCATAAACTTCCACATCCAAGAAGTGGATTATCGTACTGCTTGTCTCAGTAGTGAATTTGATTCGGGGACTCATCTCATTCATCATCCGAAAGAAGTTCTCTAGTTCGTCGTGTGGGCCTGTCCAAATGCCAAAAATGTCATCTATATATCTGATGTATAGTGACATGTGTTTCGTCCATCTTGGTGAGGTAAGCACATGTTCATGCTCTAAATAGTACATAAATGCATTTGCATAGCAGGGGTCCATGGCCGCCCCCATACTTGTGCCAGAGATTTGGCCAAAAAATCGGTCCTGAAATTTGAAGAAGTTGTTTCTCAGTACGACCTTCAATAAAGTGAGGACAAAGAGTCTGTCTCCTTGGCATTTATTTGATCTCAATATGAGCCATTCTATTGCTTCCAAGCCGGCTTCGTGAGCTATGTTCGTATATAGCGACATGACATCCGCAGTGAACAGTAGATCTCTTTCGTTGTACAAACTGCACGCTGTTTAATTTCTGCAGGAAGTGCATTGTGTCTTTCACGTAAGTGGGTGTTTCTTGGATCAGAGGTTGAAGAATTTTGTCCAGATATTGAGCAAGTGGTTTGAGGAGACTGTTGCCACTATAATCAGAAGTCCAGGAGGTTTAAGTAATCTCTTGTGGGTCTTTGGTAATATGTATATCACCGGCATGATGGGATGTTTGTTCTCAAGGAACCGTAGTGTTTTTTCTGAGATCAGCTCATTCTCTTCCGCCTCATCCAGGACTCCTTTAATCAGAGCCCGTACTGTTTCGGTAGGGTTCATTGGAACTTCAAGGTATGTTTCTTCATCCGTCAGTTGCCGTTCTATTTCTTCAAGGTAATCTTGCTTGTTCATGAGTATGATGAACCGGTTTGAAGATAACTTCCTGGTTATCCAAAAGGTTCTTGAATGTCTGTCGCTCCCTTTTGGAAAAATTACCTTGAGAGTCAGTTTTGAATTGTATCCTTTTGAAGTCCTGCAGGACCGTCTTCTCGATTGTGGATAAGATATGGTTCTGCACCGAAGGATAAAACATGCTTTTGGAACTAAGTTCCAGGAATTTGTGTGGTTCCTTTCCTGAATCGTCCTCATCCAAAGAGTCAAAAAATACTTTGAGTTTCAGCTTACGCATCAGCTTAAAGAAGTCTATCTTTTCTCGAAGTAATGTACTGTTGTTCTTGGGAACGAAGGATAAGCCTTTCTTCAGGCCAAGGTGATGACTTTTTGGAAACATTCCATTTGTCCAAATCACAGCAAAGTCTTTGGGCTTAGCTATTCAACAGCCCTCAGCTCCCACTGCTCCAACAAGGGGGTTTCACCTCTTTTTCTTCTATGCCCAATGTGGCAGAGGACAGGCACCTTTGGGTAAGCAACAGCTGCAGCATCCTCCGCGCCAAGTTAGAGGTTGTGGAGCTGAGAGGGGCATTTCCACTGCTGCCGTGCCCTCTGTCCCCCTTGGCACAAAGCCCTCGTGAAAAGAATTTAATGCACTGTAACCCAGTGGGGGAGGGGGATATTCCTTGTCAGTGACAAGTGGCATCATACAACATCCGACGCTTGTGCCTTGTAAGTTGTAAATCAGGGGTACTGACTCCTTTTTCTTGAGCACCTTCTAGACCATCCACCCTCCAGCTCTAGTCTCCCTCCTGTGGGATATATTGACCCACTCAGCTGTGCTTCACCACATCACTTTGCTGCATTGGTGCAAGAAACAGAAAAATGACTGTGCTGATTCCTGTGCGTGCCAGGATCTCAAAATTGCATTTTTACAGCCACCAGAAAAATAAAATGGCTACACCAGCCTGCCACACACATTTCAGGCAGGGGGGGGACAAAGTACTCACTGCAGGAATGTGCCAGTGTGCCCTGCAACATTTAACATGGAATGGCAGCATTGCCTTGCTGAAAAACCCCAAATTCCCTTTTAAAATGAAACCTTTTCACTTTTTGTAAAAGCTGCATTGACGCTAAATCCATCCATTCATTTTGAAACCACTGTGATTAAAAAGGCCATGCCATGCCCAGTATCATCCATTGTGTCTCAGCAAAACCGGGCCTAATTACTGAATGACAGCCCTTGTCAAAAGTAACTTTGAAAAAGTAACCAAGAACTCTGCTTTTACTCGCACAGGAAAGCGTGCGTATTTCTCCACAATGTATCAAACACCAGCTGTCTTCAAAAGAACTTTAACTATCTGAGCCTGGTCATCAGTTTCATATACCAGTGTTCAGATAAAACTCATGCATTCAAAGAAAAATGACTTTAGCTGCAAGGACATTGTGGAAATCTGAATGAGCTGCCCAAAACTGAATTAAAGAAAGAAATGTCAATTTGCACCACGTGTGAAAATAGGCTGCTTACAAAATATGGAAAAATGAATGCCTGTGTTTTAAAACAGTACACTGGTAAATACAAGTTTTACTTGTCTTTAGAAATATAAAGGGGTTTGTTACTGGGGAGAATATATCACATGTGTTAATTGATGTAACCGGCTTATTTAATTCTGGATTTACGGTCAAAAGTGAAACATGTTAAACCCAGGGTGGCTTGAGTTACCAAGTTGAAAAACAGGTTTTCTGCCAAAAGGGCTATCTGTCCTAGCAGATCCTGCCAACCCACTGATAATTATAGGGTGGAGCAGACCTTTGTCTCTGTTGGAACCCAGGACAATGCCGCTTCCCAGGAAAGGAAGCCGGAGGTGTCAAAGACCGTAAAACTTCACTCAGGCTGAAGCAGCGCCCTATCCTGCTTGAAAGGAAATGCCAGTTGGTGTCAGCTGGGAAGAAAAAAATGACAATGACTCCCAGTTGTTCTTAGGACTATTTTATAAAGAAGTTTAAAAGACTTGTATCTCAGCTGCCAAAATTGGTAAAAATGTGGAATTTTCACAGCGTAAAAGTGGTATTCCGGCCTGTATTTTAAAACTTGGTAGAATGTCTTGACACCATCTGGACAGAAATGGTGATTTATGTTGTATTACAAGAAAAGCATCCATATTCCAAACATAACATTTTGTACATACATCCCTGGGGATGTACAAAGTTGGGGAATTTTAGGCCCAATCTTTCATGTTTAAAATTACCAAAATGTATCAGAAAGGTGAAACCAGGTTGCACAGACTGGAGGTTTAAACTAATCTGTGCTGCACATCATATGTAACCTGTGGGTATTATTTGCCAAGAGATTGCAAGTAAAGAAATGTAGGTTTTTGTCAAAATTGGATTTTAAGTAAAGTAAATGTGGGAGTTTTGGGCCATTGTAAACTTCTCCTCATAAACCTGACATCATCCCCTTAGAAATCCAACCAGCAGAGAGCAAGGCAGAGATTTCTACCCTTGCCCAATTCTATTTTTAGGGGCGTGTGTAGTAAAGCCTGCCCCTGTCATATACTGTGATGATTTCACCTGGCATTATATATAAGGGCCCCTGACAACACACAGGAACACACTGATTCCTGACTGATTCATGATTTCATGCCCAGTGTCCTGTCTGTTCCTGTCTTCTTGCAATTATCCATCTAGAATCCAGATCCCAACCACAAGGCTAAACCTTGCTGATCCTGCTTCAGCTAGGTCTCAATTTTTAATTATCCCAATAATCAAAGGGAAGCTGTGGTGCTTTTGGAAAGCATATTGAACTTAACATGTCTTGCTGCTCACTAAATGCAAACCTGCCATCCAGCTGATCTGTAGTATCCAGTAACCAGAAATGCTACCCGGTAGCCAGTCCATGCCCGCTGATTTTGTCCAGCTGTCCTGTGTGAGAGCAGATCCGTGTGGTGATCCAGATGGCTGACTGTCCAAAATCCAAACTAAAAGTGTACTGTGAGTATCAATAGGAACCATCAAAAAACATAGCATACCTTGCCTTGCCCTATCCCAATCTCTAAACCATCCTATCCATACCTTAATAACTTGTAACATTGTCAGATTCCTTATTGCAACCCTGTCATTGATTTCTAGTGCAAGACCTATCTATTTAGTAATTCTTGTAATTGAAATCCTAAGCTAACCTATTTCGAGTGATCGGACTGGCACTGCCAGGGCGGGCGCTGGGGAACTAGGGTTGAACTCATGAATCAGCCCTGGAGCTTACTGTGCCCTTCTATGGTATTCTAGCCTGAATGCTCTAGTATAGAGTAAAACTGCACTTGTCCAAACTGAATTTCTTTTCTGTTTTCACTACCCGATTTTTCTAAAAACGCCTCTTATTCTACATTGCATATCTCCCTCAGTTTAATAGCTAGAGACTTCATGTCACCTCCTAAAGCTACACCCCGACCAAAACAACATAATCCAAATCATGTTATTTTTAATATCAATTGCTTTAAACCTTCCATTCATTTTCGAATTGTATGCTTTTGCTCAATCTATTGCTTGTGATTGCTTGTAACTTTCCAGTGTTGCTCCCACAGAAAAGTGTACTTGTTTAAGGATTTTTGCACACATTAATTGTTTTATTCAGCCATTTCCGAGTGTCATTTTAACATTGCAAGGGTTTCAAATCAGTTTTTTTCTCTTGTTTGGGGAGTGAAAGTTGGATTTGAATGGTGTTTCTTATTCCTCATTCCTGATGACCTGCTGCTTCCTTATATCTATTTAGAATTGATTATTTGTGGGTTGAGGAATATTGCAGAGGGAAATCCTAACTTGAGTGCTATCTTTCTAAAAATGCAAGTGTCTCTATTCTCTGGTGTTTTCTATCTGTATTGCTAAAGGGTTAATTTAAGTGCAATGCCTACATTCCTATTCTCAGTGTCACCATATTGGTGATTGCTGCCCCATATATTAAAAAATGTATGATTTTCTTGAATTTTAAATAAATAAATAAATATTACCTTTACCAACCAGCCTGGTTCCAGGTCCACCGTGACCCGGGGTATTTGAAAAGGGGGTGTGATATGAGTAGTGTATCTCTCAAATATTTAACCTACATATATAACAAAATAAGCATTTCAGTTGTGCGCTGCATACTAGGCTGAGACCAGGGTGTATCGCTGGATTGAAATACTTAACACTCCAGACCGTCTCCTCTCAGAGAAGGTTTGCCGATTGTGGGGAAGGGTACCTAAGAACTGGTAGCCCACTCTGAATGTGGCAGAGGCTGGTAATCTCTGTATTCTCTGTAGGACTGGTCTGTGTCCAATCCTGGATTTGAGGCTCTTGAACTTTTTATACCTGCACAAGATGATGACTCTATCCCAGATCCTTCAGGCCTTCATTATGCACTAGTAGCTGGTATCTCTGGATCTTCAGGATGCCTACTTCTGTGTGCCTGTACACCTCAAGCACAGTAAGTACCTGAGATTCAGAGTGGTATCTTCCCACTACCAGTTCAAAGTTTTGCTTTCAGCCTCTCTTTGGTACTCAGGTTTTTCACCAAACTGCTGGCAATGGATGTCACTCTCCTAAGGAGGGAAGCATACATGCCTTTTTCTACCTGAACGACTGGCTTGTCGGAGCTTGATCCCCGACCAAGCGTCGGCAGTTCCATGTGATAATATCCCGCAAAAATATCGCCATACAAACATTTCGCCATATTTTTGCGGCAATATTACCCCATGGAACCTGCGGGGGACACCCCCGCTACCCCATATATTTTTAAAGGGAGCGAGGGACAACCCCTCCCACCCATTTACCCCATAAATTATCCCCACCAAAAATATTGCCTATGGCTGTTCCCGACGACCATATGTACGTCGATATTTTTGGTGGGGATAATATTAGCTGATACCGTGTCGGCACACCTGTACTGCAAGTGCAGACTATTGCACAGTTTGGGCTTCTCCCTGATCTTCAAAAAGTATTGAGGTGCACTGCCTCAGTCCCTCTGATTTATTGGTGCATTCCTGGACACTCGGCTGCGCAGGGCCTTGCCACCCGAGGACCGAGCAGTGAGCATCTTTCAAATGGTTCATGTCTTCCAATGCTACAAGCACATTCCAGGCTCAACCTTGATGCGCCTCCTGCAATCCAGTGGTGCCAGACGCTTGGTTGCAGATATGGTCACTTCAGTGGCTGCTTCGTTGTCCGATGACTCAATTTCAGGGAAACATGTCAAACATTTTGCGGGTCTACAGGAATTTGTCTCAAGACCGTGTGTGGTTGTTAGTGAGAGACAACTTGCTGAAGGAGGCATTACTTCGGCAACCCTAGCCCCAACTGGTAGTTATGTATCCATCCTTAAAAGGCTGCGGTGTTCCCCTACAAGAGCTGACTGTTAGTGGACATAGGTCCCCCTCAGAGTGTCAGGAACACATCAACTTGGTAATCAGACCTACCCTGGTTGCCGTCCTCTCATCTATAAAAGGCAAATGTGTGCTGGTCCTGATTGTCAACACAGTGACCATGCATTTTCCCACCAAGTGGGGTTTTGTAGGGCCCTTGCCTCTTTACAGAGAAGCAAGGTGACTAAGGTTCCTGGCTTTTGAGAGCAAGGTGTCACTTTCCAAGAACATCACAGCGGATTTCCTGGAGTAGGCCGATTTCAGCTTCCCATGAGTAAGAGCTCTGCTAGGAAGTTGAGGTGAACTTCACGTTCTGAGGCATTCCTCAAGTGGACATCTCCACCTCCAGTGCGAACAGAAAGTTGCGAATTGTTCTGCTCTAGGAAATGTCCTCTGCACGGAGCTCTGAGGGATGCCATGATGGTAGAGTGGAATTTCAATCTGCTGTATTCATTCCCACCGATCCCTGCCATAATGCCTGTTGTCGGGATGCTATGCCTGTTCGGTTCCACGTTGTGGTTGCTCGAGACTGGGCTCGGAGTACGTGGTACTTTGACCTGTGGGATATGTCTATTTGCCCTACTTGATGCCACATATTGAGGGTGGACATGCTCTCCCTGTTGGAGCAATTAGTTCTCCATCTGAAACTCGGCAGCCTGAACCTTCATACCTGGCTGCTGGGTGGCTGAGATACAACAAGTAGGGTTTGTTGGATGATGTCCTGGATGTATTCCTATGAGCTAGGGGGGCGGCCGCACAATTGATTTATGCCTGAAGGTGGCATACATATTCGGCTTGGTGCTGGATGGAGAAATCTGGAACCTTTTACTTGTCCTACTTCCTCGGTTTTGTATTATCTGCTTGTTCTGGCCCAGATGTACCTGCAAATTGGCACAGTGAAGGTCTACGTGGCCACTATTTCAGTCTTTCAGAGAACCCTGTAACCAGGCTGTTTCTTCATAATCCCCACCATTATGCAGTTTTAATGGGGGTTATGCAACCACTTTTATCATGCCAGTTTGTTGTTCTAGGGTGGGAAGGGCGGGTGATGAGCCGTGTTATCACCTGTGGTGGGTGTTTGCCAAGTCTAGTGATACTGGGTTTAATACGCGTGCTGCGTGTGCCTTGGTCTTGGCCACAACCGAAGTGCCCCAAGGGGGGTTAACTTGGATAAATAAGGACCAAATGCAACTTTGCGCTTGTGGTGTTTGTCAAGGAGCTCTCTCCAATGTTATTTGTCAATAATATAATGACACATTTCATACATACCATATTTTGCATCTAGGTCTGACCTGTCCTTGTGACAGGTTGCTGTTATAATCTTAGAAAAAACTAAGTGACAGGGAAGGGGCAAAACAGCCAACATGTGTTTCAACCAAAAGGGTCTTTATCAAGGCAAAGCAGTGTGACTTGTGAGGGATGGTTATGTGGTGCTGGGAGCCACGAGTTAAACAGAATTGCGAAGCGTGATGATCAGTTTGGTTACTGGTGGCTGCGTAGTTTGAAGCCTGCAGATTTCTATGTTTATTGACTGGAGTTCGCTGCAGGTGCAGGCACACGTTTATGATTACTGCATTTCTTAATGTTCTTATTTTCCTATTGTTCAAGCCCCGTTGTTTATTAGACAGATTGCTATCTTGAAGCCCTGAGTCGGGCCATTGAGTAGAAGAAGCCGGAGCAGGTTCTCTGTGGGTTACATGACCATTCCTGTGCCTTTTTACAAATATCCTGACTTCCATTACACCTGCTAAAATGCGGAGCAGTTGCAGGGGTGTCCCCTGCTCCCCTTGTTCGGTGTATTGGGAGCAGGGAGTTGCGGGGGTGTCCCCCACTTCCATTAGATGAATAGCGGGGGACTAGAAAGTTTAAAAAAAGACCCTCCTTCACCAGCTCCAACCCACATAAGTGAGTAGGAACTGCTGTTGCAGGGATGGAGGGGAGTCGATGGCACACACAGAAGTGTGCTGCCGAATAGGTAAGTAGGTTGGGGGGAAGCGGGTAGGAGGATGCAGGGATCAAGTGATCTATGTGATCACTACACCTCACCGTAATGGAAGTCTGTTTTTTCAAGTCGACATTTCCAGCGGCACAGTGATCACATAGATTCCCCCTGAAGGTAAACATCAGGCTGTGTGTGTTGAGCCTCCGTATTCGTTTTTCCCAGAGAAAAGGTGATGTTGAGTTTGAGGGCGTCCTTTCTTCCGAAAGAAGTCACGGGTGTCTATCGCGCTCAAATGAGGGGATCTTTCTGTGTTTTTTCCTCGTTGCATCCTTCTAAGGCAGAGAAGTGTTTCCACCAGCTGAATGCAGTGCCGGCCCTCATATACTATGGGCCTCATTACACGGTAGGCGGTAGGGATTTACCAACCCGCTAAGGGACCTCGGAGCTAATTACGGCACCGCAAAATTGCGGTGCCGTAATTAGCGCCTTCCCCATTCCCATAGAGCCCTATGGGGCAGAAATGGGAATGGGGAAGGGCAATGGCGGAAGGGGGATTTACCGCCCCTCCAACCTTGGGATGGGGCGGTAAATCCCCTTTCCGCCAAGGCGGTGCCGGTATTTTACCGGCATGAGCCATGGCGCTAATAGCGCCATGGCTCACCGCCTACCGTGTAATGAGGCCCTATGTCTCTTAAAAGATGACCAGCTTTTCTGGGTTATGGTGGTACTCATGCTAGCAGCGCTGTGACTAAACAGATCCTGTCAAAGTGGATCATTCTCTTCATCTCAAAATACTATAATCTGGCTGGGAAGGGTGTGCCTAAGAGTCACAGGCCTCATTCAACCAAAGGGCTGGCAGCCACCTCTGCCTTGCAGAGGAATGTGGCACCTGTCTTGGGCATTTGCCAGCTGCCAATGTGGGCTGTGTTGCACACATTTCACAAACATTTTTGCTCGCATTCCCTTATAAGGCAGGATGCTCACTTTAGCAGTTTTCTAGTATAGGTGGTGTCCTCTCGCTCCCCTCCCTCCTCCAGATCGACGTACAGCAATGGGAGTCGATCATAGATAAGGAATCTATTAGAAGAACAAGTTACTTCCCTCTCAGTAATGTTTTTTTCTGTTGGATGTTTCTCCCACAGATACCTCATCGCCCTCAAAACTCCCCATCTTGAAGGATGGCTTATTGGTTCTACAGTCCTACAGCAGCTGACTACCAGGGAAAGAGGCGAACTGAAGATACTGGGCACAGCACCTCGATATACAGTGGTCCTGCCTTTATGCCCAGCGCTGGGCATGTAAGGGTGTTGACTGGAGCCACGGTGCCGCCTCCCCACCCCCGGTGGCGAAATGATTTCAGAAGGACCGCTGCACTGGAGATAGTCTATAGTATATGAGGATTCCATGGCAGGAAGATCCACTAGAAAGAACATTACTGAGAGGCAAGTAATTTGCTCGTTATTCTCACAGCACACACAATGCACCAGTTAGCTGCCCAAATCAGTGCCTTCTTCTGAGCCAATTAAAATTTCACTCTCAAAAATGTCTTAAACTGTATCCCTTATTTTCATGCGATTGTATTTAACACACCAGAAAGTATATGTTCTCATGAGGAATCTCACATTTTCCTTAACATATATGAAGAATGCCTTTGCCAAACATTGAACACCACCCAGGTTACCTTTTCACATTATCTTCTGTTATGAGTCTTGAACGTACATTGCAAAAACCAGAAGCCATTTATTAGCCTTCTGCTGATTTGCATTCTGGTATTTGTGGTCTTCCATTCAAGTTCAGGCAGAATAACTACACAATCGTGCTCTTTTTGCTGATCATATTAATTTAATGATTTACACATTTGTGTGAGTACTTTATCATGATGTGTGGACTTTTCAAGTCACCTTTATAAAACCTAGTATTGTTGAAAGCCAAACCTGGGGGTGAGAAAGAGAAAGGAGGAGATGACAAGTCAAGTCTTCTTTAGACTGGAAGCCGAATGATAGCGCTTAGATATCTTGGCCTTAGGCGCTCTATAAATGCACATAGCACACGTGGATCACGATGATTTCCAGGTGCAGCAATGTGGGAAGTCAGATTGCCTACCTGGCGACTATAGAGCTTCTTCTCACTAGACCTAGACCTGGCCCTGGCCCTGTGCTGATTTCCAGGGTTCGATTGAGGGTGCGCGTCGGTGGATGCCATCTGCTCATTTTCCTTCGGAGAGTGGACTCATTCTCCTTGGACGTTTTTGAGGTTGACAATACAAAGAAAATTGTTTGCTGAAGTATTTGGCATCCAAGATTTGAACCCAGGCAGATACCCACACGAGTGTCATCGACTGGTATTGGGGTTTGGTTTGCACGGAATATTTCAATATGGATGGTTGGGTTTAAAAGGCGCACACCTTTTACATACTTTGCAGCAACGTGATAGGGCAATCTTTCCTCTGGTTATTTTACAGGTGGTGTTGATTCTTTTTTTCTTTTCTTAATTTTTTTAAAGAAAATTACCATATGTCTTGTGCACTTTCATCTATTGGTTTAGGCCAAATGGATTAAATGTGCACGCTTCACTTTAAGATCTGTGCATTTCCCGCGCGCATGCTGAACCCCCGCCGCCTGCCCACGCTTTGTTTGTAGGAATTGAGCCCTGTTGCTTTGTTAGCATGTAAGCTGCGAAATTGCTCACTCTCATTGCCTCAAGACTTTCCTGGTAAATGGGGGTTGCTTCGATCGCACTATAAGGGAATTCTACAGAAGAGGAGCTTTGCCCTTTCTGGCCCCGCCCCAATCCCTGCCCTGACGCCACTGGATCCTGTGGTCACAGCAGGCGACGTCCATTAGGTTTGTAGGTCAAAGTATGTTTTGCTTACAGATTAATTTCTTTTCGCCGTCAAAATAATACTCATCTCTAGCGTCGGCATTATATTGATAGTTTGGAGGACATGGCCAGATGTATACACCATACAAACACGAACAATTCTGAAACTGCTGTAAAAACAGCAGTTTACTTCAGCTGGCGAAACACAATCACTATTATTTTTGTTCTGCGTCCCACAGCCTCAAATCATGGCTTGGCCACTTAACAAAAGTGTGTGCTGCAAGGCAAATCCTTTTATTACACTGTGCCTTATCTTCCAAAACTAAACGTCTCTACAAGTGATTCAACTCACACCGTCTGGTACACCCAAAAAAGCCCCACACCTGATACTGCCAATATAATATTAGCATGACTACTTATGTTAATGTAGCTTCCCTCGAATATTAAAGACTCATTCAGCGACGTCACTTTATGTGTTGTCACTACATAAGAAAATCAGGGGCCCTCAACGTGTGCTGGCCAGGGCCCCGCCAATCCCTCAACAGGCCCTTAACTTACAGGCACACTTAGTGAAAACTATCTTTGTTCGGTGGGAAAACATTACCTGCATGTGTGCACAGGCTAGAATTGGAAACATGTTCTTTTAGGGCGATGCATGATAGCATTTCTATTCCGTTGCATATCCAAAAGGGGTCGTACATAAGTGATATTGTAACTATTGGGAAGTTGCCTCAACTTTTTGTGCGTATGTAAAGTTCGTGGTGTGCTAAGTGGCTGTCTTTGCAGTCACAAATGACAATCCTAATGTGTTAATAACGTCTGTAGTCACTGCTTGTGAAACGGATGCGAAATTGAGCCTATTATTTACCAGAGTGAAGCGTGGCTGCTATGGCAAGATTCGTCCACTAGATGTCAGCCTTGCAATAATGTATGCGTTTTGTACCATGGGGCGTAGCGAAGTAGATGATTATTGCTATAAAGCACTACAAACGGTATGACCCTGCGGTTTTTCCAGAGAAAGTGTTTCACAGTAATTGGCTATTTGGACATTTTAGAGCGTTGTGCTGTGGTTTACCAGGTGATGGGGAGAAAATAAAAACGGCAGGGCGGGCCCGTTGGACACCAAGTGAGAGAGGAGGATTTGGGTGGAGTTTGGGATGCTGTGGGCAATGTGCCGAGGGAAGCATTGATTTTGCATAGATCACACTGGCTATTCAGCGCAGTATGACTAATTCGGGCACATTTTAGCTCAATTGTGTTTATTGTGAAGTTATATTTGATATGTTGTTGTCTCCACGCACGCACATGTTATGTACGGGCCTGGCGTTTGTAGAATATTTTACTCAGGCAACATCCATTCAGGATATTATAACACCCTCTTTTACCCCCAAACTCCCACAGAAAAATTGTATAATCCAATACATGTTAGGTATACATCCACATTATTTTAAGGCCCCGGGGCAACCCCCGTTTAATAGTTCCGCAGGCACACAAGAATCTCACCCACACTCTGGGAAAGAAGGCAGTCATGTTTGTAATAGTGTTTTGTTGCACAAGCAATGAAACACGCGTCGTCACAGGCGAGATCTGTAGCTCTGAACCATGTAATACACACGACATGTTAAACATGTTCACAATAGAAACCCGTTTTGCACCGTGAAATAAACTACCAATATGTAAAGCCTATACATAATTCTTGCGTACAGATGTGACTGCAATTTAAAACCCACACATGCACGTGTAAACAAACCGCACATGTGTTAAACCGATCTCATGTTCACCATGAATGACCGGGTCAGAGCAGATCACTATTGTAAAATGCCCAGCTAATAGACTTCAACTCACAAAACCGTTAATTCAGCCATGTAGTACAGACCCAGTTGAGCAGTCGAATGAATTTTAAAAAGTGACATAAAGAATTCCAACGAATGCAGCTTTAAATTGTGGGAGCATCCACGCGCCAGCCCATTCACTCTGCTATGCAGATTTGGCTTGGAGGGTCACTCTTCCAATAGCAAAGAGAATCTTAGTGTAATCTCTGACCCTCACAATTATTATTATTGCTGTTGGATTTGAGCGCAGTCCTAGCTTTGAGAAGCAACAGAGTGCTTTACAGAGGTATAGAACTACAACAGTACAGATGCTTTTTTCACAGGTAACAACAGAACAGATATACAGCGGCGGGTAGGATACAGAGGAGCACAGAGGAGGGGTACAGCAGTACTGGGTGGTGAGGAGTGTGATATTGTGGGGCGGTGGCAGGCCCCACATGCAGACGCACACGCACGCATCCAGCACTCGCACCAAGAGACACGCCAGAGACGTGTTGCTGCTCTGGTCTCATGTGCGAACTGCCGGGACCGTCTTTATTCAATGCGCGCATGCGCGAGCCTCGTTATGGGCCGCGCATGCGCAGAACCGCGTATTCACTACGCAACAGGGAGGAGAGCAGCGGGTGGTGTCTAGCGAGGTGGCACGGGGGCTACGGGGCTAAGTGATCGCCTTGGTGTTCAGGAGGAGAGACTCCTTCAAGAGGTGGGTCTTGAGTTATTTTCTAAATTGTAGGAGTGTGGGGGCAAGTCTGATGCTGACGGGGAGGAGGTTCCATGGTCTTGGGTCGTTGGCAGAGAAGGCTTGTTTTCTGGTCCTTTTCTTTTTGCAGCAGAGGATTTCAAGTCTGCAGGTGTCCCGGCTTCTTGTGGTGCTCTGTCTGCTGGAGATGCTGAGTTTCCTTACGTGGTACCTGGGGGACTTGAGGGTGACTGCTTTATAGATGATGCAGCAATACTTGAAGGTTATTTGTGCGTGGAGTGGGAGGCAATGAAGGTTGATAAGGGGCGGGGTTATGTGGTCGTATCTGTGTAGACCCTTGATGAGGGGTGCGGCCACGTGTACGACACTTCTCAGGGGCTCAAGGGAGGATGACGGGAGGCCTTCGAGGAGGGCATTGCCACCACCAAGGTGGGATAGGACCTGTGCATGAACATTGGATCTAAAGCTGTCCGGAGGGAGGAAGGGCTTGGTTTTCCGCAGAAGGGAAATCTGAAACCAAGCTGTCTTAGCTATGTGTGTCTTGAAGGAGAGGTGTCTGCCGATGTGGCACCTGAGGGACTTTGAGCATGTGGTGAGCCATGGTGTGAAACCCTCGGGGTTGATGTTTGATAGCCAGGTCTTTTACTTCCTTCACCCGATACCTCTTGACACCTTTTCTGTCTACTGGGCAAGGTTATCTACCCTTCCCTTCTCTGCTGCCTATGTGGTGCTTCTTTATTAGGTTTGTTCGGAGCATTTGCCCTTTATTTTCATTGCCGGAGCCTCTTCCCTTTCTTTCTGTGCTGTACCCTTGGCAAAGCCTTCCTCTTCACCTTCTCCATCTTCCTGCTCTGCCTGCCCCCTTGTCAGACCCTTCGTCTTTCCCTCGTCAAAGGTTCCTGTCTTAGGTTAATGTCTTTGCTTCCTCTGCCCTTTCTTTAATAGGGATCCTGCCAGGTCTTTAGTCCGCTGCTGTTTGGTCTCCGCTTCAATCTCCTTCCTTTTCTGTATTTCTGGTTTCTGATTTGTTGTCCTCTGGTCTCCAGGTTTTACAGTCTTTCTCTCCTACCTGGGTTTTAAAATCATCCTCTCTTCTCCAATAATTAAAATTCACTACTCAAAGCCAGGTCTTACAATCTGCCTAGCAATCTCTCTGAGTCTTGTAATTCACATTCTTCCATGCCAATTATTGCACCCAGCCCAGCAGTGGTCTTTGCCTCTCTGTCCAAAACCCTGGTCTTCCACTCCAGGCCTTACAGCCAGCCCAGCAACATTCCTCTCTGTCCCAGCAATCTTATTCCTCTTTTACACCACAACTCACCTTCACTGTACCACAAAACTCCCTTCCACTTTCTCATGGGAGATGTCCCTTTAATATAGTGCATGGACTAGTTTACCTGCTGATTGGGCAAAGGGGTTCACATACCGCATGTAATGGATGCTTTATGGTCCTGATTTAATGGGGGAAGTCTTTAAATAGGGAAGCTGCCATCTTGGATTGCAGAAACACTCCTGTACAGATGCGTTATAAATACCATATCATATCACTTGAGTCTATATATGTTGCTGGCTGGGAAAGAGCTGCTGGTTTGTTCACATGTCTCAAGTAGAGGAGTTTTCCCTTCTCTGAAATCCATTTTAGTGTACTCCTGTGTCAAACAGCTCAGGGTAAGTATTAAGTATTACTCATGTGGGGCGGGCGTTTGGAAAATATGTTTCTCCTTTGTTTGGTGCAGTGCTGGTATCCTTTCCCTTGCTTTTAATGGAGGCTGCAGCTGCAGGTGACTGTCTTCCTTGTGCTGGCAATTGTGAGGGAGACACAAGTTCTCTCCTCCCCAGTCTTCCTGGTAATGTGGGAAGGAAGTGGGGCTCTGTCTGTCCATTAACATTATTAGCGATGAATGGGATTCCTGCTGCCTCTCCGGATATGAAATGGGGCAGGGTGTGTGTTCCTTGAAACGCCCCCCCTTTTGGGGTGTAAACACTTCACTGGGTTATCCGAGTCTTCCCCATTATCTTCATGAGTCCAAATCTGTGAGTTTTGTTAGTCCAGTCCAGGTTTTCTTCTGTTGGAAAAAAGGGATTATGGGGGCTATAGTCCCTTTCTTGTTAGTTTGTGAACATGATTTGGACGTGTTTTCCAGCATTCTTCCTGGCCTAGATGACTTGACTGGGTCTTCTGTATGGTCCAAACTGTTGGGACAAACTCCCAGGTATGCCAGACCGATGCTGGGAGTCTGCGGATTTGAAGAGCCCAACTCCCTCCCCCAGTATACACAGAAGACTCTGCCAACGGCAAGTTCAAACTGCGGCTTATTACAAATAAAACCAACAGGGATCGATACAAGAAATCAGAAAGATTCCAGCATGTCACACAGTAAATGGCACGCAAACCAGTTTTGTTGAAAACATGTCACTACTCCATCATCACTTGGGCCTTTCTCCAAAAACCTATCAGTGTGAGGGATTGGTCACTGAGAACACTATAACCTATATGGGTACATATACAAGTTATTCTATTAGTTCATACATGTCAGGTGGCTAGGCTGTCCCTTCCCCAAAATCTAATTTATTACATTTTTGCAGAGTCGTGGGCTTACCATTGGTTCCGGTCCCCTGCCATCCACCCCTAGGATACTATGCGGTGAATGGCTAGAGCTGACGTCCCCAGGCCTGGGGCCCAAAACCATTCTCACCTCGCTGTGCATCTTTTCAAGGTGATGTGAACGATTATGTGTATGCATTGTAACTTGTGTACACCACATTTGATTTATGAGACCATGTCCTGCTCGTCGCAACATTTGTTGCAGTCTTGTTGCAGCTGTGTCTGGCTGCCTGGGAGCGGCTCTCCTTTCCCATCACTGTCCATTGTCTGCTTCAGCTGCATCACATGTCCAAGGACCAGTTGATTGAGCTCTGCAGCTCCGAATTATGAGGATTTATTACATTTCTATGCAGCTGGTCCCTTTGTCGTCTGAGGATTGGAATGTCTTCATATCTCTTGTCCTTGGCTGTGGGGCTCGTCTCATGCATCTTGCTCCCTGTGCATCCTGAAACAGCTTTGCTCGTCTCTTGCTCTGTGGCCTGAGGTCTGCTGTAATTTTCTTACAACCATTATAATGCAGTTTCTGCCGTGTCCATGTTCTACTATATTCCCTATAGAATAGCTATACATGTCTTAGTCAGGCTCCATTTCTACTCCTGTATGTCCACGCTACTATTTTCCTTGAAGCATCAGCAGGCTTGTTCTGGATCTCTTGTGCCTTGCAGATTCTCTGTTACTGCACTTGGCTAATGACAAAATAATAAAGCAATGGCACTATGTGTATGTTCCTGTCCTCTAACTATAGTACTGTGCACTCATGTTCTTCATGTATTCGGGTGTGTGTTTATGTGGTGCAGTGCGGACTGCATGTGTTCTTCACGTCTAACACTGCTATGTTGTGCTGTCTCTAATGACGTCAGTATCATGGCTTCTTGGTGCGTATTCCAGGCTGTCCATATAGTTGTCTCTGACCATGGTCTCTGGCTCTTCTCCCACACATGCATAGATTTGTACTGCACCTGGTCTGTATGGCTGGCTGAGAGGGTACCTCTCAGTGTATTTTTTGATCATTGGTGCATTTGGGATTTGTCCGAAATAGGATGGGCGGTTGCTGGCTTTTCTGGCCTTCCTTTTTGTCATGAACTTGATGGGAGGGGGGTGGTCCCAGGATTCCGACACCCTCTTCAATACACTCTGCCCAAGATCCCACCCAGGAACCAGTCCAGGTTTTGGTCTTGTTCAAGAGGGAAATGATGGCACATGTGTTTTTATTTTTTGGCTTGTTTATCCCAAAGAGATTGGTCTGTGACTGGGGATATGCTCCTAGTGCAGACAGCTGATGTTGTTGACCCGGGGATGCCATACGCAGGTTGGTGTGGCAAAGTCAATGTGGTCACTTCACCACACATACCACATACTGAGTTTGAAATTAAATATACTTTTGATTTGACACGATTGACCATGCTATATTAGGCCAACGCCTTAAGGAGATCAGGATTGGTTGTGCCACTCTCAACTGGTTTGGGTAATTATTGCAGGACAGACTGCACATTCCGCCCGCCCCTTTCTGTGCTGCCCCTACTATGACATTTGGGGTTCTGCCTGACTTGGTCATCTCCCATCTGTTGCTTAACGTTCATGTTCTTCTGTTGGTTAAATTCATACATGATCATGGATTTTGCCTCTATGCTTCACCTCTATGCTTATGCTGATGACACACAGTTCATCCTTTGAATTGACCATAACTGTGATTTTTGTGTCATCCCATTTGAGAAACTGTCTAACTGCGATTGGGAACTGGATGTACGCTAACTGGCTCAAATGAAATTTGACAAGACAGAGATTATGATTCAGAGTAAATCCTCTACTGAGTCTTCCCGATGGACTAATGATTTCTGGCATGTCTCCTGCGGTCCTTTGCCTACCTCGGTTTTGATTGTCAAGAACTTGGGGTTGAAAATCTCCTCATCTCTCTCTCTCTATGGTCCCAGAGGTCAGTGGCAGTTGTAGCGCAGACTTCTTGAGAGTCTGAGGTGACTGGCTCGTCCGACCCCGCTCACCAGATTTAGTGTCCGCACATCTGTACTGGACGTGCAGCCTATTGCATTGCATAGCTTAGCTTGGGCTTCTCTCTGACCTTCAAGAGGTCTCCCATTTCCCAGGCCCAGTCGTCCTCCTGATTTATCGGTCCAGTCTTAGAAACTTACCTGGCTTAGGGTTTCCCAATTTAGGACAGAGTGGCAAACATTTTTAAGATGGTCCAAGTTTTGATAGCAGTTGCATCTTCGGCTTTTCTGCGCTTGCTGGGTCTCATGGCATAATGCATCTTGGTAGTGCCAGAGGCCTGTCTTTGCATCAGGTCGCTACAATGGCTTCTCAGTTCACAGTGGTCAATTTAATGGAAGTACTTCAGACCTTCTTCTGGTCTAGAGGAGAGGGTCCAGAGACCTGCAATGGTGGACAATGAAGGACCACCTCCTGACGCGGTCACTTTTTAATCAACCTTGGCCACAAGTGGGGGCGTGGCCTGGAGCCAATGGATGAGGACATGAGGAATGTGATACTCACCCAGTAGCTAGATATCCAACATCTATCCTGTATTTCAGAGTGCCAGGACTAAGAAACAAGACTGCTGCTCCCTGAACCCTGATGAGGCTGGGGAGCAACAGGGAACATCTGAGGCGTTCACTGAGACAAGGATCATAGCCCTCTTCCCAGTCATCATATCAGAGTGGGATGCCATCTTGGGCTGAGCCGAGAGCGGAGGAAAAGGTGCTTTTGGACTGAGCCACCAGAGGATCTCCATGGGCGTTGATCGCCCGGCCCGAGTGACTGGAGATGCCCAGCATTAACAGAGTGCTCCAGGTGCCTGGGCACATCAACACAGTGTAGCTTCATAGAGGCACAGATGAGCCCTGGATGTAGTTGTCAGAGAAGCCTGGAGGTTGTCCTGTTAGTCAAAGGTGGGACAGACAAGAGGCCAGAGGAGGAACTGGAATGGACAGACTGGGGTGAGTCGAGGCTGCCACCTGTTGGGAAAACTGTAGTGACTGTTTCACGAGGCCACTTGATACTGGTGTCATGGATATAAAGCAGCAGAGCCTGGCTTGGGAGTGGATACCCACTCTGTGTGGGTCGAGAAGGATACCAGAGGCAAAAGGGCCAGGCGGCAGTCTTCAGGCAGTTGTGTTGCTTTTAGGGAGTGGCTGGGAGGAGGATTGGAGCACCTACCTGGCAAAGAGTGGTCTGGGGTAACTGGACCTCCACAAATTGGAGGAGCTATCAAGGGGTACAGTCCCCATGCAGACGAGTGTTGGGGATATGTGACTGAAGGCGTACGTTTAGTAATTTCACATTCCACAGTGCTGGGCCGCACAATAGAATGGTGAAAGGCCAGTAGAAAATGGAGCAGTTTGTGGGCCCCAACAGCAAAATTATCAGGCAGGCTTCAGCCACTCAAGTGCCTGGTCCAGGGATGTTGTCAACCCCAGAAGGGCTCATGGTGGAGAGCCTCTATTTGGCAGTAAGAGACTCCAGGGAATCCTTAGGGATGAAGATCGCAGAGGTCTGGTCAGATGTTTATCTTATACGAGCCGACCTATGGAAGGTGAATGAAGGATCGTGGAGGTGGAGCAACGGGTCAGTGATGTGGAGGATGCCCTGTTGAACACAGCAGAGGATGCAGAGAGGAAATCCAGATGTTGTAATGTCCAAGTGCTGGTGATTCCAGAAGGTGAGAAGGGCCCCAGTGTGGAATCATTCCTGGAAAAATGTATACCGTAGACCGTAAGGATTAGAGGTCTCTCTAAATTGTTCACAATAGATCAAGCGCATTGAGTGCCGGGTAGACGGCTGCACTCAGGTTCCCTGCTGTGGGTGATAGTGGACAAGTTCCTGAATTACAAGGCAGAGTGCTGCAAGAAGTGTGTAAATGTGGACCATTTAAGGTGGTGACCTTTAACATCCTGATCTTCCCAGACTTCACGCATGAGGTACAGAAACAGAGATAATCCTTTGATGTGTTGCAAAGAAAGATACATGAGGACAAGCTCAAGTACATGATGCTCTTTCCAGCTAAATTGAAAGTCTTAGATGATGGAAAGGCCTTTTTCTTTTTATCGACTGGTTGGTGGCCAGGCCATCTGGGGGATCTCGACCAAGAGAGTCTTTGGGCACTGCAAGAAAGGATCTGGATGCCCATAAACATTGGTTTGAGTCCCTGGAGAGATCAGTAGCGGGCTCCAGGGTTGTTTGATAAATGCTGTTGTTGGGGCGGGGACTGACATTAACTTGAATGGACTCTGGGTGAGAGGGTATCAGATATGTGGTCAGAGTTAACTGTTTCTTCGGGCCCTGCATGGGAGTTGATGTTAGAATGGAAGAGATATTTGGTCATTGTGAAGCAGCCGCATGAGAAAATGGGGATTGCTTGGCACACTTGCAGTACACTACTGAGGTGAGAGGCTGGTTCAAGGCACACCTTGCACCCACAGTCTTAAGCTTCAGGTTAGGCTTAACAGGGGGATTTTGAATCAGTGCGGGATTGGAAGGGTAATTGTGGAGGATCTGAGGGGGCTGTTTAGGGTCCAGAGGATTGCTGCGGTGGGTGGTGGGAGGGGGGGTTGGGTTGGCTGTGGGACTGTTGGGAAGACATGGTGGGACGTAGGGAGGATAATGAAAGTCTGCAATGGATGGATTGAGAGATTTTTGGGAGGTGAGTTGGATGGGGACATTGGGGGTATTGTTGGTTATTTTCAAGTGCAAGGATTCTGAGGAGGGGAATTTTAGGTATTTGGGGTGGGTATGAATCTTCTGGTTTGTGATGTTGGGAGTAGGAGTTTAGAATGGGTATGTTTGAGATAAAGATAATTACGTGGAAATTGAGGGGGTTCGGTAATAACAAGAAGAGGATGATGGTGGGGAAATTATTGAAACTTTGGAAGATAAAGGTTGCTTTCCTACAAGAAACTCACCTGATGCAGGCTGAGTTGATTGATGTCCAGAAGAAATGGGGTGGAACAGTGTTTGGACTAGATTATTCCACATTTGCACTAGGGGTTCTTTCATGTATAGCAAAAGGTGCACCCATACAGATAGATAATAGACTTATGGATGAGGATGGTTGGACACTGGTGTTGGTGGGCGGCTTGGATGGGAAGGTTATTTGCTTGGTGTATGCTTACACCCCTAACAAGGATAGTAGTACATGTTTTAGGTCAGTGGTGGAGCTGGCGGGGTTATAGATGTGAGCTGTTCCTTTTGGGTGGGGATTTCAATTGTTTGTTGAATCCGAGGTGGAATCGCTCTACAACAACAGAGCCTTTCAACCAAAAATTGTCTAAGGCCTCGAATGACGTGATTGCTGATTTGAACTTGGTGGAACTATGGAGGAAAAGACCTGTGGAGACAGAAGGTTATTCTTTCTATTCTTACATTCACACTCCCATTCCAGATTAGACTATATTTTTGTAGTCAGAGAACATTTCGCCTGGTCTCGGACACAGAATATTCAGGGAGGATAATTTCTGAACATGCCCCAGTGATGACCCGTTTCACTTGGATTAAATCTAAGCCGGCTATTTCATTATGGAAATTGAGAGCTGCAGCTCTATCAGACATGGCGTTCACGGGGATGATCTGGGAAGAGGTCATATATTTTTTTGACAGGAATGAGGGTTTGATAAAAGATATTGGGCTGTTAGGGGAGGCATTTAAAGTAACAATGAAAGTAGTGTTTATAGCTAAATCGGTGGGTTCAAGCAATCATTGCATTATTCTCTCACGGAGGTAGAACAAACTAATGCAGGGGATCGATTGTCTCAGGAATTGTGCAAACACCAAGAGTTACAGGAAGCTCTAAATTGTTTTGAATACTGCCAGCACACGATAAGCATTCAGGGGCACTCATGGGGAATGGGGTATGCATGTTGACTGTTGGCATGGTTAATTCATCAGGAGGGTCAAAGGTCGCAGATAACACAGATTTGCGACAAGGTGGGGAGGTTGATATCTACACAAAGGGGAATTAATGATGCTTTTCAGGAATGCAATAAGTACCTATACTCTAGCAAGGGCACTTTTTCAGACGGGGATGCTTCAGACATTCCTGATCTGGTGAGATTACCGAAATTAGTGGGGGAGTTTCAGGACATGTTGGAAGCACCTATCATGCAAGGAAATACTACGGGCACTTGAATCAATGCAAAGTATTAAATCTCCAGGGAGTGATGGTCTGCCGGGTGAGTTTTACTTAACTTTTGCTGATATGTTGGTCCCTACGCTGAAAGTAGTATTTGAGTTTGCTTATTCTAAGGGGTCTCCTCTGGAATCTATGAGTGAAGCAATAATAGCAGTGTTGTTGAAGACCCCGAAGGTTCCTAGATACTCTGGCTCCATCGACCGATTTTGTTGATTAACGTAGACACAAAGATCTTGGGCAAGGTGATCGCGATAAGATTATCAACAGTGGTGTCTGGGCTGGTACACTCTGACCAATGTGGATTTGTGGGGGTTGGGAGGTAGAAGTACATCGCTGAAATTGAGGCATTTACAGCATGTGTTGGATAAGGTCAGGGACGTGGAGGAAGATTTGTTGTTGGTACCTCAGGATGCTGTAAGGCTTTTGATTCGCTGAAGTGGCAGTGGAATTTTCCAGGTGTTGGAAAGGTTTGGCCCAACCTTTGTGCAGTGGATCAGGCTGCTATATAATGGCCCCAGAGCAAGAGTGAAAACGGGTGTCATCCCAATGGATTCTGGGTAGTGGAATGAGGCAGGGAAGCCCAGTGTGACCGATCCTGTCCGCATTGGCGCTAGAATCATTGCCTGGGCATTTTCGGAGTAATATACCTGAGACAGGCATATTGACGGACAATCACAGATATAGGATATCTTTATTTCTGACAATGATCTATTATATATTTGCAACCCCTTCCATAATGATCTGATCATATTGGAAGTACTGGAGAATCATTAGGAAATTGTCTGGTTTTCAAATTAAGAAGAACACATCGATAATCTTTCCATTAACTAATATGAGAGCTAGACATGGGGCAACACTTTTGGATTGGCGTATAAAATGGGAATCGGATTCCTTTAAATAAGTCTGAATTCATATTTTTCACGATGTGGAGGAAACATTTGTTCATAATCTGCTAGGACCTTGACCTGTATTGGTGATGCAATAGATTTCTGTAAATCCCTGCTATTGTCATTGATGGGGAGAGTGGCATTATGTAAAATGGTAATCCTTCCTAGACTATTATACTTTTTTTTTACTAATATCCCATAAATGAGAACACGGATATCATTTAAGATGCTGGATACTAAAATAGGGGCGCTGTTATGGGATTGTTGGGCGCAGGGTGGCTCTTGGTACTCTATGCCGATCCTATCAGGAAGGAGAGCTGGCAGTTCCTGATTTTGAATTCTATTTCTTGGTGCGCCCAATTGCAGCATGTGTTTAAGTGGGAAGGAGAGTTGTGCTGGCTGTTTGGAGGAGAGACGAAATATCGTCAAAGTATAGAATTTTGTTGGGACCTGAGGGGTGACGTATGGAACAAATGTTAGTTAATGTTTTGTATTCGGTGTGGAAGAGGTTATCTTTGACGTTTTGAATGATAGATGACTATTGTCCAGATCTACCGCTAGGTTTTGACACTGCTATTTTAAGCATACTTAGGAATAAGTGCCTTCGTACTCTACAAGCTAAGGGATGCAAAACGATGTGGGATTTCTTTAAGCGTGAGGTCTTATATTTGACCAATGCTCAAGCACTTATGGAATGCCACAGGCACACTTCTTGTCTTATGCCAGGATGGTAAAGAGAATGGTAGAAATATGGAAAAGTATCCCTGGAGAGCCAGAGATTATATGTTATTACAGGCTTTCTTTGAAATAGGGGAAGGCGAAGGATTTGTTTCGCTGATCTATGGCACTTTGGTGAATGGGAGGCCCTCCTTGTTGTTAAAAGTAAAATACAAATGGGTTGTGCTATTTTGGACCAGAAAGATGAGTAAAGAAGGTATTGGTAAATGCTAATGATTCAATATGACTTTCTGCAAAGGGTCTCTATGACCCCGGGAAATCTACATACCCTGAATACACAGTTACGCCACAATTGTGCAAGAGGTTGGAAGGGATTCAACATGATTCTGGCACATAGTATGGGAGTTCCTTGATCATCCAATCCTACTAGAGGGAAGTGGTGTATGGAATACATGTTTTAATCCGCAGTTCCTTACCATGTACACCTAAGATGTGCCTATTTGGGAAAATATCTGGTGGTATAAAGTGGAAACATAAGAGGAAAGTAGTATGGTTTTAGAGTTATTGGGAAAATGGAGGATCGCTATATTGTGGAAGAGTCCCATGTGTTCACTCCTCCCACGCTGGGTGCAGTCATTAAGAGATGTGGACTGGCTGAGATGAAGATATTTCAAAATAGTGTTGAATTAGCGTTGGAGGAGGGTATTGTATTAGACTTGGGACAACTGTTGAAGGTCCTTACCACCTCTCCTGACTTGATGCCACCATGAGGGGAGATGTCTAATGTGCCAGGACGTTGGCGGTTAGAAGGATTGGAAAGGGTTGGATGGTGGTTGGATATTGGAGGTCCTAAATTTTGGGATGGTTGGGAGCCTCAGCGATATAGTTCTGGGGATGGCCATGCACTGTTAATAGATAGAGGAAGGTCGTTGTAAGCAGCAACCAGCAGGGAAGGTTGTGATCAAGGAAAGGGGTGAATAGGATGGCAAAAGTTTTTGCTGACTTTATTTTTTCTGTGATGGTTTTATACACACCTGGTTATCTCTGAATGTTTTCACAAGTTTAATAAATACATTTCAAACAAAAAATCCCTTGGTCACATGTGACTCTAGTCATGGATGCATGCCTGAAGGGCTGGGGCACTCACCTTCAAGACCTTACAGTGTGCGGACTGTGGTCCATATCAGAGTGCCAGTAGCATTTCAATGTGCTGGATCTGAGGGTGATCAGACTGGCCCTTGTTGCCTTCCTCCCCTCTTTAAGGGCAACATGGTCCTGCACTTATGGACAAAACTGTAGCTATGCATCACTCAAAAAGAGGGGTGGCATGTGTTCCTTGTCTCTGTGCAGAGAAGAAGTGGTTTTGTGGTTCTTTGCTCTGAAGAGCAGAGTTTTCTGACTGTGGCCCATCTGGCAAGCAAGGAGAACATTCTAGTGGAGGCCTGCCAGTCATCAGCTTCCCACGAGTATGCGCTCTTCTAGGAAATTCTGGAGGAGATTTTCTCTCACTTGGGTGGGCTACTTCCCAGGTGAACCTCTTTGCTTCCAATGTTAACAGGAAGTGCAGGGGGATCTGCTGCAGGGAATTGCTTCATTAAGGAGATGTGGGGGGAAGCATTGATGTTCAAATGGGACTTTAACCTACTTTATTATTCATTCTTACCAATTTCTGTCATTCCACTGGACTGTGTCTGCTCAGGTCCATGATTATCTTGATCGCCCCAGACTGAGCCCCTGGAGAACGTGGTACCTGGAGTTGCTGGACATGCCCATCAACCCTCTCTGGTGTCTTCCACAGAAGACAGACCTCTTCTCCCGCTTGGAGGGGAGGATCCTGCACCCCAACCTCCAAAGACTGAGCTTTCCCAATGGCAGCTGAAAGGCTGGGGTATAGGGAGTGGGGAAAATTTTGGCTTGGTGCTGGGAGAGAGAGCTGCACCCTTTTACTTGCTACATTTCCTTTGTGTTGGAATTTCTTCTCTGTGGCCCGGACAGGCCTACAGATTTGTACAGTGAACACGTATCTTGCAGACATTTCGCTCTTCAAGAGGACTCCGGAGCAGGACTCCTTTTTCACAATCCACACAGCCATTTAATTCCTGAGGGGTCTTTCCAATATGTTTCCCCCATGCCAGTTAGTTGATCTGGCGTGGGATTTAAAATTAGTTTTGACATTTCTAATGGGTGCTCCGTTTGAGCCCCCCCATTCTTGTTCTTTTACTGCTCAACCTTAAGGTGACTTTCCTGGTTGCCATCACTTCTGCTAGACTGATGAGTGAGCTCCACGCTCTGTCTTTTAATCCTCCCTACTTGCTTTTATCCAAGGGAAAGGCGACATTAAGAGTTAGACCCTCCTTCCTTATGATGGTGGTCTTTGATTTACATCTCTCTCAAAAGCTCCATCTACCCATCTTCATTCTTCAGTCTCATTCGTCCATGGCAGAGGAGCATTTCCATTGGCTGGATCTGGTGTGGGCCCTCAAGTTCTACATCTCTTGGACAAGGGAGAACAGGACTGATGATCAACTTTTCATTGGTTACACAGGTGCTTGAGATGGTAACAAACAAACCCTGTCTCAATGGATTATTCTCTGCATATCGGAATGCTATGATCTGGGCAGCAAGGAGGTTCATGAGGATCTCAGGGCTCACTCCACCAGAGGGTTGACCACCACCTCAGCTTTGCAACACAGAGTGTCTGTTCTGGATATTTGCCAAGAGGCCACATGGGCTTCCCTGTACATGTTTGCTTAGCATTACTGCTTGGTTCTATGGCTGGTGCAGACACTAGTTTTGGCAAGGCTGTCCTTCAGAGGTTTCTGGTTTAGGTGGTGTCCTTGCTACCCTCCCTTCTCCAGGTCATTGTACTGTTTTGTGAGTCTATCATAGATAAGGAATCTGTGGTAGGAAAGAGTCCATTAGAAGAACAAATTACTTGCCTTCGGTAATGTTCTTTCTGATGGATGTTCCTCCCATGGGTTCCTCTACACCCTCCCTGCCTGCCCCTCTTGGGGTAGCTAGTACACGTTAGTTCTATGGTCCCTCAGCATCAGAGTGCTATGGCAAATGGGTGGAATTGAGATCACTGGGTGCACTGCAATGCACACTGGCCCTAAAATCATGTCTCCCTTGTGACGCAAAAAGTTTTCAAAGTGAAGCTGGCATTGGGAGGTAGATATTATAGATCAGAAAGAATATTAACTAAGGTAAGTCATTTGTTCATTTGGTCCTAACACTGAACCTTCCCCTGCTGTTAGGAAAGCTGCATCATGACGGTTCCACCCTAACATGTTGGTACCCAGCGAGGGGGGCCTGTCAGCCTCCCAGCTTATTAGGAGGGTCAGAATGGAGTCTTTACCACACCAGTCAAGACCCCGCTCTGAGCCTCCTCAGAGTGGGAGGCTGCCATTTTCCCTTGCCGGGAATTGGTTAAGTGCACTCCCTGTGCCCTCCTTGTCCCCATACCCCTACCTCCACCCCCCTTTTCCACATATTTAAGCCCCCCAACCACTCCACATGCCAGTGTACTAATAGCAATATAACCCTCACAGGGGGGCACCTGACTGGTAATACCCAGTGCTTCAGTTATATTGCTTAATTAAAGCCAGATTATGGGATCTATGTGATCATTGCGCCGCCCGCAACTGCGATGCCGAAAATGCCGACGGCAGTTATGGCGCGGCACAGTGATCATATGGATCACTGTGCCTGCTTCCCCTGGCCTGTATTACCCTTCCCAACCCCCCCAACCCCACTCACCTTTAGGGTGGCACACTTCTGCGTGTGCCGCCCGCACTCTGCAATCCCTTCCGTGTCAGCTCCTCCCACTAACATGGGTTGGAGCTGACGGCGCAGGATGCGTTTCTTTTTTCTTTTCTTTTTCTTACGTGTCCTCCGTTTTCTGAAATGGTAAGCGGGGGATACCCCCGCATTCCCCGACCCCCATTACTGCACCCAGGAAGAGCGGGGGACACGCCCACAACCCCCACTCTGCATGGGTGCAGTAAATGTCACCCTCATTTTGTGCGCCTCCAAAGTCGCAGTGACTGTGGGGGCGTGCAAATGATGGCAACATTTTTGTACAATACCCAAATTATGTATTATACAATTGACAGTCCCTGACAAATGTATCAAGGGAGAATGATAGCCGTTCTAGGACGATTTGGTGAGGTTGCCTAGCAAGACCTGATGAAGCAGGTAGTTGTTTTTTGAGGTGACTATGATATCTTGGAGAAGGTTGATCAGCCTTAAGTCTTGAGTAGATGTATAGTCCATGAAAATGTTTGCCACTTATTCATTAATGATTTTGTACGTGTGTTGTACATAGTTACTATTATGGTAGTAATGTTTCTTTATTACTTATTTCTCTTTATTAAAAGATTTACTTTATACATGAGAGTGTAAGAAGCATTCATTGAGTGTTCATTACTGAGTGTCTTGTCGGAAGTATTTGAACATGAGCATTTGAACATTAAATATGGGGCATCTATTTAAATGTATTTTGTATTGATGAGTTATATATTGTACATGTTTTTTAATACACTTATGAAGGGTTACTGGAAGGTATGAGCAGTGGACGATCAATAACAAAGAATGTGACATTAGTAAACCTCTCCTGGACAGATGAGAGATTAGTCGCCTGCTGCAGGGGTTGTTGCCCATTCTCTTTACTGATGTGCAGTGACAGCTATGTGCTCTTCCTTATCTCTATTCATACCACAGCCACTGCTGGGGAGTGGGGGTATCTTGGACGCTCCCTTGGGCTGGAGGGGCTCTGGAAATAGGGGTGATAAGAATCACGTCACTTTGGCGACCGTGGCAGGACACTGCTCATCCTCTCTTATGCCATGGGAATATTCTCCATACGTAGCTACCGAAGAGTGGCTAGGGTGCTTGCTATAAGCCTGGCATTGCAAAGAATAATATACACTCTAGTCAACAGCAGGGTGTAGAAGAAATAGCTAAAAGCACTCTAGTAAAGAACCGGGTGTATTTTTAAGCAAGAACACATAACAGCTATCTAGCTAAGAGATATTAGAATGGCTAACCCACATCAACTTTACAGTGGCAGTACCTGCAGGATTGCCAGTGGAAACCCTGTTTACATATATGGAGATACCTGGCATCAAGCCAGGAGACATGTTTGAAACCCTACCCATTAGGAGGGATTCAGATCAAATACAGTACACACCCTATAGGTATCCTGAGTTAGCTTTGCATCAGGTAGACCACCAGAACTGGTTTCATGGGGGCATGACATATTCCACTACAAGGGCTAGACAGGGTCCTTTATCTATGGAAGGGTTAACCTTAGAACACATCTTTAGGTTCCACCCAAATAGGGAGGCAAATGCCCCATATACCCGGGAGCACTATCACATTCTGGTAAGATATTTTGCAACTGTCCACACTCAAGTTGTAGAATATAGAGTCTTTTGAACTGCTCCGGCAGTACCTAAATCAGTAATAGCAGGGGAGGAAGGAACACTTCCATTTCAGACCCCAAAGCCTTATTGGGCACTTTCCCCACAAGGCAGGAGAACATCCCTAGACAGTATTCCTCTAATCTGAGTCAGCTAGAGGTAGCCTACCCTCGGGTCACTCCTCAGTAGAGGCAGAGAGCTTTAGCAATTATAATGTCAATAGGTTGTAATCCACATATGGAACACTGTGATAGTTGGGTTTCAGTGTATAGTTGGTTATACCTTCATCTAACAGGGACTTCTTCAATTCCAGCACTTAGCCCCATTCTGGGAGAGGGAGAGGAGCAGAAGCAGCAATGCGTTTAGGCCTGGCCACCGCTGGGGGCACTTATTCCATGATAGAAGGAGCACTCGTGCCCCTCATTAAAGGTGAGTCAGTGAGATTAGAAATCTTCAGATGTCTAGAGTATTGCCCAGTGACCATGGAAAGGAACTACAGTTTGGTCACATTGTGACACCTACTTACAGGTCCCTAGGCAGAGATAACTTGGGTAGCCCACCTGGGAGAGGGTAAAGAGTCAGGTGAGAGTAAGCACCCTACAATGGCACCACCTACTAGTACCAGACCTTCTCAGCTTTAGGCAGAAAGGGAAGGATAAGGACTTCCAGTGTGCCCCCTGCTAAAGAAGAAAGGGAGTCCTTTTGTAGCAGAACTATATCTGTAGAGAGAGATAGTGCCAGTCCCAGGCAAAAAACTGGTTGGGGTAGGAGGCCCTACAAAGGCAGAAGTGGTGAAAAGCATATCTTTCAGTTAAAGGATAGGGCACAGTTTAGGCAGCCACAAAGATACAGAGATGAAGACTATCGTTTTTCTCATTCACAGAAAGAGAAGCATCGGGACTCGGCACCCAAGGAGGAGGGAGGAAAAGGGAGGTCAAAGGAAGCAAACATCAGCTTTAAGAGTGGACAGTGGCAAAAGCTCTAAGCCAGACTCACAGGACAATACCAATGACTAAAGATCCAAGTGATTGGCTTGCGGCACAATAGGACTCTGGTACATAAATCTCCATATTTAAAGAAATATACAAGAAGCTGCTACATCACATTTCTACTACTCAAAAAGTAGGGGTTGTTACACTCACAGAAGTGATTGAGGACAATATTGGGCCTCATTACGAGTTTGCCGGTCCAGATACAACGGTACCGGTAAGCTTGCCGGTACCGTTGTATCTGGACCAGAAAACTCTGAGTTGTGCTTGCGGGTGCCTTTCCTTCCGCCAGGTCTGAACTGGCGGAATGAAAGGCCCCCGCGAGCACAGCATGCCTGTAGCACAGGCACTGTAATGATTGGTGCCAGTGCTACAGGCATCCCCATTCCCTTTGAGTCCTATGGGCTCAAATGGGAATGGGATCACCTGATTCTGGCACCCACGAAGGGCAATTACCGGGTCCGGTGGGGCTGGCATACCCCAGTAATTGCCCATTCACAAGTGCCAGATTTTTTCGCAAGTTTGGAGGTAGCCTGCCAGATTTTTTCGCAAGTTTCGAGGTAGCCTGCCTGTACTACAGGCATGGCTACCTCCAAACTTGTAATGAGGACTAATGTGTATATAGTGACAATCCAACTTGAAGGGGAACATCCAAAGGAAATAGAGGCACTATTCTGGTCTAATTTGCATATAACACAAGATGGCCTTTCAGCTGAAAATGATTGGCCCTATGGGGTTAGGGGGGCGGTCGGTAATTAAACCATCTTTTTCAGAAGAAGTTGAGGAAAATGCAGTTTACACCTATGCAGCCTCATGCGCTGTTTTATGTGCTGCACAGTTATACAAAAAGCATGTAGAACATGGCATAGACACATAAAAGGCCAGTGTTTGCAAAACCAAAGCCCCAGAGACAATAAACAATCAGAGCACAGGCTGTACCATATTTGAAAATAATTGTGGATCAGTTATTATACCAAGGTGTCCTGATACAGTGGGCAAGCCTTAGCAAAACACCATTACTGCCAGTATCTAAACCGGGTGGTTCATGCTGACTGGTAGTTGACTTTAGAATTTTTAATGCCAATAGACACACCAAGGCTGTACAGAACATTCATAGTTCAGGCCTTCTAAGTAACATACAGAGATACAAATATAAGACTGTATTGGGTCTGGGGAATAGATTCTTTGCACAACCTTTGGATTCAGAGAGCTATTCATACACACAGGGGTACAAAAACAGTCCTGGGGTATTCTCTAGTAGAATACAATCCCTCTTCGAAGGAATACAGACATGCTGGACATATGTGGATTACATATACTGCACAGATGATGTCTTCAGTGAACACTTGGAGAAGGTGGACTTAATTATTAGGACAGAAGCAGCCAAAGGCTACATTTTCAATTACAAGAAGTCTAAAATAGCCCATAGAGAAATCACATGTCTGGGGTTTTTGTTATCTGTTGAGGACTTGCTCCACAATTCCTAGAAACGTGTGCACACTTGTTAAGCCCACATACACCTAAGTAGTTGCAGAACATACTTGCTCTCTTAATCTTTGGAGCGATTATATGTGGCAGACTATGCAATGTTAGTGAAACCTCGATATGACTTGTTGAAGCCCAACTTCCATCCAACAGAAAGGAAGGGAGAGCACACATGCATCCTGCAACACGTCTACCAACAGATGACTCAGGACAGAAACACAGAGAAGGACTTACAAATGATTGTGTAGAAGGAAAGCACCTTAGCTGCAAACAAAATCATACACATAAACACACCGTTATTGCAGTTGAAGGCAGCTACACGCTCTAGTATTGTAAATGCAAAGGCACTACACTCCATGTGGGTTCCACTGCCAACAGCTCAAGACATACACTATCACTATAAACCTGAACTACTACAAATGTATGAACTGGAGTGGTCTCAGCAACCAGAAGCAGATGCAGCAGTACCAAACATTCCGCTTTGGATGTTGGCAAATGTACTATACAGTGATGGAAGTGTGGTTCCAGTAGTTGGGTCATTCTGCTGCCTGTGCTGCTGTAAAAGTGTGATTCAACCATAGAAATGAGTTGGAACACCAGGATACTTAAACAAAACATTAAGCGGACATATCCGCTCAGGTTGTTGAGTTACAAGGCCTCCTTCTTGCACTGCTACAAATTGATCCAAATAAGCCCACTCTAATTGGGATTCATTCAGACTATGCAGTACAAGGTTGTAATTTTGACCTTCATTGGTGTCAAGCCAACTCTTTTAGATATTGTAATGGAAAGCCAATATTGTCAAAACAAATTTGGCAAAAGATGTGGGACATCAAAAAGGCTAGACCTCTCATCTGGATTATGCACACAAAAGCACACAGAAGAGATTCTGTGTACAGTGTGGGCCATGCACTTGCTGATTAGTCTGTAAGACAGCAGACGGTACAATAAGTGGCAGCGGCATTAACGCGCTCAGCCACGTACATAGATGAGGACATTAAAGCATGTCTGGATGCAAACAGTCCTAACCCACCAGGGTTCCCCACTACTTACAACTACGTTGTAAAAGAGAATACAGTGATAGTCACTATACCCATGTCAAAAGGAGGCCTGGTTGACAGGGTAATGCCAAACAAGCAGAAAAGATTAAAATGAATCTCTTCACGCCATGCAAGTGTAGCTACAACCCACTGTGGGGTTTCAGATACTACACGGCTCTTGCAGGATAGATATTGGTGGCCAGGGCTCAGTAAAGAGGTACAACAGTAAATAAAAAATTGCTCCATATGTTTACAGATAACAGTGGACAATTCCCAAAAAACACCAGGAAGCACACTAACAAGGGCAACAGTGCCTTTTGAATGCATGTATATGGTCTTCTGACAAACATCAACAAGTTCAAATTCTTGTTAGCTGTGGATGACTTGTGCACAAGATTCACTTGGCTAATACTCCAGAAGAAAGCTAATTGTAAAGAGGTCATAAAGGGTTTTTCTGTCCTTAGTAGCTATGACAGCACCGAAATTACACCAAGCTGACACTGAAATGATATGTCATTTATAACGCGCCTATACACAAGTGTTTCAAGGCGTGACAAAACAGGGTAGGGAAGACAGAGGGAGGACAAGACAAATGATTTTACTAGGCCTTGTGTCATTCAGATCATGCAACTACAACAGCACAAAGTGCAGGGGGAAGGAAGAGGGGCAATTGCCAGGGAGAGGGAGGTGGGAAGTACAATCAGGGCACCAATGACTCTGAGCAAGTGCAGCCTGCGCAGCGCGTCTGTGGGTAGAGCAAGGAGGCAGGGGACTGTAGCGGTTACAGCTACAGCCCATAAGTGCGCAGGAGGCCCGGAGGCAGTACAGTGGAGACTGATCATGGAGGAGCCTGGTACCATGTCAGGCTCTGAGTGTAGCCAGGCAACTAGTCAGTGCAGCAGACAAGTTCGTCAGCAGGGTAGGGAGAGATAGAAAGCAGAGGAGAAAGGGAAGGTTTGAGCTACTAATGTGTCTTCAGGTGGTCCGGCTCATGTCTGAGAGGGGCAGGGAGACCAGTCCAGAAGGAGGCACCTGCAGAGGAGTGAGATCTACTCACCACTCTATGCTTGGAGAAGCGTCTGACCCTTAGAGAGTTGGAGGTAGCTGAGCAAAGGGCTCAGGAAGGAAGGCATTTTTGAAGCGAGAGTTGAATGTAACGTGGGTCCCAGCCCCAGAAGGCCTTGTGGATGATGCAGAGGGTCTTAAACTTGATCCTAGCTGCCACTGAGTGTCATGACCCACAGAACGCGCCCCTTCTGGACTTCCTGGCCCTTGTCACGGCGGGGCTTGCATTAATTGTTTCTCCAAACATGGCCATATCACGTGACACGCCTCGCACCAGCCTTCACGGCGGACGTAGTATGTTCCATAAATATGCCACGCCCCGCAGCCCCGCGCATCTCAATGCTATTGCGAAGTAGTGACCAGACGTGTGCTCCGTAGCTCCCGGTATTGTTTCCCTTGCTTCCTCCACTCTAACCCAATTCTAGTCCCTTTCCTTCCTTTCTTGATTCCTGGACTCGTGTGCTAGTTGCGCACCCTGTTATTTCCTGGATTCCTGGACCCCTGCATCCCGGTACTTGAACACACGCTGGAGTCGGAAGAGACTCGTGCAGCCTTATTCAAGACTCGAGCAGTACGCAAGAAGGCATCGATCAAGAAATCCAGCAAAGATCGAACTCATGTGAGAAGGGGGAACTCCTTGACAGTTTGAGATGCCAACCGACCGAACTCGATATGGACATGGAAGCGGCCGTCCAGGACCTGATGCGTGGCATGCAAGAGCTATCAACCGAGGTGCAGAATGTAAAGGCGGAAAACGCCGCTCTCAAACAACTAGTTCTATCCCGCGATTCTGCCACAAAAGAAAGTGTATTGCTGGGCGGTATAGTGGACAAATATGATGGCTCACCAAAAACCCTTCGAGGATTCCTGGATTCATGTTTGGTTCACTTTACTTTTAAGCCCTGCTACTTTTCAACTCCCAGGGCTAAAGTGGGCTTCATAATTTCCCACCTTTCAGGAAACGCCTTAACCTGGGCCACGCCCCTCGTTAATTCCAGCGACGTTCTTCTAGATGACTATGATGGCTTCATACAAGCCCTTCAAACCATGTTTGACCGTCCAGAACAGGTCTATAGTGCCCAGGAACGCCTGTTAGACTTTCAGCAAGGATCCCAGGATATGCTCACCTATGTTACCAGATTCAAGCAGTTAGTCAAGGAAGCTGGGTTGGCCAGAGTGGCTCGCCCAAACGCATTCCAGGCACTAATGGACCTTGCCATGCAAATAGATTTTCGTATCCAGGAAAGAAAGGCAGAGAAGAAGAAATCCAAAGCTAATCCTCCGAAGCCGTCCTTTGAGAGTACCACCAAGGCGGACACAAACCCAGGCTCAATCTCTGAACCAGAACCCATGCAGATAGGAGCCTTCTGTGGACCTATATCCCCGCAAGAAAGAATGAGAAGGATTCATACAGGGTTGTGCATGTATTGTGCCTCAGACAAACACCTAGTTAGGGAGTGTCCTCTGGCCCCTCCTCTGCGTTCGGGAAACGCCAGCTCCCGATCCTAGATGGAGCAGAGCTTCGGGAGAAAGATGTTTGCTCCACATCAATTCCATCCTTGAACTCTCCTGGACAAAACAATTTGGTGATACTACAAGCCTTCCTGTCGCCCTCCAAGAATAAGACCTATCCCATTCCTGCCTTGGTGGACTGCAGAGCTATGGGAATTTTCATTGATCAAGACTGGGTTGTTAGTCATCATATTCCGTACGAGACACGAAGCACCATGCAGCCATTGGAAGCAATTGACGGAAGACCCCTCTCTTCAGGACCCATAAGCCTGCAGACAAAAGAGATCCAACTTTCCATAAACCATCACCAAGAGCGGATTACATTTGACATCATTAAGTCAGCCCATTACCCCAGGGTATTGGGTATGCCCTGGTTACAGAAGCACAATCCGTATATCAATTGAACAGCAGGATCACTATTCCTAGGCTCAGAGTTTTGTATGTCCCACTGTCTAATCCTGGATCCCTCCTCGACACCCCTTAAAGAACCACCAAGAGACCTGAAAACACCAGTCATGGTTTCTAATATCATACAAGTCCCAGAGGCCTATCAGGGATATGCTGATGTATTTTCAACTGCCATAGTCCAGGCCTTACCCCCTCACAGACCTGAAGACTGTGCCATAGATACAGATCCCTCAGCAGTGATTCCTTTTGGCAGAATGTTCATTCTTTCCGAACCTGAGAAAAAGGCCCTCAGAGAATTCCTGGATACCAACCTTGAAAACTGCACCATAAAACCCTCAAAATCTCCAGCGGGTGCTTCATTGTTCTTTGTTCCCAAGAAGGACACCAAGGACCTCAGACCTTGCCTCGACTATCGTGGCTTAAATCAATGCACCCTCAAATATCGGTACCCACTACCCCTGATCTCGGATATCCTGGAAGCTGTGAGAGGCGCCGTAGTATTCACAAAGTTGGATCTCTGGGGTGCCTATCATTTGATCCGAGTCCAGGAAGGAGACGAATGGAAAACAGCCTTTAGAACACCATTTGGTCACTATGAATATCTAGTCATGCCCTTTGGACTAGCTAATGTTCCTGCGGTTTTTCAACGTTTTATGGACAGGGTGTTTTCTGACATGTTATTCCTTTTTGTCATTATCTATCTGGATGACATATTGATCTTTTCCAAGGATCTTTTAAAGCATGAAGAGCATGTAAAGGCAGTACTGCAACGACTCCGTGAACACAAACTTTTAGCCAAACCCGAAAAATGCTTGTTTCACGTTACTTCTGTTCACTACCTGGGATTCATCCTTAGCCCAGAAGGAATTGGTATGGACCCTTCAAAGGTAAAGGCCATACTGGCATGGCCTGCTCCCGCCTGCGTGAAACAAGTTCAGTCCTTCCTGGGGCTTGCCAACTTCTACCTGAAGTTCATTTCTACCTTTTCCGAGATTGTCCAGCCGATTGTTGCTCTCTTGAAGAAAGACACTCCCTTTATCTGGTCTACACCGTAAGACAAAGCATTCCAACGATTGAAGACAGAGTTCACGCAAGCCCCCATCCTGGCCCAACCAGACATAAATCGCCCATTCCTGGTGGAAACAGATGCCTCTAACTACGCCATAGGAGCGGTCTTGAAACTGGAACTTGAGGATAAACTGGAACACCCCATTGTTTACCTCTCACAAACGCTGACTCCCAGTGAGACACACTATTCCGTCCTGGAAAAGGAACTGTTAGCCATCCACCAGACCTTCACTGAATGGCGACATCTACTTCTGGGTGCTAGATATCCAGTTCAGGTCCGCACGGACCATCGGAATCTTCAAATTCTACAATCATTGGAGTGCAGCAACAGTCGTCAGGCGCGTTGGGCCTACTTCTTTGCCCAATACCAATTCCAAATCACTCATGTTCCCGGATCACAAAACATCATTGCTGACACCTTATCTTGACATCCTGACTATGTAACTACTGAAGACAAGGCCTATCCTAAGATGTTTCCCCACACGATCTTTGTAGCTCAAGCAGTCAACCTCCTGGAAGAAATTTGACTACAAACCCAATCCTTTGACCTCTGGAAGGATATTTCAAGGAAGAATCCATGGAACCTAAGACTTGAGGAAGGATACTTATTCAAGGACAATGCACTGGTCATTCCTACACAGAAATTACAACAAAGAATGATAAACCTCTGTCATGATACCCTTCACTCCGGACATCGTGGCATAACTAACACCTTCCGTCTTATACAAAGACAGTTTTGGTGGCCTGGAATGAAGACCGACGTACAGCAGTACATCAAAGCTTGTGCTGTCTGCAGTTAAAACAAACATGATAACAAGAGACCGGCGGGTCTTCTAATGCAACCATTGCTGCCAGCAAGGCCATGGGAACTCATTGCTAAAGACTTCATTGTGGAATTACCATCTTCCCGAGGGTACATGACCATCATGGTTACCATAGATTTGTTCACTCTTATGGCTCATTTTACACCCCTGTGTAAGTTACCATCCTCGTCCGAACTTGCTGGAATCTTCCTGGAACACATATTTCGTTTACATGGACTCCCTTCCAAGATCATATCTGATCGAGGACCTCAGTACGTCTCTCAATTCTGGAAACATCTCTGTCGCATTCTGGGAATCCAACACGCCCTCTCATCTGGTTATCATCCCCAGACCAACGGGGCCACAGAACGTGCTAATCAGACCCTGGAACAGTATCTTTGATGTTTCCCCAACAAGGTTCAGGATGACTGGTCGCTCCTGATACCCGTGGCTGAATTCGCCTACAACAATTCTGACCATTCAGCAATTAAGACCAGCCCCTTTTATTGTAGCAAAGGTTTCCATCCATCAGTTCTACCCTCTGTTCTCCCTCATCCTACATCAGTACCTACTGTCGACTCCTGGATTGAAACCCTCATCAACGTACACCAAGAGGCCAAAGAAAATTTAGAGAAGGCCAGAACATAGACTAAGAGGTATGCAGATTTAAAAAGGAGACCAGGTCCTTCTTATGCAATCAGTGATCAAGTCTGGTTGTCCTCGAAATTACTACCCCGGCATCTACGGCCAAACAAGTTGGCCCCTCGGTACTATGGTCCATTTCCCATCAAGGAAATTATCAACCCAGTTTCATACCGGATTAGTCTACCAGACTCTTGGAAGAAAATTCACCCAGCATTCCACACATCCTTATTAAAACCCTACCACCAATCCTCCCGGAAATCCCACCAACCTCCTCATCTACTGATCGACAACCAATTGGAATATGAAGTATCTCGAATATGTGACTCCAGGTATAAACGGGGTCAGCTTCAATACCTTGTTGAATGGAAAGGATATCCTCCTAGTGAAAGAACCTGGGAACCACTTTCTAATCTCAAGACCCCTCGACTACTCAGAAAATGTCACCTTATACACCCGGGCAAACCTGGTGGAACAGGTTTTCGGAGGAGGCATGCTGTCATGACCCACAGAACGCGCCCCTTCTGGACTTCCTGGTCCTTGTCACGGCAGGGCTTGCATTCATTGTTTCTCCCAACATGGCCGTATCACGTGACCCGCCTCGCACCAGCCTTCACGGCGGATGTAGTACGTTTCATAAATATGCCACGCCCCCGCGGCCCTGCACGTCTCAATGCTATTGAGAAGTAGCGACCAGACGTGTGCTCTGTAGCTCCCAGTATTGTTTCCCTTGCTTCCTCCACTCTGACCCAATTCTAGTCCCTTTCCTTCCTTTCTTGATTATTGGACTCGTGTGCTAGTTGCGCACCCTGTTATTTCCTGGATTCCTGGACCCCTGCATCCTGGTACTTGAAAGCACGCTGGAGTCAGAAGAGACTTGTGCAGCCTTATTCAAGACTCGAGCAGTACGCAAGAAGGCATCGATCAAGAAATCCAGCAAAGATCGAACTCAGGTGAGAAGGAGGGAACTCCTTGACACTGAGAGCCAGTGTAGAGTTTTCAGGGCTGGAGAGATACAGTCCCTGGGCTTGAGGCCAAGGATTAGTCTTGCAGTCCTGTTCTGGACTCTGGAGACAGTGAGATTCTGGGGGAAAGTGAGAAAAGGAAAAATACCTCTGAGGAGGTGCAGCTGGTAGTGGGACTTTCTTTCCCAAGTCTGTGATGTGAGGAGAGAAGGAAAGAGTGGAGTCGGAGATGACCCCAAGGTTTATTGCCTCACAGGAAGGTGAAGGAAGAGGGCCCAACGAGGGTGGCCAGAGTGAGAGGGGGAAAGCGGGAGCATAGGTCCCAATGAGAAGCATCTCCGTCTTACTGGCATTAAGGCAGAGATCGTTGGAGGCACACCGATCCTGAATCGTAGATAGACAGTCAGGATTGAGCGAGAGAGGAGAGCTGGCTTAGGGGAGCCTGAAAGAGAGTTGAGTGTCATCCACATAACACTGAAAGTTAGAGGAGAAGGTGGAGATCAGGTGGGCCAAATGGGCCAAGTAGACATTGAAGAGCCATGGAGAGAGGGTAGAGCCCTGGGGAACACCACATGTGGAGAGAGAAGTTGTGGAGAGAAAGGATCCATGTTGGACCTGGGTGGGACCAGAAGGGAGGCGGTCAACCACTCCAGGGCCTGATCCCTGATGCCCAGGTTCTCCCAGATTCGATTTATCAGGATGGCATGATTGACCGTGTCAAAAGCAGAGGAACGGTCAAGGAGGATGAGGACAGAAGGAAGGCTGGAGTCAAGTTTAGAGAGCAGATCTTCACGGGTGTTCAGGAGAGCAGTTTCCTTGTCTCTGGCTGCTCTGAAGCCAGACTAATGGTCATGGAGACAACCAACAGATTAAGTGTGGAGAGTAAGCTGGGAGATGGCCATCTTTTCCAGGAGTTTGCTCAGGTAAGGAGTGATAGAGATCAGGTAATAGTTTGCCAGAAAGGTAGGGTCGGCAGAAGGCTTTTTAAGGAGGTGATGCATAAGGGAGTGCTGAGGAGAGAAGGGAAGGATCCAGGGGTGAAAGAGTGATTGCAGAAATCAACCAAGACTGGAGAAAGGTTGTCAATGTGGTCCTTGATGGTTCTGGAGGAACGGGATAGCACCTGTTTGGATGACACTTTCATACATTGGACTTGTCTAGAAACATCGTCGGGTGTTGTCAGAAACAGGAGAAAGGAGGAGAGGGTAAGGACCAGAGGGGGTCCAGGAGAGGTAGAGGGAGAGGAAGAGGAGAGTGAGGACAGGATGTCCTGGGTTTTAGAGGTGAAGTGAGAAGCGAGAGCCATACAGAGGGCCTGGGAGGAAAAAGGAAAGGTAGAGACTGCAGAAGGATTGGGCAGCTTCTTGCATATTTTAATGAGTTTGGCTGTGTTGTTAGAGGCTGCAGAGACATGGTCTTGGATGTGGACTCTCTTCTTGTACAGGACAAGAGAGTCTGTATTGCCTTTGGAGCAGCAGGCAACAGTTTGTCAGAGGATGCCCCAGAAGTCCTTCACTTCCTCCCAACAACGCTGCACTTGCATTTCAGGGTAGCAAGGTCGGAGTCATACCAAGCGTTGCACTTGGAGGTAGGCTTCATATGGATTCTTAAGATGAGGAAAGGATGTCCTGAGCATTGGAGGTAGAAAGATGCAGGTTAGAGAGGGCTGTGTCAGAGTGTGAGTCAGCTGCATCAGTAGGACGAGCGGAGAATGTAGAGGCAAACGCATCCACTGACACACACGTCATGGGCCGAATGACTGAGAAGGTAGGTGGGAGTGCTGGGGCAGGCTTTGCCTGAGAGACAGAGAGTTTCATGTGAGTGGAAAGAAGAAAGTGGTCAGTCCAAGAGAGAGGAGTGGTGAGAGGGTTAGAGAGGGGCATGTCTGAAGAGATGAGAACATCCAAGGTGTGTCTGGCAGAGTGTGTCAAACCAGAGGATATAATGGAAAGAGAGAGAGTGTCGCAGAGGTTGTAGAAAAGCCCAGAGGAGGGATTAGAAGCATCCAAGTCGATGTTGAGGTCCCTGCAGAGAAGTTGAGAGGTAGAGGCAAGGAGCGTGGAGGAGAGGTCAGCCCACTCTGAGACAAAGAGGCCAACCTGGCCAGGAGGCCTGTAGATGGTGGCCACAGTTTGAGAGAGAACAGAAGAGATAGAGAGCCTACAGACCTGGAGGAGTAGGCCTGCGTAGGAATGACAGAAGCAGGGATCCTCTCCGGAAAGATCAGAGCTATTCTACCTCCAGGTCAGTTGGTTCTGGGCCCAGAGAGGATCTTGTAGCCATCAGAGTGGAGAGTGTCAAAGCTTGTGACAGAGCTGGCCATGAACCATGTCTCGGTAAGGGTGAGGACATCCAGGTCAAGTTCTTCAAGGAGGTGGTAGATGTCAGATGAGTGTTTGACAGGAGAGCGAGAGTTGAGAGTAGCAAAGTGGAGCAGGTTGGAACATTTGATAGTCTTCCGGGGTGGAGTATAGGCTTGAGGTACACCCATCGGAAGAGGTAGAGAGTCCAGGGAGTGGGCAGAGGTAGTAGCAGGAGGTGGAACAGTAGCCAGAGAGGAGGAGGGAGGGGCTAGAGAGGAGCGGTGCTAGTAGGAGTAGTAGGAGAGGGAAGGAAGTTGATAAGATGCGGGAGACGCCTATTGAAAATGGGGAGATTGGGTTCAGGGCCCTGGACCAGGATGGTGCCACTCAGATAGACATTAATGATGGCCTTGGAGGAGAAGGAAGGTGTAGTGTCACTAAGGGAACGATGTGCTTGTATTGTCTGCTCACAGGTGTCAGAGTGCAAAGCAACTGCCATTTCAGCAGCATCTGCTCTTGTCCTTTGTCCTCATAAGGGTCGTTCTTCACGTCCACAGGTTGACATGCCTCTGCAACTGTTGGAGTGAAAACGTAAGAGGGTTGAGTTGTATGTTTTCAATAAATCATACATGTTTCAGAAAAGTGTCAAAATAGGTGGGTGTTCTAATTCTGCTATCAGGTATGGAGCATTTCCTCAACCAAAACTGACCAACAGTTGATGTGGCTCGCCACGTAAGACCAAGACAAAGAAGATCCTGTACAAATGGCAATGTTATTTGCAATTACACAACCACAGACATATGACTGCACCATTCTCACATGAGGATCAGATAAGCTTGATTATAACACCTCCAATGGCCCCCATACTCCAGGCACATGCTTGGGATTATCCCCATTAGATTCTGTCATCCATCCCAACTTTACAATGTACTGTGGAATAATGTCTTGTGGCTAATACTGCAGTGTGTGGTCAGGTGCCCAGTTATCTGTGTCTGCCAGCTTTCTCCAAACCTGCGCGGCTAATGGTGGATGAAACATAATTTTCATCGGGTACTATCTCCTCTGTGGCCAGCACTTCTGGTGTAGCACTTGGCCTGCCACCATTGCCTGCCTCTTCTCTTGTTGCCGTTCTAACGTTGTCACATGGTTTCCTTTTGCAGTCCAACCAGCTCTTTTTTTATGTCCTTAAGTGTTCTTGTCAGACACCCACGGCATGGGCCCTTCATATTGCTTCCATCCAGCAGGCATTCTTTTAATCCATGGGAATTTTCTTGGCACCTACATTGAATAGTGCCTCCTTACTTTCCTCTGTGAATGTCATGACGGCCTTTATCTCTGCAAAGTTCTTTTTTCTCTCGCTGTTTTGTATGGCTTTCTGTATGTCTTATGGAATGTCTCCTTCCATCTGGGGCAAAACATTTTTCCTTTGGAGGGCACGGCCTGTCATGAAGGCTGATTTCCAAAAATGCACATTTGCTTCACTCATCTGATGCGCATGTTTTTCGGCAATGTGATTTGCATGATGTCATTTGAGAGTGAAACAGTTGCAAATGGTGGACGCACAAGAAGCATGCACATTGCTTTGGATGTACTGTCGGTACTGCTACTGTTTTGCACAACATTTAGTGCTCTTTTGTGCAAGCAACTTTTCTATTCTTTTAATTCTAAACTAGCAAAAAGTACCGTTACTCTGAATGGGTTCTTCAGGCAGACATGATAAAACTTTCATTAATTGTTGAAAATCAGTTATCCTGTAGGTCACTGTTCCGTGTTGCTTATCACTTGATGTGCTTTGCATTCTGTAATAAAGTGCACTGGGAATGGGTACGTTTGGCTGGCTGGTTGGCATACTCTTGAACAAACGTGAATATCTCAGAAAGGTGCATCGTAGGACCTCGAAACATGGTTTTGAGGTCCCATAGGTTTGAGTTTTGTTCCTCATGTTGAGACACTTAAACTGAGCTTTGTCTGGTCCTTCCATGGCCACATTGTTCGTTTGCTGATTTCAGGGAACAACCTCATGTGGGAAGGGACTGAAAACCCAGGGAAATGGGTGGGGCTTCCAGATGTCATGTAGCCAGTAATGTCCGGAGGGTCCTCCTAGGTAACTATGCAACATTTGGTGCATATTGGTGGAACGATGGGGAATTGTATAAGGAACAAACGTAACCGTGTTTCTGCTTTAATTATAGAGAGATAGAGATACTTGTGCATCTTTACAGAATCAATCAGACCTACCAAGTAGAGTATGATTTTAGGATGCAGGCCTGTGTCTACCCCTTCAGTCCTGGGGTTATGTCTCTGAAGCCAGGCAATACAGAGAATGATTCAGACGTGCGGGGCCGCAATGAGATCAAACTGCATTATCTCCTGCTGTCCCTGACCAGATATCATAACAATGTCTTGAGTGTTCTCAACCAGAAGTAAGGGTAGAAATGCCTACAGCTCTAGCAGGTTCAGGATGTTCTTTCTTTCGGACGGGAATCAGGTTTTCTCTGGCAAACTGTATGTCCATGTAATCACCATTGACCCTTGAGTCCAACATTGCCTTAGAAAGAAGGGAGGTGTGGTCAGAAAACCTGAGCTCCACGTCTAGGTATGTACATGATTTGGATCTGAAGAGTTTTGAGCCTAATATTGGTGGACTCATTGTATCGGCTCTTATTAGGAACGAGCCAGAGCGTTTCCCCATCACTTCGTAAGGCCGTTTTGGGCAAGCACAAATAAAATGTCCTGAATCACTGCAGTACAGGCACATGTTAGGGAAACAATGTTGTTTCTGTCCTCCGTATTCAAGGGACCCCTAATAACTCTGATATGCATGGGTTGATGTGCTATTACAGACTTGGGAGCAGGCTCACCCTCGCACCCCCCTTCAATTCAGGATGTCTCGATTCTCACTGCTGTTCCAAGAGTCAAGCATCTCACTGTAAGACTAAATCCAATAACCTAAGGAAGGTACTGGGAATCATCAGAACTTGGGATAGTGCATGATTTAATTCATCAGATAAGTCACTATAAAAGAGTGCAGCACTTTTGTTCTCAGGCCAAGTTGTTGCATAGGAGAGGAGATAGTGTGTCCCTTGGGACGCAGCAAAGAACTCTAGAGCAGTTGCTTGGGCTCTCTCTAGTTTCAAAAACCTTGTTCATGGACACTAAGAGTGTTTTAAAGGTATAGACAAGATCATTAGATTCAAGAAGGGGGTTAGCCCAGGCCGTGGCCGTACAACCCAAATGAGATAACACAAAAGCGGTTGTGTCAGAGAAAGCTGAAGATTGACATAAGAAGTGCAGTTTGCATTGGTTCAACAATGTCCTATATCTTTCTGGATCCCCCAAAAAAACTTCCGGTGGTGCTAGGGGTAAAGGAGTGGAGGTACCACCGAGGTCGGGCCCACAGCAGGGGCTGCAGGGGCAAATGGTCCAATATAAGTTCCAGTAAACAATGAGTTTGGGGATGCTGTAAGTGGATGACGGGCACTTTGTAAAGCATCCATCCTTTGGTTTAGGGCAGTGTGAGCGGTGGTCATTTCTGCTCTCAAATCAGTGAGAGCTTGAGCAATCGACTCCATGGGATCCATTGCCCCATCCATATAGTTAGGGTTTCTCAATCTGTCAAAACCTGGTACCTGCGGGAGTGAGGAGGACTCAGGATGCCATGATCATATATTGCCCTACAAAGGCTTCACAGGGAGGACTTTTCTCCTGAGATAACTGCCCCCAGAAGCTAATCAACCCAGGTGCAGGAAATTCGGACCAGAAGGCATGAACACTGGTGACATTGGCTTTGTCTGGAAAGAAAAGGAAGGAGGCCAATCTATAGAACAGTCTTCATCCCTTCCATGTCATATTAAATGTATCTGAATCGGAAGGTAGGCGATCACAGAATTAGCAGGAAGTATCAAACACAAAACAATTCTAGTCCATAGAAAAGGAAAACGTCCGTCACAAAGCAGAGAGCAAAATAATGTAAACCACAAAAAAAAAGGTAAATCACAAGGACCTGTCCCGGACAGAACGAGGACAGCCTAATGGGTTGGAAATTTCCAATGGAGAAAGACAGGTAAGTTCCAGGAGAATCCTCGGCAGAAGGCACAAAAATAGAACTCCACAAAAAGATGAATATCGAAGCAAAACACAGTACTCCAGCAAGGCACTAGAACACCCAAGTCTGTGTATGAAAGAACATGCAGCACGATCCAATAAAAAAGAAGGAACAACAGAATCCAGGCAGTCCAGGAGGCGACACGGTCGGCACACCGCAACATCAGTATATACAAAGGGACATCAAAGTCAGGTAGAGTAGCCCGGCAGGAGGGCGGTATGGAGAACAAAAAACAGGAGACACGAAACGTTAATTACAGAAAGGTAAGCAGGACTTACTTGTTTGAGAACCACCGTATTTCTCAAGAGACCGGACCGGACCTTTAATCAGTGAAACGTGGACTTCTGTTTCCGGACGGGATGTATGTGACGTATGGAGTGATGTCATTTCATACATACGACTCACATGTGGACTTGTTTTTTGGAAGCGTGTTATGCAATGTTGGTTGCTGGTGTTCCTGTTCCTGACAATACTGAACCCATTCACATTCCTCTTAAGAGAATAGCCTTCCCTTGGCACACGTTAACACACAGGGTGAAGTAGGTATATCTATTGACTGTTCCTGTTTTACTTTTAGGGCAGAAGTCATTTTGTCACATAGTTTGTTTTTAGCTCCAATTAGGTCATAAAATCTCAGCGGACTGTAAGAAAGGGCAGTAAGTGGGTGGGAATGGCCATAAAGATTAGCATTGCCATGGGCAGTCAGTGTGAGCAATCTAGGGTATTCGTCCCTTCTTCCCAGGGCAGAGCCACCCTGCGTGAGGCTAGGGAGGTGAGCCCACCAAGCAAGACTCTCCCTAGGGGTTTGGACAAGCGCAATGTGCCCAGAACTCCCTATCAGAGACAATGTGAATCCTAAGTCTAGAGGAGTTAAAGCAAGGAAGAGAAGATGAACAGATCACCACCAAAAGGGGTGTGAGAATGATATAGGATGGTTCCATAACCACACAGCGAACAAATCAGTAAACCTATATCACGTGCTACAGAGTCTTTTATGAGACAATCAAGGAAACTTGAAAAACCTTCTTTATTGACTTTTAACCACTTTCCTGAGCTCCAAGAACTTTGGTTGTGTTCATGGAATAACCCTGAGAAGAAGCGCAAAAAGACTCACTAAAGGAAAGTTAGTGGAAGCGGAACATTCAGGTGTTATTTAGTTATTAGTTACAATGGTAGGGACAGATAGAAGTAGGGTTTGGAAGGAGGAACTTTGTTTCGTTGGACTTTGACGACTGGCGAGCATCCTTGGTATAGTTTTGGTATGTAGGTAATATTCCCATAGAAATAGGGAGAGTTAGGTCTTTCTTTCATCATTATTTCATTAACAAAAGTATGTAAAATATCCACAGTGCGTTAGACTCTTTCTCATTGGGTAAATAACTTTTCACATTGGGTAAATAACCAAACAACACCTACAAGCTTTGTGTCCCTCCTCATATGCACTTTCTCCCTAGCTGTACTCAAAAGCAATAGATTCAGTTTATAGGTTGTGCTTTAGCTCAATTACCAATATCCACCCACCCACTCATTAACCAAACAAACCACCCAGGCACTCATTCATCCATTCACTCATCCATACACTCCCTCGTTCCTGCGCACACTCATTCATGCCCCCATTCACTCCATCATCCATCCACTCGCTCATCAATACTCTCATCCATCCATACACTGGCATATTCATCTTATCAGTCACCCATCCATACATCAATCGACCCTCTCACCTAACCAAGCATACACAGAATCTGCAGTACTATAACGCATACAATGAGGCGATATCACTCCTCAGAAGGAATGCAATGCATGGTCTATTTGCTTCCTGGTGTGGGTAGCTTGAGCCACACCTCTTTCATGCAGGCTGTTTTTGAAACAGCTGGCATGGCTCGGGCAGAGTCAGTCACATTAGGCATGGGAGAAGTTTAGAAAGTGTGTTTACATTACTCAGTGTCCTCCAAACCAGTCAGAAATGTGAAAGTGAACTACATACTCCACGCTCGTTTCGGTAGTGTGCTCCCTATCTCCCAGCAAGCCCCACTACGATTATACTGTATAGAGGCTCTAGTGGTATATTTAGAAGTCTTCCATTAAAAGAGTATTTTCGCTGCTGAGAAGTTCTGTTACTTCTCCATTGGGAATAACGCAACAGTGTTGAGAAGTGTCACACTGTCTCGCTTAGGTTTGCTAGTCATTTTTCGAAAGAGCTGCCACGTTCCCCAAAAGCATGCTATAATTGTCTGCCATATGGACTGCACGGCCATTCCTTCCTTGCCCTCTCTGCTGAAACTGCGAACCCATCCCGGTAGGCTCTCCATTAACAATGTTCCAAAAACATACTTTTTCACACTCGCATTCAAATACTTTTTACTGAAGAAATCCGGGCCTACGGGCTTTGCCAATGTGTGTTTGGTTGATATATCTGTAATTGCGCCACCCTCCCCCTGCTCTGCATCACCTCTTCTTCAGAGGCAATTATCCACTTGTCTCGTTAATGGGTTCTCCACTGCCTCTTCAGCCTCCACTATCTGTTTTCAGCTGTATAAGTGTAGTTAGCGCGCTCCTTTCTCCCTTATCATACACAGCCAGAGTTCATTGATTGGAAATGAATGAGGCCTCGCGGACAGAGGAGTCGCGGGTGTTGAGGCATTGATGAGCGAGACTGCGCACCATATCTTTGCTTCTGTGGGTGGCAATTGTACTTCACAATTGATCGCAATTTGATGTGTTCCGATATTTCATATATGAAGTTAACTGCCCATTCTTCAGCTTCTGGGATCATAGAAATTAAGCTGCCAAGTCATTCCGAATCCTCCCAGACAAGCAGCAGCCACGAGGCTTTCGGGATTGCATTGAGTGATACAGCATCTCTGAACCTCTGGAAAATGTGCAGCCTTTTAATATGATATGATATTGCATTTATAATGCGCCTGTACACAAGTGTTTCCAAGCGCGACAAGGAGGGGGAAACAAAGGGAGGACAAAATAACGATCTTACTAGGCCTTGTGTCATTCAGATCACGCAAGTGCGGGGAAGAGGGAGGGGAGAAGTACCAGGAGGCGGGGAAGGGGGAAATGCAGTTAACTCACAAGTGCAGCCAGTGGGTGGCTCATACAGGCAGAGAAAAGCGACTGTACGGTTGCAGATACAGACCCTTATTTTTTTATTTTTTTTATTACTTGTGTGTAATCAAAGGAAATGATTTTTACAAGAAAGAGTTGTTAAATGTTCAAAGGATTATTCCGAAGTTTCATGATTGCAAAGTTGGATCTTGTAGTATGGACATGGTGACTCGAGCCAGATCGGTGGCGTGGCAAGTGAGAGTCTTTAACAGATTTCCGTGCCTTTCATTGCCTGGTGGGGGAAAGTCTGCGATCGGTCGGGCCCATCTAACGGCCGGGCTTCCATGGTAGATGGAGGCCCGTTGGCAATGATTTTGATAAAAGCGGCTTCCATTAATTTAGACGTGGCAGCAGCCCAGTGAGATTTTTCCCCAGAAATCAGACGACGCCACCATACAGACCCTTAAGTGCTGGGGAGTCCAGAGGCAGTGCAAGGGCAACTGGACATTCAGAAGCCTGGGCCTGAGTTCAGATGGTGACCAGTGCACGGAGCAGTCACGTCCATCAGCAGGGGGGAGGAAGAGAGAAAGCGGAAGTGAAAAGGAAGGTCTCGCTGTAACCCACCTGTTTTGGATGGTATATTTTGTCTACATTTATTTTTATCGTCTGAATGTTTGCATTGGTACGAAATATAAACTTCTACAATCGATACCACAAATCAGTCTGGATACATGGAACTACATCTTAATGTATCAGCTGCAGCAGATTAGGAGCTGAAATGCACAACAGGTAGAATTTATGCTGGGGGATTTAACAAAAACAACCACCATTTATCTATCATGCACTTTGCCATCACAATGTACATCGAAACTGGGAGTGATGGGGGCGTGGCTTGGCGCCAAAGAAGATGACTGCGTAGCCTGGTTGCTCCGTCCCACAATATAAATCAAATAAGGCATTAGATACTTTTCTGCTTATTTTACTGCTTCTCACAGCGTTGTGGACCGGACCGTATCCTGAGGCTGCTGTGCAAGATTCGTTACTGCCGCCATCTGCTGTCCGCCTCTCGTGAAGTAAGGGCCGGCGTCAGCCTACAGTGATGCGCCGGCTTTGGCCTGGTCGGCCCTCCTACTCCCATCATATCACCACCTCTGGTGCAGGCGCGCTATTGCACAACAAAAATAAATAAATAAATAAAAATAAAAAAGAAGAGGAAAACGTGCTTTTGTTTCATCTAACACCACAACTTGTAGAGACATAAAAAAGAAGAGGAAAACGTGCTTTTGTTTCATCTAACACCACAACTTGTAGAGACAGAGATTATCTTTATATCTCTCTTAATATCATCTCTACAATATCCCTCCTCACACTGCTGCCTTTTCCCTTCCACAATCCTCATGACTATTTCAAGTTAATAAATAGAGAGGAACACAGGATCATCCCACAGGATGCTATTAGAGTGGCACAATCCTTTCTATTTTTGTTCTTCTTTTTTCTGGTACTGCTGGTAAATATTTGATTACTTCATATCTTTTACTATATTTGAACTACAAATTCAACACTGTGGAATACACTTGGAACCATATATCACAATAACTCTTTGCTGAACCCTTTTGTTACTGAATACCCATATTAGTTGGATGCATTTGACTGGTATAAGGCTGGTAGCACTTCCAATTTAAGCCTAAGTTTACGCCTTATTATTCAGTTGTGCTCTATTATCCTCTATTGGGAGAAGTACTACATGTATAATTTGGATATAAGAATTATAAACTTTGGGTTATAGAGCCTCACATACTAGCCGCTGAGTGTTTTTATGGATCCTAGCCTACTACCATAAGCCTACTACCATAAAACCTCTTCAAAACAATTTCCATCTGAAGAAGAACCTGTTATTGCGTTACCCATTGCAATCTTCAACATCTCTCCTCCTAACATCAATATATCTGGCAAAGCATTACGCAATTTCAAACGTATTCCTTTTTATCAACTAATAACATGGCTGCAAACAAAAAAAACAATACCTCTAATACTAAAGAAGCTAACACCCCCGCTTCCAACCTCAAGAGACCCAAAAGTGACTCACCTCCTCCGTTAAGCATTTCCGAACCTTCTATTGATGCCATTTTATCAGAAATTAGATCACTCAAAGCTTTTATAGAGACTACAAACCTAAAATTACAACAGTTGGATGATAGATGGAAAGGCTTTGAGAACAGAATGGAGGAGGTTGAGAAAAGAGTTGGTCTAGTAGAAGATATTACCCCTAAAGTAGCACAACTTGTAAAATCAATAAAGGATCTTCAAAAACACAACGAAGATTTGGAAAATCACAGCAGACGTAACAACCTCCAAATTTCAGGTCTGCCAGAGGGCTCAGAAGGAACTGATACCATTGTCTGCTTGTAAAAAATGTCTAACAGCTCTGCTTCACCTACCTTCAGACTTAATACTTAACATTCAACGAGCTCATAGAATTGGCCAAGTGTCTACCTCCACCACTCCTCGACCTTCGTCCAGAACTCTGATTTTCTATCTTCTAGAATATTGCCAACTTCAGCTCATCATATCTGTTGCAAAGGAACGTAAATCTCTTATATGGAATGGCAGCAAGATCTACATCTCACAAGATGTTGCCAAAAGTACAGCCCAGCGCAGGAAAGTATTTTTTATCCTTCTGTCCAGCCTTGAAACAGCTAAACATACGCTACGGTCTATACCATCCATGTTCTTTTAAAATAACACATGAAGGCCGTACCATAATGTTTGAAGAACCAACTGACCTAAGAGCTTTTACACGGTTCATCAAATCTGATGGCATGGACACCTCCTCTCCTCCTCTCCTGCTAGTACCTCCACTTCCTTTATTACATGAATGCTTTACCTTCTTATTCTCCTTGCTATCTCAATATATAATGCCTTGATTATACCTTATTTATAAAATGTGGGATGGGTAGCCTCGCAACATCCATCTTCCATCCTGAGTTGCTCTATTTTCTCTTTCTTTTTGATGACTCAGCGGGTGCCAACCTTCTCTACAATTTTACTGTTCCCTTGCCTTCCCTTTACCTGTCTAATCTGTGTCCTATTTTGCACGCTTCAACCCTTTGCAGATTGTCTATGATTAGTCTCCCAACCCTTTCCCCATTACCTTATGTGTCTTCCTTATGTGTCTTACTCTCATTAATTGCTACTTAAGATACTGTCCTTAGGCACCTAATATTTGAATGTATATGGTCTTATGTTACAGCTATGTTATCATAATTTTTGATTTGTTATTATGATCTTTAAATGTGTCACATGGAACATCAAAGGTTGCAATAATCCCATCAAGAGATGTAAGGTCATCTCTCATCTTAACAAACTCAATCCCTCCATAGCATGCATACAAGAAACACATTTACTTATTAGAATAACATTGAAACTGAAGTCCCGTTGGATCAAGGAAATCATTTCTAGTCCTGCTGTTGCTAAGAAAAATTGGGTAGCTATTTTAATTAGAAATAAATGACCCTATAAAGTTCTCGATCAGGGTGCTTATACGGATGGTAGATGGGTTTGGGTTAAACTAAAAATAGAATCTACTTATGTTACCATTTTGAACATTTATGGTCCCACTAATCCAGACCCCAAGTTTTGGATCTCCATTAAACAACTGATACTTCAAAAAGACTTTACCAATTTAATTATGTGCGGGGATATGAATCAAGTCCTTGATCCTTTTCTTGACAGAAAATCTAGCTACTTGTTCAAAAACAACAAATCACATAAATCCTTTTTAGGATGTTTAGCCGAAACTGGCCTTATTGAAACATGGAGAATATCTAACCTTACCCAACTTGACTACACTTTCCACTCTTCTCCACATAACACTCTCTCCCGTCTTGACTATATATTCTCTACTAAAAATCTTACAGGTACCATTATTGATTCTAAAATAGAAAACATCATTTGTTCCGGTCATGCCCCTGTTTGTACCTCTTTTACTCTTTCTGATGTTCATAAACCGTCATCTCAGTGGAAGCTTAACAATTTTCTGCTACAAGACCCTCAATTCATTCTATCCGTTGAGTCTTTTGTTCAACAATTCTATGCGGATAATCTAGTTTGTGACACTTCGGTAGTGAATAATTGGGATGCTTTTAAAGCCGCCTTGAGAGGTCACATTATGGCTTACTCAGGTAAAATGAAAGCTCTACGCAAAAAGCAATTGGATGACCTTTATTCTTAGCTAACTATAGCTGAACAGCATTATTATAGTGTCTCCAACCCTACCAATCTCCATAAAGTACTGACCATACGCTTCCTAATCAATAAGGAGATCACGGATCTTGCTGCAGGGACAATTCTTAAATACAAAGCGAACATCTATCAAACATCCAATAAAGCAGGGAAAGCACTGGCCTCTTAAAAGCTAAAAAAGAGACATTTTTCATTTCCCACATTAAAGGCTCATCCGGCACTGTTAATCGCCATCCCAAAGACATACTAAATTGCTTCAGAGATTTCTATACCAAACTATACACTCCCGAGAATTCTATTCCCCATAACAACATCACATCCTTTTTTGATAATATTAACAGATCCTCTTACCCCAACTGGATTTATCTCATTTAGACAATGTAATTACTCTTCCAGAAATTTTCAAAGCAATTAAAGGATTAGGTAAAGGCAAAGCTGCTGGCCCTGATGACATTTCCACAGAATTCTTTGATAGCTTATCTCGATCCCTTATTCCCAAGCTTCAAAATCTATTTTCTTACTTTATTTCCCAAAAAGCCTCCACTGGTTCCTTCTCAGAAGCCTTACTTATTCTCTTCCCCAAACCTGATAAAGATCCGTCTTTACCAGGTAATTATCGGCCTATCTCTCTTATTAACATTAAAAGCACATTTCTGCAAAAATCTTAGCCAATAGGATTGAATCTTCTCTTCCTTCTCTTGTCAAACCTGATCAAGTTGGCTATGTTAAAGGACACAACATCTCTTCCAATGCCAGACTACTCCTGAATGCTATGCACCTATCGAACAAAATAAAAAAGATTAGCAGGGCTCAGCGGTCATAGCACTAGATGCAGAAAAAGCCTTTGATGGAGTCAATTGAGAGTTCACGTTTCGGTCCCTCCGCTGGCACGGTTGTAGAGACAAGTTCATCTCTCTAGTCAGATTACTTTACTCTTCCCCAAAATCTTCAATCTATATTAACGGTCTTACCTCGCCATTTTTTTCCCTCAGTAGAGGCACCAGACAGGGTTGCCCCTTCTCACCTATTTTATACATCCTCTCCTTAGAACCATTACTAGAACTAATCAGATCTAACAAAAATATTCCAGGTATAGCAAGTGGTTCATCCTATATTAAAACAGCTGCATATGCTGATGACATCCTTATTCTCATTAAAAACCCTAAAACACACCTCCACATTTACTCAACAAACTATCTCAATTCAGCTCATTATCAGGGTACAAACTTAATAAAGATAAATCAGAAATCATGCCCCTCAATTCCTACTGCCTTAAACATGACATTGACCCCTTTGGTTTTGAATGGTGCAGTTTCTCTATTAAATATTTTGGCCTAAGATTTGCTCCTACTATCCAGGACACCATTACGCTTAGTACACAATCTTTATTAGATAAACTAAAGGAACTAACATCCAGATGGTCCCCCTTATATCTTTCTTGGTGGGGATGACTAGATACGATCAAGATGATGCTATCACCAATAATTTTATACTATCTTCAACGCCTATGTGTTCCGATATCTCCCTCCTTTTACAAATCTATTCACTCTATTCTACTAAATTTCCTTTGGGGGAAGGGCAAAAGCAAAAGAATAGCTCTAACTAAATTGAAGGCGCCCTATGATAAAGGAGGTGTTAGGTTTCCTGATTTCAAAGCATACCATACTGCCTTTCTCTTGAAACAGGCTAGATGTTGGTTTGCCTGTCCCATAATGTCAGATATTCCCACATGGTGTACCATAGAGAAGCAGTTAGTGTTTCCTGTCGAAATCACCGACCTCATTTACGTATTCCTCATCGGCCATATCAGACCCTATTAGAGCCACAATATCAGCCCTCCAATTCTTTTTATTCCCACACACAAACTCTCCAAAAAATGCCTTTCACCTTTCTTATGGTATAACAGTAAGATAACGATTAATAATAGAACCCTAAACAGAAAATCCTGGATGAAAAAGGGATTTAGATTTATAAAACAAATCATAAATAACTCCTCTATCCTTTCTTTTCAACAGCTCAAAAATCAATTCTCAATTCCCAATACAGAATACAATTTCTACAATAAATTAGTTAATTCTTGCTTTGATGCACTCCACAGCTCCTTCAGTGATATTCTAACTCCTGATGCCTCTAGACTGCTACACCTTACAATGCCTTCAGACACTAAGGCTTCAAAATTCTACGACATTCTTATATAATTCCTGAAGATATGCACGATATGCCACAAATGGGAAGACGACTTTGGCCACATTTTAAATGATCATACATGGTCTACGCTTTTCTCTAGAATTAAGCATATCTCTGCCTCCGCAAATATCTCCCAGCATTTTTTCTTCTTTAGACACAGAGCTTTCATTACACCAGCTAAACTATTTTGATCTAATATTAATAACAATGATAATTGTTGGACATGCAGAACCGCCTCTGCATCATATGAGCATATGTTCTTTTTGTGTCCCCATACTTTCAGGTTTTGAGAACAAGTGTTGAAATACCTTAATTCTATTTTTTTCACAGATATCCCACTTTCCTTCATGAATATTGTTTTGGGAAGCCTTGCTATTACCACCCACTTACCATCTGGAGCTTCGAAACTCTATGATCTCTTTATCTGTTTGGCTATGAAGAGTATAACTGCCAATTGGAAAGACTCCCGTTCCTTGTGCATAAGAAGCTGGTGGAATAACTTTTGTCTTACGCAAAGGATGGAAATGTGTAAGGCAAATAATCTTAATTCTATACCTAAATACAATGCTAAATGGTCATTTTTCAATCGCTATCTGGATCACTTTAATGTAACCACGCACGGAATGTGACTTCATTTAATATCTCACACTCCTTTGATGCTCCCGAGACTTTTATGTATGAATTTTAATCCTAATACCTTATTGAATATTTCTATACCTATCTCCCCCCGATTCCCCCATCCCCTTATATTTCGTGTTTGTCCTCTGTTAGTCTTGTGTTTGTCCTCCCCCTACTTAATACACTATAATGCAGACATCGTTCTACACTAAGTTGTGCACAACACTTTGTTATATTATTTTCGTTTATCTTTTAATTATAATGGTAATTTGTTCTACAAATGCTCAATCTCAAATTGTATATAGTGCACTTTATTAATTGCTCTTTTAAATCACTTTCATCTTACCATCGTTTATCTTTAGTTCACGTAATGGTTTACTCCATTATGTCTTGGATGCAATGACTTTACTATTGTATACTATATACTTTAATAAAAATTATTAAAATTTTAAAAAAGAAACTGGGAGTGATGCAGAGGGGGTGAGACTAACTATAAACCGTATTAATAGAAATGGGTAAGAATAACTACAATACATTTTTGTCCTATCGTGGAATACTATTTGTAACCATCATCACAATGTTAGGACCTTGACTAAAAAGCTTTTCCTACCTTGAAACATTTGTCTGCAGTCATGCTCACACCCACAGGACCATCTTGACGAAAAGGATCTGGTTTGGGAGCCGGCCTAAATCGGCTTCTTTATTCATAGGCAACATTCGCTAGCATTTGATAGAAGTAAATCTGGGCAGAGGGTCAGTTAATGAGGTTTATAATTCAGTCTTATAGATGGGGGTAAGGGGTTATTTTCGTGGAATAAGGACCTGCCCCAAAGTTGTTTATTTTTACAGGGGAATCCCTTGTACTCTATGACCCTTCCTCCCCTCGTTATCAAATCACCTGTCCCTTATTCCCCTGTAGAAGGGGCTGTGCATGAATGCTGCCAGAGGTGGTTTTACTGCCGGCGTTGACTAAAACCGGCATCATAATGTCCTAACCTCAGAAATGGTGGTTCCCATGTCTCCTTATCTTACTCTAGTTCCTGAGCTTCCACAAACCTGCCACCTCATATTAGTAAGTTCAAGTCTGGTGATCATTTTTTTAACTTGCTTGCAAGCCCTTCTATGTCACGCTTGTGATTTGTTTAGTATAAAATCGATTCCAAATCGAACGTTGCTCTGCTTCCTAATGGCATTTTTGACTTACGCACATATCATAGTGTGCGCGCTACTGCATCTCTCTGCAGCATTCGAAATTGTCAGCCATGAAAGTCTGCTAAAAGGATTCGGGGACATCTGATTAAAAGGAACCAACTGACTTCATTCCTCATTGACAGGACAGAAACAACACATATGTCACCTTTCAGGTTATGTCTAAGCACACTGACTTGTGGAGTACCCCAAGGATCCTTTCTTACCCCCGCGCCTCATAAACAAACACATTTGTATATTTATATATATATTATAGTGCATGGTCACCCACACTATAGTTAAGTTGAATATCAAGTTCTATTGTAAACCCAAACATTGTAATTGCTAGTAACCTTTGAGTTGCATGACATATTTGGCAGATATATGGCAAGCACACTGTTTGTCAGGGGCCCCACCAGACTGGATATTCTGCAAACGATTCATAAAAAAATGAAAAAGTTATTAAGAAAGCAAAGAAACACTGTTTTCAGTCTACTCCCATTCATTTTCTCATACAGAAAAATTCAAAATTATTGCACAGCGAACAGCAAACACAGCTGGACAGAAGTGACCCAGGTACAATACAACTTGGGCACAAAGCGTTGACTCGATTTCCGGGAAGAGTCTGGGGTTATTCTGCCCAGTAGTTGTAAAAATATTTGATGTAGTAGGGGGTGCCCCCTTCTCCCAAAATTATATCTATATATGTGCCCCACAATACATCAGCAAGGCTGTTGAGAAATGGAAAAAAACAGCATTTTATTTGTTTGATGGTAGATATAACTGGGGTGATAATGAGAATAATCGAGGTAACCCTAAAACGAAAAGTGGAAAAAATGCCATTTGGAGGAGGAAAAGGGATGAAATGGCATCAGGCTAGAGGTGCGGAGGTGGAAGAGGAGACCATGTGAAATTGGGGAGTTGAGGGGGAGAGTCCAGAGCTCAAACGTTTTTGCGTATCTGGCTGGATAACCAGGGTTATTTATAGTACATTGCCCGAGATGAGATTAATACAAAAAAGTGGAATTTTATAGCTACATCGAGGTGGGTGGTAATCTAATGGGGCAACATTTCAAGGGGTGCAATCTGGAAAGAGGACACAGCCGGAGGGTGTGGCTACTGACCATGGCAAAAGGCCATGGATAGTGTGCCCAAAAGAAATGTAGTGGTGTGGCCACGGCCAAAGGGCATGTCTAGTGAGACCGTTTAGGTAACCTATTGGAGCATTTTCTAGAGTGGCCATGGCTAGTGGGACAGGAAAAAAACTTTTGGGGGACCATGCAAAGGGGCCATGGCTGAGGCCTGGGGCCAATGGCCCTGACTATTGAGTATGAAAGAAAGGTAGTGTTTTAAAACATACTGTGGGCATGGCCAAAGGCTCTGTCTAGTGGGCCCGAAAGACATGTATAGTAGCCAAGGTCAAAGGCCATAGCCACCCAATGTGTCCAAAAGAAACATATTGGAGGAACATGTACAGTGCACATGGCCAAAGGCTGTGGCCACTGGCAATGCCCAAAGGCCATGGCTAGTGGCCCGGAACTGTTTTAAATATACAGTGGGCAAGCCAAAAGACATGAATAGTGGCCACGGTCGAAGGCCATGGCCACCGAATGTGTCCAAAAGAAACATATTGGAGGAACATGTACAGTGCACATGGCCAAAGGCTGTGGCCACTGGCAATGCCCAAAGGCCATGGCTAGTGGCCCGGTACTGTTTTAAATATACAGTGGGCAAGCCGAAAGACATGAATAGTGGCACAGTCGAAGGCCATGGCTACCTAATGGGTCCAAAAGAAACATATTGGGAGAACATGTGCAGTGGACACAGCTGAAGGCCATGGCCTATGGCCATTGGCAAAGACTATGGATAGTGGGCAGTAAAAAATTATGGTATAACAAAACCCTTGAAATTCACTGAAAAAAGCATAATAAAGGTGCAGTTAATTTAAGCAGATTTAAGGCAAAAAAACCTTTAGAAATTCAGCGGATGTGGGAAGTCATGACCAGCGTTCCTATGACACCTGTTCCCATGACACACACTCCTACCATACACACTCTTATAACCCACACTTGCAGCACACTCTTATGACACACACTCTGATGGCATGCACTCCTATGACGCATGCTCTTGCAAAACATGCTGTTAAAACAAGAGCTCTGAAAACACGCACTCCTACGGTGCATATTCATATGACACGCACACCTACTACACACTTGCCTACTACACATAACATGTGGATGTACGACCCATTCTCTAACATGCACCTACAACACATGTGCCTATAACACACATGCCTATGACACATGTGCCTATGATGTGCACCTATGACACTTGCTCCTATGACACATGCTCCTATGACACCTTCTTTTACAATGCACACTCTAATGACCCGCTCCTATGACATGTGCTCCAACGACACATGCACCTACGACAGGTGAAACTATGACAGGTGCATCTAGGAAGCGTGAACCTACCACACATGCACAGACAACACATGCACCTACAGCACATGCTCCTACAACACATTCTCCTCCTGAACCCCCTCCTACCACACACGCTCTTACAACACACATTCTAATGATACATACTCTAATAATACACACTTCTATGACACATGCTACTACGACACGTGCTGCTATGACAAGTGCTCCTATAACACACACTCCTATGATACATGTTCCTATGACACACGCACCCACTACACACATACCTATTATGCATCATGTGGATGTATGACACATGCTCTTGCATGCACCCAGGACGCATGCACCTAGGACCCATGCACCTACACACATTTCAATACATACTCCTACCACATGGGCGCCTACAACATGTCCTGCAATCACATACGCGCAGCGCATGAATTTTACAGTTGGTACATAACAAAATTAACATCTTCTAAAAACTCACATCAAAGAAAAGTCACATGAACTGTACACAGAGCATATGAGTTTTACAGTTCGTACATTACACAATTAACATTTCCTAAAAACTCGCATCAAAGGCAAGTCACAGCTGACTTTGATGCCAGTTTGAAGGTGATGGAATAAATGTACACTTTTCATACAGACTGTATCAATAGGATTATGAGTTTCACAGTTCATACATTACACATTTTCCATCTGAAAGCTCACATCAGTCAGGGCTGAATTTGATATTACTTTTCAGGGGATGTAATAAATGTACGTATGATTTTCGCATTTCGTTAATGACTCAATTCACATTTTGTAAATTGCAGAAAAGTACGAATTGGAGAAGTCCTGTATTCCTCTCGTATGTATTAACAATGCACATTAAAGTTAAAGTTCACTTTAATATGAGCTTCCATATGTATAGGGGGCAGTCATTGCACATGGAGAATGAAGGTATATTGTATAGTAAAAAACTGCACATGCATTTGTGAGATTAACATTTGGTAAATGAACACTAATAACAGTAATTATTACTAGGCACCTCCTTAGAACACACACTCCTACAACACAAGCTTATACAACACACGTTCCTATGACATGTGCACCTACGACACGTGCTCCTATAACACGTGCGTCACACACACTTATGACACCCACTCCTACAACACATGCGCTCCTACTACACACACTCTCCTACGACACATGCTCATATGCCATGCACTCCTACAATATGCACTCCTACAACATGCGCTTTGACAAGACAATTTTACAACACATACTCCTACCACTCTTATGAAACACACTTTTATGACACTTGTACCTACTTTCTTTCCACAAAAACCTTGCACCACAATGCAGTACTTCAATATCTTCTTCCTGGTCCACTAAACTGCCAGGACTAGCTCTAACAATCCCTTTCCTGGTGTACCCGTCTGCCAGGATAAAACTCATATCACTACTACAAATACTCTGTGGAGAGGTTAACTTCAAACATTAGGAACGTCTTTGACTTTTAACAACATTGAGATTCATAACTTCTTTCATTAGGATAGAACACCCATTGATGCTGTCTGTTCCTCTGAATAGTTTGCCAGAGGTAATGCAGGTTACATTCCTCTCCCCCTTGGTACGTTTTACAAGGAGGGCTTCTCTCCTGCCAACTTTGGATTGCTACTATCACCCCAGGTAACTGCTGATGAAGTTTCTTATTCATATTCAAGTTTCTCTCTTTAAGAAAACTGTCTCCTCTTTTCTCTGTAAATTCCTTTCTTTGGCTTAGCCAATGCTGGTTTTTATTTGGCTTAAATAATGTCTCTTTTTGACTTCGGCAATGTCGGTTACAGTTTGCTTTCAATATTTCCTCCTCTTTGCTTTGGCAATGTTGGTTACAGTTAGGTTTTAATATTTCCTCCTTTTTACTTGGGAAATGACAGTTACTGTTTGGGTTCACTATTGCCCCCTCTTTACTTGGGAAATGATAGTTGTAAACCTCCTCCTCTTGTTTTCTCTCAATATGAATGATGTAAAAATACTTTCTTTCATTAGTTCGCCATTCAAAACATTTGCAAACAGCGGTCTTTCACAGAGCACCTGAGAGTCACCTATCCAAGGCCAACTCGCGGTCTCTTCGTGCACGTCCGCCTATCCCTTTTCTGCTGCAATCTCTTCTTTGGTTTTGGGTTCAGAGCTTCAGACAGCTCAAGCTGTGTTCCGGTGTCCCGCGCCTTTCACCACACGAGCCTACACTGCTCCTCGTGGTCTCTGATGCTCTCCAGCCACCAGGGTGTTAGGTACAGGAAACAGAGAGCTTCTCTCTCCCACAGGGCAGCCTGCCACAGCAACGCGTCTTGCTCTGCATCTTCTACAGTTTAGGCTTCTCACTTCAGTGACTCTCTCGGCACCATAAACCACTATACCAATGGCAGCATTCCAGGGTCTGAAATCCTCTGCCCTTGCTGCATACACAGCAGCTGACTACTTCTTCTACTGCTTCTCTTGGCCTCCACCTGAAGGGGCTTTAAATAATCAAAAGTCCCACTCAGGTGTGGGTCATTAGAGACACTAGACTGCATATTGCAGTTCTGTGCCTCTAAGCCCCTCTTCGTTGTCCCAGTACCTAGGGCATTATGGGACTTGAAGTCCCTAATTCCTTTTCCCCTTTTTATCAAAGGTTTCTCATTTACCCTCATCTAACTCACTCTGTTTATGGAATGTACTTCTAGGAAAGGGCTAGCTTTAGAGTAATTAATGGTTGATTCTTGATCTCATAGTTCAAATAAAAGAGGGTGTATCAGAAGTAATGGTATTAATGTTCTTATTCTTATTTGTTCTATTCCAGTGCTGACCATAAGGGTTTTTACTACTAACACTTTGGGTGTTCGTCAAAAGGGGAGCCTTACTTTGACAGCATGCCATTAGATATTCTGGCATTATGGAAGTCTCACCCTCCGAAGAAGACGAGAACCACGTCTCTCCCAATGGAGTCATTCTATTCCCTTGGTGACCATCTCCTCCCAGGTGATCCACCCGGCTAATACCACCCCCAGGATTAGGGTCAGGTAGCGGCTGCCTTCCTCTGGCCACTTGGGAGGAGACTTTAGTTAGGGTTTCTGTGAGGACTCTGCAGGATTCATCACAGCACCCTCTTAGAGCACACACTGCTACGAGACATGTTTATATAACATGCGCTCCTATGACACACTTTTATAAAACATACTTCTATCGCACCTTCACCTAAGAGATGCACTGATATGACTCACACTCTTATGACACACACCCTTACAACACACACTGTTATGACACATGCGCCTGAAACATGCTACTATGACACATGCACCTACAATTAATGCACCTATAATACTTGCACCTATGACATGTGGACATACAACGTGCTCACCTACGGCACATGCTCCCTTAACACATGATCTGATGACACACACTCTTATGAAACGCTCCTATAACATACGTTCCTAAAACATGGATTCCTACAACACACGCTCCTACAACACATGCTTCAATGACATACACGACACACAATCTTACGACACACTCACTTCCGACACATACACTTATGCCACGTGCTGTTATGCAACATGTTCTTGTGCAACACACACACTCACCGGCACTACATGCTCTTACAAAACATGCTAGTATTATAACACACACTCAGAATCAATAATCACGTAACCATAAAGAAAAAGTAGAAATAATTTGATTTTTTTTTTACAAATGAGTTACGATTAATCCAACAAAAACATAAAGTCTACAAACAAAATAATAAGCTTGTATAAATATAGTATATTAAAATCAAATATCATGGGAACCTTAACTCAACCACTCACTTAAATACATAATAAATGTTAAAAGAAAGTATAACATAATTTCTCCCACAAATTGCAATTTAAAATATGCACAGAATATTAAAAGAAGAACTATAATAACAAAATGTTTATAAGCATTCAAGTGTCATGCTCGACATATACAATAATATCAATTAGCAGACCGAAACTCAACCCAACTAAACCTGATCTCATTATTTGCTGCACCACAACCACCAATCCCTTCCCTCAAACAAATTGGGGACCTTGTATCCTAATGCCAACAGCTTTGAACTGTTCATGAACAGCACCCTCACACTCAAACCAGAGGTTAAAGTCACCATATGAAGTTATTTCTTCCATCTACGAACAATCAGGCACATAATGCTTTATTTGACCATTATGCATAGATCTACGGCAGTCCTGATTACTTGATGAACAGATTACAAAGAATACAAAAGGCACAAATAAATCTCATTTGCTCCACAAATATTAAACTGTCTCCTGATTTAATGCAGGATTCCATTAAAAAATCCTTTCAATCTTCATTACACCTTCCACGGCAGGGCTCTGAAAGTGACACAAGAACTTCGTCCATTACAAAAGAGCCACACTGCTATTCTCCAGTATTGCACAGTTAATAATTTTGTGAAGCTTAAATTAGAAATGTGAAAGAAGATCCTCTTTCTATTTTCTCTCAAACCAACCTCAGGACCTCTGTTCTCCCAGATGGCTAAGGTTAGAGGAAAGGCACATAGCTTTCAGAAAATCTGTAGAAACCTGGCAATTAAAAGACAAAATAGCATAGCACCATTAAAAATGCTACTAAACATAAATACGCAGGGCCAACTCCATTAAAGAGAACTCCCGTCCGCGGAGACATAATTCAGATGAAAACCTCTCTGCTTCCTTTCACCAACATGCGTTGCATACAAATGCAATGCCTCGGCCAAGGGATTTAAGGGCTTAGAGTCTTTCAGGTTGATTGATCTGCACCACTGTGCTCCCCACAACACTTCAAAAAAGTCATTTTAGAAATCAGAATCCTGCTGGTCTATATACGGGTCACTTTAATCTGAACCAGAATCATAAGAGCTATTTCAAGTGGAGAACACATTTTCAAATTTGATGATTCAAATATTTTCAGCTAGTCTTAAACACAAATTCTACCGCTAATCCTATGTCACCTCTTCTACCCCCACTATCATGCTTGCACCTCCATCTCTTACAACCTTACAATGTAAGTAGTTAAACAAAATGTAATCCACCTAGGCAAGATCTGTTTATGGATTGTATAAACAGTAAAAGTTATTTTGTTATTTATGTGATCATTTGTGTATGTAACAGTATTTATGTTCAAAGTACAAATTGAACTTTTAGTTAGAAATAAGTCAGGAACACATTAGGGCAGTTAAAATAATGATGAGTAATGTTGTTTGAAGAAACATTGGCAGGAATTTCATAAACCTGATTCAGGGGCCTCCTAAAGATTCATAGGCATTGAACTTGTAAAAGCTCATGATAGAAAAGCTAACCAGAAACTGCATTTAAGACAAAGGAAAGCCCACTAGATTTGCGTAGCAAGGGACATTGAGCATGCTCTTAATAAAGATACATACATGGCAGTGTTTACAAAATAATTACTTGTAACACTTGTATATTAATGCTGCTCACATTATGAACTATGCCACTGTCTTGTTCATGACAGCATATTAAATGGATAGAAAGAATATTGCATTATCAATATATTCAAAAAGAATATACCTTGAATAATATTAAATTGTTGAATACTGTACATTCTTTTTTTGGAACGTTTCTAATTGTACTGCCCTGAGCATCCAGGATACGGTATGTGCCCCATTTTTGTAAAAAGGGATGAGCATACTAGCCTTGAGTATATGTTATGGGAACTGTGTATGATATTTGAGATGGCTTAAACCCTGTAACATGATAGGTTGATAAATGTATTGACCTGGGTTAACTTGTGGTTAATGTATAGCACTAGGTACAACTGGTTCCAATTTTATAAATGCGCAGTGCAAATTACTTAAAACATTAAGAACGCCCATTGACATATATTCCTAAATATCAATATACTGGCAATTTGCATTGTTTACCTAGATGATATAACTTTCTAAAAAACACAATATTTTCTGCCTTCAACCTAATTCACAAGTTGAACAAAACATTAGCTTTGCTAGAAAGAGTGGACGCCTGATTGTGTTACACTGACAATCTGTATTTTTACCTAGATCCTTGTAAATATTCCCCAAATTTCTTTTTGCATCTAATATAACCGATGAAAAGCTTAGCTGGAATTGTTGGATCTCTGCTTTTGGTTCCATCTAAATCTTGCAAAAAATCAATACAAAAAAGGACATCACCTAAATAAGCTTCCCATATGATGCACTTCAGAAGAATACTTAGTTAAACAAATTTGATAACTTCAATTTTGAATTTAGTTCGAATTATGGCAAATTAATAGTGTCTAACCAGGGTTTGCAGAATGTTAATAAATAAAAATTTCCCAGGCAAATTGATTATGGCATCACTTCCATTTCTGGTGTTCAAGCATTAGTCAAAAACTTAGCGCTTCTCTGGAGTAGATAAATTGGGGCACATAAGTAAGAAAGATTTTTCGTTAGTGAATCAGTGGCCGCCACACACCAGGTATGTGCATTATTTAAAATTTCACAGCAATATTGTTGTGGGATTTTTGGTCAGAAACCATGGTCAAGTAATATAATCCGTATACACATTTACCATTTTGTTTTTCATAGGCTACTGGAGGAAGTTGCAAGAAAAGCACAGACCTCATTAACAAGTGGACATTTCTGATTATGTACAATAACATTATGTAACTGGTGTCTGAATATCTACTTTTATGCTAGTGACACCCATTATAAATTGTGTTTTAAATTTCAGAATATCAAAATACACATTTTACAGAAGGAATAAGAAAATCTGAATAATGTTGACATTACAAAGAAAGTGGAACAGGACTCCTAGGACACCAATGTAGAGTTGGAGGCGTTTGCCCATTTGTTTATTGAATTATGGTTTAAGATGAAACACATTTTCTTTAAATGTCGTTATTCCTTAATTTAATTATATAATGTAAATTTAATTATTCAAGTAAATTTGACGCTTTGACAAAGCACAAGGATTGCGCAAAACAGAGGCCACTTGCAAGCATTTCTCATAAGTCTCATAAGAAGTCATCACATGATCAGATAAAAAGCAATTTAACAAATATCACAGACTTTGTTGTTTGAAAACTTAAACACCAAAGTAATGTTGTTATTGAATATAGGCACAGAGTAATCTGATGATGTAACAGGAGAAAGTGTTTGTTTGGAGCTCTCAAGTAACCTTAGCAAATGAATACTCTGAAGCAGTTGAATACCCCAAAATAGATTTTTGTTATTTACAGGGTAATTCATAGAAATTCGCACAAAAGTGGCGCACGCGACTGGTGCACAGCGTGCCCGTGCGAATGTCTGCGCCAGCCGCGTGCGCTAAAATCGATTTCCGCGCACAGCGTATTCATGGATTTTCGCATCCAAAACCAGCCGTGGTGCAGCGACCCTGCAGCAGCGCCTGTTACGCCCCCAAGAACGCCCTTGCGCAAGGAAAAGCCTTCAAAATCCCCAAATAATCGCAAAGGGCTGCGCTAACCCTGGACCAGTTCACAGGGCTGGCAAACAGCAAACGCCAAGCGGGGAACGTGTATTTCAGTGGTTCGCGGGAAGTTCCACACGCGATTATCCTGTGTATGTGTGCATCAGGGGTGCGCGGGAAGTATCACACGCGATTCCAGCAGGGTACGTGTATTACAGGGGTGCATGGGAAGTATCACACGCAAAAGCAGCAGGGTACGTATATTTCAGGGGTGCGCGGGAAGTATCACATGCAAAATCAGCAGGGTACGTGTATTTCAGGGGTGCGCGGGAAGTATCACACGCGATTCCAGCAGGGTACGTGTATTACAGGGGTGCGCGGGGAGCACCACACGTGAATTGCATGTGTGGGTCCTCCCAGGTGTTCCCTCTACACCCTCCACGGCCCCTGCAGGGGGGGGCAGGAAGTATCACATGCGATTCCAGCAGGGTACGTGCATTACAGGGGTTCGCGGGAAGTATCACACGCAAAATCAGCAGGGTACGTGTATTTCAGGGGTGCGCGGGGAGCACCACACGTGAATTGCATGTGTGGGTCCTCCCAGGTGTTCCCTCTACACCCTCCACGGCCACTGCAGGTGGCCCACACCACAGGGGCTTACCCTGCACATGTCCTGCAGGCACCCCATCCACCATAGCCATGCCCCTCAGCCAACCCACATGTCACCTTGCACTACTGCCCACCAACGCATGTCCCCCTGCACCCCCAGCCACCAGGGGCAGCCTCCACCAGGCCCCCACCCATGTCTACCACCACCCCCGCCCCCCAGCAGTGCAGGGGCAGCCTCCACCAGGCCCCCACTCATGTCTCCCACCACCCCCACCCCCCAGCAGTGCAGGGGCAGCCTCCACCAGGCCCCCACTCATGTCCCCTATCACCCCCACCCCCCAGCTACCATGGCCAGCCTCCACCAGGCCCCCACTCATGTCCCCTATTACCCCCACCCCCCAGCAGTGCAGGGGCAGCCTCCACCAGGCCCCCACTCATGTCCCCTATTACCCCCACCCCCCAGCAGTGCAGGGGCAGCCTCCACCAGGCCCTGACTCATGTCTCCCACCACCCCCACCCCCCAGCCACCAGGGGCAGCCTCCACCAGGCCCCCACTCATGTCCCCTATCACCCTCACCCCCAGCCACCAGGGGCAGCCTCCACCAGGCCCCCACTCATGTCTCCCACCACCCCCACCCCCCAGCCACCAGGGGCAGCCTCCACCAGGCCCCCACCCATGTCTACCACCACCCCCACCCCCCAGCAGTGCAGGGGCAGCCTCCACCAGGGCCCCATCCTTGTCTCCCACCACCCCCACCCCCCAGCCACCAGGGGCAGCCTCCACCAGGCCCCCACCCATGTCCCCCACCACCCCCACCCCCCCAGCCACCAGGGGCAGCCTCCACCAGGCCTCCACCCATGTCTCCCACCACCCCCACCCCCCAGCCACCAGGGGCAGCCTCCACCAGGCCCCCACTCATGTCTCCCTGCACCCCCACCCCCCAGCAGTGCAGGGGCAGCCTCCACCAGGCCCCCACTCATGTCCCCTATCATCCCCACCCCCCAGCCACCAGGGGCAGCCTCCACCAGGCCCCCACCCATGTCTACACCACCCCCACCCCCCAGCCACCAGGGGCAGCCTCCACCAGGCCCCCACTCATGTCTCCCTGCACCCCCACCCCCCAGCAGTGCAGGGGCAGCCTCCACCAGGCCCCCACTCATGTCCCCTATCACCCCCACCCCCCAGGGGTAGCCTCCACCAGGCCCCCACCCATGTCTACCACCACCCCCACCCCCCAGCCACCAGGGGCAGCCTCCACCAGGCCCCCACTCATGTCCCCTATCACCCCCACCCCCAGCCACCAGGGGCAGCCTCCACCAGGCCCCCACCCATGTCTCCCACCACCCCAACCCCCCAGCAGTGCAGGGGCAGCCTCCACCAGGCCCCCACAATCTAGATCCCTGGCCCTTATGGTCAGCCTCCAAATGCCAAACACCCACTCGAGTATTGCATCCACCCACATAGAAATGGCAAAAACATGATCAAACCACAATTGCAAGCTTGCAAATGAACACATGTCCCTCACATACACCCAATGGGTGTCAGTGAATGTCAAAACCCATATCATGATATGCATGAAACCAATGAGATGATACTACACATTGAACTTTGAAGAAAAATTATGTATTAAAAGCAACATAAATTGAATTAAAAAAAAACAAACAATAATAGAAATGTAAAAATAAATAAAAACAGCAGGTACGCGAAAAAATGCAAAACCACAAATCATAATGCAAACGAAAGGTGTCCAAAGTCACAGTCCGCGAAAGTAAATGCAATGGAAAAATAAAATTGAAAACCATTGCTCCATGGGGAAATCATAATAAAAATTGAAAATCCAAAAATCAACTATGTACAGATAAACAATCCAGGGTCCATGATCCCAACCGAAGAAATGAAACCTATCTAATATTACTACCTAAAAAAAATAACTATATACAAAAATGTGGCCCATTGTCCAAAAGGTCCAAAAAAAATGCAAAACCAAAGGAAACCTAACACTAACTATATAACTATTTACAAGGGCAGCGGGCTAGTCCGACGGCTCACTTTGGGATGTTCCGGGCCAGGGCATCATCGAACTCCTGCTCAATGTCCCGGAGGCACTCCTCCTCCATGGCCCCGAGGGTCCACAGGGCCGTCCACATGTTCCCCCCAAACTCTCTGCGGATTGCCTCGAAGCACTCGGCACGCCTCAGGGCCCTCCGCATGGAGTTCTCCGCCCTGACCATCGTCAGCCGTGCCTCTTCCGCCCGCTGCCGCTCCGCATCTATGGCGTGGACCAACCGCTGCCACACGGAAGACACTTCCCGTCCTGGGTCCTCCTGCCCTCCGGCCGATGCCTGCCCCTCCGATGTGGAAGGCCCCGAGCCATCATGGCTCCCACCACGTTGCTGCTGCTGCGGCTCTGCCCGTGCACTGCCTCCTGCTGCCTGCACATCCTCCGCTGGCTGGGGTGCAGTCGTTGATGTGGCCACCCCGGCTGGACGTCCGACTCCCGACTGTGGCAGGGATGCCTCCTCCACCAGCCTGGCCGCACCGTCAGAGGCAGCTCCACAGGGCATCCAGATGACTGATGGGTGGGAAGATAGCACGGAGGATGACTGGCGCATAGGGGGTTCAGTTGAGGAGGGGGTCGTAGCAAGCCCCATCAAACGGAGGAATCCGGCCTGGGTGACCTGTCCCATTAGGCCGATGCGGTCAACGAGCCATTCGAGATGAAGTGCAGTCTCCTCATGAAAAGACTGCAGGTCACCTCGCATGGCCCGTTGACGCAACGCCACACCAGTCAGGACAGGCTCAACCCGGACCCGGATAGCCACGTCCGCAGGCAGAGGAAGGCCAGTTGTCGTGAGCTCATCCCCTGCCTGAAAACGGGTCTGGACGTAGGCATCCCTGCTGGTGCAAGATGATGCAGTGACAGGATCAGAGACAGGATTGCACACAGGCACCTCCGCGGCGACCTGTGCTGCCTCCTGTCCCTGGTCCTGCACTGCACCACTAGCACCAGTGGAATCCCCACCTCCAGACCCCGTCTCTGTTGCTTGCACGGCCTCCTCCTCCACCAAACCCCCCATTAACCTGGATGACTCCGAGTCATCTTCCCCCGTTGGGCTCTGTGAGGTCCCAGCTGCCCCTTCTGCTGCTGAGGAGTCCAACTCCGACCTCCGCCTCTTGGACCTCCCCCCGGCAGCTGCGGCCTGGGACGCGGCACCGGACTCCTCACTCCCCGACGAGATCACAACTTGGGAGGGGAGCCGGGCCTTGCGTCTCCGGCTGTCGATGCAATCCCCGCCACTGTGCTCCACAGCACCTTCTCCGCCCTCTTCATCAGTTGACGCTGCAGACAGGGAGAAATAAAACACAGGCATCAGGGCACTGTACAATGGACACATACACACATGACAGTTGCACATGAGTGGCATTGGCAAACCTCAGACATGGCATCACAATCGGCAACACACATGTCATTTCAACTTGCACACATGAGCCATACCACAGCCACATAGCAACTGCCAGCACCATCCATACACATACAATAGCATGAGCAGGCAAAGGTGAGCCAGACATCACATGGAACACAGGGAGTGCACTACACATGCACGCCACCACCACACTTGCATGCATGTGTACACCTCAGCCAACTGTTGCAGTGTTCCGATGGGCATCCATGTCACATCTGCCAATCAGGCTTCCACATCCCGCTGTCACATACATCCATGTTGCCTCACTGTTGCACCCTTGTCAAATACACACACATGCACATGTACACAGTGCTGATACATGCAGCTAAAAACAACATACATGCGTGACATCACGAACATGCCCACTTACATACACATTCATCCAAACATGTGTGCCCATGCAACTGCATTTGGCATGCAAGCCTTCACACACAAGCACCATCCATGTCTCACACATGACAGCCCTCGCATGTGTTAGCCTCACGGTCCTGTACACCCCCACCCATACTCGGCCCCATACAAACAGATGTGCAACCGACACACTACTGGCATATCACCACACGCACAGCTTACAATCATGATGCATGTACACTTACCGCTCGACTCCAGACGGGTCTGCCTCTCAAGGACCTGGACGTGGAGCGCTGGGGATATGCGTTCCAGGACCCTCATCTGATCTTCCAACAAGTGGCCCCGGCGCCCCTTAGCATCCGCTGCCTTCAAGAGGCTCCGGGCCTTGTTCAGGGTCCTGGACCTGAAGTCCTCCCAGCACTTCTTGACATGTTGGAAGTCGCGGACTGCCACCCCCTCCGCGTTGATGGCAGCCACGATGTCGGTCCAGATCCGAGTCCGTCCTTCCTTGTTGGTGCGCACACTTCCGTAGAGGGCATCATACTGCCCCAGGACTTGCTCCACCAGGACACCAACTTTCCTGGCACTGAAGCTGGTGCCCCTCTGCCTTTCTGGCCGGGGGTTGTCAGAGGTGCCAGATGTTGCAGTGCCCGACATGACAACCCCAGAGGCAGGAGTGGGTGGGCAACTGGGTCCTGGGGCTGGGCTGTGGAGCGATGGAATCCCAGTCGGGAGTCTTCGGTTCCAGCAGGGGTGGTCACAGCAACAGCACCCCTGGCTGATGTGCAGGCAGCAAATGGCAGGGCACGTGGGCAGCAGGCAGTCAGGCAGCAGCAGATGGCAGGTGGGAGCGTGCTCGGGGCTCTGGGGGGCAGATATTCGGCCTTGTGGGCAGGAGCGTGGTCTTCCGTGTGCTTACGCGTGGCCAGCTTGATACGGAGTGATTTGGCACGTGAAAATCCTGCACATCTGCGGGTAAATCGAGGAAAGGCCCTTGGCGCTTATGCACGTCAGCACGCATATGCGATTTCATTGGACCAAAGGCCCTTAGCGCGTGAGCGCATCTGTGACGTGAGGCGCGCGGGTGTTTCCCTCATTACACGTGATGACAGAGCACACGTGGATTTCCACCAATCGTGTGTGGAACTTCCTGCGTACCCCAGAAATACACGTACCCAGGCCAATCGCGTGTACGCTCACTTCCCTCCGATTACACGCGATGACACTCGGACGTGCAGTTTTACCACGTGTGCTCGCATATGCGATTTCATTGGCCCAAAAGCCACCATGCGCAGCTGTGACGTCACGCGCATGGCCGTAGAGAATGGCGCGTGTAAAAATGAAGAGATACACGTCCAAGTGTCAAAGCGCGTAATTGGTGGAAATGGCCTCATCGCGTATGCGCGTCTGTGACGTGTGTATAAAAGGTACGTGTAGAACGCCATTTCCTTGTACGTGCTTTTCGTGGAGAGCGAGTGGGTGAAATCTGTACTTCTTGTTGGTTCACACGCGATTTACTTCACGGCGTTTCCAGTTCGTACTCCCTGTTACCTCTGACAGCTTTTTCTCTTTTCCTCTTTTTCCTGGGCCTGTTTCCTCAAACAGCGTTCCCTTCTACTGTTGTCCTGTCTCCTCAGACAGCGTACAATTCTTCTTTTGGCGGGGGTGTTGCCAACGCGCACACGCGCATATTTTTCACACTTTTGTTCCTGGCAGACGGTGAGTCGTGCACGTATTTAACATCTGTGCTTGCTCCGTGTGTCGCGTACCCCTTCAGAGGTCATTCTAGGCTGCGTGTGACACGCATACGTTCATTCTTGTGTTCCTGGGTGCCACAGTGTAGTGCAGGTTTATTTTTCCACGCACATGGTCTAGGAGGGGTTGCGTGCACCTTACTTCGCTTTTTTGGGGTGCCTGTGCGTTGCGTGACCCGTCATCTTTCCCCAGGGGTGACATACAGCCTTGCTAGAGCACTAGGGTACGATTACCATCTGGTGCCCAACCCCTTTGACCCCCAATTGCCCAGGACAATAGTTCACATCGACTCCCATACGCACAATAACATCAGTGCCATGGCTGGGAGGCGACCAAGCCGTAAGGGTGGCAAAGGTGGCTGAGCCCCAAGTGGTGGCCGTGGTGGATCCAGTAGGGGACGTGGCCGTGACTTGCAGGGTGCCCCTAGCCCCCCCATGTGTGGAGGAGCAGTCAGGGACACCTATGCCCCCCCTGGTTGAGGTTACCGTGGCTGACACCATCCATGCTCAGCCCTTGTTGGACCAGCCCACTGTGGAACCAGACCTGGCACAGGGTGACTCCATGGCTGACTTCCAGGACAGCAGGTCTAGGCCACGTGCGCCGTTGAACGTTGGTGTCATCAGGCCACGTGGATCATGGGCAGCTAGGTCATCTGCTGCCCCGTGTAGGCAGGCTGGGAAGGCTGCAGGGGCAGCTGCAGCTCCATCCACCCCACCTCTCACACACCCATCCAGGACAATGTCGGTCCAAGTCCATCATGCTGACATTCCCCCTGACACCATCACACTTGAGCTAATGCCTGCACCAACTCCCATGCTGAGTGTGCAATCCCACGCTCCTGCCCCTAGTGTCCAGAGCGGCGTAGGACACTCAGGATCCCCACCACCTTCCAAGCGGAAGAGGAAGAGTGCTCGTCCAGTAGAGGCTGATGCTCCAGACACGGCTACACAGTCCGGCCCGTCAAGGAAGCCCAGCTTCAATGAGGCCGAACTGAATGCACTTGTAGAGTATGTGTCCGCACATGACCACGAAATGGTGATTGTTGCAGGATCCAAGACCACACCTGCACAACGTCAGGCACACTGGCAGACCATTGCGGACATCATAAGTGCCCTTGGAATCGTGAGGCGCACAGCTAATGAATGCTACAAGCGCTGGAATGACCTGAAGCGCAGAGCAAAGAATAAGCTGGCCTCAAGTCATGCCGCAACTCTAGTGACTGGAGGTGGGTCTCCAGCAGACGACATAGAACTCACTCCACATGAGCAGGTTGCTGGGACCTACGCCACGGAGGAACAGATCCAAGGCGTGGGAGAACTGGCAGATTACGAGGCATTGTCCGGTGAGTGCACATGCATGTGTGTGTCATCCATGTGCATGGTGTGTGTGGGAGGGCTTCTGTTTGGGTGCCAGGGGAGGGTGTGTGTGACTGAGTGGTTCGGCTCACCCATGTGCCTCTTCCTATACATTCTTGGCACCAGCATTTGGGTATATCAGCATCCCTTCGGCCAACATTAGACATCCAGCCCAACACCACGCCAGTTGCCCTTGGAGTGTCATCTTGCCACAACACTGTTGCTTATTTACCTCTGTTTATTTAGGCAGATTGTTTGCATACCACCACTTTTACTCTGGATTTCTCAGTCCTATTGTCACATGTCTGACATGGCTATGGTACAGTGGACTGGCTCAGTTTCGTGGACATGATTAGTTTGGACATGTCCCTGTGCTATAGGACCATTTTTGACTGGCAGCTGCAGGTTAAACATTTGAACCATTACAATGAAAATAATCAATTATATGAGCAAACTGGACTGAATGAACAATTGCTGACCTCCTCTCCCTCTTCACTTCATGGCTAGGGTACATGCCATCTGTGTGATGGCATGTGTATTTGACCTGCCAATCACTGGCCAATGTGTGATGCCACTGCTAGGCAGCATGCAGCAAATGTGTTCATCTTCCATCTTGGTGTCATCAATGTGTGCCATCTGCCTCCCCATCACACGCAGTGACGGTGCATGCATGGGAGTGTTTTAGTCATGTGGGACATGTGTCAATCAAGTACTGTTTCTGTAGCCTCTCAGCCCTAATTGTGTGCCATAGTGCTAATGCCTGTTTCCATTTGTTTTCTTTTATGTCCTTGCAGGGGAAGACGCACTTGATACTGCTGGGGTTGTGGAGATGGTGCAGACCCAGGAGGGGTCTGAGGGCCGACCGACCACCAGTGAGGGACGTGGTGTGGTGGTGGGTGAGAACCCACAACTGCTGCAGGTTGTGCTCTCAAGGGGTGTCTCTGGCTGCACCTCCCCCGAGCTGTATTCAGGTGTCGATTCGGATGATGAGACCTACGTGCCGTCGCAGGTGAGTGTTCCTGGGAGGGATTCTGTTCTGTCCGACCCACCTGCACCAGGGTTAGAACCCTCAATGGGGATGTCAGTGTTCGGCAGGTACGCCTTTGGTGGTTACGGATGCAGGGTCACACTCCGCGACATCTGATCCTGTTCCTGGGCCAGCAGATGAGAGGAGGAATGCAGTCCTGCAGCCTCAGGCAGTGCCGGCACAGCAAGGCGCAGTTCGCCTTGCCCCAGACAGGTGTGGTGCCCGCCGACGTGGTGGCCGTACGCCACCTGGCAATACTGCATGGGAGCAATCCATTTACGGTATGGCAACCCAACAGGCAGCATCATCAGAGATGATGGCTGAGGCCATGGATAGGGTGGCCACTTCCATTGTCCCCCCCGAAAGGCTGATGGAGCGACTACAGCAGGCAACCGACTCCATCTGCCAGTCACACAGGGAAGCCATCTCCATAGAGTCCCAGGGCCACAGGGAAGCCCTGAGGCTGGAACTCCTTCACCTCAGGACGACTCTTGTTGAGCTTGAGGCTTCAACAAACCGAAGGATAGAACAGCAGCTGGAGCGTCTCACCTGTACGCTCTCAGCTGAGATGCAGGCAACTAGGGCGGAGGTCCGGGCATCCCGTGAGTTGTTGTATGGGAACCTCCGCACACTTATCCTTCAGAACAAGACCTACCACACCCGCATGATTGCAGCCATGGAGGAACAGACTAGGGCTTTGCGTGGGCTGCCTCCCATAGTGCCACCACCTCCTGATGCAGCTGCAGAGGGTGAGGATAGCGACAGCAGTGATACTCCCACAATAGGGTAGCCGTGTAGGCCATGAGCCCATGGAGGTGTTTTTTTTTCGCAAGATCCACACAGGTGGGTTTTGGTGTGCACCCTGTCCTCGGACCTCCTGGGTGGCCTCCCCCACTCCCCTGGGCCCATTAATGGCCATTTTGATTTATTTATTTTTTCTTTTTTTTTTCTTTTTTTTTGGGACAGTGTGTTGCCTTGTGTGGCTCCCGTGGGCATATGCTGCATTGTGGCTGGGCACATGCAGGCTTGTCATGGATTTGGTTCAGATGCTTGGGTTTTTGTCACACACACCCCTCCTGCTTCCCGTTTCCATGGGCTTGCAAAGGGTGTGCCAAGTGACATTGACGTACATGGTGACATTGGACTCCCGTGAGCTGTGTGGGCAGTCTGTAGTCAATACTGTGTATACATTCATAGTGCATATTGTTGTTGTATTGTACACTGCGTGGTGTATTGATATGTGCCTCTGCATCCATCTCATCCTCCATATTTGCAGGTCCATTCCTCATGTCTTCACAATGCGGTCCACCTTGGATCTGGAGTCCATGTTGTAAGCAGTGCACCTACACTCTTGCGTGGCGCTAACACTGTATACTTGGAAGTGTTCGGAGGGCTGTCATCATCAGGTGGTGAGGCTAGCTAATTTTTAAGTCTGTAATGTTATGTTTAAGGTAGGTTGGAGGTTGTGTAGGTGATTGGTATTCTTGGTAAGTATTTGGTAATGTGGGTTGTAGGTCCTGCATTACTGTGAGCATTTCATGTGTGGACATTTTTCCATTAGGGACACTGTAGCTGCTGACACTTGGGGCATGTTGTGGGGATTAATTTCTTTCCTCTCACATTGCATGACATGCCATGGTGTGTTGTGTGGCCGTGCCGGGGAGGGAGGAGTTGGGTGACATGGCACTGTTTTCATGTAGTATTTTGCAAGTGCGTATTCATTTCTGCAGCATGGAAGTGTCTTTTCATGACACTGCATTGGTGGTGTTTGTGTAGGTAGGGATGCACACATTGTGACGCTTCCACATGAACAATCTCAGGCTGCTATGGTTCAGACAGTTGACAGTCCTTTTGTTCGTCTTAATTGTCAGGTCGAGTCATCATTGCTTATCAGATGGTATGTGCCAGGCCTGTGTGCACTCCACTGGGGTGTGATTTCTATGTGAAGTAATTAGCCACCAGCTGCGTACGGGGTGCCTCACCCCGTGCCTTCTCCCCTCCCATGCGCAGCGGGCGTGCATGTGGTTGGGGATGTGGGGGCACCACCATGTCCACAGCCAGGCCCCGGCGTGTTGCAACATTGTGCAGGACACATGCTGCCACTATGATCCTGCACACTACTGGGGGCGCATATAACAGCTGCCCGCCAGAACGGTCAAGGAAGCAAAAGCGTGACTTGAGCACTCCGAATGTGCGCTCCACTATACTCCGGGTTGTAATATGGGCTGTGTTGTATCTTACCTCTGGAGGCGTGATGGGGTTCCGAATTGGCGTCATCATGTGGGTGCTCAGAGGGTAGGCACTGTCCCCTGGTGAGGTGGTGATGGGTATCATTAGTGGGGTAGTGACATAACTCTGCATCTGACATGCATGCATGTGCAGTGGCATTCATGCTCACCAAGCAGCCATGTATCGCCATGCCGCCCAGCTTCTAGGTCCCGGCTTAGGGTAGACATTCGGTAAATGAAGCTGTCGTGGGTGGACCCTGGATAGTTGGCATATACTGAGGTGATGATTCCCTTAGCATTACATACTACCTGCACGTTGATGGAATGCCAGTGCTTGCGGTTCCTATAGATGTGCTCAGATGCCCTGGGAGGACGTAGTGCCACATGGGTGCAGTCAATGGCACCTAGCACTTTTGGGAATTGTGCCACACCGTAGAAATCGAGGGTGGCAGCCTGCCTTTCTGCAGGTGTCCTGGGCAGGTATATGTGCCTACGGACTGATGGGCGTGCAGTGATGATGTTCAAGACCTGGTGTAGGCAGCGTGACTGCGTGGCCTGTGACACCCCACCCACTATGGCACTTGTCCGCTGAAATGATCCTGTGGCCAAGAAGTGCAGTACATTGAGGACCTTCTCCAGGGGGCTGAGTGCTTGGGAGCACAGGGTGGGTGATGTGAGGTCATCCTCCCACTCACTGACCAGGTCCAGTATTATGTGTGGGGGAAACCTGTACCTCCCATACACCTGTTCATCAGGCATCCCAAAAAGGCTGGTTCTGGGAGTGAAAATTCGGGCCCTCACTATCCTCCTCCTCCTCCTTTGGTAACCCACGGCCACTGCTGCTAGGAATGGTATATTCATCCTGGCGTATGAGCTTGTTTGTTGTTTGCGCGCACTTTTATGCTGCGCGGGTCGACGTACGCCTGCTTAATGCTGGCGTACGTGTCTCAGGATTGGACCATTTATTTTTCGGCACGTTGTAAGCGAACGTGTGAATCTTCCCGCCCACCCCAGGAATACACGTAGCACGCTCTCCCAGGCCCAGTCGCGGGTAAATATTCCCGCCCACCCCTGGAATACATGTACCCCACTCTCACAGGCCCAGTCGCCTGTGGAAATTCACGCGCACCCCGTAGTACACGTACCCAGGCCAATCGCGTGTGGAAGTTCACGCGCACCCTGAAGTACATGTACCCAGGCCAATCGCGTGTGGGACTTCGCGCGCACCCCGAAGTACACGTACCCAGGCTAATCACGTGTGGAACGTCCCGCGCACCCCGAAGTACACGTACCCAGGCCAATCGCGTGTGGAACTTCCCGCGCACCCTGAAGTACACGTACCCAGGCCAATCGCGTGTGGAACTTCCCGCGCACCCCGAAGTACACGTACCCAGGCCAATCGCGTGTGGAACTTCCCACGCACCCCGAAGTACACGTACCCAGGCAAATCGCACGGGCGGGGGTGCAGGGGGACATGAGTGGGGGCCTGGTGGAGGCTGCCCCTGCACTGCTGGGGTGTGGGGGTAATAGGGGACATGAGTGGGGGCCTGGTGGAGGCTGCCCCTGGTGGCTGGTGGGTGGGGGTGGTGGGAGACATGTGTTGGTGATCAGTAGTGCAAGGTGACATGTGGGTTGGCTGGTGGGCATGGCCATGGTGGATGGGTTGCCTGTGGGACATGAGCTGGGGTGCAGGGTAGTACCCTGTGGTGTGGGCTGCCTGCAGGGGCCGTGGAGGGTGTAGAGGGAACACCTGGGAGGACCCACATGGCCAAATCACGTGTAGCAAGCATTCCCCAGCACCACCGAAATACACGTACCCTGCAGAAATCTCGTGTGAATCTTCCGCGCACCTCGGAATACACGTACCCAGGCCAATCGCGTGTGGAACTTCCCGCGCACCCCGAAGTACACATACCCAGGCAAATCGGACGGCTGGGGGGTGGGGGTGCAGGGGGACATGAGTGGGGGCCTGGTGGAGGCTGCCCCAGCACTGCTGGGGGGTGGGGGTAATAGGGGACATGAGTGGGGGCCTGGTGGAGGCTGCCCCTGCACTGCTGGGGGGTGGGGGTAATAGGAGACATGAGCGGGGGCCTGGTGGAGGCTGCCCCTGCACTGCTGGGGGGTGGGGGTGCAGGGGGACATGAGTGGGGGCCTGGTCGAGGCTGCCCCTGCACTGCTGGGGGGTGGGGGTAATAGGGGACATGAGTGGGGGCCTGGTGGAGGCTGCCCCTGGTGGCTGGGGGGTGGGGGTGGTGGAAGACATGAGTGGGGCCCTGGTGGAGGCTGCCCCTGCACTGCTGGGGGGTGGGGGTAATAGGAGACATGAGTGGGGGCCTGGTGGAGGCTGCCCCTGCACTGCTGGGGGGTGGGGGTGCAGGGGGACATGAGTGGGGGCCTGGTCGAGGCTGCCCCTGCACTGCTGGGGGGTGGGGGTGGTAGGAGACATGAGTGGGGGCCTGGTGGAGGCTGCCCCTGGTGGCTGGGGGGTGGGGGTGGTGGAAGACATGAGTGGGGGCCTGGTGGAGGCTGCCCCTGGTGGCTGGGGGGTAGGGGTTGTGGAAAACATGAGTGGGGGCCTGGTGGAGGCTGCCCCTGGTGGCTGGGGGGTGGGGGTAATAGGGGACATGAGTGAGGGCCTGGTGGAGGCTGCCTCTGCACTGCTGGGGGGTGAGGGTGGTGGGAGACATGAGTCGGGGCCTGGTGGAGGCTGCCCCTGGTGGCTGGGGGGTGGGGTGCATGGGGACATGAGTGGGGGCCTGGTGGATTCTGCCCCTGCACTGCTGGGGGGTGGGGGTAATAGGGGACATGAGTGGGGGCCTGGTGGAGGCTACCCCAGCACTGCTGGGGGGTGGGGGTGGTGGGAGACATGAGTGGGGGCCTGGTGGAGGCTGCCCCTGGTGGCTGGGGGGTGGGGGTGGTGGGAGACATGAGTGGGGGCCTGGTGGAGGCTGCACCTGCACTGCTGCGGCGTGGGGGTAATAGGGGACATGAGTGGGGGCCTGGTGGAGGCTGCCCCTGCACTGCTGGGGGTGGGGGTGGTGGGAGACATGAGTGGGGGCCTGGTGGAGGCTGCCCCTGGTGGCTGGGGGCGGGGGTGGTGGGAGACATGAGTGGGGGCCTGGTGGAGGCTGCCCCCGGTGGCTGGGGGGTGGGGGTGGTGGGAGACATGAGTGGGGGCCTGGTGGAGGCTGCCCCTGGTGGCTGGGGGGTGGGGGTAATAGGGGACATGAGTGGGGGCCTGGTGGAGGCTGCCCCTGCACTGCTGGGGGGTGGGGGTGGTGGTAGACATTGGTGGGGGCCTGGTGGAGGATGCCCCTGCACTGCTGGGGGGTGGGGGTGGTGGGAGACATGAGTGGGGGCCTGGTGGAGGCTGCCCCTGGTGGCTGGGGGGTGGGGGTGATGGGAGACATGAGTGGGGTCCTGGTGGAGGCTGCCCCTGCACTGCTGGGGGGTGGAGGTGGTGGGAGACATGAGTGGGGGCCTGGTGAAGGCTGCCCCTGGTGGCTGGGGGATGGGGGTGTGGGAGACATGGGTGGGGGCCTGGTGGAGGCTGCCCCTGGTGGCTGGGGGGTTGGGGTGGTGGGAGACATGAGTGGGGGCCTGGTGGAGGCTGCCCCTGGTGGCTGGGAGGTGGGGGTAATAGGGAACATGAGTGGGGGCCTGGTGGAGGCTGCCCCTGCACTGCTGGGGTGTGGGGGTGGTGGGAGACATGAGTGGGGGCCTGGTGGAGGCTGCCCCTGGTGGCTGGGGGTGATGGGAGACATGAGTGGGGGCCTGGTGGAGGCTGCCCCTGCACTGCTGGGGGGTGGGGGTGGTGGGAGACATGAGTGGGGGCCTGGTGGAGGCTGCCCCTGGTGGCTGGGGGTGATGGGAGACATGAGTGGGGGCCTGGTGGAGGCTGCCCCTGGTGGCTGGGGGTGATGGGAGACATGAGTGGGGGCCTGGTGGAGGCTGCCCCTGCACTGCTGGGGGGTGGGGGTGGTGGGAGACATGAGTGGGGGCCTGGTGGAGGCTGCCCCTGGTGGCTGGGGGTGATGGGAGACATGAGTGGGGGCCTGGTGGAGGCTGCCCCTGCAATGCTGGGGGGTGGGGGTAATAGGGGACATGAGTGGGGGTCTGGTGGAGGCTGCCCCTGCACTGCTGGGGTGGGGGTGGTGGGAGACATGAGTGGGGGCCTGGTGGAGGCTGCCCCTGGTGGCTGGGGGGTGGGGGTGGTCGGAGACATGGGTGGGGCCTGGTGGAGGCTGCCCCTGGTGGCTCGGGGGTGGGGGTGGTGGGAGACATGAGTGGGGCCTGGTGGAGGCTGCCCCTGGTGGCTGGGGAGTGGGGGTGGTGGTAGACATGAGTGGGGGCCTGGTGGAGGCTGCCCCTGCACTGCTGGGGGGTGGGGGTGCAGGGAGACATGAGTGGGGGCCTGGTGGAGGCTGCCCCTGGTGGCTGGGGGGTGGGGGTGATGGGAGACATGAGTGGGGGCCTGGTGGAGGCTGCCCCTGGTGGCTGGGGGGTGGGGGTGGTGGGAGACATGGGTGGGGGCCTGGTGGAGGCTGCCCCTGGTGGCTGGGGGTGGGGGTGGTGGGAGACATGAGTGGGGGCCTGCTGGAGGCTGCCCCTGGTTGCTGGGGGGTGGGGTGGTGGGAGACATGAGTGGGGGCCTGGTGGAGGCTGCCCCTGGTGGCTGGGAGGTGGGGGTGGTGGGAGACATGAGTGGGGGCCTGGTGGAGGCTGCCCCTGGTGGCTGGGGGGTGGCGGTGGTGGGAGACATGTGTTGGGGCCTGGTGGAGGCTGCCCCTGCACTGCTGGGAGGCGGGGGGGTGGTAGACATGGGTGGGGGCCTGGTGGAGGCTGCCCCTGCACTGCTGGGGGTGCAGGGGGACATGAGTGGGGGCCTGGTGGAGGCTGCCCCTGGTGGCTGGGGGTGGGGGTGGTGGGAGACATGAGTTGGACATGAGTGGGGGCCTGGTGAAGGCTGCCCCTGCACTGCTGGGGGGTGGGGGTAATAGCGGACATGAGTGGGGGCTTGGTGGAGGCTGCCCCTGGTGGCTGGGGGGTGGGGGTGATGGGAGACATGAGTGGGGGCCTGGTGGAGGCTGCCCCTGCACTGCTGGGGGGTGGGGGTGGTGGTAGACATGGGTGGGGGCCTGGTGGAGGCTGCCCCTGCACTGCTGGGGGGTGGGGGTGCCGGGATACATGAGTGGGGGCCTGGTGGAGGCTGCCCCTGGTGGCTGGGGGGTGGGGGTGGTGGGAGACATGTGTTGATGATCAGTAGCGCAAGGTGACATGTGGGTTGGCTGGTGGGCATGGCCATGGTGGATGGGTTGCCTGTGGGACATGAGCAGGGGTGCAGGGTAGTCCCCTGTGGTGTGGGCTGCCTGCAGGGGCCGTGGAGGGTGTAGAGGGAACACCTGGGAGGACCCACATGGCCAAATCACGTTTAGCATTCCCCGGCACCACCGAATTACACGTACCCTGCAGAATTTGCGTGTGAATCTTCTGCGCACCTCGGAATACACGTACCCAGGCCAATCGCGTGTGGAACTTCCCGCGCACCCCGAAGTACACGTACCCAGGCCAATCGCGTGTGGAACTTCCTGTGCACCCCCACCTACCCAGGCCAATTGCGTGTGGAACTTCCCGCGCACCCCGTAGTACACGTACCCAGGCCAATCGCGTGTGGAAATTCCCACGCTCCCCCACCTACCCAGGCCAATCGCGTGTGGAACTTCCCGCGCACCCCGTAGTACACGTACCCAGGCTAATCGCGTGTGGAACTTCCCACGCACCCCGAAGTACACATACCCAGGCTAATCGCGTGTGGAACTTCCCGCGCACCCAGGGACACGCGCACACGCTATTTTTCACACAGCGGGTGTCCGTGTTTGGCGGTGCCCCTTTGCACCTCATTTGTCCTAGAGGGCCACTGTATGGCCCATTCATCATGGCTGTATATGGGTGCTTTTTGTTAGCGCACATTTTGACACACATTTTTTTCAGTCGCAGGGGCGCTACCGCCTGCTTTCTTGTGGTGTACTTGTTTGGCCCTGTGCGCGTCTTTGACAGTGCGCTGGTTTGCCCTATTTGATTCCATGAATACGGGTTGTAGGCGAGCGTGTGGGCGTTCCGCGCACTTGCCTCCTGTACTTCCCCCGTGACGCCCATATTTTCACGCGTTGTTCCCCATTCCGAGTGTTACGCCCCGTGTTCCGCCTACTTTTGTGATGTGCGCCGTGCTATGTGCGATTTCGCAGTGGCCGTGGCGCACGCTGTTGGATGACCTCTGCGCCGGCGTGCGCGGCGCACATTTTTAGCGCACATCCAATGTTTTTCTCGCGCACGGACTTCCATGAATTGCTGTGCGCTGGTTTTCCTGCGATTTTCGCACTTGTACTGCGATTTTCGCACTTTTCCTGCGATTCGCACGTTTTGGCACCTTTGCGCAGGAATTTTCGGCACACATTAATTCCATGAATCGACCCCATAGTTTCCATTGTAAATAATTGTGCAAGAATGCAGAAGGAAGCTTTCATGCAATTTTGGAATTGCAAAACAAGTTACCACTAATATGTCGAGTATGAACAACATTGTCTGTGGATTTCGTATTTTATGTAAATGGAATTATGAACTTTACACAATAAACTGCCTTTTTCTTTATATCATGTATATTTGACGGATTGTATTTGTGGCGGGTGTTCAGTGAATTAACGATTTGGTTATACATGAATTAATTCAGTTCAAATAATAATGCTCCCATCAATCTGTTTTGAATTGATCAAATGGTCTGGTGCAAGCAGACAGTGTGCATTGCGAGAGGCTGCATGTGAACAATAAAGGAAGTCATTTAATATGCTCGGTGTGTATCGAGTAGCTGGGCAGTGTTGACTGCTCCCTTTAATAAGATTGTGAATTTGGCTTTAAGATAATGGTGTGAAATCTCGTACCCATCACAATTGTTTTTATACATTCTCTGAAGCACAATGTATATATAATATGTCCCAGAATAAAGATCATTGTTGTTACTGCTCCGTGCCTGGAGGGAGCGAAGAGAAGGCGTCAGTGCCAATGACATTGTCCTCTAATGGGTTATGGACCTCACCGGGAATGGCCGAGTCACATACATTGTACAGGTCCTCTATAATCAGCATGTATGCAGGAGCATACTCACTCGCACCTGCCAACTGGTAAACAATGGGGTTTTTGCATTAATCAGTTAATACAAATGACGTTTTGGTCAGTGCAATTGTCAGTGCCTTTTAGCTGCTGGGTACAATTACTAATGTGAACCAGTCAATAGACTTTATCTATGGTCACCCCATGACTGCCTGGATATGGTAAGATCTGAGTCAGGGATGGGAAGAAATTACCACCCAGAAGCAGAAATACTGCCATTCCACCTTTTCTGTCTTGAGGTATTCATTTACATTTTTCTTAGGACAGTTTGCATCATTTTGAGGGTTCTTTAGATGTATAAAACGATGAACATCACTATGTGTTCATTCTATGGAAACACTTTGCTGTTTGGAGACACAACCTGAAGGCTGAGGATTTGAGCCCTTTGGATCATTCCAGCATCATGTACATTGTGTTGCTGTCTTGGGTTGCCACGTGCTAGGATACGTGTTAGGAATAGCACTGATAGCAAATTGTTTCTACCCCCTGCATACCATTCCGAAGGAGAACGTTTGTACAAACATCTTGCTGCTAAGTCTGACAACTGATGTCCATAAGTTACAGCCTCAATATCAGTGGTGGTGGGTGAGCCGTGGCCACACCTGCAGCAGATCACCTGGCAGTACCAGGGGTGCAATATTCTGGTGGCTGAATATGGAGAGTGATTTGCAGCAGAGTTGTGTGGGAAATGGTAAAATTGACAATACTACCTACCCACAACCAACACCAAAACACCATTAGACAGTGTGATGCCGGCAGCTGCAACATTAATGTTGTACACCTTAAACACATTTTGAGTAACAGTACTTGTGACAGAATTCCATCTGCCACAGATGTAAAAGCCCTAGCTTTGTTGATTTCTATTAATAAATAAAATGATGTGGGTAATTATGTTTCTGAAAGGGAGGCATACTAACCAGACCCCTTCTATAAAATCTCGATTCCAGAAGATTATTGCATCCCTGTACCTTTGCTGCACCAGTCACCTGCTCTCTGCATCTCATACTTTCCAGTGGCACAGGACAAGTTCAAAGTTCACGTGGGAATCCCTGACAGGTGCTGTGATCCAAAGTCACCAGAGGCAGAGGTGGCATTTCAAATTTTGCACCTCTGATCTCAATTATAATAACTGTCTGACTTAATCAGTCTGGTAGCAGGGTAATCTCTAAAAAGAAGCCATTCTTGACTGTGGTGTGGTGGCTGATAAGAGCACACAATTATGAAAGACATGCCAATGTAATATCATGCAACTGTCAACTCTGTACGCCCCTGCCCAGGCTATATCAGAGCAATGTTTATTCATGGATAGCCTGGCTATCTTCACTCAGCCATGTCAGACAATAGCCAGGATGTTGCCTCAATTGAATCCTAAAGAGGATGGGCAACACCTCCCCACAATGCCCAGGACCTCTCAGTAGGAGATCTCCTGGAGTAGCGATTCAAACACAGCATGAGCATAACAAAAGCCAATCCTCACACCAGGGTGCCACACACCAGAGTTCCTTTGAATTTAGCAGTCACAGCGAAGGGCAGTTTTAGAAGAGCCAGTGGGGGAAGGGAGTAGGCATGAGAAGCAGTCCCACAATCATTGTTTTCTGCCTGCACTCTTTTCTTTTCTGTCACCTAGATTACCTGCAGGACAATGTACTCTGGGTATGATGTTAGAAATCAAGGTCACTTGTTACATCAACAGGGATAGGACTGCTTACAGCAGGCTTGCTTTGGACCAACCCCTTGCGACATTTTACATTTTTAAGGAAAGGACCTCTAACCCCTTTTTAAATTATCTTTGGACACCAGGAAGAAAAGGAATAGGCCTCTGGACCTATGTTGGGAGTGCAGTCTATTCCAGAATGCTCTTCCACAGAGGCGGAAGCAGAAGGCACCCGATTCAGAGGAAAGCTCTGCTCCCTAAACACCCCCAGGGCACATTGCAAGTTAAATGCTGCTTGATCATGGCATTACTGAGCTGCACTGGAACCAGGACCTTGTCACTGGAGGCAAAAGAGACAATATATTTGTCAGCCAAGCTCTCTCAAGTGGTACTGCCCCAGAAGGACCTACCTTGTCCTGTAGCCCTTGGATTGGGACACACAGCACTGAAGAAGTCCAAGAGCAGTTGGAATCCTGTTTTGACAGTTAGAGCTGTCTTCGAGCTGTCTTCGAGCTGTCTTAGATGTTTAGGCCACTCTCGACAATGTTGAACTGCCACAGGACTTACAGTGCTGCTTTTGGCACTTTATGCAAGCTTTGAATAGTTTGCTGCGTCTCAAACCACAAAGACGCTGGCTCGCCACTCTGCTACAAACCACCTCATAAAACCTGATTGCATGCTCCACCTTCAAGGATTCAACCTTTTTGAGCATCATCTCAACCTGCTGGAAACCATCAAGTTCACCATCGCGAATGCACACTCGACACAGCAGAAATCCATCATCTCACTGCCAACGGTGGGAGTTGAAAAAAAAAGTTGCTAAATGTTTTCAGGAAAGGATAGGAAGATTAGGATAGACATGTGATAGCAGTGGAGGAAGACATCAACTTCAACTGTCTTAATATCAGCTCAACCTCAGCTAAAGCACTAGGAAGCCTGGCTCGATGCTGTCAAGCCTGCCAAGACAAGAATTGGGTACTTTTAGGAGGCCATGCCCCCAAGGTCAACTTTCTGGGAACATAGTGACCTGTAAGCCCTCTTCTCCATCTTATTTTTTCAAAGACAAATCGTGTTTGAACAGTGCCATTGTTGCAATATCTTACCTGATCACTCCTGCTCAAATTCCCAGAGTGCCATACTATATGCACCAGTCATGTTTCCCATGCGTTCTCTGTGCAGGGGTGGGTGTGTGGCAGTGCTGGTGTTTTTAGTTAGTTGACATCACTGTTTAATTAAAGCTTACACATTTTTATAGCACCTCGATTGGACATTCTTTTATCGTGGAGTCTTAATTCTATTGCTGTTTGGGCTGCTATTAGTTTCACCTCACACTCCTCCTGAGAGTATAGCCTGCCCTCAGGCCACGTTATCTCAAAAGGCAAATGAGGTATGTATACCCGTGTGGCTGTGTCTGTTTTACTTTGATGATTGGGATTGCTAATGGTTTAGTAGCAGTGTGGTGCTGAATAGGCCGTTTGGCCACTATTCCTCCCTGTATTTCTGCAGAGCAGTACTTTCATCCCAGCAATGGCAGAATGTGTGAGCAGTTAGAGAAACATGAACATTTATGGCAATTTTAAGATGGTAGTGGATCCCAAAAAAGCCATGATCTGATCAGTCGTAAGAGAATTTTTACGAATCAACTACTCGCTTCAGATATCTGATTGCAACTTGCAGCCACTGGTTCCAATTCCAACACGAGTGCCTCAATCCTTCATCCTTCTAAGATTGATAAACTGAGCATCATACACTGTATAGTAATAACAATGACCGCATTTTATTATTACAGTGCTTTTAAGCAGGGGAGATCTGGTAGAAAGCAACATATAAAACATGTGTATTACTGCAATAGTTCATACGACATCCAGAAAATGAACCTGATTTATTACTAGCATTCCCTGCAGATGTGTGAATCACAATACTGAATCCGTGCATGCACAAATAACTTTGAGCATGCACTTTTCTCAACACAGAACATTTGCGTTAGGGTAGCGTTATATGTGGTGTACTCCTAGGCACATCCCTAATTCACATAGCATGGGCCTAGCCAGGATCTCCTACTGCTGTATCCTTGCCCTGGACTGCGCTGCAGCAGCCCTTTCACATGCCAAGCACACAGAAAGGCACAGGAAGATAAGGGTATTTTCAGAACCTTGCCCACACTGCAGAATCCTACATAGAAACGCTCAAGAGTACAGCATAAGTGTTTCTTTTTAGTTTTACATGTCCTCCCAATAGGCAGGGTCTGAAATGAAAAAGTGACATTTCAGGTGATAGGCCCTTTAAGATCAGTCACGTAAAATGGGCGCCCAACAGAGTGTGGAAAGGGGTGCACCCAGCCCTACAGCCACATGAGTGCTTGGCTCCAATTACTTTCTGGGTGTCAGGTTGCACCAGACACTTGGATGTGTAGAGAGGACCGGGCTGTGCAAAACGTGTGCTCCAATCCCAGCCCTACTACTACTACTACTACTACTGCTACTACTACTACTACAACTGCTACAACTGCTACTACTGCTGCTACTACTACTACTACTACTACTACTGCTACTACTACTACAACTGCTACAACTGCTACTACTAGTACTACTACTACTACTATTACTACTACTACAACTGCTACAACTGCTACTACTGCTACTACTAGTACTACTACTACTACAACTGCTACTACTGCTACTACTAGTACTACTACTACTATTACTACTAGTACTACTACTTCTGGCTCTTATTATTTGCAGGATTCAATGAGCAGATTTCCAACTCCATTTGCTTTAGGAGATAATATCATACTGAGACGCCACAAAACAATAGAGATGACTGGAGATGGCAAAACTATCCACACAACTGTAGTAGCACAGGGACGGCTCATGGAAATCTGGAACACCTCAATTTTCAATGGTTTCTCGACAGGCGAGTAGACACTTAGGGCCTCATCACGACCCAGGCGGTAAGGGGTTAACGGTGCTGTAAAAGGTGGCGGCGCAGTTAACCCCTTACCGCCTAATTACGAGGTCCCTTTGTGGGTCCCTACCTTAACGGCTGGTGTTACCAGCCATTAAGCAACGGGCACGCAAAGAGACCTTGGAGGAAATTACGGTACCGCAATTTGTGGTACCGTAATTACCGCCTTCCCCATTCCCATTGAGCCCTATGGGGCAAAAATGGGAATGGGGAATGGCCAATGGTGAATGGGGAATTACTGCCCCGCCAACCTTGTGATGGGGGCAGTAATTCCGCCATTCACCATGGCGGATTCCGGCGTCAACCATGGCGCTAATAGCGCCATGGTTAACGCCTGGGTCGTAATGACCCCCTTAGACAGTCACAGGTTGGTGTGTGAAGAGGAAGAACCCTATCTAGTTAGCGAAGGGTATTGTAGCTAGGAAAGTGTAGGTAAGTGAAAAATTAAGGAATTAGGAAATGTTTTTGGCGTGGTTGGTAGCATATGATTTGTGGGAGAGTGTGGGTGTGAATTGTGGGTGAAGAGGCTGTACACTCTTATATTTTGTAGCCAAAGGAGAAGGAGGCACAAGCACAGAGAAGTCCATGTGCATTTAATTGTTGTAGGATAAAGCAGAAGTAGTGAAAACCCCACACACATTTTGTAGGTGGAGAAGAGGGCCAAAGCACAGACAACCTGTAGGCATAGAGAGTGCCAAAGCACTGAGAAAGCCACGTGCATTTGGTAGGTGGAGAAGTAGGCTAAAGCACTGAAAATCACAGGTGCATTTAGCAGACAGCGAAGAAGGTCAAACCACTGACAACCTCACATGCATTTGTAGGCGAAGACCAAATCACTGAGAATCAAAAGTGCATATAGTAGGTGTAGTAAAAGAAAAAAGCAAAGAGAATTCCATGTGCATTTAGTAGGCATATTGTAGGTGCAGTAGAGGGCCAGAACACTGAGAACTCCATGTGCATTTAGTAAGGCATACAAGAAGGGGAAAGCACTGAAAACCCATGTACATTAATTAGGCAAAGGAGAGGACCCAAGTGCAGTTAGTAGGTATAGGGAAGGGCCAAAGAGCTGAAAACCCTGCATGCATTTTTTAGGAGAGGGCCAAAGCACTAAGAACCCCATGTGCATTTAGGAAGGCATAGGAGGTGTTTGAAGCACTGAAACCCCCAGATGCATTTAGTAGTAGGAGGAGGAGTCTATAACTCAGAAAAATCCCAGATACATTTAATAGACAGAGAAGAAGCCCAAAGCATTGAGAACCTCACATGTATTTTGTAGGCGAAGACCAAATCACTGAGAATCAAAAGTGCATATAGTAGGTGTAGTAAAAGAAAAAAGCAAAGAGAATTCCATGTGCATTTAGTAGGCATATTGTAGGTGCAGTAGAGGGCCAGAACACTGAGAACTCCACGTGCATTTAGTAAGGCATACAAGAAGGGGAAAGCACTGAAAACCCATGTACATTTATTAGGCAAAGGAGAGGACCCAAGTGCATTTAGTAGGTATAGGGAAGGGCCAAAGAGCTGAAATCCCCACATGCATTTTTTAGGAGAGGGCCAAAGCACTAAGAACCCCATGTGCATTTAGGAAGGCATAGGAGGGGTTCGAAGCACTGAAAACCCCAGATGCATTTTGTAGGTGGACGAGAAGGTCAAAGCACAGCATGTGCCATTAGGCGGTAAAGCACTGAGATCCCCACATGAATTTAGTAGTAGGAGGAGGAGTCTATAACTCAGAAAATCCCAGATACATTTAATAGACAGAGAAGAAGCCCAAAGCATTGAGAACCTCACATGTATTTTGTAGGTGGGGAAGACCAAAGCACTGAGGATCCAAAGTGCGTTTAGTAGGTGTAGCAAAAGAGAGAAAGAAAAGAGAATGACATGTACATTTAGTAGGCATTTCTGTAGGTGGAGTAGAGGACCAAAGCACTGAGAATCCCATGTTCATTTAGTAAGGCATACTAGAAGGTGAAAGCACTGAAAACCCATGTACAATTAGTAGGCAAAGCAGAGGACCAATGTACTGAAAACCACACATGCCTTTTTGTAAGCAAAGGAGAAAGGCAACGCACTGAAAGCCCCGTGTGCATTTAGCAGGTGTAGGAGAAGACCAAAATACTGAGAACCTCAAATGCATTTAGGAGGTATAGGAGGGGCCCAGAGCACTCATAAACCTGCATATTTACAGTTAGTAGGTGTAGGAGACATGTAATGCACTCAGAACTTCAGATACATTTAGTAGAAATAGAAATAGAAGTAGAAATAGGAGACGTAGGTGGGGGAGAAGGTCAAACATTTAGTAGATGTAGGGTATGTTCAAATGAGGATTCTCACGCATTTTTTCGGTGTACACGAAGGCCAAAGCATTGAGAGCCACTGGTGCAGGTAATAGGTCTAGAAGGGCATATCAGTTTAGTTATAATACCCTAAAAATGGAGGGATACAATGCGCTTACCACTTTATAACGTGTGTTTGATGTGATGACATCATTGGGTATATGCGTGCACACGGTTGATTTTTTGAGTCTTTTCTCTTTGTATGGTGGCTTTCGTGGCATTGTATTCTGCATTCAGCGACTGCTGCGTGCTTGCCACATTCATTCTTGACGAAGTTACCTCATCCTTTTTTACTCAAAATGTAAACTTGTTTCAGCCTTTTTGCTTTTTGAGGAACGCACTTGCACATTTTAATCCTTTCACAGCTTTATTTGTCTAATGCATGGATCAGATACCCTATTTTTTGTCACATTTTTTAATGATCATTCAGTTGTGAGTTAAGAAAATGTTCTGTTCTGATTCTCAATACCATTGTTTTACATTTTTGTGTGACACTTTCAAGAGATTGATACCATGCATTGTGGAGACAGGTATGGAACATTTTCAGTATATAATTATGTAGCATGCATATTAGCATGTCATGTATGCTCTTTCAGGAATGATTACTACTATTACATGTGATTTTAACGAATTAATTAATAAATAAAGCATTTTTAACTAACCTAAAATGACGGAAAATATCGATTTTTTTAATTGTTTTTTTATTTGGAGGGTCTCCCCAAACTCCTGTTTCCCTATGTTTAAAACCCCACCCCAACCCCTCCCAACTCATTTTAACCACTTACTCGACCCTTACATGTTTGTTTTAAATTAGATATTTTATTTGTTGTTTTAGGTTTGTTAAAAATTGCATTCGTTATTTTGAATTTGTTTTAATCACTGCATGCCGATCACTACAATTGAGTTTCATACATTTTCTAATTTTTGTTTTCACAGACTCTACCTTGATGACGGCACCAGTACCAAATGGACTGCCCATTGGTAGTCTCTTTTCCTCATGATTTAGAGGGAAGGCTGTGCACATTTAAAAATCGCTCCACAAGGTTCTAAAATGGATTTTGAATTATTCTTTTTTTTTATTGTATGTAAATTGTATGCAGTGGTATTAAAACCATTTTTGTGAGCACATGCCAGTGAGGACGCGATTCTTGGTCTTTTGTCTCTTGCATATCACTGAGAACCCCACATGAATTTAGATACAGGAGCGTGCCCAAGGACTGAGAAAGCCACTTGCATTTATGATATGATATGATGTGATATGATAAGGCATTTGTAAGGCGCCTATACACAAGTATTTCAAGGCGCGACGAGGCAAGGGGGAACAAGGGGAGACAGACAACGATCCTACTAGGCCAGGTGTCATTCAGATCGCGCAAGTGCAAGGGTAGAGGGGAAGGGGAAAGTGCAGTACAGTGTTAGTAGAATACAAGATAAATAATAGGGCCAGCTGGTGGCAAGTGCAAGGTAAGTGCCGGGAGGAGGGGCTGTAGGATACAGAGACAGTCACGTAGTGCAGGGAGGCAGTGCAGGAAGAGTGGCTGGGCCAAGGTCCGAGATCGGAGAGGGTCCCAGTTGCAGATTCAGTGCAGGTTCAGTCACAGTTAGAGACCAGAGCACTAAGAATCCCATGCTCCTTTGCTGTGGGAGACGTGAAAGCCAATGCACTGAGAACCCCATGTGCATTAGGCGTGGGATACCATAGCACTGAGAAACTCACGTGCATACAGTAGATGTAGGCGAAGGCAAAAATACTGAGAAGCGCTCTTTCATTTAGTATGCAAGGGGAAGTCCAGAGCACTGAGAATGGCACATGCATTTAGTAGACATAGAAGAAGGCCAAAGCAAAGAGCAATCCATGTGCATTTAGTTGGTAAATGAGAAGGGAAACACAGTGTTAGGTGCTCTGCCCATTGAAAGTCAGAGGTGAAGTAAATTAACATATTTCAACCTTCTGCAGTACCTAAATATGGCAGAGGAAAAGTGGGGTAGAGTAGGAATCTGCCTGTAGGGCATTTTGTTGTGACTGTATGCACTGGAGAAGCCCAGATTGTATGTGGGCACCTGTGACAGCCACACAGGTGTGTCGGTATCCCAAGATCTCTTGCTCTGCAAAGAACCAGAGCATGTATCTCAAGAGAGTCTGGTGGAGCAGGAAGAAATGTAATTATGCATGCATCACCTATTCACAAGGCGCACCACCGGATGAAGTTTAGAAGGAGGAGGAATCTGAGCTCCCACCATCCAAAGCACAAGAGGAAGGTGAGGGGACATCAGCTTAGCAAAAAAGAGAGCAATTCACTTATGAGGAACAAGAAGTGATTGCAAACAATTCCCCACTTCTTATTTCCTTGGAAAAAGAGGATAAGGAAGAAGATGACAAAGATTATGGTCTTTTCCCTGATTCGAGACATAGGGGGTAATTCATAGAATTCAGCGCACAAGTGGCGCATGCAGCTGGCGCACAAAGTGCGGGTGCGGCAGTCTGCACCAGCCACATGTGCCAAAACCCATTTTGGCTCACAGCGTATTCATGGATTTATACGTCCATAAGCAGCTGCGGTGCAGAGTGGCGCAGCAGCCCTGCAGAAGCGCCAGTTACGCCCCCAACCCCGCCCCGTGCGCCAAAAACATCTCACAAATCCAGTACAAGGCGCAAAGGCCAGTTGACCAGCATACAGCCCCCCAACCACGAAAAACACATGTAAAACTCCCTGCGCTCCCCTCGGAATACACGTACCCCGCTCGCGCCAGCGAAAACGTGTGTAAAATTCCCCACGCACCTCTCGGAATATACGTATCCTGCTCGCGCTAGCGCACCCCCGGAATACACGTACCCCGCTCGCGTCAGGTAAAATGCGTGGAAAACTCCCCACGCAACCCTCCGAATACGTGTACATGGCGCGAGTGGGGTACATGTATTCCGAGGGATGCGCGGGGAGTTTCTCACGCGATTTCGCTGGTGCGAGCGGGGTACATGTATTCCGAGGGATGCGCGGGGAGTTCCTCACGCGATTTCGCTGGTGTGAGCGGGGTATGTGTATTCCTAGGGATGCGTGGGAGTTTTACACACAATTTTGCAGTGTCGGCCCTTCCGGTGTGCCCTTCCCACCTGCCCATGCCCTGCAGGCAGCCCACACCACAGGGGACCACCCTACACCCCTGGGCATGCCCCGGAGGCAGCCCATCCACCCTCCCCATGCCCCGCAGGCAGCCCATCATCCCTGAACATAACCCGCATGCAGGCCAAATGGCACCATGCACTTGGGAGCCCCGACTCATGTCCCCACCCCACCCCCAGTGACGGCCACCTGCCAGCAGGCCCCGACTCATGTCCCCACCCCACCCCCAGTGACGGGCACATGCCAGCAGGCCCGACTCATTTCCCCACCCCACCCCCAGTGACGGGCACCTGCCAGCAGGCCCGACTCATGCCCCCCACCCAACACATCAGCACAATCCAGATCCATGGCCCTTATGCCCACCCAAATCCCACCCCATGCCACCCCAGTACAAACACCCAAACAAGCATTCCATCCACTCCACATTGAAATCCCCATGTCATGATAGATCCCAAATAACCAGTATGCGCATGAGTACAAGTCTGTCAGACCCACACAATGGCGACACATGACTGAGAAAACTCACATTGTGACATGCACAAAACCAATGAGAGAAGACCACACAAATGAAGTAAAAAATTAAAATGCATTATATACAAAACTGAATAAATGAAACGAAATTACACAAGAAAAAAATGATTAAAAAAGGATGTCTGAAATGAAGGAAAAAATAGTAATGGTGAAATCAATAAAATGCAAAGAAAAATGCCTCCAAAGTGTCCGTCCATAAAACCAAATCCAAAGTCAAAACAAGAACAAAACCTTTCCTCCATGGTAAAAAGAAATATGTAAAATCAGGTCCATAACTATATACAATGTAAAAATCAAGGGTCCATGTGCCCAACAATCCAAAGGAAACCAAAGGAAAAAACCTAACTAATAAATAACTATTTACAGAAAGGCGGGGTATAGTCCATGCATCCCAAAGGAAAAAAAATTATAAAGGAAACCTACAACTACATAACTATTTACAAAGGCGGCGGGCTAGTCCCACTGCTCACTGTTTGATGTTCCGGCCCAGGGCATCATCTAACTCCACGTCGATGTTCCGGAGGCCGGCCTGTTCCCTGGACTCGAGGTCTCGCAGGGATGCAGCCATGGAATCCCTCAACTCCCTGTGAGTTTCCTTGAGGCCCTCTGCCCGCCTCAATGCCCGGTGCATGGAGTTCTCCGCCCTGACCATCCTGAGCCGTGCCCTCTCCGCCCACCGCCTCTCTGCATCTATTTGCCGGCCCAACATCTGCCACACGGAAGACACTCCCAGTCCAAGGTCCTTCTGCCCCTCGGCTGATGCCTGCCCCCGTGGTGTTGATGGCCCCGAGCCATGATGCCTCCCACGCTGAGCCTGCTGCTGCCTCTGACGCAACTGCCTCTGCCACCACGACGGCATCCGGGCTGATGGAATCCCCCGGCGCCATCGTGCACGTGCCCTGCCCGATGATGCCGGCACATCCTCCATCTGCTGGGGACCAGTTGGTGGGGTGGCCACCCCTGCTGGACCTCTGACTCACGACTGCGGCAGGGATGGGATCTCCACCTCGCTAGCTGCGTTGGTTGGGGAAGGTCCAGAGGGGGCTCAGGTGGCATCTGGGCCAGAAGACGGCACGGAGAACGACTGGCGTATAGTGTGCACAGAGGAGGAGAGGGCCGCAAGAGTGGCCGACACATGGAGGAAACCCCTGACCACGGTCCCTCCCAACTGGGCCACGTTGGCACACAGCTCTTCGTGATGATGTGCGTGGTCCCCCCAGGAAGCACGCACGTCATCACGAATGTCACGTCTGTGCAACGCGACCCCAATCAGGACAGACTCAATTTGTTCACAGGTCCCCTCGTCTGCAGGTAGAGGAGTGCCAGATGACGTGGGCCTCCCCCCTACCTGCGGACGAGCCTGGGACGGGGCATCCCTGCTGGTGCATGGTGATGCAGTCACAGTGTCAGGGACAGTGACATGCACAGGCCCCTCCGCGGCGACCTGTGCTCCCTCCTGCCCCTGGACTGCACCACTTGCACCAGTGGTACCACCCCCACCAGGCCCCATGTGCGGCTCAGTAGCGGCCTCCTCCTCCTCACACACCACCAACCGGGATGGCTCTGCACCATCTTCCGCCATCACAAACCCCTGCGGGGGCTCACCCGTCCCTTCCGATGCAGCCGTAGTGGCGGGCGCAGCACCAGTCCTCTCGCTCCCAGATGATGGAATTTCCTGGGAGGGTGACTGGGCCTTGTGTCACCGTCCGGTGGAGGCATCCCTGATGCTTTCCTCCACAGCACCGTCTCTGCCCTCTTCTTCACTTGCCACTGTTAAAGGGAGACATTGAACACAAGCATCAGGGTACTGTACAATAGTCCCCTAGACAGGAAGCAATAGCACATGAGTGGCACTGTCAAACGTCATTTCCATCATGTCCCTCCACAACACATGGGTCAGTGCAGGCAAAACACATGCAGAAACAGGCATGGCACATGCAACGTACATTTGCATACATGTCCAAGGCACTGTAGTAACATCCAATGGTGGGCTGAAACTCACATGCATCATGGGACATGGTGATCACATGCACACACATCACCGGAGGGTCATGCATCTCGCCCTGTACACCCCCTTGATACAAGGATGACTAGGCTGTATCAGTGATTCAGCACATCATCACGGACATGTGTCATGCATCCATGGCACACACACTACTCAGACACACGGACATGTACACCATGCATGTCCATGACAGCAGCACACATCTATCACACCACAAACATGTCAAGGTACAGGCATGCATACATGTATGCATTCTGCATGCCGCTCTGCATGATGCATTGTAACACATACACCATCCATGTGGGTCACGCCTGACTGGACTCACATGCAGCACCATCATGTCCCTGCACACACACATCCATACAGGACCCATGTCACACATGCAGCCGAGTAGCTAACTACCACCACACTGCTACATGCACTTTTTTAAATGTGTATGCATGGGCACTTACCGCTCGAATCCAGACGGGCCTGCATCCTGAGGATCTGGTGGTGAAGCACTGGGCGAATTCGCTCCAGGACCCTCATCTGCTGGGTGGTAAGCTGGACCCGGCACCCCACTGCATCCGCTGTCTTCAAGAGGTACCGGGCCTTCTTGAGGGGGCTGGACTTGTAGTCCTCCCAGCGCTTCTGGACGTGTTTGATGTCGTGGGGTGCCACCCCCTCCACGTTGATGGCACCCACTATGTCCTTCCAGATCTTCTTCTGTCCTTCCTTGTCGGCGCGTGATCGTGTGAAGAGGGCATCATAATGCCCCAGAACTTGCTCCATCAGGACACCAACTTCCTTTTCACTGAAGCTGGTAGCCCTCTGCCTCTCTGCTGGGGGGTTGCCACTGGTGTCGGATGGTGTTGCGTCGGACATGGCAACACCAGAGGCAGGTGTGGGTGGGCAACTGGGTCCTGGGGCTGGGCTGTGGAGTGATGGAACACCATTAGGGAGTCCTCTGTTCCAGCAGGGGTGGTCACAGCAACTGGACCCCTGCAGATGGCAGATGTGCAGGCACCAAATGGGAGGGCACGGTGGCAGCAGGCAGGTAGCAGCAGATGGCTCGTGGGAGGCTGCTCGGGGCTCTGGGGGGCAGTAATTCAGCCTTCTGGGCAGGAGCGTGGTCTTCCGTGTGTAGTCGGTGGCCAGCTTGATAGAGAGTGATTTGGCACGTGAAATAACAGCACGTCAGCGTGTAATTTGAGGAAAGGTCCTTAGCGCGTAAGCGCGTATGTGATGTAACACGCACAGGCGTTTACCTCGGCACGGGTTATAGGTCCCACGTGGGTTTCCATCGCTCTGTACGTGCTTTTCATGGAGAGCGGTGCATGTGTTTTCTAGACGTTGGGGTTCACACGGGATGACTTCACAGCGGCCACAGTGCGTACTTCTTCTTTTGGCAGGGGTGTTGCCTGCACGTTCTTCTTCTACACGCACGGCAGACGGTGAGTCACGCACGCTCTTTTTCCTACTGCGGGTGTCCCTGTTAGTCGCGTACCCCTTTTTCTCAGGCATGCTAGCCTGCGTGTTGACCATGTACGCATTTTTTGTTTTCCTGCCTGCTACAGCGTGATGCTTGTGTTTTTTTACATGCACGTGGGCTACAGGGGTCGCTTATCTCTTTTTCTTGCTTTTTTTGGGATGCCTGAGCATTGCGTGACACAACATTTCTCCTAGGGGGCCACAGAATGAGACATTCATCGTAGCTGCATATACGTGTTTGTTGTTTGCGCGCACTTTTGTAATGCACAGGGGCACTACCGCCTGCCTTCGTGTGGCGGACGTGTTTAGGCCTGTGCGTGTCTTTGGCCGTGCACGGGTTTCCCCTATTCGATTCCATGAATACGTGTAGTTCGCGTGCGTGTGGGTGTTCCGTGTACTTCCCAGCAGTACTTCCCTAGTTACGCCCTTATTTTCACGCGTTGTTCCCCATTCCGTGCGTTCCGCCCCGTGTTCCGCCCCCTTTTTGGTGTGTGCGCTAACATTGAGCGCTTTCGCTGTGCACGTTGTGCACAGCGTTCTGGATGTTGCAATGACGTGTGCGCCCGTTTGCCCCACGCATGGATTTGGCGCACATCCCGGGGAAAACATGCGCAGGGCCTTCCATGAATCGCACGCGTGCCCGTGCGCTTGCTTTTTCACGCTTGCGCCAGCTTGCGCCATGATTTTTGGTGCACATTTGTTCCATGAATCGTCCCCTAAGTCACCTTTAGTTTGACTAGCAAAGAAGGAAAAGAGAAAACCATGCAACAACTATGAAGAGAAAGCAGTAAGGTTCCCAAAAATGGCATGAAAAACACATGCTACTGATAGTACAACTTTGCAGCCACTCACATCAGTATCAATAGCTTCTGAGTCAACAGCACCCATGCACAACCTATTTTCTACAAAGTAGATCAAGAAGATGAAAAGGCTGGTCTGAAGGCAATGCACGTAGGCAGGGGCACCTGCTGAGTGTCTTACCTACCTAAACCCTGCAATCTAGCAAGCAGCACCACGAACAAAAAGCAGCGCACTACAACGCCAATCTCACCCTTTAGAGGGCTGCAGGTCCTTAACTGATCTCATTCAGGTGACGTAGGCACTGAACCTGCATTGAGTAGATAAATCCAGGACACCCAGAGGCACTGTTGAGCAAGAAGAAAGCCCTGAGTCTGGGGGAGACCTCAAGACAAAGATGGATCTTGTTGCCCTGCACACAGCCCGCTGCTTAGGATCTCGCCAGCCAGTGTTTGTTCTTTTGCTCTCTCCAGTGTATCCCCTTGCAGCAATGGCAAGGGCCTGAGCGTGAGCCGAGGTACTTGAGTAAGGGATATAGAGGTCTCGGGAAACTGCATTGCTGCTTCATTCCATCTTCACATCACACAGGAGAGCTCGGGCAATTTGTCTTGTGTGAAGTAAAGATGGAATGAAGGCGCCCTATTTAGACAGGCCTCAAGAGTGCTTGAGCCAGCCATTTTTCATATAAACTTTTTTGACATTTAATTAATCTGTTAGTATTTTTCCTCGTAAACAAAATCCACATTCATGGCGTTAATTGATGGTAAGCCTATACACGAATGGCACCTATAGTAAGGCACTCTAACAGTCAGGGACAGCAAAGCAATTTTGAAATGTAATATTCAACTCCACCAGTAAATATAGAACATGTCTTAACACACAAACACGGTTTGGAGCACATACAAATTCAGCCCTGATGGCTACACGATAGTCAGACAAGACCGTGAAGGTGCAAGAGGTGGTGGTATCGCCATAATTTCCAAAACGAGCCTCTCCCTCAGACTAGTCCCTACTCAATTGTTTCAATCTTGCGAAACCTTTTCTGCCAAATTCCAGTTAAATAATAATCAATCACTCACTATTCACCTATTATATAGACCTCCAGGTCCGTTTGGCACCTTTGAAGAGGATCTCCATAACTTACTCACTAACAACCTTAAACCATGTTCTCAACTAATTCTTCTTGGGGACTTTAACCTAGGTTTCCATGACATTACGGTTACTAATGCCTCAATGGTAGCCAATATGATTCACGCACTAGGCCTAGCTCAAAAAGTTGACAAGCCCACGCACTTGAAGGGGAGAACACTAGATTGGATAGCAGACTGCAACTGCTCAGCCACTATTTCTTCCATAATGCCCTTATCCTGGACAGACCACTCATTGGTGTCCTTTAACTTAGCCACCTCCAGACCCAACCCTATGGCCCTCTACTAGCGCCACCATGTTTTTTTTTTTTTTTTTCAACTTTGTTTTATTGGCATTTTCATAATATAACGAAAGGGCGCAGAACATTTTCACAGATTGTGCAAGTAACAGGCCCAAACCCCCCCCTCCCCCACCCCAAACATCCCCACCCCCCCGAAAAAGGAACAAACCAAAAAACTTAGTCCTCATAGAGCCGTTCTGCTGGGGAACCACTATGTGAGCTCCGAGAGTCTGGAGCCCCAGGAAGAGCGAGAGCATTAACTATTAGAATTGGCTGAAGAACTACCATCCTCCCCCGGGCCGAGGGCCCTGTCCGCTCCTTGTCCCTCTTGAGGATCAGTGCACATCCCACCCCCATGTCTGCTGTGCCTCGTACCAGTTTGCGTGGAAAGAGCCCAAATTATTGTTCATCATTGCCGTCAGTTTATCCATCAGGTACATGTTTTTTACCTTTTTTAGCCAGTTCTCCTTCGATGGGGTCTCCGGGCTCTTCCATTTCTGGGCCAGTGCTACCCTTCCCGCCCTTAGCATTGTCTCCCACATCCTAGGGTATCGGGGAATGTCCGAGTCCTCCGGAGGGAGGCCCAGCAGCATTGTCAGGGGGTTCTGGGGGAGAAGCTCATCAGAAACTTCGGCGATCCAGCCCCTCACCTTCTCCCAGTATGCCTGGGCTTTCGGGCAGTGCCACCACATGTGCCCTCTCGTACCGACCTGGCCACATCCCCTTGGGCACGCGGGGGACACTCCCGTGTACATTTTAGCCAACTTCATTGGTTCTCTGTGCCACCCCTGTAAAATCTTGAAGTTGTGTTCCATGTCTGCCGTAAATAAGTTCCCATGGAAGGCTATTTTAAATATTCTCGCCCAGGCGTCCTCCGAGATCTCATCCCCCGCTAAGTCGTTCCAGAACGAGCGGAACCCCCTCCTCTCCCCTAGGTTAACCGTGTTCAGTAGCTTGTACATCCCTGACACCGCACCCTTCCTGGAGGATGCCGAGTCCAGGAGCTTCTCGAAGGGGGTCAGTTGTCTTTTCAGGTTCTGGCCCCAGGCCTGGTCACAAAGAATTCCTTTCAGGCGAATGTATTCAAATATGGAGAGGGACCCCTGGCCGAGGGCGTCCCTCAGTTCCTCATATGGCCGGAATTCTCCTTCTCTGAACATCTGCCCCGCCCACTCCATTCCCAAGTCTGACCACAACTGGGCGTTGCGGAACCCCCTGCTTCCCAGATTGAGGGGGTGACCCCAAAGAGAGGACATCGGTGATGGCCATGATGTTAGGTGTGCCGTCTGGGGACCCTCCCTCCAGATCGTCCAGAGGACTCCCAGGGTTGGGTGGGATTTGAGTCTGTTTGGAATAAACTTGCTAGGGGCCCAAAGGAGGTCTCGAATCTTCAGTGGGTGGGCGTCCATGTCCTCCAGGTATGACCAGTAAGTGCCCATCCCCTCTCTCATATGTTCTAGGAGGACGCGTAGTTGGGCTGCCCGGAAATAGAGTTGAAAGTCTGGTAACCCAAACCCTCCCTCCTCCCTCGGTAAGGTCAGGACCCTATTAGCAGTTCTCGGGGTCTTACCCTGCCATATGAATTCCCGCACCGCATTCTGGAGGGCTCTGAAGGACCGGTCAGGAACTACAGATGGGAGGGCGGTGAAAAGATAAAGAAGTCGCGGGAGAATGTTCATTTTCACAGCCGTCATGCGGCCATACCAAGACAGAATCATAGACCTCCACCTCCTCAAATCAGCCGTGATTCCTGCCACAACGGGATCATAGTTAGCAGGGGCTAGGTTGGTTAAGTCCCGAGTAAGGAGGACTCCCAGGTATCGAATGGATGCCTTTCCCACCGATATTCCTTCCAGGCGTGCGAGGGCGTCCAAGCCCGGGTCCCGGGTTCTCATAGGGAGCAGGACAGATTTGGACGCGTTGATCTTGAGACCAGAGAAACGCCCGTAGGTGGCCATCAAGGAGAGGAGCGGGGGGAGCGAGGATTTCGGGTCTACTAAGTAAGCCAGGATGTCGTCCGCAAACAGGGAGAGCTTAAATTCCACCTCCCCCCTCTTAATCCCCTTAATCTCTGTGTGGGCTCTGACTGCTATGGCTAGAGGTTCCATGGAGAGGATATAGATTAGGGGGGAGAGCGGGCATCCCTGTCTTGTCCCCCGCGACAGGGGGAAGGGCTCCGACAACCCACCATTGACTTGGACCCTGGCCCTCGGGGCCCTATATAAAGCCGCCACCCAATCCCTGATGTGTGGACCAAAGCCCATTTTTTGGAGGGTAAGTTCCATGAATCTCCACTCCACCCTGTCGAACGCCTTTTCCGAGTCTAGAGACAGGACGCTCGCATCCAGGTCTGACCTCTGGGCATAGTGGATCAGGTCTATGGTCTTCCGGATGTTATCTGAGCCCTGTCTCCCCCTAATAAATCCTACCTGGTCGCCATGGACCAATTTCGGCAAGACCCCCTCCAACCGTCCCCCAAGCACCTTGGCCAGAATCTTCACGTCAACATTCAACAGGGAGATGGGTCGGTAGGAGGAGCATTCCCTAGGGTCCCTGCCGTCCTTGGGGAGCACCACAATAATTGCCTCCATCATGGAGTCCGGAAGAGACCCCCCCTCCAGCACCGCGTTGAACACTTTTACCAAATGGGGGGAGAGGGCCGAGCGGAACCTTTTGTAAAAGTAGACGGAGTACCCGTCCTCGCCCGGGGAAGTGCCCACCTTCATTCCTCCAATCGCACGCTCTACCTCGTCCTCGGTCACCGGGCCCTCCAACCCCTCCGCTATCTCCCTGGACAGGGCCGGGATCTGGATTGAATTCAGGAACCCCACCATCTCCGCCTCCTCCCCATTGTACTCGGACGAATATAATTTCTCATAATATCGGCGGAAGGCTTCGCCAATGTGGGGTGTGTCGTGGCCTACCTTTCCCCCCTCGTCCTTAACCTCTTTCACTAGTCGGCTTTTCTGCAGCTCCCTCAGTTTCCAAGCCAGAATCCTGTCCGCCCTGTCCCCTTTTTCATAGTACTTTTGTTTAACCAGTTGGAGACTCCTCTCCGTCTTGTGGAGGAGGAGATCCTTCAATTGGAGTCTGTAGTCGTCCAATGCTGTCACCTGCTCGTTGTCTAGGGGAACTGTGGGGAGACCCCCAGGTTGAAGTAGGGCGATTTTCTCCCTGAGGTACCTTTCCTGGCCCTCCCTTTGCCTTTTTTTCTGGGCTCCTATTTTAATCAGGGTTCCCCGTATGGCTGCCTTAAAGGCGTCCCAGAGGGTATGTGGACCCACCTCCCCATTGTCATTAAGCTCAAAAAATTCTGTGATGGCCTCGAGGACCTCCTGGGATAGGACTTCGTCCTTTAACAGGGAGTCGTTGCACTTCCATCTCCCTCTGCGTTCGTGTAAACCTCCCCTTGCTATTGTAGCTCGGACCAAGTCGTGATCAGACCAGGGGACGGGGTCTACCCTGTGGCCCGAGACAAATGGACGTAGGGTCTCGTCTACCAGGATGTAGTCTATCCTGGAGAACGACGTGTGGATGGCTGAGTAATATGTGAAGGAGGGGGAGTCTGTTCTAGGGAGGGGGATCGTGTCCAACAGGCCCAATTCTAGGTTGACTTTTTGGAAGGTGCGCGCCATGGTCTCGTCCGCAGCCCTAGAGGAATGCGGGCCTGCTCGTTTCCTGTCCAGGGTGGGGTCTAGAACCATGTTGAAGTCCCCCCCCACCACCACCGTGCCGTGGATGAAATATTTGAGTTTGTCCCCCACCTCCTCCCAGAACTGGGCTTGGCCTTCGTTTGGGGCATAGATGGCCGCTAGGGTCAGTGGGGCCCCCTGCAGGGACCCCCGCACCAGCAGGTATCGGCCCCCCGGGTCTTTCAGCGTGGCTTCTTTCTCGAAGCCCACGTGTTTCGCTACCAGGATGGCGACCCCTCTTTTTTTGCACTTGTGGGATGCAGTGTGGACCTCGCCAATTCCCCCTCCCCGCATTTTGGGCTCCTTCCCCTGTGGCCAGTGAGTCTCTTGAACGAAGAGAAAATCCAGGTGTGCCCTTCTAAATTCCCTGCAGAGCAAGGACCTCTTGGTGGGGGTGTTTAACCCACGGACATTAAGTGAGCCCACTCCCAGGGCGGGCAGCCCGTCAGCCATAGTCCCTATTTTTCTCTCTCTCGGTCAGCTCCTCCCCTACGCTCTTCCCCGTGTGCTCCGTTATTTCGACTCTGTGTTCCCCTTTTCCTCCCGCGCCCTCCCCCCGGGTGGGCTTGATACGAAACCCCAACTGCCCCCCTTCCCCAAACCGTAACTGAACTTCCCCAACTCCCGTGATCCCCCCCACCCCCCGCCCCGGCGTCCAGCCAAATAGTTCTGCCATCGCTGGCTTTTGGCCGAACCACCAGCCTGCCCACCTCGGCCAGGCAATCTGCATTAGAAGCTCATCTCCTTGAGCCCCCTAAGATATCCCGCGGCTCTGACCCCTCTGCGGACCCCACCTACTTGCAGGTCGTAGGGACGTTGATAGTAGTGAATCCTCTGAGTCTGCGTCCCTCCGACCAGGGCACACCGAGGTGCCCCCGTGCTCAGTCCCCGGAGTCTTTACGTTCTCCGTCCTTTGAAGGGGAGGGGGTGTTCATTTTCCTGAATTTCCTCGCGCCGGTGCGTTTTCTCCTCTCGCCAGGCGGGCCAGGGCCTCCGGGTCGCCCGTGCTCTGGCCCCGATGGGCCCCTCCGGGGGTTCGTGTCCACTGCATATTCTTGTATGGCTCCCCTTATGTCCTCTTCCGTGATCAGGGTTGATCTTTGGCCCATGTATTCGAAGGTCAGGGAGAAGGGGTAGCCCCATCTGTAGCGCACTCCCTTTTCCTTAAGCACCTGTGTGAGAGGGCGGCACATCCTACGCCTGGCCAGCGTGTAGGCGGAGAGGTCTTGGTATATCGAGACTTGTGCGTTGTTATAAGTGATTTCCCTGGCCTTTCTTGCCTCCTCCAACACCTTCGTCTTCTCTGAGTAGTAGTGAAACCGGACCAGGATCGACCGGGGGGCCCCGGCCCTGCCCCCCGCCCTGTGCACCCTGTCAAAAGTTGGCTCAGTTGTCATTTCCTCCGTGAACAGGAGAGTAATGATGTCTCGTACTGCTCGGGTGACGTCCCTCTCCGTTTCCCCCTCTATTTCGGGCACCCCAAAGATTCTGAGGTTGTTCCTCCTCTCCCTTTTTTTCGAAATCGTCCATCTGCCGGGCCCTCTCCTCGTCCCTCCTCTCCAGGGCTTCCAACCTCATGCTATATTGTATGTCTTGGACTGCTATGGAGGATTGGTTGGACTCGACCTGTAGGAGCCTGTCCTCAATTTTGTCCACCCTCTGATCCATTTTTTCAAATTTTTGGGCAATGTCGGAGCGCATGTCCCTTATTTCCTGTAGGATCGAGGCAAAGCCCCTTTCCATTGCCGCCGAGGAGGGGGAAGCTTCCCCCGATTGGGTCATGGTTCCTTCGCGGGTTGAACCTTTGTCACCTCTTTCAACTCCCCGGAAGCGGTATCTCTGCAAGGCTTCCCTCCAGCTCATGTGGGTCTTCCCTGTGTCCTGTCGTCTAGGTCCCCGCAGCCCCGACGGGGGGCGGGGGGTCCCCTACTGGTCCGTCCTTCCTTGCTTGGGTTGTGACCCAAATGGGGTGGCAAGGTCCGGGGGGGCGGGCACACGCCCCACCTGTTCTCAGGCAGGGGCCTCACACCCTTTTCGAGTGCCTCGTGGTCTTCTGGGGCCTCCTCCGGTCTCCTGGGGTGGGGTGGATCAAGGGGGCCCAACCTTCCAATCCAAATAAAGGGGGGGGACGTTGTGGCTCGCTCCGTGAGTCCTGGGGGGGGCACCCCCGGGCGGGCACACGCCCCACCAACTGCTGGCGGGGGCCTCTCACCCTGGTCGCCCCCGCTTCGGGCCTTGTTGTCTCCGGGGGGGGGCCCTGGTCCCCGGACCCCGCCTTTGGTCTTTTTGCTTTGGGGGTTCTGCCCCGCTCGGGGGGCTCACCTGTGGGGGGGTGAGTCCCGGCCCGCCGGGGCCCCCCTTGCTCTGCTGTGCTGTGCTGGGCTCCGGCGCTGGTGGGGAGGGGGGGAGCTGCCCCTCTCCCATCCTTCGCTCCCGGATGGGGGAGGGCTCCGAGTCCCCGGGGGCACCGCTCCAGGCCCCCGGGTGCCGCCTCCTCCGCCGACCTGGTCTTCGCTGTCGGGGGGGGGGTGCCGCCCCGCTCCTTCTCTTCACTTTCGGGGGGGGGGGTGGATGCCGTTTCCCGGGAGCCCCGCTCCGCTCCCCCTGATGCCGTCTCTTCACCGAGCGGGCCGCGCGGGCCGCCCCAGCGCTCTTCGCTCTGGTCTGGGCCGCTGGGGGAGGGGCGGAGCGGGCCGCCCCACTGCCACGTCCCCGAAGTCCCGGGGGCTCGGTCCACGGCCGGGTCGTCTTCCGCACCCGGGGGGGGGGTACTGATGGGGGGAGCGAAGGTCCGTCGGGCTGGGGTGCCGTGCGCGCCCGGGGTGAGACCGCCTTGCTCGCGGTCCCGAGGCCGCTCCTTTCCTGCTGCGTCTCCCTTCCCGGCTCCACGGGCTCCGCGCTCCGGCTCCCTGGGGAGCTCGCGCTCCGTTCTTTCTCTCGATGGGGGGCCAGGGGGGGGCGCCAAGTCGGTTGCCCCAGTTGTGCTCGCGGGGGGGTATCGGGGGGGGCTCAATCCCGTGGGATACCCGTGCCTCGGCGGGAGCTACGCACTCAGGCAGCCATTGCCTGTGCGCCCCCTGGTGGCCTCTCGCGCCACCATGTTTAACCAGAAATAAAACACGCATTACTGCAGAGAAAGCTATCACAGCTATATTACCCACCCTCAACGCATCAGAAAATCTAAATCCTAGTACCTTAGTGCATGAATTCAATAACATTATGCTCTCTACCCTAGATAAACTGGCACCTCTCAAACTTAGATCAAGCAAACCTAAAGCTCATCTAAACAAATGGTTTACACCACAGCTAAGAGACCTACGTATCCTGAAAAGAAAAAGCGAAACCACTTGGAGGCTCTGTCCTTCAGTTGATAACAAAGCTAAATTAACCTCTCTCTCTCCACTATACAAAAAAGAAGTTTGCCAGGCAAAACGCAACTCGTACGACGATCGTATAGCCAAATCCAATTCTAGCATGAAAGAGCTCTTTTCAATTCTAAAAGAACTTGAGTCTCCAATCGCCATACAGGACACCTGCACCAAGGACAAATCCTGGTGCCCAGATATCCAACAAGCTCTAGCAAATAAAATTATCACACTCCAAAATAAAATTCAGCAAAAAAAAAGAAACGCTGAAAATTCAGGACTCGCCTAAAATGCCTCACACTAATAATTTATTGGCGCACAGCAATACCTTCCACTTCTCCAAAATGACCACCCTGGAAGTAGAAAAAATCATCCTTTCGCTCAAACCTTACAATTGTAAAGGTGACATCTGCCCAGCACAACTAATAAAAGATGCTGCCAGAGAATGATCTCCCTTTATCACTAAACTGATTAACGCCTCCTTTGCCTCAGGCACCATCCCTGCCAACCTTAAACAGTCCTGGGTGTTCCCCCTCCTTAAAAAGCAGAGCTTAGACCCCCTCATCCCTACTAATTACCGCCCCATTACTACGGTACCGTTTCTTCTCAAGATACTGGACAAAGCTGCATATAACCAAATTCAAAAGCATCTAGAACTACACAACAGGCCTCACTCCAACCCAGGCGTTAAGGGGTTTACGGCGCCGTAAACAGCGCCGACCCTTAATGCCTGATTACAAGGTCCCTTAGCGCCATGGTGAGTTTAACGCCTGCTTTTTGCAGGCGTTAAAATCCATGGCGCTAAGGGACCTTGGAGATAATTACGGCACCGTAATTTACGGTGGCGTAATTATCTCCTTCCCCACTCCCATTATGCCCTATGGGGCAAAAATGGGAATGGGGAAGGGTAAGTGGGAAATGGGGATTTACCGCCCCACTCACCTTGGAATGGGGCGGTAAATCCGCCAACCACCATGGCGTAAATGTAGTTTACGCCATGGCGGTAAAGGTACGACCCAGGCGGTAACTTACCGCCTGGGTCGTAATGAGGCCCAACCTCTTAGGAGAGAGACAATCGGGCTTCCGTCCATTACATGGACCAGAAACTGCCCTAATTGATTTGAAATCCCAAATTGACGAGCTGAGAGACAAAGGGAGGACAGTACTCCTGCTACTTCTGGACCTCTCAGCTTCCTTTGATTTAGTGGATCATAAAGTCCTCTGTAGTCACCTGGACTCCGCCGCCCACTTCTCCCCGGGGGCCATCAGATGGATCGAGTCATTCTCTCCCTCAGCAGCGGTAGATCCCACCCCCATCTCGTGTGGTGTCCCCCAGGGCTCTTGTGTCTCCCCAACTCTATATAACATCTTCACCAAGCCCCTGTTTGATGATCTGGACCATCTAGGTATCACCTACACTAACTATGCAGATGATACACAGATCCTCCTCCCGCTTTCTGGGGATCACATGAAGGACACAAAATTGGTGAACAAGGTATATCTTATCATCCAGGCATGGTTGGCCACTCATGGCCTCTGTCTGAACGATGATAAGATTGAGTTGATAATCTTAGACACCCAAGCCAATATTAAAAAACTAGGCCAGGAATTCTCCACCTTCAATATAGATGGGAATATCATCCAAGTGTCCAAGGATGTAAAAAACCCTTGGATTCTATCTTGATTCCATCCTATCACTTGATAAACAGGTAAAATCCCTTGCCTCCTCTACGGCCTACACCTGCAAATTGATAAAAGCCAGTAAACCATTCCTCTCTAATAACAATTGTTTAATCCTGGCCAGAGCCTTAATACTCTCCAGAATTGATTACTGTAATGCACTATATTCCAGAGCCAATAAAACAATAATTCAAAGTCTACAAACATTACAAAATAATGCCTTGAGAGCAGCACTAGGCATAAACAAAAGAACCCATATCTCCTCCGCCAGACGCCATCACAAATGGCTGACCACTAACAACAAAATACAACTCAAGATGCTATCTCTGACCCATAAAGCCCTCAATAACTCTGCCCCCAGATACTTGATAGACAACTTCCACAGGAGAACCTCTCTCAGACCGACCAGAGCTGTCAATTCTAACTGTTTGATAATACCTAACTTCAGACTCACACGATCGGTGGAAATAGCTTCCCTGTAAAGGCTGCAAAAACTTGGAATTCACTGCCACAAGACCTGAGAGGGTACCTACCCTACCTTCGCTTCAGAAAAAATGTCATTCAACTCCTAACCTCTACTGACCTTAGCTGACCTGTGTCACCTACCTCCCATTGTAATCATTTGCGTCGAACCTTACTGTATATTTATGTAACTCGGATTGACCATACCTTGAACATTGTATATTTTGTAATTATCTGTGATCTAGAGACCTTTATTGTACACTGCATATCATTCTATGTTGTAACTATGTAAGCTTTGCATTTTCTTACTGTTGCGCCCTGCTACCCATGGGTCTGGCACGCATAAAAAGTGAATAAAACAAACAAACAAATATAATTTAATATCGGAATCAATCTCGAGGACCACTAGCACTGTCCATAGGTAGAAGCACACCCTGTCCCTGCCAGGGAGGGCTATCTGTAGGTTGACGATGGTCTGCCACCTATCTAAAAGGAAAGAGAGAGGAGACTATCTCTGTATTCAAAACACAGTTTATTATTTATTTATTTATTTATTTATTTATTGTTTGTTTGTTTGTTTGTTAGGTGCTTACACAAGAAAATACAGTTTCAAACCATCCACAGGGCAGGGAGGGAGCAAGGGTGGGAAATACATTAAAATACAATATTTAAGTGCAGTGGGTGGAAAAAGGTAGAAGTGCCAAAACTACTATGCCTTGTGAGTATTCAGAACGTGCAAGTGCAGCAAGGAAGAGGTGGTGAGTGTTGGGGAGTCCGAGCTCATGGGTGAGCCACAGATGAAGTGCAAGGGATGTTGAGTACTACCCGGACTAGGGCCGCGGGAGGTGTAAGTGCAAACCTCCAGGTCAGAGGGTGTGCAGATGCAAGTGCTGAAGCGGTGTGGGAGGTCACTGCCCCGAGGATGCATAAGGGACCAGGACACCAAACGCAGCAACTGTGTGATTAGCAGAGGAGAGAAGGGAAGGAGGAGGAAAAGAGGAAAGTCTTAAAGAGCTTCCAGAATTTGAGAAGTTCCAGTTCAAGGCTCATGTTGCAAGGTTCCTGTAATAGGCAGAGGCTATTCCATAGGAGGGTGCCCACTGAGGAAAGTGAACGACCACCAGCCCTCTGTTTAGCAAAAAGCTTTAAACACAAAGAGTTGGGGCCAGTGGAATGTAGTGGTCTAGAGGGAGAGTATTTAGTGAGATAAAGTTGAAGATAGTGTGGTCCTGGGAATTTAATCCGTGCAGCAACCGGGAGCCAGTGGAGACTTTTTAGTGAAGTAGAGATGTGCCAAGGATATCTTCTTTCGAACACATGCTGCGGTATTGGCACAATGGCTGGTATCAAACACGACACGGTCTCATGTTGCCAACATTCAGAAGGAAGGGGGCAGGGTCTCCTGCAGAGGTATGCAGCTGCTCCTCTATAAGTTGGTTTCGCTGCAGTTCTTGTATGCGATATGAGTTGTTTGCAGGGTGATGTGTGACTTCATCTGGACGGGATGTGTTAGGCATTAGCAGTTGAGTGGAAAGGTTGTTGGTGGGTGTTTTGAGTGATGGTGAAAAGTGATGGGCTACGTGCCTCACTTGTTTGGGGCTCTGTGATTCTGTAACACTACTTGCCTGTTTGTTTGTTTGCTGGGTGTGTTGTGGTCTTGTGTGATCCGCCTGGGCTCTACACTCTGGCGGGGTGCACCCCGTCTGGATGATAGACAACCTTTGGTTACCCACCCTTTCTCCCTGTACCTGTATGGGTGCATGATTGATTGTCCTTTTTTGTCTGCTAATGGAAGAATGTAGTACTTTTGGACAGAATGGCTGTTGATTGGTTTGTAGAGGGAGAGATGCTATGAAGTATTATGGTTGTCCTTTCCCTCTGGTAATCTATGTATGTTGAGAGAATGTTGGTGCTTGGTATGAGTGACAGCTCAGATGATGGATGTCTGCTGGTGAGAGTTCTGTGAGTGTCAGTTGGGGCCTGAGCTGGTGTGTGTGAGGATAGCCGGTGAGTGGTCTCTCTGCCATGTATATATCCTAAGAGTAGCTGGAACATATGGACTGCACATATGTATAATAAAGCTTGACTGGTTTTCTACATCAAGTGGCTCACAGCTGGTCTGTCCTAGAACTCCATCTGTCCATCTGCCCACCAGGACATAACATTATCCTTACTGCTTGATAGTAAAAATGTGTGCACAAAAGGGAATCCAGCTCTGTGCTAATGGGCCATAATGGATATGGCCTGGCTCTTCCAGCTAGTCATAATGAAACCTAAGTCTGCTAAGCTAACTTGGCACAATTGAATATCACCATGATGTACAACTGAGTTTGTTGGAACATCGCAGTGGCAATCCGACTAAGCGTATCTGAGACAATGGTGTCATGACTAGAAGTGGGGGATCTAGTTTGGGCAAAACTCGAACCACACACATTTGAGCTATTTTGAGTTACTCAAACCGTTACAACTGTTTCAGAGTGTCATACAGAAAAGTTTGCAGTGACCCAGAGAAAGAAAATTAGGGCACTGAGGGGAACTCAGGCCACTCCCCTCCCCCACCCACCAGGATCTATAACATGCCCCACTGCCCTAATGGGGCCTGGAGGGAACCCACATTGGCATTGAGGTATGTTAAACTTTTGTTCCACTTCCAGGTCTCTTGAGCTGGAAATAGAAAAAAGTGTGAAAATGCATAAACCCGTCTTGATATCGACCTCAGTCAGGATCTATAGATGGAGGCAGCAGCAAACCCAATGGGGCTCCGATACAGGAGGACTTTTTCCCTGACATACTGACTCCCCGATCAGAAACACTTAGACTGCAAATTGGTTAGGTCAAAAGGCTGCAGAAAACAGCTGGTGGAAGCCGTCCGTCGATCTGAAAACCGTGAAAGGGGATACAGTGAACATTCTGATAACAAGGATCTCACCACCTCCCCTCCCCTTCCCTCTAGGCAAAGTAGGAAGGTACAGGATCTAACTTCTTTCTTGAGGAATTAAACAAATGAAGTCCATGAAGAACGGGATGGATTCTAACCTGGGTGGAACAAGGGCGCAGTCCCTACAGAACAAATCCAAGAACCAATATGCAAGTATCAGGTAAGTTCCAATAACGACACATTAAAATCCAACAAAGCACGAAAAAACGAAGGCACACAAAAAGTAAGCAAATTAACAAGGGGGTCCTGGGAATCCCTCTGCCAGACATTAGTCCTGGTTACGAGAGACTTACCCAGAGTCTTTAGCTCACTATCTTTCACAGAGAAGAAATATCCCAAACATATCACTCTTTGTCCTGCCCTGGGGCATTCCAGCACCGAAATGCTAGGCAATTCTCCTCTGAACAAGAGTACCAACAGAAACCCTAGACACATGTTTTGGTCTGGTTGGACCTCATTAGTAGGGTTGATCTGTGCCTCTCTAAGAATATTGACCAAGGGGTCCACGTCTGCATTCCCCTAGTAACTTAGGGTGAGACCCAAAGTTACTTAAAACGGCCTACTCACGAAATGCACTAGCGACATTGAGAAGCCCAGAAGAACATGTCTTCAGTGCTCTGCTTATCAATCTTATTATCACACCGTGTTGCTGTAACCCCTTCTGGGATGGACGTGTTGCTGTCATGACGTGATGAGAGTCCTTGCAGCAAAGCATAATGGGAAGTGTTGTCCGCTACAATCCCCGGGGGGTGCCAATCCTGCGGTGGACGCAGGGCTTACACCTGACACTTGGAGTGCTGGGGTGGGGGAGCGAAGGGGATGAGTGTGGCACGAGAAGAGTGTTGCCTTGCATCCCCAAACATAACCTGACATTTTCAGGGTTATTGAACTTTTGGACCAGTGACTCACAATATTTCACAAGTCACTTTTGGGGGAGATTGTACACTCCTAGTCATTACCTAGGTATGAGATAGCAGTAGTGACTGTTATGGTTTGCGGCCACTCCCAGGGCCTGTGCAGTGTCATGTGTTGCTGACACGTATGACACCAGGTGATGCTTCTAAATAAAAGGGGCGCAATGTTTACTGTGCACCCGTTTCCAACTGAACTCACTGGCTCCTGTTGTGATGTCATGGGGTCGTGGCCCTACTCGCCCACATAACACTGGCATCTAAGTTTTATGAGTGGCCTGGTGTGCAGACCGGTCTTGCTGGTGCACACGTCTATATGGCCCACCCCGCAGTGCTCATTAGCTGGTCGGGTCTCTCCTGACGACCTTCGGCCTTCCGGACGAGGTCCCGTTTCGCGGAGGCGGATGCCTTTCAGTCCCAGGAGCGTGCTCGTGGTACTGGAGAAAGTTAAATTTGCTCCCACCTGACGAGTGGAGCAGTGCGGCAAGTGCTGCCGCTGCATCAATGTATCTTGGACTCCTGCCTGGGGGAGATGAAGCAGTGCAGAGGTGACCGCCGCTAAACCAACATGCATTGAGTTCCTGCCTGGGGGAGATGAAGTGGTGCAGCAAGGATCGCTGCCGCTGTGGCTTTACGCAATACTCCCGACTAGGGGAGAGACTGCGGCGCAGCCCGTGACCTTAAAGGCATACTCTAGTAAAAAATGTTATTGTCCCTATGGGTCGGCCATGTTTTTTTAAGGCTAAGTGGCTCGATTTTAGAAAACTTTCCTATGGACCTTACCCGAGTTTTCGTCCATTAAACACATGTGAAAACAAGCACCTGGGAGCCGCCATTTTCTGATAATCCTATCTTTTCCCCGATCGCCCTGGCTCACCTGCTTTTGCGGCACTAAATCAATTCCACCGCCCCTGAGCCTGTCATCAGCAGACTCGTACCGCCCATTTCCCAACGCCAAAGCACGTCTCGTGTCAACATTCGCTTCGCTTCAGCTAATGACGTGTCGCCATGGAAATGGCAGGACGCCTCTTTCCTCAATAAGTATAAACAGACCGTTTCACAACACACAGCAGCAGGTTTTCGATTCCATTCCTCTCTCTGTGTTACTTTGAGTATTCTGTGACTTGTTTCAGTGCTCTGGTCAGCTACCTTCGCCGCTTGTAGCCCGTGTGAACACCTGTACCATCTCAGTAAATTATTTTACTCTGTTTACCACACAATGGCTACAATAATGCCCTACATGTACGAGCCTGAGTATACCGAGGAGGAACTACTGGAAAGGGAAGCACGTGAAAACGATGGGGATTCGGACGGCAGTTGGGAGGACGATTCAACAGATGAAGAGCCTGGGCCTAGTCGCATGGATGGCGTCTCCACCTGGTGCACATGCAATCGGTGCAAGCTAATGCCATCCGAGGACGAGAACTGCTGCTGCCGAGAAAACTCGGGATGCCTGGCCTACATTTCGGAAGGCGAGCCACGACCGCAATGCATCACCGAGCTGCCAGACTTCAGGGCAGCCTGCCTCACACGGGCCGTGTTGAGAATCTTGATGGTGCTTATGCACGAACTTCGAGCAACTGTTCGTCCTCGTAATCCGAGTAACGAGTAAGTATACTCTGCTCGTCATGCCACTCCTATTTCATGTTCTTCTACTATATCCAAAATTACATCTACATATCATTGTAACGCATGTAAGGCGTTGAATAGTGTGCATTGTCTAGATAGCATTTGTCCATGTAAAATGCCATTAGTTACAAGAATTGTCATTGACAACAAACGTTTATTAAACTTATCTGGGTCATTTAAAAACAGTTTGTTTCATTCCTTTTCACAGGTGGTACAGGCTGGTGGCCTATCGTTCCTATACATGGTGGCTTCACGGGAGGCTTGGACACCGCGTTCGAAGAGTGATACCCGCCTGTGCCGTTCGTGCCATTAGAGAAACGTTCCCGAGTGACAGCGGTCAGTACAGGGGATTTTCTCTCGCTGTGCTGCAACCTGACCTGTATAATCTTTAAAGTCTTGTATTTTTGTGTCATGAAAATAAGATACAAAATAAAACACCACATTTATTTTAACAACGTTTGTCTCGATTTTTTAAATGAATCACATATATCTATACTATCAATTACCATTGGATTATACAGACCTTCGGGTCTTGGGCCACTATAATACACTGGTTGAAGTGTGGGTCTGTGCTCACAAGAATCTGCGGTATGTGGCATTTGTTATTGATAAGCAACAATATACTATCATTCATATAAAGGCGATATACTGTATATTGTTATAAAGGCGGTTCGCGCCGGTGGATGCTCGCTGGCATGGGGGGGGCTGTCCGGGGCGCGAAAGGCCAAGGTGCCAAACTACATGTACACTTCAAAAGGTGTCCCACGCCAAGGAGCCATCGGTCACATGGCCTCCTCAGACCCCGTGTCTCCAGCCAGGCCTCCCCTTGAAGCAGGCCGCCCCCCTGCAATCCACATAAGTGTGTCTCCATTCAGCAGTCTTCCTGTGCCTTATCTGCACGCCCCAGGCCCATCCATCCCACCCCCCTGTATCAAAGGCGGTTCGCGCTGGTAGATGCTCGCTGGCATGGGGGGGGGGGCTGTCCCGGGCGCGAAAGGCCAAGGTGCCAAACTACATGTACACTTCAAAAGGTGTCCCACGCCAAGGGGCCATCGGTCACATGGCCTCCTCAGACCCCGTGTCTCCAGCCAGGCCTCCCCTTGAAGCAGGCCGCCCCCCTGCAATCCACATAAGTGTGTCTCCATTCAGCAGTCTTCCTGTGCCTTATCTGCACGCCCCAGGCCCATCCATCCCACCCCCCTGTATCAAAGGCGGTTCGCGCTGGTAGATGCTCGCTGGCATGGGGGGGGCTGTCCGGGGCGCGAAAGGCCAAGGTGCCAAACTACATGTACACTTCAAAAGGTGTCCCACGCCAAGGGGCCATCGGTCACATGGCCTCCCCAGACCCCGTGTCTCCAGCCAGGCCTCCCCTTGAAGCAGGCCGCCCCCCTAAGACCACGACATACATACGTCATTCAATCACAAACACACCCCTGTTCCAAATACTTTATAAATCACTTGATATGTCTCATGAGAACATCTTTGTGCTTTGCAAGTCAACTCCTGAACGTGTTACCTGGCAACCACCGAGATCTACGCTAATCTGGTCGTCGTCGTGCTATCCGTGAACTTCTGTGACCGCTTAGAGCAAACCCATCAGTGTGCTACCTGTGGCCACCCACCTATTCTCCTGCAACATACTGCTCTGCTTGCTGAATCCGACTGTTTGTTGGTCAAGGTAAGGCCATGTATCCTAGTCATATTTCGCAGATTTTTAAATTTCTATCTATTTGCGAGTAGAGTACACAATAGTGCTATGTTCATTGGTCTCATTGCTATTGACTAGAGTTTCCATTGCTATGCTATCAATAGATCTATTTATTTTCATCTGTGTCTATTGTCATCGAATTTCATCCTTCGGGGATCCAGTCTATGATGTAAGCATGTTTCCTTCTCGTGCAATACAGAACATCCAAGGGATGAGTCACATGTTCAGATTTTAGTCACATCATTTATACATTTCTGCAATTTATGCAAATACTAAGCTGCACATAATGAACTGGTACAGTTCCTGCGACCAAAACAAACCTTGCATTGATCATTGTATGATTCATTTACTTTTGTATCAAATCTTTATTCTTGAAGATTGTATAATAATGTCGATATTTACTTTTCAGATTTATCAACAATGCCTGCCTGTTCGATTAGCGGTTGCCCTTCGAAGACCCATGCGAAATCTGAAGGAACTACAATGCATGTATTCCCGAAAACTGTCGATCGAATAAGAGAATGGGTCAGACATTGCGGATATCCACTGGATGAGCTGGAAAGTAGAGTCCAACAAGTCTTAGAGGACAAGAGGGGCGATCGATACCGCATCTGCAGCCGGCACTTTTCCTTGGACATGTACACAACTTCTTGGGTAACAAAGAAGAATAAACGGCGAACTACACGGAAATTACTCGAAAACGCTATTCCCACTCTATTCGTCCACATTCCGCCACCGGTGAGTCAAGTGTCCGGATTTAGCTTTCGGCCTTGCGGTAGTGTGTAGCCGAATTGATTAATTGATATTGTAAGTGTTCTATCCCTTGTAATAATTTCGATATTGATATGAGTGTATAGTTTTTTGAATAATGACATTTATCAATATATTCTTTTTCGATTTCATAACCCACAAACGCAATGTATATATATATGGGGACAGGGAACTGTGCTGTATTGAGCATTTTTCAAGTATTCTGTCGGCTTACATGGCTATTTTCAATATTGGCATTTCATTATCAATCATTAATTGACCTTTACAACTTCTTGACTATCCCTTGAATCTGAAGCAAGAACATTCTACATCCTTGACGTGGTCGCAGTTATCAACCACTTCTAGCGCGTATCAGGTAATCTTATTAGGCTAATCCGCTACATACTTGTTTTATGCATGTCAAGTAATAGTTTTATTCTATCGTGTAATTATTTTACAGAATGTTTGGTTACTGCTTTCCAATTAATATACACCTTAGTTATCGTCCACTGGTGTTTGTTTTCAGTTATAATTAGTGTTATCCATACTAATGCATGTACTGTCTTTCAGGGAGATGCTAAAGCGTCCGCCACATCTACAACGTTTCTAGATGTTCCTCACCAGCAGGAGGTATGGATACTGACAGCTCCATCGAGCATCATCATCGGAGCTGGAATTCTTGTCGTTTGATTGTTCTACACAATGTTTCATTCGTGGTTAGCCGTTGATATGTACCTGTGCTGTCGACCCCAGGTGTATGTTATGTTTTCACAATTGTAATCCTCACTAATGCAAGTACTATGTTTCAGGTAGTCGATGGAGCGTCAACCCCTACACTTGATGCAGAGCCTGACATTCAAGTATACGAATCGGCGCAACAGCTTTCGGAAGTGCGCACTACATTTGCAACATCCATAGATATTCTTCAGCAGCACGAGGTATGGATACTGACAGCTCCATCATGCGTGATCATATAACGTGATTCCATTTGCTATACTTTCTTCCCTATAAACGCAAGTGCTGTGTTTCAGGGAGACGACGGAGCTTCCACCCCAATCACAACATCTCATTTAGATGATGCAGATGTAAAGGAATCGTTGAAATAAGTCGATGAAATGTGATCATATTTGGATTTTCCTTGATTCTTTTGGACAATGCATCTTTCGCGGTTATCTCTTTATATGTACCTGTGCGTTCGACCCCAAGTGTGTGTTATGTTTCCAATATTGAAAACCATACTAATCCAAGTACTGTGTTTCAGGGAGACGACGGAGCTTCCACCTCAATCACAACATCTCATTGAGATGATGCAGATGTAAAGGAATCATGGAAATAAGTCGATGAAATGTGATCATATTTGGATTTTCCTTGATTCTTTTGGACAATGCATCTTTCGCGGTTATCTCTTTATATGTACCTGTGCGTTCGACCCCAAGTGTGTGTTATGTTTCCAATATTGAAAACCATACTAATCCAAGTACTGTGTTTCAGGGAGACAACGGAGCTTCCACCTCAATCACAACATCTCATTGAGATGATGCAGATGTAAAGGAATCGTTGAAATAAGTCGATGAAATGTGATCATATTTGGATTTTCCTTGATTCTTTTGGACAATGCATCTTTCGCGGTTATCTCTTTATATGTACCTGTGCGTTCGACCCCAAGTGTGTGTTATGTTTCCAATATTGAAAACCATACTAATCCAAGTACTGTGTTTCAGGGAGACGACGGATCTTCCACCTCAATCACAACATCTCATTGAGATGATGCAGATGTAAAGGAATCGTTGAAATAAGTCGATGAAATGTGATCATATTTGGATTTTCCTTGATTCTTTTGGACAATGCATCATTTGCAGTTATCTCTTTATATGTACCTGTGCCGTCGACCCCAAGTGTGTGTTATGTTTCCAATATTGAAAAGCCTACTAATGCAAGTATTGTGTTTCAGAGAGATGCGGATGCCTCCTCTCCAATACAACCATTCATGGCTGTCCATGCAGAGCCGGAGGTATGGATACTGACAGTTCCATCGAAATAGATCATCACTGGTCGAATACTTGTCGTTTGATTGTTGCACACAATGTTTAAATCGTATTTGGCTATTGAGATGTACCTGTGTGTTCGTCCTCACGTGTTTTATGCTAACAATATTTTGATACATAGTAATGAAAGTACTATGTTTCAGGGAGACGATGGAGCCTCATTCCTTGCTGTCTATGCGGATACAGAAAATATACCTGTTGCAGCGCAAGAGGAAGGGAGGACATGCGGAAACGAATCGGAGCTACAGCGTGCAGATGTTGAAGGTCGAGTCAAAAAAGATGCAAAGAAAAAAAAACAAAAAAAGGTTAGTTACAAACAGTTAATAACTTTAACATTTTTTTTGTGGTGGGGACTATTTTATGTTTTTTTCTAGTCAATTCTACTACACTCCATCTTGTGTTTAAACTGAACATCCCTTTTCCAATCTCTCCTCCAGTTACCCGTGGGCATCAGAACTATACACACACAGACATTGAAGCGAATGAGAGATGTGGCTTGCCAGACCATGTCCACCATGGAGGAACTATTAATTGAGGCGAGGCGTGTTCAGGCTCGAGATGCTCATGTCCAATGGCCAGAACATGAATTAGCTCTGTTTGGAGACTACAGCAAAGTTGCATTGGACCATAGCTACTGTGCGACTGGACCACTACAAGAAGATGTTATTGAATGTATTGGAGATAGCTCTGAAGTAGTTGCAGATCAATTTACACAACCTACACCAGCCAAAAAATTGCCACCAAAAAATATGTCGACATTGTTGTGTTCTCCCATCAATGTTGAATTAGCAGATGTTGAAATGAGAGAGAATGAACCAGCCGCAGCATCCATAGACGCAACAATACTTGATAGCAGCGATATTACTTTCCAATGTGTTGACATCTCCACAGCGTCAAAAGCTGAAACAACGTTGACGCAGGATGACAGTCTAATGAAAGAGAGCAAATACATTGTATTCGACAGTTGCTTGATGGAAATTATAAGTATGCTGAAATGTGTGCATTCCGTTAGAGGGAAAGTATGTGGGAAGCCATTGATTAATGTTACTCGTAAAATGAAAGGCACTAACGTCAAAATAAAAGCCGCCTGTAGATTAAATCATAGGTTCTCATGGTCTGCACAACCGATGCTGGGGAAACTGCCAGCAGGCAATCTACTGTGTGCAGCTGCATCACTTTTTAGTGGCTCCAGTTTTAGAAAGTTAGAGGCTTTTTTTCAGTTTGTGGGACTCCATTTCATTTCTAGTGCGCTGTACTACACATACCAACGTGATTATCTGTTTCCGGCCATTAGTGATGCTTGGAGAATTGAACAATTGACTCTAGCAAGTACATTCGAAGGCAAACGATTCAGGCTAGCCGGCGATGGACAGTGCGATAGCCCTGGGTTTTCTGCCAAGTACTGCACCTACCACTTTCAGGACATGGATAGTAAGAAAATTGTGAGTTCGGAGGTCGTGCAGGTAACACAATGTACATCCTCAGTGGCCATGGAGAAACTAGGATTTATAAAATCAGTGGAACATCTACAATCGAGGGGGATGGACATCGAGCTCATAGCCACGGATAGACACGTTTCAATTGCCAAGACAATGAGAGAGCAGTTCCCACATATTAAACATCAATTTGACGTATGGCATCTTGCTAAATCAATCAATAAGAAAATCTCGGCTGCAGGAAAAAAAAAAGGTTTTGAAAGTATTTTGCAGTGGTCACATTCTATCACCAACCATCTTTGGTGGAGCTCAAAAACTTGCGAGGGGTCAGTGGAAATACTACTTGAAAAATGGCGGTCACTGATGCACCACTGTACCAACGTTCACCGCTGGACAGCAAATGAACATTTCCACCAATGTGAACATGGCCCTTTGTCCCCAGAGGAGGCACGGAAGAAGAAGTGGTTGATTCCATCATCACCGACACACAAAGCCATTGAGAAGATTGTTTTCGACAAAACTCTATCAAGAGATTTGAGAGGACTGACAGAATTCTGTCACACAGGAGATTTGGAGGTGTTCCACAATATGTGCCTAAAGTACAGGCCAAAACGCTTGCATTTTAGCTTTCGGGGCATGAAACATCGCACTCTACTAGCCGTCTTGGCCCATAACAGCAATGTCGGACGTGAACAATCTAGGACTAGGGGCAAAGTAAGGATGCCTCACTACACCAAGGTGTTTTCAAAACGAAGTAAGCAATGGGTGATCAAACCAGTCTATGATGAAATGCAGTTCGACTTTGTGAAAGGCCTTATTGTTGCTGTGTTAGAGAAGCACAGATATGGAATTTTGGACGTTTCTGTACAGAGCAGTGATCCATTGCCACCAAACATTGCGACTGTGCCATGCCCACCCGATGCACAGCTGATTGTAAAGTACAAATCGCTGTTTAAATAATTGCAATAGGATTGTATTTTTGTAAATAAATGTTATTGTACAGTGTACCAGTAAACCTAACCCCCAACTTCACCATCATGGGTGGCGAAGAAGCTGGGTGTCATCTTTGAATTCTCTCTATTCACCTCACATATGTGTATGTATATATTTTTCTCATGTCTCATCTCATGTAAATGTAAATGCTGCGCACTGTTAACGGAGGGGAGGCTTGCGTATTGCAAATAAAAAAACAAACAAACAAACAATAAATCTCACTTTTAACTCAACTCCTGTGGTACTTTATACTTTCCCTGACCTTCCGCAAAAAATTAAATGTTTCAATTTAGGCTGCAAAGCTCGCAGACAACGGGGACAAAATTGGGGCACTTAGAACGCGCCAGCCAAGCAGGCCGTGGTATTTGGGAGAGAAGCCAGTTCGCATTTGCACATTGAGGCGCACTACATAGACGGATTCTAAACTTCAAGTTCTCACAGATGCCTATACTACGTGATGTTGCAAATAAAGAATGCGAAGGACAGTGCACAGATGAGGCCCACAAGTCGCACTGGAAGTATAAGGGTCTATTGTTTTTTGACCTTGAGACAGGGACCATGCAGAAAGAACTACATTTGAAGGGAGTGCGCAATAACGTAAGAGACGATAAGGCAGAAAATTCAGAAACTAGACCGAGTTTCAGTTTTAGGTCAGTATACGAAAAATCATTGTCAAGAGCATGGTCCGTTTTACAGACTGCATTACGAAGAGACACAATGGAAATTTCAAATATAATGTAAGTAAATCTTTACACGCTTTTATACCGGAATAAAGAATTAGTAAATGGATGCATGAATAAATGAATGAATGATGACTGTAAAAGATGTTGAAACTGTTCGTAGTGGGCACATGGGCATGCAGGTTCACTGGTGTCACCGATCTGGCTCCTTGGCCCAGCCACTTTTCCCTGCACTACGGGACTGTCTCTGTATCCTTCAGCCCCTTGTCCTGGCATTTACCTTACACTTGCCACCAGCTGGCCCTATTATTTAATTTGTATTCAACTATCCTTGTACAGCCCATCCCCATGCGCGATCAGAAAAAAACACCTGGCCTAGTAGGATCGTTGTCTGTCTGCCCTTGTTCCCCACCTGCCTCGTCACGCCTAGAAGCACTTGAGTATACGCGCGTTACAAATGCCATATCATATATCATATCATTCCTCATGCATGTAGAGTGTCGTTTATCATTGTGTGTTGCCCTAGATTTATCTCGTTACTTTTCGCATTTATGTTAGAGAAGAACATACTCCATTGAACTACCCTTGCAAGCAAATAGTTTCTGATCGGCCGTAATGAATGAAATGAGTAATATTAATGAAGTTCGGCTAGTGAGACTAATTATCATTTATTTGTTTTCTTAACAGGTATTTGATCCCGTTCTGCAACTGCCACCTGTTTGAGACACCGGCGGACGGATTCTTCAGCAGACACCAGCAGCTTCGTGTCAACAACTGGAGCACGATCACCATATTATGGGACGATCGCCAAGGGCCCACATGCCCTTACGCTGTACTAGTGGCTAGAAGTAACATAACAAACTTTAGGCTGGACTAGTGCATAGTTGATGGAACAGCCTTGCGGTTCACCGTGCTTCCAAAGTAATTCTTTTTACGAAAATGAACACCCTGTGTGCCATAATGGAACAGCGTGTGACCCAAGATGAAACGGAACAGTTATTGCGGATACAGATAAAGGAAAATAAATGTCTTCCGGAGTTCATATGAATATTCTCTAAACATTTGATGCCAAATAAATGTACTTTACCAAATGTACCGTGTTGCTGTTTCATTGTAAAGTACAGTTTCATATTCCGAATTGTGGCGCGCTGTGTTGTGAGTTGATCTGTGTTGGTTTCCGGGTTCTGTGTGGAGTCGCGCAGAAGACGACTGGGCGCGTTTGCCTACGCAGCACAGTAACGTCACGGGGAGAGGCGGGGAATATGAATGTTTTGATAATGTCAGGCTCAGGGGCGGTGGAATTGATTTAGTGCCGCAAAAGCAGGTGAGCCAGGGCGATCGGGGAAAAGATAGGATTATCAGAAAATGGCGGCTCCCAGGTGCTTGTTTTCGCGTGCGTTTAATGGACGAAAACTCGGGTAAGGTCCATAGGAAAGTTTTCTAAAATCGAGCCACTTAGCCTTAAAAAAACATGGCCGACCCATAGGGACAATAACATTTTTTACTAGAGTATGCCTTTAACTGAATTAACTCCTGACTTGGGGAGAGTGACCTGGCATGGCCTAGGCCGCTACTATCTACGTTGCCCACCCTAACCCTACCGTTATCCTGAGAGCACTCTGGCCTGGGGGGGGCCCTGTCCCGGTGTTGGCAGACACAGCACCTTTGTCCATGGAAGGCCCCTGACTGAGAAGTGGTGCGCTGCCGCTGCAGCAGCAAAGACACCAACAAAGCTTTTGCCTCGGGGAGATGGTGGGGCGGCCTTGCCTCAGATGCTGCTGTCACCCTGATCTAACACAAGCTCCTGCCTCGAGGAGTGAAGAAAAATGAAGGGCCCTGCTGCCGGCTGGACCACCAAGCACAAAGCACTGCAGCAGATGTGGCCCCTGGAGCGCCCAGGTGCGGTTTTGCCTGCCAGAGGAATGGATGCAATGAGAAGGTCTGCGCTGCTTACCCCACCATCAAGGAGCTGCAGCCGAGCTGGCCCCCGTGTCCCCAGGTGTGGCCTTGCCAGTTTGTCATGTGTGCTCTTAACTCTCTAGGAATAATAAAGTGTTATTGACCAAGTGAGTGGACCCTCAACCCCATGGCTGTGCCAAACCTTGTGGCCACGCGGCCCCAGCGTGTGTCAGAAGCCGGTCATGCCCCCTGCTCCCACAGGCAATGGTGTGTGCTATGTTGTGCTGTCGTCCTGCATTGCCCTAACTGCTTAAAGTGGACACAGTAATGCTGCACATTTGATGCTGGGGGCTTGCACATTATTAATATGCTCAAAGTAGTTCCAGTAATGATGTATGTTTGGAACTGCAATCCCGCACATGATTGGCATGCTTAAAGTGGACCCAGTGCCTGGGCACATTGTTGCTTGTGGGAGTTCCCACGTCCCCTTTTTATTAAAGTTTTCCTTATGTGTTTGCTGCCTTATGACCAACTGCCCGCCTGAAGTGTGTCTATAATTGTAAGTGTGTCTATAATTGTATGTGATTAATGGAACTATTTGTAATGTAGGTGTTGCGTCTCATGTTGCATAATGTTGTTTCAACATTATACCCTTGGCATGGGATGTTATGATTTGCGGCCCCCCCCAGTGCTTGTGCGGCGTCACGTGTTTCTGACATGTATGACAACAGGTGATGCTGCAAAATGAAAGGGGAGCAACTGAACTCACTGGCTCCTGTCCTGGTCTCATGCATGCAGGCAACTCAGCCCCATAACAGTGACAGTACCTGAGAGTGTGAGTTTACACTGTTGTGAGTACCTGTTTTTTTGTTTTTTTTTAATAACTAAACGCTTAAATAGTTCCACTCCGTTGGGTTTTCATGGCAGTTACTAGTGTATGATGTGAGAACCTTAGAATATGGAACCAATGCCTGACTAGTGCTTAAACATCAGGCGACGCTATTGGCTTTGTCGAAACTTGCTTCTATTCATTCTGAGTCTGTCGGACAGAATATGCAGTAGGAACGTGCCCTAGGCGGGAAGTTAACATCAGACTACAGAAAACGGCATGGTACATTGCACCAGTCACATTAGGGTCATGTAAGCATCCAGAGGAGTTTACATTTCTGAGCAAGTGAATTGTTTACAAGCAGAGCAGTTTCGCCTTTCGTCTTAAAGGTACGTTTTTGGCGCCATATGGAAATTCTTGTCCTGAACATAAAGAGGGCCTGTGTGTATGCACCCGACACCTCTTGCAGACTTGTGAAAGAAATCGCCATTAAAAGTCGCACCATAAAGCCTTCTTTCAATGCTGCGTTGTTATGGAGCCTACCATAAAGTTTAACCTGATGACCCCGTGAGATAGAGAACCGAAGCACCAGCGCTTTTCAGAAGAGGGCTAATTTAGACAGGCCTCAAGAGCCCTTGAGCAAGCCATTTTTCATGTATACTTTTTTAGCTTTTAATTAAGCTGTTGTTGGTATTTTTCCCCGTAAATAAACTCTAACTTCGCGGCTTTGATTGATGGTAAGCCTATAAACGCATGGCACTGGATCGAAAGAAACACTCCTTCATTCTCCATGGAGTCAATACTCGACACTATTATTTTTTGATATACTGCCGCCCAATGCATTCACATTATTTTACACAGGGTAGCATTGCGGGGACAATACAACACCTCTCATTATATTTAGATGGTATTATTCTGTAGCTAACTGAAGATAAATATTGATAAACTGTGGGGATTTTTGTGTCGCTAAAATCAATCGATTTGCAATATAAACACACCAATTTGATTCCCATGTTTCCAACAAAACATGTAATGCAGCAATTTCCTATTGTGTGGGTGTTGGCTGCATTGATGCCAGAGATTTTTTTTATTATTATGCAATATGTGTTTACTGTCACCTCCCCACCCTAGTAACCACGGCTCATGAGGATGAGGATCATAAAAGAAGTTAATTTTACAATATGAGTCCTCACATCTGTTCTAGGCATCATGTCTCCAAAGCAGCGGTCCCCAAGCTTTGATCTCCCGATGTTTTGGTCTACAATCCCTATCGGCCTTAGCCAGCATATAGAGAGGAATCATGGGAGTCGCCAGTTTCCGAATTGTACAGAAAAAGTAGTGGTACTATGTTCTTCTATGCCCCTTTCCCAGACCCCCACTGACCCATACCCACCCTCATGCCCCCAACACAAACCCAATACCTGGGTTCTGCCTTTTCTTCTCTCCATCCCTTAACACTGTATTTTACAACAGTACTATTGTGGGTTGTGTGCTCACCTGGGATTTTTTGAAATGTTATATGAAATGGAATGATGGTAGATCAACCTCTGGAAAATGTGTTGGGTTAATCTGCACACGTTTTCCTATGCTTACCGCATGACATACACATAGACCTGTGTACTCTGGGTGGACACAGCCTACAGGCGCCACCCCCCATGTCATATTTAGTTGGAATATGACAGCCAAGAGTACATCAAGGTATCTCAGAAGGGGGAAGGCAAAACCTTGCTCCTGCCATGGCCAGCCTAATTAACTAACAAAGGCTATGCGGATCCGCCCTTTCCTTTGTTAGCTGCTGGTGGCAGCCTCGCATGCTAATCAGAGTTCATTCAGACAGGCCCACAGGAGGCCTAGTCGTAGGACAAACAAAGGACATAAAACCCACCACCAAACTTTGATATGCACTGTGTCAACCTGAAGCCAGCCCCCACCTCTCAGTATCAAGGGCAGTGACCTGTCATGTCTGGAATTCTGTATTTACAGTAGTCATCCCCGAAGGTAGATCCCATTCAGAAGGTACGAGTATGTGCCTTGGCAGAGACCAAAAGTCTTGTCCCGCCACAGCTTCAAGGGACACCTGCTGCTTTAATCAGGAACCACATAGAGCTCAATAAACTAGAGAGACCCTTTGATCCACAACAGCCAGGAAGCTGGGTGGGTCTTAGTATTACATGTTTTCACCCCTTTACTTTTTCTGTTGCAAAGCACTCTGGCTATGACCTCATGCATACCAGAGATTTTTGGTGGGGGCCCAGGATTGGTTCATTAAGGGAGACTTAGCCCATGGCTATCACTGGAGTCCATTTGGCTTTAAAAGAGAGTCAAGCCCCTCTTTTGGGCAGATCAACTGAAGGCTTCGCAAGGAATAACAAGAAGAACTCATTTGGACCATGGCTGAAGGTACAGGCTGCCTTACAGCTTCTGCCAGTGACGGAAGGCCAGGGAGGCAAGATACATCCCCTAAACATCTCCCAGGAAACAGCGGGAGATACTGGATCCAGAGGTCCCTCCAGCAGCTCCAGAACCGGTACCCAGCCAGCAGACAGCATACCCTGCTAGGCTCTGCAGCTAGCTTCCTAGCTGGGAAGTGCCAGAGAGTCTATGAACCAAACCAAGGACCAGGCCGTTGCCTGCAACAATCTCTTCAGTATTGGGCCATCCGCCTTACGACACGAGTCCAGTGAAGAAGCTAGGAGGAGCGCATCAACAAGCATCCACCAGTGTACGCCTTAAAGGACATTTTCGAGCCAGTCGAGCCCCTCGAGCTGCAACCGACTGAACCACTGACTATTGTTACGCCGCAGGCGCTCATGCCATCTGAGATGCCTCGACTAGTGCTTCAGACCCACCAACCAGCACTGAGACAATGATTCCTGACTGCAAGCCAATGTGTAGGCCAGCCTGCAGCCATCCATCCAGCCCCGCTTGCCGAACTGCCTGCCGTCTGATACCTGCAGCTGTCTCCCATCTTGAACTCTGTTGCTGAAGTTGCAAAGCTCCCTGAAACTGACCCGAACCCGTCGAGCACCAAGAACTTCTACAAGCACAAGGTACATTGTGGTTCTGCCCCCCTGATCCTTCTCTGAAGGCCCCTAGTGACGTTTTACGACCCATTGCTCCCTTTGTGCTGAAACCAAGTATCCTTGAACTATTGCGATGAATTACTTTACCGACTACCTTCCCGTCACTATCGACAGTCCATCCCCTTTCCTTCTTGAATCTGTCTGTCCTCTGCATTCCTTTACAGGGTGGCTTGTATTTTGTAGTGTGCTAGAACTGTCTGTTGAATAATAATAAAGTAGATATTTTTATACAACCTTGACTGGACAGTTCCTTTTATCATTGGGTAATAATTGTATTTTCGCTGTGTTGCAACTAACAAATGATCAACGACCTTGCAGAGATAAGCCTGCTGTTCCGCTCACGTTCCCAAAATTGGACAAGGAGATTCATAATTTGCTTGTGTTTCCAATCTTTTCGGATCCCTTCTGGTGTACTAGAGGTGTCGGGCTGATTGATGGTTTAGAAAACGATGTTCATCCCTGGACCACTGTTGCCTGGGAAGTTGATTTGTCACACCTATCAACACTGAAAAAAAATGACCACAATTACTTTCAGTTATTGTACCCCACAGCTTGCAGCTTTGTGCACCCTGCCCTTTCCAATCACCCACCATTCATTCCACCAGTTGCACCTCTTAAGGGGCATGGCAAGGGATATACCCATTTTGATATAAGCAGTATATTGGTGGAGATTAGTGGATATGAAAGTGAATGCACAACCTGAAATTGAACATGAGCCACTGTACCTGACGTGCTCAATGTTGGGGAACAGTTGAGCCATGACCCCTCTGAAAATAAAAGTGGGTGAAGCTTTGTAGTGTTGTAACATTCTGTGTCATGCTTCCTCATCACAGAAAGGAAGATGCATGGGTCATGCACATTCCCGGCACCGGCTCAAGCCCCCAAAGACAGTTTTGGTGCAGTGGGCTGTGGGGCAAGATCTCACCAACCACTGTGCTCCCCTGCAGCTAGCTAATTGGCCCTTTACATACACAGGTTCACGTGAGTTTGGAGGGGTAAATTAAACGGTGCAGAGAAGGGGCAGAGGGGTGCATATACAAGCTAAAGAAGTAACAAAGTAATGCCAAAAAGTAACTTGGATGGTGAAATCCCAACACATGCACAATACACAGTGTGTCACTCGCCAGGGTGTAAGGCGCTGCACAGAGAAATATATTAGAGCACACTTATGCACACTTTGTTATGTGGGCACATAGATCTTTTTTGTTTGTCTTTTATTTAATTAGCCTAGGTGGAGCAGAACTGTTGCTCCTAGGTTGTATTAACAACACATATATATATTGAAATCACAAGAGGTAGAATTAGGAGTAAAATAGGAGTATAACAAGGTTAAGTGTTAGGTGTATTAATGAACAACAGTGTGGTCATGTTTTAGCAGGCCCAGGGCAGACTTGATAGAAGCCATTATTATTAAGTGTTTGAAAGACTACAGAACAGTAAAATTGAATTTCTGCTGACACGAAGAAACAGTGGATCAGTGCCCACAGTAGCTAATTATTCGTTGCAAAGAGAAAAGTTTCTCAAGGGAAGAAAGCTCCAGCCAGACCACAGGTACTATCCCACGTGATACATTTCAAGGGCACAGTTCAGGCTACAGATGTCATTACGAATACAATAGCTGAAGAGGAGTAAATAGGAGAAATAGAAATCCATCAACGGTGTCCTGCTACGTTTTTTCTAACTGAAGCTGGCCCAATGCAAGGGAAAAAGCGAGGGAGGAGGGGAATTAATCAGGAGACTGGGATATGATGTTCCAAGGGCTGTAACAATGTCTGTGGCTCATGCTATCTCCAAACAAATGATTTAATTAGCTTACAGCTATTACCTATTTGTGTGTCGAACTCTGCCAGCCAGTTATAGCTAAGAAGTTTTCTGCTGGTCAGCTTAAAGTGATGTAATTAAGGGGTGGGGTATTTTGATATCATGACATCATGAATGGGTGGTGAGGGGTTTTGTTCGAGGAAGTGTTTCTACCAATCAGCATTGACTAATGTATAGAGTCCCCTAGGAAGCTCAGTGATGCTAGCCAATCATTTAGTTTGAATTGCCCCAAAAATGTAATTCATGTTTTGTTCTAAAAAATGTGTCTCGGCATTGGGAAGGGGTGAGAAATTCCTTGACCCAGTTCAGTTCCACGGGACTGTCAGAATTGCTTCTCCGAGCTGTGTTTTGAAATAAAGCAGTGTTCTTTCTTGCACTGTGTATACTTACTTTGTGTACTTTATTTGGATTACATATCAAAGGAGTCATGCTTTACAGGAGGGATTAATGAAAATAATAGTAATGAACCATGGCGCGGGAGGGACAACTTCTGCACTCCACAAAGCACTGTGCATAGCTGAATAAGTACAAGAGAAACAGAGAAAGGTGCAATCTACTCTCCTGGGTACTGTCCCCCAGCAAGATGCACCATTTTGAAGAAGGACATTTAAAGTGTGGGTACACATCTATTAATTCGATTAGAAATTGACTGATCCTTTTCAGGGGAAAGGAAATGATTTATAGACCTCTGTGACAGTGTAACATGATTGACACTACCCCAGCCCACTGGAGTAAATAGAAGAAACATTTAGGGGAAACCCTCTCTCTCTGTATTGGTGCTCCTCTGTGTGAGCGAGTGTATCTTTTAGGGAAGCTTTCTATGAAAATAGGCCCAGAGACAAGCCCTCAACCACAAAACCTGCCTGATTGTTTCCTCTCAACTGGCCTTAGCCAAGGACCTTACTGCCAAATCTTTCCTGCTTCTGAGTCTGTGGAGCATCATGCTGTCGGACTAGCCCACACCTCTAGAGGTGGAGCAGACCCGTGCTCGGCCCTGCAGCCTGTGTAATCTTTGGGATCGTCTCCGTCCTGCCGGTAAGATGATTGCACTCACACAAGGGCAGAACAATCAGCAAAGCTGATACCCTGGAGTACGGAGAAGCCATCATGCAACTGGCATGCTTCACACTTGATAATGACAGAACCAAACACATCCTACATCCCTCTGCATCCCATGTAGGAGGTGCCTAAGCAAACAAGAGAATTAGATTAGAAGAAAAGACGCTTGGCCCTCGAGCACACCGCCTGCACGCAGAGTCACTATTTTGTGAAGATTCAACCATAGGCCAGAGAAGAATCCTGTACCCCGATGCCTGCTGTGTAATCCAAGGCAGCAAACATAAGGAAGCTCCTGGTTGAAGTGAGGGTCAAACTACCGAGGGGACAGCACAATTAAGATTGGTAAACTGGTCATCACTTATTTTACTATTTTGTTAAGTGCCACATAGACTATTGTTTAGCCAGAAGCAGTTTTCAGTAGCCTTCCCACTATCTGGACCTCAGTTGAAGATCTGTTGGGGACTGGTGATCCTAGAAGTGGGAAGATAGACACCAGACAAAATAATGTATTGCTCCATATGCCATTGCTAGGAGGAATATAATTGTGTTGCAAATTGGAAAACATTGTGAATAATACTGTGGAGGACAGCCATCATCTTTTCTGTTGCAAGGAAGAGACTCATTCCCTTCAAAAAAGCTATTGGTGAAACTATCCTTGATGATAATCCTGAAAAAAACGTAGAAGTGGTCACCCACATGAGCTACCAGGACCTTCAATCTACAGACAGAGATCTCCTCCTCATTCTTCAATGGCAGGACCTGGCCATGTGATGGGGTAGCAACAGCAGTCCTAACTATGGCCATGTTCTCTAATGCAATACAATGATATGATGTGGCATTTATGGGGGGGAATCTTCAGATGTTCAAGGGGACATGGAACAAGAGGATATCAGATGCATGGATTCGATAAATTACATATATAGGGGTACAAGATAACATTTTCATTCACACCCTCCAAATATTGAAAACCCAGAAACCCAGACCTCCACACATGATTTGCTTAGGCAGAAAGTGATCAGCTTGTATCACAAAAGGAAAGAGGGAGGGATTCTACTCTATTGGCTTGCTGGTGCCAAGCACACCAGTGAGATACACGCTAGTCCTGGATATAAACAGACATATCAAAGATTGCATTTCAAAATGGAGGATGTGAAGAAAGCTATTTCATTACTACATTCAGAGGAATTCATGATGACATTTGACCTGCAAAATGCTAATAACCACATACCAAAATGGATAGCTCAAACCGGGTTTCTCCAGTTCATCATGTTATTTGAACACAGGGCATTGGATGTCTCAATATGGCTTCCTTAGTTTTTACAAAGGTGAAAAAGAAAGAAAAGGTCAGGTGCGCACTCTAGTTCCCAGTCTTTTTAATCCTTAAACTAGTAATAACAGGGTTTGATCCCAGCAATGTTAAAAAATAACAGGGTTCAATCCCAAATGTAAGTGGTAACAGGGTTGGATCCAACAAAATGTTCAAAAAATATACCAGGGTTAAATCCATATGCCACAAAATATTCAAAAAACATACCAGAGTTAAATCACAACTTCCAGTTCAAATGCACAGTAGTTCTGCTCCTCCAAGTATTTTCGAGTCTCCAACTCTCTTCAGGGAGGCTGTGTTTCTTTTCAGCTGTTGCCAATTGCTTTTTTTAATTACAGTCTCAAGGAATTCTGGTCTTTGTAGTGATGGCACAATGTTTTGTTCAGGAGACCAGGAACTAACTCCCCTCCAAACACACACATTTTACCCAAAATTGGGGCAGGGGGGAAAACCATGATTATGGCTCTGCAAAGTGAGGGAATGACAACCCCCGGTGCTGCTGACTCCAGGACCCGGGCTTCCTGCAACATTAAGTAAAAAAGAAAAGGTCAGGCACGCACTCTAGTTCCCAGTCTTTTAATCCTTGAACTAGTAATAACAGGGTTTTATTTTTTATTTTATTTTTTACAAAGGTGGTTACACCAGTGATTTGCAAGTTTCATTTTTCAAGTCTTAGGAGTACTTTGGGACCTGGATGAATTTCACATCCATGCACCAGAGAAGGAAGGCTATAGCACTAGTGTGCAGTCTGTTGGATCAACAAGGATTTATGATAAATTACCAGAAAGTATACCTAAAACCACTTCAAGATCTGAAATGTATATGTGCCCAATCCTGCACTCACCTGGATCATGTGTTTTTCCAGCTACAAGGTTCTAGAAAAAGTGACTCAGTCTTAAGAGGCTCCAAGTCTTTTTTTGGCTTCTGCTAGGGCCTGGTTAAAAAAAAGGCATTCATGGCTGTGACACTATGTGTAGTGTCATGGGCATAGTATTTTCTAAACAATCTGGTAAACTGCATTTCCTCACACTGGACATCTGCATCAGTTACGGTTGTAAGGAGGCGATTCACTGACAATAGAAACCAAAGAAAAACTGGACCTGTGGCTTCTTTCACAAAATATGGAAAAGGGTGTAGTTCTTGACCCCCATGTGCCGGTGACTGCAATGACAGATGACAGAGGTCTGAGCTAAAATGGACCATGGTAACTCTGAAAGTACCATGAAGATGGATTATAGGCCAACAAAGAGGATACCCACATTGGGAAGATCTTCAAATAATTTGATAAACTCTACATGCCTTTGCCTAAAACATCAGAGGAAGACCAGTACTCATCAGAACAGATAAGAGAGTTTCGAAAGCGTATGTAAATTGACACAGGGGCCCAAGGATCAAATAAGAGATGATTGTTATTTGGGCAGAAGTCAATCTGGTGTCCCTGGCAGCAGCATGCATAAGAGGGAGCCACAATAGGTTAGCCGATTGTTTACGTTTTTTCATACTCTCTACAATTCTGCCTGTCCCTTTCACCTATTAAATTAAATGCTTGGGACCCTGACGGTGGAATTATCTTATTTTTCTCCCAAAACAACACCCTTCTTCCACGGTTATGCTCAAGGGTCGGGGATGCCCAGGTTTGGGTAATGGGTGCTGTGTCTCTTACTTTTCCAAGGAGCATACTGTCAGAATGTCCCCCCTTTCCAAAGTGCTGGTGAAATTCATGAAGGAGATGTTGAAGTTGATCACAGTGCTCCCGTTTTATCCTCAAAAAACATGGTTTCCGGTTTTCAAAGGAATGTCAGTAGCTTGGGAGTTATACCTGTCATTGAGACCTCTCAATTAGGTCCCTGCAGTTGTCTCTGGCACTGACAGAAGGCCATCTGTGCGGGTGGGAAGCTGGAACTGTTTTGATTTTGAATGTGATTTTGAATGCTAAAATAATGCAGTTAATTGTATTTTTGAAGGACTGCTAATCAGACCCTGCATTCATAATGCTCCATGACAAAAAGCATAATACAGACATTTGCCTTGATGAAACTGTCTTCTGACATCCCCAGCAGCGGCCCTGCAGTGGCAGCAGGGCAGGTTCAAAGGTTGCATGTGTATTCCTGGACAAACCAGTGAGAGTCAGGGGTGGCTCTGGATAAAAACATCATAATTGCATATCTCAGATAACCGTTGTTAAAACTAAATATAAGTAGGTCTAGTTTGCACATGGTGGCTACTGAGATTACACAATTATACAAACACACTCATTTGTATCATATTATTGTCACTGTGATGGACTGTGTCCCATTCATGACAGGGCTGATGTGTATTAAGCTGTCTGGCCAGGGTGTACCCATAACAACCATGCTGGGTCCATCCCAGGAAGACATCGTTTTGATCCCCTGAGAAGGGTTGTCGACTTCCTCCAGGTAACAGGAATATTCCCTTGTAGGTCCCGTGTAATGGTACATTCACATCAGGGTGCTGATTACTGAAGTTCCTTTGAAGTAGGCATACAGAGGAATGGGACAGAGTTAGAATAGCTCAGGAGTGAGCTTCTGTCAGGTGAGGGGTCACATCATCTCCCACCCCACTTCCTGCAGACAGAGCAATATGAGTATGACATTACACAGTAAAGGAGGATTGTTACAGAAACCATGATTGGACCCTTAATGGATTTCTGTGGTCCGATTTGCTTTGACATTTTGCCTACATAAGGAGAGAGACCCTCACTTTAGCTGATACACCTTTTGGAACATTCTCGAAAAAGGATTCACCTGGACCTCTGTTGGGAGTACAGTCTGATCCAAAGTCCTCTGCCGTAGAGGTGAAGAGCAAGAGCTCCAAAAAAAAGGCAAGCTCTTCTCCCTAACCATCCCAAGGGCCTATTTGGTATAACAAATTGGCTGGATGAGGACTACTGAGATGCTGGTACCCAGGACCCCACTCACTGGCGGACTGTGATCCCTGAAATTCCCCTCTACAAGCCTACCTTGTTGAGAGAGGCAGAAGAAAGGACTCATCTTGCCTCTGGGGTCCTGGACTGTGTCTCTCAGTAACCACAGAACCACGGAAGCAACCCCTGGCTCTCCCTTCATCTCCAAACTGCCTCACTGCCATTTTAGGCACCTTCAGCACCGTCCATAAGGTGCCACAAGGGAGCCACCACAGTCATCTTCGACCTCAAGCACTGCAACCGTGCTATCTCCGCATCTCAGACCCGCCAAGTCCTCTAGTGTCCCCAACTCAACATCGCTTGCCTGGCTACCAGGCTCTTTAAACCCCAAGCCTTCGCTGCTGCAGTAGTACAACACTGTTTGAGGTGGCTGTGCCTATTCGCCACTGAAGACAAGTCTCCAGTTCTCTGTATCAGAGAACTGCCTATCCTGCACTATCTGCTGTTTCCAAGCATCTCCGAATTGCAAAATGTTGCTGCTGCAGAACTGCACCTCGTTGTTGGACCAGTCGCCTCCACTTCCCGAGTTGATCCCAGCTTGGTGATAAAAGCTAAAATCACCTTGACTCCTGGTTTAGTGGCGAAAGGCCTGGCTCCTCGATGCTATTGAGCCCTGAAAGAAAATAACTAAAGGTATTTGAAGTGGCCCAGTCCCCTCTGGTTCACCGTAAAGGACCCGAGTAACGCTTAAGCCCCCTTTTCTACCTTTTGAAAGACATTCAATAATTTAGACATGTTGCACTGAAATCATTGCCTGAGTGCCCCTGCCTACAAAACCAGATATTCTTCATTTTAAAGTCTGCTTCCTCTCTGTTTTCCCTTAAAGGGCTAGGCCAATCCTTATCCATTGATGTTACCGAAATGTGTTTACCAAACACTGCAATACATAAAAAATATTACCAACATTTTTGGGGGGTATTTTTGAAAAATTGATGGGGGGGGTAAAGGGGCACAAGGGGTACAGCTGTACTTGGGTTGCGGTTACAACTAGAAAAAAATGGGGGGCTTTGGAAAGACCCCCCAAAAACAAAAAAATTAAATACCACATTTTTTTCTCAATAAAATCAGCTCGGTAAAACAGTGTTCGGTAAAACACTTTTCGGTAACATCACATGGAACCGGCCAATCATGTGTTTATAAGCTGTGTGCATTTTTGTTAGTTCTCACCCATCCTGAAGAGTACAGCCTGCCCTTGGCCTGCCTTAACAAAAGAGGGGAAGGAGGTATACATGTCGCACAGTGAATGTTTAACCTTGATTGGGATCAATGCTGGATTAGTAGGAGTGTGGGGCTGAGTAGACACGTTAGCCACTACTCCACCATGTACACCTGCAGATCCGTAGTCATTTTATCAGAAGATCTCAGTCTCACTAGATTACTGTTGAAAGTTTACGTTTACAGGTAGTGAGGCTCTTTGAAGAGGCAGCTAGAGAAGTACAATGACATAGGAGTTTACGGAAAACAAAAGAGGTGATGGCTGGAAGGTTTGCAATTAATCCTAACCTCTAGCATGGCTCTGCGCAACCCTCCAGACCATCGTTCTTCACCTGCCAAGGCATTACAAAAGGGGAAAGACCATATGCAAATCAGGCTTGGGCCCATCCCAAAAGGGGCAGTCCCAGTCCGAACTGCTTAGTCACATCTCTTCTGCATGAGACCACAAGCATTCCCAAACATGTTTCGGCCTTGTTGGGCCTCATCAGTGAGGCATAGCTTGGGTCTCTAGGCCCAGCATGCACAGGACCCACGTCTGGGCATACCGGACCACTCACAGTGACTTACGGAAAACAAAAGAGGTGATGGTTGGAAGGTTTGTGCAGAGGGGACCTGACCTAGCAGTTCAGGCTGGGTTGCTACCATTGCTGGCAGTACCTGACTGATTTGCATATGGCTTGACCCCTTTTGCGATGGCGCAGGCGGGCTAAAAAACAGTGGTGTGGAATGTTGCCCAGAGCATTGCCAGTTGTTCAGATGTATTTAAAACCTTCCACCCATCACTTTTTTGGTTGTAGTTTGGCTCACTATGTGAAAGAGGGGTACTATCCATTTTGTCCGATAAAAATCGATCGAATGGTACAATTTGACCGATTCCGGCCAGTACCATTCGATTGATTTTTTAAAATACTGAACATGTCGAAAGGGGTTTGCGGGGGTGTCCTCTGCTGCCCATGTTCAGCATTATTCTGCTCGAGGGTTGCAGGGTTGTCCCCCGCTTCCTCAAGATTGGAAGCGGGGGACAGAAAAAAAAAAGAAAGTAAAAGGGACCCTGCTGCGTTGGATCTGACCCGCATTAGAGGGACAGATCTGACTCCGCGGGGTTGCAGTGGAAGCGGCGGCAAACAAGCCAGTGAGTAGGGATTGTGGTGTGGGGGTGGTGAAAGGTGCATTTTAGGTTGTTTGGCAGAAGTGCAAATCGAATTGCGGCAAAATTCAGTACAGTCAATTCCGCCGCAAAAAATTACACTTCGGTCAAACAACCCAGATCCGGGAGAGGGTATGCCCAGACATCGGTCCCTTGCTCACTGCGCCATAGGGAACCAAGCTGCACCTCACTGAGGAGGCCCACCAAGACCGAAACATGTCAGGGGTTGCTTGTGTTTCTGTGCAGAGGGGACCTGGCCTAGCAGTTCGAGCTGGGCTGCTACCATTGGTGGCAGTACCTGACTTATTTGTATATGGCTGGAACCCTTTTGCAGTGGCACAGACGGGATAAAAAACTGTGGTCTGGAAGATTGCCCAGAGCATTGCCAGAGGTTCAGATGTATTCAAAACCTTCCATGCATCACTTTTTTGGTTGTACAATGCCGTAGGAGAGGTTTCCATTTAAAAGGTCTTCAAAAGATCATACTCTGAACATCCGGTGGTTAACCAAATGGGCACTTAGATTTCCATTAGGGCGGTGTGAGCTAGTGGAACAATTTACTGAGAGACTACTTATAAACTTTGTTTCTAAACCCCCTTTTAAAGTGAAACTTCCATCTTGAGACCTCAGACTTCTACTCAATGCTGGCAAGTGGGTGCCATTTGACCTTTGCATGCAGAAAGTATTGAATTATTCTATGATAAGGCATTGTTCTTGGATGGTAGTTCATAGTTCAGGAGAATCGTGGATATTGGAGCCTAAGGGCCTCACTATGAGGTTGGTTTTATTAATACCGCCAAACCCATTCACAGTTACCGCATTCAGTAAAATATGCAGTCACCATTGTCCTGATTTACAAAAAGGGTAAACGATCGCTCCTGTCTAACTACAGGCCTATTGCGCTCTTAGATGTGCCTGCTAAAATGTATGCTAGCATAGTTTTGAGTGAGCTGACTGATTGGGCGTCTGGTGCGGGAAGATTAAACCCCCTGCACATGGGCTTCAGGAAGAGGACAGGCACTAATGACAATATTTTCATTCTGGGCCTGTTGAAAAAGGAAGCCATGGTGAGGTTGAATCCATTATATATGGTGTTTATCGACTTCTCTATGGCATTCAACAGCGCAGATAGAGCCTGCCTATGGTCCAATCTCCGACAATAGGTGTGTCCAGAACACCTGCTTGGGATTCTTGTAGCTGTACACTCTAATACTTTTATCAGAGTGAGTCTTAATTCCCTGAGCAAACTTTCTTCATGTATTGCTACTATGCATACTAAATCTCTGGTATTTTCATTCAGACCAGGGATGAAACTAAAGTATAAGACCTTTTGCTGGAATGTGAGTGGTCTGTCCCCACGAAAGAGTGTCAAATTTTTCTTATCTGGGATGTAGACTGTTTGAGTCTCAAACGCACTATCGCTTGTGCTGTGAATTATAAATTTGGCCACTTCAACCAGTGCTCAAATTGTACAAGATGAAGGTTATCCCAATCATTACTTATAAGGGTGGGAATCTGGGTCTGCCCATATCCCTTTATTGAGATGCATTGGAGGGGCTTTTCTAGAGGAAAGTCTTGCAATTGTCTAATGGACTTCCATCTGTTATCCGCTACGAGCTGGGCCTCTCCTCCATTTAATTGTATCTCAACTGGTAGAATCTTTCCTGATTGAAGAGCATTGTTTGGGCAAAGGTGGGGTTGATTTGGTGGCTACTAAAGCAGCTGCTCCATAAGAAATCTTGGAAAGCCCTAAACACATGGGAGACTGAGTGTTAGGGCATCTGTGAGAGGTATGGCATTTCAAGAGATATTACTCTTTACCGCAAAACTGTTCTGAAAAGGAAACTAAAGGAATGGGACTGGATAGACACAATTGGCAGAGTTAGAACATATCATCTATATGCAGATCTGCTGATTGATGTCAGAGCAGTGGGAACCTGTCCAGAATATCTGAGTAAGTCTCCTAGTAGATCCTGGCGATCTAGGGTGATGAGGTTGCAGTTAAACCTGCTCAAGACTAATTAAATTATGGGTGCTAGGAACAAAATACCCAGGCCCTTGAGATTGTGCTGATTCTGCTCTTTGCCAGATGAGGTGGAAACTTGGCAGCATTTCTTATTGCACTGCAGGGCTTTGGAGGGGAGGCATATGTTTTACTTTGGGCACCTACTACAATATTATACCCAGGTCCCGACTGAAAGAGTGTGGCAAATTATTATGAATTCTTATGGTTGCAACAACTGAATGGTTGCCGCAATACACTTTTTAAAAGAAGTTTTAACGCCAATAACATGAAATTCTGATTGATTCATTTTTGTATGTTCATGCCTTTTTATCTTTTATTTTGAATTGTTACTCTGAAATGTTTTTCTTGTGTAGTGTATCCTTTTTTTGTATGTTTGTTAAAGGTTACTTTGTTAACCAAATAACAATAAAAACATATATATATATATGCAGTCACGGTAGGGGTCCTTGTATTTCAGAGCAATGTAGAGCCCTCAGTTATTCCCCCTTTTGTTGTCCTATTGGACTAAATTGGGGAATGTTATATTACTGCAGGCAGCAATATCACACGAGATAACTCTTTTGTACGGGGCAAATTTCCTACACGCAAGAGTAGGTGGCTTTTGAGAGTTTAATTTCTAAAACTCAGACTTTGAAAGAGTGATGAACCATCCTTAATACCAAAATACCCAAAGGTCTACACCATACCTCTCAAGTATGTAGTTCCAGATGTGACCGTAAGGTCTTTTTTAAACCTAGGCCCAACTGCCTTGCTAAAGACTGTTTGTGCTTTCATTTAGACCAGGAAATTGTCTCATCTACCTTACCTCCTTTTCCGTATTCTGGTGAGCAAGTGGTCCTTAACTTGCTATGTGCAAAAAGGGCAGGCTTGGTGTCTAGATGGAACAAATACCTCCAGGAATGTGATACCGTGTTTGTAGCATTGGACAAGTGGCAAAAAAGGGATACATCTTCTGTGGCCACTCTTAGTTGATGGCTTTATTTGGTTGTTGTGACGGAAAGTTTCTTCCCCTTATAAATCATGGTAGAGCTGCTGGAGGGGTTGCGACTCTTTGGGCTGAGGCATTGAGAGTGCCTCTGAGGAATGACCTTCAAGCTGCCACGTGGACATACCTACCCGCCTTTACAACTCATTAGGAGCTACAGGCGAATGTGAGAAGGGAATAATCTGTCAGATCCTTGAGGTTTGATTATTTTGTGAATCAGACACGGATGCAGCCTCGCTTTATAGTCTCTCTCATTGGATTCAGTAAGTAATAAGCGCAATCGGTTATCAATAGCAATACCGGTTAGATAGCACAGTGAGCAAAGCGTTCCCCCCTGGCAGGGTCAACTCAGCCTTTCATCTTTCCGAGGTCAATAAATGGAGTACCGCTCTGTGGGATAATAATGTCTTCTGTTATTTCAGTGCTCTGAGACCTATGGGTGTGTAGTAAGAAATACATTATCATCACGTGTGGTGAAACTGGATTTACACTGATAGCAGCACTATATAAGACCCCAGAATTATTATTATTATTATTATTATTATTATTGTATTTTCTTTTCTGTATGGAATGGCCTTGCCACGATTTTAACTTATTAAAGGGGGTCTCTTTCCTATGTGAGGAATGTGACGAGGGACAGGACCTGGGGAAACTTGAGCTTTGTCTTTGGATTCTGGGAATTAGAGTTGTGTATTTCCTGTTATAGGTCCAGGGGTATATATTCCAAAATGCAATATTAAAAAAGACCGGTCTGGGTGATCATCTCCCTTTTGATATGGGGCATAAATGCTAATGAATAGCACGCCCTGTGGTACATTGTGCACCTGGTATAGTATAGACCCGCATTTCGCTGTATTCTTTACCTGCTCCAGCACACTCCATTGTATTCTGCAATCTGCTCCCAGTACAATAAAAAGCTGCCTTGCACTGCACGTTATACTCCCAGCTGTGCATTCCCGGTTGTCCTGTGGCAGGGCAGAGGCCGGAGTTGCTGCCACCCCTACCCCTCATCTCACCTGTTTCCTTCACACTGGCCAGAAGTTCCATCTGCTTCTCCTCGTCCGAGCTGAGGTGTTCATGGCGCAGCGGGGTGCTTGCTCAGGAGGTGGGGGCTGGACTTGGGGGTTCGCTGCACACCAGGAAGCAGCGGCGGCAGGCATCTGGAGCAGGGGTTGCAAGCCGCCTGGTCTGGGAAGGAGGCAGGTGCAGCGAGCTCAGCGCAGGTGGTGCACATGCGCGGGCCCCGCGAGCCATGCTCCTGAGCGTCTGCAGGGAACCTGGAAGTGGCACCGGCACTGCAATGCTCAGATAGTCCTTACTGCGACTTTACAATGTGTTCAAGACTATCTGTAGGAAAGGGGCACTGCGCGTCGTGCCGCGACGAGGTGCAAGCTGGCTGGCTGCTGAGCGGACTGCAGCCTGCAGCCTGCAGCCCGCAGGCAAGCCAGCCAAGGTAAAATATTGTAACCTCGCTGAGTGGCGCTGGCTCAACACCGGCCCACATATAGACCGGTCCCAAGGGTCTCACCCTCCAAATCGGCCCGGCCATAACCTGAATGGTTGACGGGCTGGTCTGACCCTGGACCTAGAGAACCATGGCAGGACAGAGACAATAAATGTTGCCCCGACTGCACAGTAAACAAAGCCCCTGCAATTTCTGACTTAAAGCATTTCATTATCAACACCTCCATTCTTAAACACACATTTTGAGGAAATTGAAATCGCGATGTGGGGTTAGCACTTGCATGCCAGGGCAGTGATTGGAAGGGTAGAGAGGAGAGTGAGGGTAGGAGACCATTCATTCTCACAGCAGTCCTTAAGTGGGTGCTTTAAGAGGTAATGGGCAGAGTTAACTGCTTGTAACACTGAGGCTTCACCAGAATAGTCTCATTGGAATGTGTAAAGATGTTAGATGCCCACATACAAGTATGTCCCTCCCCACAGTCTCTGAAGTTAGCCCCTCTCCAAAACTCTGACGGGTTAGCTCCCCCACCCCCGAAATGTCAGCCTAGGTGCACCCCTGGAAGGGGCTGAGGTGCTAACTTGCCATTGGCAGAGAGGAGAGTAGGGAAGCCTTTCCTGAAACTGGCAGCATTCAAGTTTTCTGTGTTTGTGCAGATGCAGAAAAATGTACTTACACAAACGCAGTACAACTTTAAAGCTGCTACTTTGAAGACTTCCATTGCTCCTCTGCCTCAACAAAATGAAATTTCACGTCAGCCCCTTCCCCTCGGATGCGAGCCAACATATAACCACATTATGTGTACTTTCACATCCAAGGGTAGGGGGCTTATGTGCGCACTTGCTTTGTTTTGGCATATGTGTGATGTGGCTAGAGTAGGAGTTTGGTGCAGTCAGTATAGTCACTTATTGTGCTATGATCTTATATTTTTGTTTACTTTTTTTGAAGGGCATCTAAAATAAAGTATTTGTTATTACATGGCTACACTGGCATTTTGGTGCAGCCAGTTTAGTCATGTATTACTGTGGCATGACCGTATAAGCGTTATGGTGTACAATCTACTTTTCTTTTCTCAAGAATATTTTTAAAACGTTGCTGTCCATGGCCCATACAAATTATCGAAACATCTATATGTGCATGTTGTCTTTAAATCCAATAACATTTTCATTCTTACTGTGTCATGGTCATGAAGTCAGGGGCACAGGCATGCAGGGGTCGCATGCACAGGAGACCTGGGTGGACACTGTCCTGGCGCCTTTGGCACCAGGCTCATGAACAAAAGTAAACAAGAACATCCATTTAACAAAAAGCTTTTATTATGGACATAGCACTTAAGATGCATTAACCTTGAACATTCCATCCATTAAGCAGGATACATTAAACTTGAACATTCCACCCATTAAGCAGCCCCAAGTGTATTCTTGGGTGTGGCTGCTAATGGATTGCCTTCGCACGTGCTCACTCTCTAGGAGTGGCAGGGTGTGGCTGGTAAACCGCCCTAATGGGCGTGCCCAGCTATATAAGCTGCCCCGATCCTCAAGACAGATGCTTCGCGTTATTCTGCACTTGCAAGCAGCGTAACGCTCACTGCCTTCTGAGGTTAGACTTACCTTTGAAGATCTTGCTTCCTGGACATCCTGCTTCCTGCCAGCATACTTACCAACTGGGGGAAGCTATTCTTACCGGTACACCTCTTTGGCGAATCGAGTATTCATCTTTACACTTTCCGGAACGCCGAAATCTTCATCTTGGCACCGCAGCACGACATGCTCCATCGTCGACAGCAGCGACTGCAAGGAAAAACAGAAGACAAGGTTAGACATCAAAAAAATAGTCAGTTTAAGGTTGCGCTTCGCCATACTTTGCGCTTTTCCTTAAACCATCACTTACCTGCTGTTGAACATTGCGCTAGCATCCATCTTCCATCCGGCCGTGTCTCGCGTCTCACAGCTGCATTGAGGGCTCATTTCCATCTAAGGGAAGAAAACAGAAGAGAGACATTATTGCAGGCATAAATAGGAGCAACATATAAAGACCTTAAACAGAACGAACAGCATCACAAGAGCTCAAGAAAGATTTACCAATCATAAGGAGAAGCATAGTCGCAGCTGGAATGGACTAATCCTTATCAGGGATCAGTGAAGGAACTAGATCCCATTCACCTTGCCCCTGCCAGAAGTAGCAGGATGGAGAGCTTATCTTCCATAATTCACAGGAGCAGTATCACCACGTACCACTGCTCAAAGCTTTTCTACTGAGGGAGAGCCCTGAAGGGGGTGATTCAAGTTCAGGGAGGGCTGCAACCGTGCCCCAACACCTCCGCACAGACCAGGTGAGCGTAACATACTGGCATATTGTGCTTTCAAATGTACCATTTTATACTTGGTCCCCACACCAGACGACCCTTGGGGGTAGAACAGAGGGGGTAGAGACTCCAAGTGAGCCCCACCCAGTTATTGAACTGGCCCCTCCCACCACCAGTTAGCCCTCCCCGAAATGTGGGTTGCTCCCCTAGTCCAGATGCAGTAACGCTAAAGTGGGTAATTTGACGAGGTAGGGGCCCAGGATAATGGAGATTATCAACCGTAACACTGTCATGCGCAATGATGTGTTTGCTGACCTCTTAGCAGTTATGGTGGTGGAAGAACCCCCAGACGTTCTTGAAAACCTTTTTCTGCTTTCTGGGGACTAGTAGATTCAGAATGGCAGCCGTGCACTGCGGTGTGTGCACAGTGCACAGCTTTCAGAATGCCACCCGTTATAACATTGCTAACACTGTTGTTTATTAGTGCAGAGGTGATAACATTATGATCTTTAAAATAATATGAATTCAGCATGTGAAATATGTGTGCTCTGGTAGCGTGGAATATGTAAAATAGTTCTACGGCAAGAAAGCGAAAAATCGGAAGTGTAAAGAGGGAAAGAAGGGCGCCCTGCCGCTGTCCTTGCAGTGTAAGGAGCAATAGCTTTTGCTGTTGAGCCAGCGAATTCTAGTGGCCGAAGCCCCAGGACCTCCGTCGTCCACAATCAATTCTTGCCATCTCATAAAATTCAAGGTCATAATAAAAACACGTGTTCATATTATAGCTAACATGATTTGTAATAATAAAGCAGTTGCATTAACCATAGGCACTCGGCTGTTAAACATTAATATACCAATCAATTTCTGTCACTCGGGCCGCTGCTTCAATGTCCTGCTGATGTGTGCCTTGCAGCAGCGAGATTTCTAGAGAGTTCTTTGCGCTGACTCAAGTTAGTAGATGCTATTGAGTGATGTCACTGGATCCTCCGCCTGACCATCCTCGTTAGATCTGCTCCTTTTCACTGATCTGAAAGCCATATGGAAAGCGACTGAGAGAGAGACCCTTACGCTGTGTTGCCTCCCTGGTGCCTGACAGAGAATCTATCATCCTGGGGCATAATCAGCACCTCTATTGTCCCTGTTGGGTGCACCCAAGACAGGTAGCGCAGTCGGAGTAGCAGGTGTTACGCTGCACCACATAGCGTTTACAAATCAGGTGCCAGGTGCAAGTCCTGCTCTGCTCCACAAGACCTTGCAGGATATTGCGGCATGAAATGGTAAATTTTGCGGCATGGAATGGCAAACTTTGCAGCACAAAACTTAATTTATTGCAGCATTTTTGCAGCACATTTGTTATTGACTGGAGGGTGTAAGATTGGCAAATTGCAGGAAAGAGGTAGTGTTCAAGGCTACAAGAGAGCCAGGGTGTCATTATTTTTACCTTTTGTATCAATTTAAAAGGAAGAGTCCCAGATATCTCTGGCTTGGCAGAACAGTGTTTGTTTTGGCTATGTTTTTGGTTTAATGTGCATGCTTACGTAATATTATTGATAGTATGGATCATTATCAGTTGTAATGTTATTAATATCCCCCTACTATGCTCTCCAAACCCCAACCACCCACACACGTCTCTCACCAACACACCTCACATGTCTCACCAATTCCCCATCACAACTTGCGTTCCCAACCTCTCACTCTGTCATACACATACTCATGTGCTCTGTCACACTGCCAAGTCAAAATTTGTACTCACAGTCCCTGCCACACTCAAAATCATACTCCCAACTCACACCTTACGCTCCCCAATTCCTCCTGCAGTATACGGTGCTTCATTCTTTCATGCTACTTCTGTATCTTGCATTCTTTCTCCCATTTTATCACACTCTTCCCTTATCCTTTTTCCAAATCTGCAGCTCATTGCATCTTTCCGGCCAACCGCTCCCTCTCTGCCTTTTGGCCCACTGCTCCCCCTGAGCCCACCCTCACCTCTAGTTTCTGTATCTCCACTCCCTCTCTGATTTCTGGCCCTCTGCTCCCTCTCTGATGTCTGGCCCACCACCCATTGCTTTCTCATGCTCCCTTGCCCACGGCTTCCCCCTCTGACCTACTGCTCTGCCTGTGCTTTCTTGCCTACCACTGCACATCTCACCCATCACCTGCCCCCTCTGAGGTCCCTCTCATATTATGACTATTTTTAAACAATTAAATGTAGATTTGGGCCCAGATCTTCAAAAAATAGGGCAGCCAAAAAAAAGAGCAGAGAATATGCTATTTTTATAGAATCCATTTTTGTGAAATGAGCAGGTCACCGTATTCGCAAAGGTGACCTGTGCAATTCCAAAGGGCTGAGCTGTGGCACAAATGATATGTTGTCCGCTGGCCTGCTGCCTTAAATACGTCTGTGTCGAAAGCGCTCTCCCGACAACGTCCTACAGGCTTCCAGTGCATTTCTCCAGGACGGGCCTTTAAGGGGCCTACCCCTGTAAAAAGCAACCCAAAAAACACATTTCTATCCTATTTGAGGAAAAGAAATGCAAGTGAGATAACAGCGGTTAATAACTCTGCTGTAAAAAAAAAGTATGACTGGGTCAGTAAGACCCTAAAATGCAGTGACACCCACTGTGTGCCTACTCGAAGCAGGCGCATAGGGTTCCCTATGATTTTTGCTTATTTAAAAGCGTATCTTGTTTGTAAATTTGGGATGCGCTTTTAAATGTGCAGATACAGACCCTGATTTGCGCAAAGGGGTGAAAAAGGCCATCTGAATGGGCACATCAGCTCGTTTTTTGGCGCAATTGATGAGATGTGCTTGTGCATTCCATTTCTTGCGTAAAAAAAAAGTTCTGAGAACCTTGCCCCGTGTGTCATTTTTTTTAATGGTCATTTTTGCAAAAACTGCCGTTTTCGCAGGTGTTTTTGCAAAAACTGCCGTTTTTGGGTTTTTAAAAAAAAAAAAACACCCATTTTCATGGTATTTTGCGAGATCGCAAAATCGCAATAAGCTGGAGGGTCTGTCTACTGCTTGGTCTCCCTTCCTCTCATCTAGCACCTCTTCGATCTGTCTTTAATTCCTCCAATCAACTTCTCTTTTGATTCCCCCTCAGTCCTCTATTACTCCTTCTCTTCTCTAAGCCTCTTTGCTTTCTTTGCTTTGATTTCTTTTGATCTCTATCTTTTTTTACACTTTCTTGTATTGTTTTTAAGTGTCTCCATGGCCTTGCTCCTTCCTATCTTTTTCGCTAGTCTCCTTCTTCTCCTTCTTCTACCTCACCTGCTCACTTTGTTCTCAATCCTTCTATATTTTCTCTGTCCCTAGACCCCTTTGTGCTGCTTCCTGTTTTCGCTAAGTAACTTTTCTGGCCCCCAAAACACAGGAACACTCTGTCACTTCCTAAATGATCCTCTAATTCCCTTTATGTTTTTCTGGCCTATTTAAAAGACCACCTTTTGTCTCTTCTCTCCAATTCTTAATGTAAATGTATAATTCTCTTGCTGCAGTTCATAGCTTTTCATTTCATTTCAATATGTTGTGCTGCTGTTTCAATACTTGTTAAGCACTTTGGTGAAATCGATCTATACATTCAATGAATACAAACATAAACATAGACAATGTTCCCACAGGTTTGTAGTTTAACTATGACCTCATCCAGAAGTGCGCAGTCTCCTTATATTTACCTCCCACCTCACGTCTGCCCATGTCACAAAATATATCTGCCCCTGTTTGGACTCTCCCCGCTGCGATTTCGTTTCAGGATGGATTCTCCCACGGAGACTATATTCTGAAATAGAATCCCCAGAGGGAGGACTACTTTTGTGCCCCCTGTGAAAGGAATTCTCCCTCCAGCATCCATGTTGAACAGCCGGAGTTATTTATTGTTATGCATAGATTACCAGCATTCTCTTAAACGTTTGAGGCAAGATTCCAACCTGTGTATCAGGTCATGTTATAACGCCAAGCTGGTGCTTAGTCCAGTGAGCTATTTGTGGGACTGCTCTAATCCTGTGAGGAACATTATGTATTCTGCAAATGTAAAAACAGTCCAGCATTGATCTCTGGTATGGTTTATATTATGTTAACGTTATACTCCTGTAATTACCGAAAGTCCAGCGCTGAATGATCAAAGCTCTTCTTCCAGCATTCATTGTATTTATTTTTGGTGATTTATTAACCATAAACCTCGCTTTCGAAAGAGCTCTATAGAGTAATTGATGCCAGTTTCATTTTCTTCTTATTTGTAATTTTTTTTATAGACAACACTGGGCCAACTTCAAGCCACTTTTTAAATACATTTGGACTGATAAACTTGCACAAGTACCGATTGTGCTGACATCATAATGCCCATGGCCAAACGCCATGCCAATTTGAATTGGCCATGGGCACTAGGATTTCATAGCATACTGGACTATATATCCAGCATACTGGATATTTGTGCAAGTTTTACAGTCCAACATCGTTTTCATGGAACAGTAAAGTAACGCAAATTGCAAGTTTGCTTTGCTTTTACAATTTTTCACATACCACAGACCTGTCTAAATGACCGGTTGTGGTGTCACTAGCAACTCACCCCAGGCATGGTATGGCTGTGAAATAACATATTATGCATTTTCCTGATGGAGAGTGCCATAAAGGCATTGCTATACTCAATGGCGGCTGGTGAATCTTTGAATTGAGTGACTGAGCTATGGAAGGGACCCTGAACCAATCAAGGGGAGGGGCGTGGGGCTTCCCCAGATCATCTTTTTGAGTAATGGGTGAAAATGGTGCAATTTACAGCACACTGTAAGTGAAAAATTGGTTGAAAAGGCAGTTTGCAATTGGTTTTGCAGGGTAACTCATGAAAAAATCAAATAGATGTGAGTCACCAGCAGTGCACAGCAGCATTTTCCAACACTTTCATAATGCGTTTGCCCACAACATATGGCAGTATAAAAACATGTTCACACTGGTTGTGCCCATACAATTATATATGCCCGTATTCACACATAATCATGTTTGCTTTGCACATAATGTCAGTAACGATACTATAAGAAAACATGTCCAGGTTGGTTCTGGCAATATAGGGCAGTATTCCCACCTAAGAGCATACTCCTGTTGGCTTTGCCATTAAAAATGCCATGTCACAATATGAAAACATGTAGAAACTGGCTGCACCAACATGCCAGTCTAGCCATGTAATAACATATCAAGCTTGCTTTATCAAAATGTCCAGTAGAAATGTCATGTCACAGTAATATGATTGACTGGCTGAACCAAAATGCCGATCTAGCCATGTAATAACAATGGTAAAACAAGTATTGGCAAAACCAATAATTCTGACATTTGTAGTTGCTAATAGCATTTAACATTTAGCATGGAGGAACGGAATGAGAAATGACAGTCCTAAGAAGATGACAGCATGGAACTGAATGAAGAGCTACGCTGGGGGTGGAGTGGGAAGGAGAGCAGCAATGTGTGAGGAGGAAGATAAATAAAAACATCACAAGCAAGAACAAAAAACTCCAATTGATCAAAGGAAGGCCATCAACAGTACACCGGAGCATTGTACAACATTTGAATGAAGAAGTGACAACGCAAATGGAGGAGGTGCCGGGTTCCATTGACATCGGCTGCAACACATGCTGGCTACTGTTCGCAGTCTTACGATTTCTTCTCTGTAGGTTTCACAGGCCTCTGTCGATAAGGGAAAAGTCACTTCCCTCCTCGGTAACCTCTCGATTTGGCCATCTTTCTCCTCCTCTTGAACTGCCATGCTGAGTTAGCTCTCTCGTCGTGCGGTCTGCCTTGCTCATGGTGTGCTCTCATGCTCCACCTTTTATTCCCGTGGGGAAGGGAAAGAGCTGTCAGGTGTGTGTGATTTGAGTCAATTGCCTGACTTTGCCTGACCCTTGTGTTGAGACAAGTCAGGTAGATAGCTCTAGTGTTTGTCTATCTGTCATCTTTCATGGTGTGCAAACGTGTTCATGTCGGAAAAGGGGGGTAGAGAAGTTAAATGTACTATGTAGTATAATAGGGAAGAGGGATTAATAGAAGGGGAATACTACGTCTCACCCATCAGTGTTCCCGTTCCACTCCCTCAGGGCCCCCCATCCAGGTGATCCTCCCGCACTGGTCCACCCCCAGGAACTGGATCCAATAGCGATGGCCGTGTCCTGGCAGCCTGGATGACAGATCCCAGTGATTAGATTGGGAGACACTTTCAGGTTTCTCACAGAAAGATCTGATGCAGATTCTAAAAAAATGCCTTGAACAAGGGTCATAAAAGAGGAAAAGATCTTCTTCCTCTTCATCGATAGGCAGTACTGAGTCATCTACTGCTTCGTCTTCCAAGTAATCACCAACAGAAGGAGACAAGAGTGGAAAACACTTAGACAAGGAAACCACAATGAAGGCAGTTGCACAAGTTGCTACTTTCCCAGGCAATACCTGAGGTGTACATACCCCCACCTCTGAAGCAGTTTAGGAAGGCAGCATTATAAGGGCTTCTGTTGCTGCTAGAATGCAAGGAGGAGGTCTTAGAAGAGTGGTCTGAACCTGATAGGATAACTGTCCCTAACTTCCTGGCAAAGATGTAGCCCCTGAATGGCAAGGAGCTGTCACAGTCTGTACTGACTGATGATATTCTCTCATATCTGGTGGACCGGGTCTCTATGTCAACGAAAGAAACCGCAAATGAGAGTGGACAAAAAGTGGATTTAGCCATGAAGAACGCATATGCCGGTGCACACTTGTCCATGAGGTCCTAAATTGGTGCATCTTAGTTAGGATGTTGCCCATTATCAGGATGTTTAAACGAGCTGTCCAGAGCTAGTGATTAAGGCAGGGACTACACCCCTATCCTGCAGGATATGCAATCTCAAGTAGCCTTCTTATCTGACCTACCTTTTGACTTCCTAAAGGTAGCAGCCTTGGTGTTGTGTGCAGTGGCAGCCAAAAGATGGCAGTTACATTTAAGTATTGGCACATGTATACCCTTCAAAAAGTGACAATCCCAAGGATCCTGTTTGAATGCTGCTTGTTATTCGGTCCCTTCTTGATAAACAATGTACATAATGCATTTAAAGCTGAAAAATGTGTGGACAAGTTAAGGAAGAATCTGGAGTCCAGAAGATCAGATTGAAGGAGTCAGAGGGTGCATGTGGGTAGTTATACTGAAGCCAGGACTAGCTTATGCCACACCACCACACCCAGTCAAGAAAATTCTCAGTCACCAGGAAGGCCTTCTCAGGCAGGTGGACAGCAAAAGTCCTGATGCCAGGCCAGTGGGAGATCGGCTGAGATAGCACTACGGAGAATGGGAGGCCATATCATCAGACACATGTGCCAACAGTGTGGCACAGAAAGGCTACAAAATACAGTTCAGAAAAACTCTGATACCATCAGGCGTCATAGAAACCCCAGTTCCCTGTGTGAGAACTCATCAAGCAGTGCTGTGAGAGGGCATCCTGGATTTTCTGAAAAAGAATGCCATATCTTGAGTGCCTCATGCAGAGAGGAAGAGGATTTTATTCAATCATCTTTTCGGTGCTCAAACTGAAAGGGTCCTTCCACATAGTGTTGGATCTCTAGAGACTGAATCGGCTTGTGGTGCTATTGGCATTTAAGATGGAGACACTTCAGAGGATCATTCGTTTAATCAAACAACAGGACAATTTGGCGTCCATAGACTTACAAGATGCCTACTATCATGTCCTAATTCATCAGCTTCACCAGACGTTCCTGAGATTTTCAGTGGCAGGTGCCAATTTCAGTTTCAGGGACTTGCATTTGGATTGAGGACAGCACCATCGGTTTTTACAAAGCTGACTTTGGTACATCTGCACAAGAAAGGGATTTTCTAGTTTACTTAGCTGGATGACTGGCTTATAAGGGTACCAACCGAACAACTGTAGAAAGAACATCTAGAGCAGTTGTGCATCATTCTTCAGTAGTTGAGTCAATTGGTAAAGTCACATCTGTCCCCATCACAGGACATGACGATTATTTTGGCACATTTATGGACAGAAAAGGGTCAAGTATTGCTGCCAAAGGAACACATGATCAATTTACACACATTGTTGAACTCAGTGCTATGGGATGAATAGGTTCCCGGAGACACGTGCTGCAACTACAGGGTCATATGGCATTTTGCGTCTTTGTGGCACCGTGGGCGGGACTGCACCATGCCTACAACTGCTGGTCATTGGGACCAGAGGTCAGAAGATTACAAGGTGAAGATTCAGATGCTGGACTCGCTGAAACTCATATATTTGTGGTGATGCACAAGGACAATAAAAAAAAGGTTTCCCTTAGAGTGGACATTGGAGGCCACTCTTAAAACAGGAACAGCTGCCTGCGATGGGAGCACATTTGGAGGACCAACAGGTGCAGTTAGGACGGGTAGCGTAGGAAGTGTCCATGTCCTTCAATTGGAGAGAACTGCCAGCAGTGCTCAAGGCTCTCCATTGGTTCTCTCTAGTGGTTTTCTCCAGTCATACAGGGAGGAACGGTCTTGGTCAAAACAAACAACAGTACATCATTGGCACACATAAATCACCAGGGGAGGTCTGGGTCAGCTTCCCCGAATCAAGTGGCAGAGGAGATTAGGTTATGGGCCAAACACAATCTATTGCATGTCAGGGTAGCACATATCAGGGGGTGGACAACATCAGGGCGAATACATTAAGCATGGTCTTCCCAACCTATTCTTGGGGGCTGAATCTAAAAAATATGTGTGGAAAGGTCAGGTATCCAGTGGTGGATATGCTTGCATCCCCTCTGAACCTCCCCATGAATACCAAGCTCACCTGATACTTCACGAGGTATCCAGTTCAGGGAGACGTTGGTGTGGATGCGATGATGGCTTGATGGGGTTATTGTGTGCCTTTCCCCCATTACCTCTATTGCCAAAGATCTGATAAAGATACTGGGCTCAATATCGGAGGTTATTCTGGTGGCTCTGATGTGGCCCAGGAGGTGTTGTTTTACCCTGTAGTTGGAGATGGCCACAAAACTGATGTTCTTACTGACAGATGATTTCGGTCCTGTAGTCTTCGTGCTACCACCAAGAACTAGAGGAATGATGAAATAGGGGGCCTGGAGATTGAGAGGAACAAATAGTGAAGTCAGAGCCTGATGTCTCAATTGGCCAAATATTTATAGGATTCTAGAAGACCGTCCACCCAGAAAGCATATGATAGACATTGGAAATCATTCTGTAATTGATACTTTAAGCACGATTATGCCCCATTGGACAACCCGATGCCTGTGATTATACAGTTTCTGAAAGAAATGTTTGACCTGAGCCAGTTTCCTCGCTAAGGGCTCAGTGGGCTGCCATTCGAAATGTTAGACGAACCCAGGCTCAGGGGTCTGAAGAGGAAGTGTTGGTGAGCCAATTGTTGAAAAGTTTCAATCGGTCTAAGCCACTGGGGTGGACTGGGGGGACCTGCATGGGATCAACCTCTAGTTCACTGACCACCCAGAGGCCCCCCTTTGAACTTCTGGGTTCAGTTGAATTGATGTCTCTGACAATGAAGGTTGTACTCTTGGTGTTGCTTACATCAGCCTGAAGACTAGGAGAGCTGGGGATGTTGTTTTGTAAGGCCCCTTACCCAGCGGTACTACCAGAAGCCTTAGTTTTGAGTTGTGACCCAAAGTTCACTCTAAAATGACTCTCTCACTCTCATCAGGCACAGGAGGTAGTGATGACATTAGTTCTTCCATCACTGCCCTCTCCTGAGGTGGAGACGTGGGATGTGCTGGATGTTAAGATAACAAGGTTAATGTATTTCGAGAGAACACAGGTAATGCGCCTTTCCAACATGCTCTTTGCTTCCTTAGAGGGGGTGCTCCAGGCAGGTAGGCTAAGGTGGCATTTATCAGTATATGGATTTGAGGTGCCATATCTGAAGAATGTAAAGTAATGGGAATTCCCTTACCTGACAGGGATTGACTACATGTGCAGATACCAGGTCTGTAGCTATGCCAGACGTCTTTTGGGCAGCTACATGGGCTGACCCAAACATGTTTGTGAGACACAACTGGTTGATCATCCATTCACATGTACCCGCAGCATTTGATGCATGGGTTTTCAGGGCGCGATTAATATCACTGAGACGTAGTGCATAACAAAGATGGGGGTAGTTGGCAGCTTTATGTGGTCCATGTGGTTAATGACCCATCCATCCATTTGCTCACATTTGCTTATTCCTCACATAATAAGTACTGGGACAAGGAATTTGAAGGTAATATGGGAATACCAGTATTATCATTGCTCCTGGTCTAGATCTTCCTTGTCACAGTGCTTACGACCCACCACCCACTCTTGAAGGATGATGTCTGGGTCCATAACTTAGTGTTGAATCGAACAGAGGCAATATGGTAAGGTGGGGCTGTATGACCTACATGGAGAAGGGGTGGATTTAAGGAGGTAGAAAAGAAAAGTTGGACAAGAGTTCCTCTCAGGAACCAGAAACTTCACATAATAAGTACTGTGATGAGGAAGATCAGGACTAGGAGTTATGTCGTTTACGGATCAGTAGTCCTCACATGAAGTTTAAGGACAATCAAATGAGCTCTTATTAATTTATTTGATTTATGAAGCACAAACAATTTAGACACTTACCATTTAGAGCTACTTAGTCATTGGGTCAACTGGTGTGGCATCTTTTGCTGTGTTGGTTGTCCCAAAACCAACTAGAGCCAGATTTGCAATTGGAGTGTGACCTTCCCATCCCAAATATGTCTTAAGCACGAATGTGAGGTTGGACATCTGGCAGTAGGTGACTAGCTTTAATGGGTGGGCTGCTGGTTTCTTCAGGAGTTGAGAGACCATAGCATTTTCAATGTCCGTATAACATCATTTTGTTAAGGAGAAGAGTTGAGCTTCTCCATGATGTCTGGGCCTTAGTTTGACAATGGCGTCTTTACTAAATGCTGCAGGACATGATTTGGCTTACATGTTGCAGCCTTTGATTCATTGAGGAGCTGGCAGGACTTGGGAAACCTCTTGATCGTGAGACAGAAAGTCTCATTTGAGGGAAGAGGGAATTCTCACTGACCCAATCACGTGAATAAGGCAATAAATCAGGAGTCCCTTTGGATAATTCTCACTACTTTCCACATACCCAGCACCTGTTGGCATCCTGATTTGCTATTCAAAGCCCAGTGTTAACAATCTAACCCCTGACCTATGGCAGGATTGCAGCTTTCGTTTAACACTCGAGTTTTGTAACTCGTTGCCTACAGTCTGCCACCGGGTAAACGTGTTATTGTCTGAGAGGAACAATATGAGAAAGGCCATGTGTACTTTGCACATGCTAAAAATAGTACACATATACACATACAACTATATCAAACTATATAAACCTTGTTGCCATTCAGGACTGAATTGGGAGTTGAAGAGATGAGGTGATGTTAAGCATGGGTTGGGGTCGTAGAGGCTGAGGAGGGTAACAACGGAAGATAGAGCTGGCCAGGACAGAGGAAACTAGACATTGAATATCTTTGGGGACTAGAAGAAGGATTTTGAAAAGAGAACAATTTTGCGTGCATGGACACTCCACAAATAGGCAGTGTGAGGACGTGGATGAGGATTGGGGGAGTCTGTAGTGGATGTGGGTAGGAAAGACCAGTAAGTTAAGAGGAGCAAAGGGGCAGAGTGGTAATTCCATGGGAAGTCTGGAGCTGCATTCTCGTATGCTGAGGATTAAGGTGGAGATCAGTGTTTTGGTAGTGAAGTAGGTGAGGTAGGAACAGATTTTAAAAATAATTAGGAGTTTGTTCGTCACCATCGTTTCTGTAGATGTAATCAATTGCTAAAGTTTGAGGTACCTCTCAAAGAGAACCCATGGGTTGTTTTGAGCCTTAGAGGATGATGTGAGTAGATTGGGGCAAATGACCTATCAGCATGTAGAATTGAAGTGGGGTTGGGGTCAGGAAGGAAGGTGAAGTCATTATTTGAGGAGTTGGGCATCAGGCTGTGCAGTGCCATCCAGTGAAAAATGTCAACCAGACAGCTTGTTATCGAAAAGGATAATCCAGGTGAATGAGCGAAAAGAGAACAATATTTTCGTGTCATCAGCAGATAGATGTAATGAGAAACCAAATGAGGAGATATATTTATGGAAGGAGGAGGTGTAGAGTTTGAAAGGGAGGGTATCAATATCCATGATGGACAATCACTGAAGGGAGGTGGTAGAGAAGGTGCCATTTCTCCAGGAGATGTTGAAGTAGTGATTGGACAATTAGAAGGTGATGCAGTCAAGGGCTTTGCCCTGGAGGCCATGAATTGAAATGGTGAGGTGGAGAGGTGGATGATCGACCATCTTGAAGACCGCCAAGAGGACAAAGAGGATGAAATGAAATTATATTTCATTTATATCACGCTCATACACAAGTGTTTCAGAGCAGATGAAGAGGTTTTATAAGATTGGTTATCATTCATGAGGAAGTTACGGAATTTGATGAGTGCTCTTTCATTAGAATGCCTACTATGGAATCCATATTGGATGGTGTCACATAGATTGTTCGTATAGGTATCTCTGACGCAACAGAATTGCCTCACCATCTACAGAGGAATTATTGGGTCCAGACTTGACTATTGCAATGCCCTTTTGCTAGGCACCTCAACAAAAAACATCAGGAATCTGCAGACGGTACAAAACAATGCCTCAGAGCAGCCACTGGCATCTCTAGAAGAGACCACATCTCGGACTCCAGGAAATCTGTTCACTGGCTCCCCATTAAGGAGCGTATCATTTTCATAGACTTTCGCTCTCATGCACAAATGCCTACACAACTCAGCCCCCTGCTACCTTTCTCAAAGATTTACCTTACAGCACTCCGACAGACCCACAACAACTGCCTACACCAACCGTGCAGCCATCCCCAAAAGTGTGAGGGCACGAGCAGGGGGTTCAAATTTCCCAGTCATTGTGGGTACCAACTGGAACTCGCTTCCCCCTGCACTGAGAGGCATTGAGTCACACACAGCATTCAGGAAAGCAATTAAAATGCTTCTGTTTGTGTAATGTCATGTGCTAATCACATAGTTTTCATGTATGTATGACTATGAGCTGCCGCAACTCAACCTGTATTCAATATATGTATTACTGTTTATCCTTAAGACTCATGCTCCCTGTAACCTAGCACTGCCTACTGTTTCACACAACTAAGACATTTTCTCGAAACAGCGGCTCGATGCCTCTGGGCAGCAGGTGTTTTACAAATGCAAAAAATAAATAAATAGGTGCCAGTACAATCGAAACCTGTTTGTTTGTGAACATTGGTTTAGAGAGGGAGGGAGACGACAGGTCAATATTTAACATGCCTGTTTGGGGTAGATGTAGATTTCTTCACGATGGGTAAAATGGTAATAACCATGGGTCAACCTGGGGGATACACCATAGTTGAGGGATAGGTTGAAGAGAGAGAATAGGTGCAAGCATATTAGGGACAACAATTCCTTGGAGGTTTTGGGTGTGAAGGATAGGTGGAAGCACAGAAAGAGTTGGAAGACAGAGGGGGCAAATAGGCTATAGGGACCCAGAGGGGAAGATTGGGCCATTTGGGTTGTTGTGATTGTGTGCGTGCTGATTGTGAAGTTTTCAGTGGAATTAAGCTGAAGTTGTTTAGACGTTATCATGTTGTAAAGGCTAAAATCTCCCAAAGGCACTTCACAACCTTCTGACCTCAGAGTGAAAGGATTCAAGGAGCATTTTCAGATCAACAATGAAGGAGTTGAGATTGCCAGAGAGCTGCTAGATGATAATGCTTGTGATAGGAGTTGGTAACTAGATCTGAACATCAATGTTGTTAATCATTGGAAAAACCTTGCCACCTCTGTAATGTTAGTGGAGTGGGAAAAGGTAGTGGAGTCAGTAAGCAAGTGTAGCTGCATCGTGAGGGCTAATCCAGGTTTATTAATCACTTTTACAGAGAGATGGGAATGAGTGAAATCAAGCGGTCAGTGAGAAAGGATGCCCATTGCAGTGGGTTTGAGCTTTGCATAGGTCTAGTATAAGAACGGAGAGAGGAAAGGAGGAGAAGGAGGATGTGGAGTGAGGAATGAGGGGAGGTCAGACAGGTAAATGAGGTTGGAGTGTGTGTGAAGATATGAGGTTGGAGGATGAAGAGTATGACCAGTTGGCTGGCATTTAGTGGAGTGGAAGGAGCCCTCATGGAAAGGGTGGCAAAAAGGGTGGTTTGGAGGTGGTGTGGCTGCATATTGGGGCAGGGGCAGGTGGCCTCAGGCAGGAGACAATGAGTGGGTATGTACGGAAATCTATGCTAAAGAAAAGGGTGCATCGCAAAACCTTACATTTAAAAATCAACATGTGAATTACATCCTGCAAACAGCATCTCACAAAGACAAATGGAGGAAATCTGCGATGTTAGCAGCCCATCTACAACCAGAATGTACGTCTTGTAGGTGACAAACCCAAAAAGTCCTTCCAGTAACCAGAGAGTATCCAGCAACCTTTTGTTAAATGGAAAAACAGATGATCTGGAATGTAAAAGCACAGCTTATTACAGAAAAGTAAAACATCTAATTGGACCTGTATTCTTTCTGTTTATTTTCTTACAGGACTAAGAATCAGGGTATCAGGATTAGGAAATTAAATCTACAGAGTGTATAATGTAAATATTTGACAGGAGATCCATTGCAAAGAAAATGTTATGTTGCACTATTTAAAGTGACAATAACAGTGGGGAAATGTGGGGAACAACATTACTGTTAGTGGCTTCGTTTGTGAAGGAAACCAGCCTAGTCCGGGAAAGCAAAGTGTCATGTTCCTGATCTCCCCCAACAGTTACTGACAGGGGTGGCTTGTTTCAAGCACATGAAACCCAGACTATTAGATACTTTGACACTGTTTGGATCTGTGTTCTCAGAGACATGCATAGGTAATAAAACAAAGGCTGTCCATTTACAGCTTCGTTCTGCCACTGGGCATGTGCAAGAACTCCTTAGAATACAGCTAAAATGCTCTGCGAAGTGGCCTGCAGTGTCTGCTCTCCACATAATCATATCTCCCCTTAAGTGATGTCTTTCCAGGGGGATGAAATTCACACCTTTGAAGACATGACTCCCACTAAAGCGGCAGAAAGTTGCTGTCCCCTCTTCAAGGGGGCAGACCTGAACAACCTGTGGCTCGGAGAAACTAAACATCAAAGTTCTTGAGCCATGATAACTATCCTTGTCAGCAATGACCAATGACCAATTCTGTACTCTGAAGGAACTGACACCATATGTTTTTTTACCAGCCAGGAACTGGTGATGCCATTTCATATTGTGATTTTTCCAATGACATGTAAAGAAGAAAAATTTACTAATGAAAAATTACATATGGAATCACAGTTTTTTAAATAACCTTTGATCTGAAGGGTGTAGAAAGTCATTTTTTTTAATTGTTCAGGGTCAAAATCTCTATCAGCTGAATGTGAAATTATATCTTTTTTATATTTGTTTAATTTTACAAATTAGGCAAATTGTGGATATTTTTGCACAGAAACAGCCAGTGTAAGGGATTCATATATCCTAGTGTTAATTTCCATGAGGCTATTATTCGTAGATCAAAACATATTTTTTGTTTAACAATATCAGAGGGAAAATTGTAAAATCAGTCACATGCATATTACATATCATGTCAAGATGAGAATCGCGTTATTGAATTCACCGGAGAGAAATCTGATTAACCAATTTTTTAATGTACAAAGCTCCGCAATTACATCACATCTAGTGGGAGGGAAATTGCGTGTAGAAGGTACTCCTATAAGACTGCCCTCTTTGTTAATATGCCCAATGAGTACACATGGAATGGTTTAGAGTGATGTCACTTTTGGAACATTAGCCAATCACATACACTGACCAGTTACATTTGAGAAATTATGCCCACTTCTAAAATGAGAGGTTTCTAATATATTAAAAGTCAAAACCCATAGATTATGGGAACTCATTTGCTTACTCACTGACTGGGATAGATGGACTGACAAACCGACAGGACGAAGGAGAGAAAGGAGAATTGACAAAAACAGAAATTAAAATGGAATAGATTGCTTTCCTTTTGGAACCATTTTTGGATTACTGGCAGTACAGCCCATGAGAGGCCTACCTGGAGTTAAAGCCCCAGGCCTTCTTCAGTGGAAAAGACAGCAGAAAGGCACAATAAAGAAAGAGGGGAAACGGCTGTTAGGACAGTTTTTCTAAAGTCCAACTAAGGGCTTCATAAAACCATTGCTGAGGCAGTACAAACACTCCACTCTTAGTATAAGGCTGTACAGCTGAGAACATTTGGCAGCATAGAAAGAGCAGCCAGGCTTATTTTAGGAGGGAGAGGGGACTGTAGCTTGGTACAAAGAAATTGCAGTATATATATGGTCCAAAGAAACACTGAAACACTATGTATTGTAAACATGAATGTTGTATTTAAATACAAGTAGGCCAAGATAAATCTTGGGTAAGTAAGTACAATAACATATCATATAAACACCATTATAAAAACCAACTCAATACTTATGTTATGTAACCTTATTAAGAATAGCAACCAGCAGTTCAAGGTGATTCAAACCTATAACACATTCAGAATGGCATTCAGCTATTTTTGTGGAGTAAAACCACAGTTTGTGTTACTTTTGGATTACATTCAGTAAATCATGGGTAGTATATCCTATTGGTCAGAATATACAGTGTTATTCAGTTACAGACTCACGTAATCAGGCCAGCATGTAATATAGGAATAGACAGTTGTAGCAATGATACTTTTCAGAAGTGTAGTCTACAATTCTAGAAGTCTAGAAGCCAGCTGTAGGCAGGTCAGGATAGGGTTCAGGTGCAGAAAGGTCAGAGTTCCAGTGGATATCTTCTTCAACAAGTACATATTAGCTTTAGAGCTAGCTAAAAGGGTTCAGGGACTTCACAGAAGACTCCCTGTATGTGTTCCAGCATTAGACCTGAGAGAATCATATGGGCAAACTCCCAACCACACAAATCACCCACTCAGCCTCACAGGATTCACACAAGGCTTAAGGTAAGTATTACCCAAGCCACCACAGTACCCTAGGAGAAAAGAAGAGCTTCTGGGTGGATGCCTTCAGGATGCAGCAGCAAAGGACCCGGCCCCTGGATTCTTGATCTGGAGGCTGAAAAAATGGACACTGGATGGGAACTTGCAGCAGCAGTCCCCAGAGGAAGCTACCAGCAAAAAATTCCTCATGGTTTCTCATGGCTCTGTGGATTTGGTGCCTTTTTACAAGGAACCAGATGAAGGATGAATACGTTCGGATTCTCTTCACTCTCTCGGTCCTGCACTCTGGTGAGGGGACTTCTGGGATTTTAATTATGTACTGGAGGTTAACAGGAGTCCATCAAAGCTTCAGCAGGATTCAGACTTCAGGAGACTGTGCACTGCACTCAGGCTTGAGGTCCCCTGGTACTATTATAATACATTATTATTATTATTGGCATTTTGCAACCTAGGACATTCACAGTACATCAAGGGATGGCTCATTTTGCAGGGCTTCTTGAGACTAGCGGATCTCACCAGCCTATGGGTGGGAGTCATCGTAATCGAGACCCCCAAGTTGATTGGTAAGAAGAGTTGCATCAGGCACTGATTACATAGCAGGCTCTCTGGTTGGTGGAAATCTCTACAGATGTCTTTTATTTCATATACCTCTTTGGATTCAGCTCCAGTGGTCAACTTGTCAGCAGCTTCCAGAATCAGAGTCTTTATCAGGAACTACAGCACAACTTCTGCAAACTCTCCCTGCGGTTTACAGATAGGGGCAACCTGGTTCGTTTCAGGCAAGGTGAAAGACGAAGGGCTGTGGAGTTTTGGACTCCTCCCTCACTACCTAATTTCTCAGACACTCTGGAGCCTCTGTATGGAATGAAAGGATAACCACCAAAGACAAAACATCAACCGAGGTCATTCCTACCGAGAATGACAGAAGAAGATCTAGGAAACAACAAGCAAATGAGAAATTGCAAAAATTTAAGGAGCCCATCATTCTAGCAGAACAATGACCCTCCTGTACATTCCCTAGGTTGATTTGACAGCCTGCGATTAATAATGACTAAAAGTCATAAAAGTCATAAAAGTAGTTTTACTGCCACCAGCCATTCAAGTAAACTTGTAATTGTAACAACAATGTTACCAGCACTCCGCATAATGTGAGGTGTGCTGGCTCACTAAAATAAACGTAATGGGGATGGAAATTAACCCTTGGGAGCAGTAGTTCACCCAAGTATATTAAAGAGAAATTAAAAGGATGTCACTGCATTTAACATGCTGTGTGCTGCCATAGTACTTTACAGTCAGTCCAAAGTTATGGAAACTATAACTCTCAATCACACACTAGGGAGATACATAAAACGGTCACCCATACAAAGAGTAAAAGACTAGGTGAGAGGGGAAAAAGATTCCCACTCATCTAGGAATAAGGGAAAAGGAATCACAAAGTCCAGCATAATGTCCTGGACACAGATCAGGAAGATATATCACTGACATGAGAATCTTACCTAACACAGGCTGCCAAGGGAAGCTGGCCCCATCTTGCGGACTGATGCTCACCTGTCCCGTAAGGGGGAGAATCGAAGCTGTCCTTTAGAGGCTGCCTACCTGTCACTGAGACGGCCAAAGGAAACTCCTCTGTAAGTATAAAGACTGGGGGAGATATAATTGCAGGGAAATATACTCTAAAGTGGAACACATTCCATTCCAGGAGTTTTCATTTGTCATAGTACTGAGGGTGGGGGGCACATACATTGACTGTAGATTCTGGGAAATTAATAAATATCTTTGAAGTGTATGTGCTTCTGAAATTATAGATTTGGTAGAATACGTCCGGTGTTATCACAGGGAGATCCCCTGACTCCTGCGTTGTGTAATGCACAAGCTTAGAAGAAGTATTTTGGGAACCAAAAGGATACCTCACTGTGTACATATCTAGAAAAGTTATGTAATTAAAGTCATTCCCTGGTTACATAACGAAACAGAGTTCTGTTGCTGGTGCTCAAACACTCAAGACAAAGGGGAAAGGTTTATTATTTGCGACCGATTTTCACACTTTTAAGAAGTCCATTGAAAATGACAAATGTACATTTTCACACAATAATGCAATAGAGACACCACTGAAGGGAATCCAGAAAATATGCATGTTAAACAGACATTTGTCTCTTAACAGGAGATTTACATGTAGGAATGCTAAGAAGCCTGTGTTTAAATTGAGTTTTCGAGAACGCTCTTTGGAATTCTGACATGTCCATTGAGGAAGGGGAGTGGTATCTATTTTCAATAAAGGAGAAGCAGAGAGACTTACGTAGGCAGCGATGTTCTGATTTAATTTCATTTTCTATAAAAATGATAACTTTATACCGAGCCCTCATCCACTTTTCTGCGCATGGTGGATGTGCGCGCAGGGCAAATCATAGATACATATGGTGATGCAAGTGCTTTAAAAAGCCTATTTTCCAGTTAATGCCATGTTAACCGTTCAAGTGACCAGTTTCCTGATCATTATTCATTGTAGTCACAATTGACATTGGAATTTCATAGATGCATCATTTGTGTTTATTGAAATTCATTTAATGATTTCTATTTTATTAATAAATAGACCTTTTCTGAAAACCTGTGTTTCTTGTCCTGAAGGGAGGGAGGCTGTAGGGAATTCATATTGTTAAATTGTGGGCCCCAGGTTCATAATAATAACTATTAAATATATACAAATTGTGAGTGCCTGATTTGGGGTGGCTGGAAAATGTCTCTGAAATAGATGTCGCCCATTTAAAACATCCTACTGGTGATGGTCAAAGTGTGGGTAATTGGCATTTGCTTACTCACAGACATGCCAGTAATAATAAGAAGTAATTCTACCTAGTCCAGTAGCAACACAGAAGTTAACATACCAGGTACAGTTGCAAGCAATAACTACATTGAAAAAAACTGGCAGCGAAAATTACACAAGGCAGGTGGCAAGTGTGATTACAGTACCAAGCCTATTAATGGTCATAAATTATAGGAGTGCGCTGGTTGAAACCAAAATACCATTACAAAGGAGTGTAGTGAAAACAAAATTACAGTACAAGGCCAGTAGCAATCAAAAAGTACAGTTTAAGGCAACTAGCAACCACAATTGAATTAACAAGCAGTGACTAAGATTAAATGATGAAGTTCACTGCCTACCAGACCATTTACAATACAAGGTGTATATTGACCACAATTAAATTAAATTATCATGGCGACAAGGGACACAAATCACAGTACAAGGTTGATAGCAACATAATTAAATTAGCAAGGCTGGAATCAACCAAACATTTCCGTACAAGACTGGTGGAGACCAAATTTAATGACCAAGGCCAGCAGCTTAAACTTAGAGTATAGGGACGTCAGCAACCAAATTAAATTAAATTCACAAGGGCAGGGGTAACCATGAATTGCTCCACTTAGCTGGCAGTGACCAAAACTAAATTAACAAGGCTGCTACCAACTAAAATTAAATGGACTATACTGATAGCAAGTACAATTAGGTCTACTAGGCTGATAGTGACCAAGCAATTGCAGTCACTGCTAGCAACCTCCATTAGAAGAACAAGAGGCGTGTAAGACATGTGGCATGTTATGAAGACAAACAGTTGAAGGGGAAATGTACCTCAGCAAGTGTGCACCTGTCAATCTTATTAGAGGGCCATTGGGGGCAAGGCAGGTGAAGCCCTTTGCCTAACTGACTTTCACCAGTCTGCCCGCTGACCGGGACTCCCTAATTCTTCAATAGAAAGAAACTCTGAATTTGAATTAGATAATTCTTTCATCCTGTTAATGAGTCCAAGGGTTAGGAGCAGGTGGCCCCTGCTTGAGAGAATTTGTTAAAGGAATCAAAGTTATCTTTCAATTTTATGTTCCCTTATTTTATATGTTTAACTTAGTGTAGTGAAAAAACACAATTAAAATAGAAATCTCTGTACACGCTCCCTCATGTAGGATTTACTCCCACCCTTCTCCTCTCATTCTCAATCAAATGTTTTCTCGTAATTCAGTGTTTGATGAGTTAGACACATTCAGTTATTTAGGGACTGCGAGCATTCACTAAACCTTCCAGTATGATCCATGGATAATGTGTTGAATCTCAGTACAATCGGGGCACCATCAACATAACCTCTCATAGAATAGCCAAATGAGTAGCTAATGTCAGCCAGAGTTGTCAGATGTAAATTAAATAATATTGAGTGCTAATGGACAAAATGTTTTTGCTTACTGCCTCCCAGACAAAGTGGATTTGATCCAAGATAGTAGCAGGGAACATATTGCCTTTTAGTGGAAACAATCCACGAAGATTTCATGACCAACATTGTCTTAGGCTACTGATAGATCAAGCAAAAATGCTCCCCTGAGCCCCCCCATGCTGAGATGAAACAAATCAAACAGATGTGCTGATTCCGTCCTCCTATGGATTCTGCCAAATCGACAATATATAGAATTATAGATGGGTCACTATCAACTACAGGAATATTTAATAACAATAATCATTTGGTGATGTATTTGTATTTGTAACAATCAATGCCATTGCCCACTCATAATGACTATGGCCAGCTGTTGGGGGAATGGGGAGAGGTGAAGGGCTCAGTGGCCCGGACATAGGTATGGAACCCACAGTGCGTGTTGCACTTCATCCATCCATTCCACTGAGAGGTTCTGAGTGACATTTGATAGATAACAAGAGGGAGGCTGCAGTTGTCCATGATGTCTCTTGGCACTACGAGGTGCAATACATGCCAAGGTTCAAAACTATCTGCATTTGATGTTGTTTATGGCCGTCTGTTGATTTTCTTGTCCACCCCATGTGATTTGATTTGATCTGAGGTACTTGTAATGCACTCTGGGAAGGGCAAAATGCACCTAGGCGCAGATGTCAGAGGCTAGTTTAACACAGAGAGAACAATAGAGATAGGTCAGGGATAGATATGTGAAAATAAATTAAACAGATACGTTTTGATAGCTTTTCTGAATACGACTAAAGATGTAATATTCCACAGACGCAGTCCGTAAACAGAAACATGTCTGTCTCCTCTAAACACATGATGGGAGGAAAGAACTGCCAATAGACACATATCTGTGGATCAAAATGAACAGAGTGGTTGACAGCTAATAATGTATTCTGCCAGATAGATCACTGATACATTTAAAAACTAGTCATAGAATTCTGAAATCTATTTTCTGCCTTACAGTCAGCCATTGAAGATACCTTTACAATTCAGAACTCAGGGAGCACTTAAGTAGTCCGAAGATAGGTTTTATGGCCGCATTTTGTGCACCTTGTAGACGGTGAAGGTATTTTGAAGGGCTGTCTGCTAGAATTGCATTTGCATAATCCAATCTTGAACTTACCAAGTAACCAATCACTGCAGGATGACCTGAGGAGGCAATAAAAGACAGGGCTTGGTGCAAAAGGAATAAAGTAAAAAAGATAGATTGTACGCTTGACCGTATTTGTTGCTCACTGCGCAAGTTGGCTTGCCAGTAACATCCCAAACTCTTAACCTTTTGGGAAAAATACATGGGGACATAAAACAGGCAAGTAAGAGAAGGAACCCAATTTGGATCAACAACCAGATGTTTTGGTTCTTGCAAAATAAAACATCTGTGCTATCTGGATTAAGGCAAAGCTAATGCCTCATCCTGTGACTTACTTTGGCAGTATATTGGCCAATGTTCTGGTTTGTATCTTCATCTGATTCACAAAATGTATATCTGCATGTTGTCCACATACGAATGGTAGTGGAAGTTGAATTTAGCAAAGATTGACATGAGTGTTTGTAAATATATATTACAAAAGAGGTGGCAGAGGTGAATCCTGGGGGACACCCCACTGAATAGGAATGCTATTTGTGGTACAGCTTCTAAACCTAACACATTGAAAATGATCTAATAGGAAATATTAAAACCACTTCAGACCATGGTTTGAACGTCTGGCCACTTCTGATAACCTTGAGAGCACATTGTCAGTCAACCATTTAAAAGGCTGCTGATAAGTCCAGCATAATCAGCAGCGCCATGGCCCCATCATCAGCTTTTTTGATAATATCATTCCAGACTGAAACTAAAGCTGTTTTTGTCCCTTGGAGTGGTAAGAAACCAGATTGAACGATATCTAGAATGTGATACTTTTGAACATGAGCTTGCAGCTGGGAGGAGATGTTATTTTCCAAAACATTTTCTGGCCAGGGAAGGCCAGCCACTGGGTGATAATTACAAAGGGATTTTCGGTTTAGGCTTTTTTAACAGAGGAGTCATGTACATCTGCAAGCATTGCGTGGGTGGAAGTGGGAGTTGAGCGTTTAGAGCCCTTTTTGAAGCACACATGCAATGGATGGGATGCAGAATAACTCTAACACCAAATAATCGAACCAACTCAGGAAGATGGCAAAGTGTTTTCTGTTTTAATAACAATTGCCTAAAACAGGGAGTTACAACAGACATGAACGAATGTCGCACAAGCGTTCTCGAAGCATTTAATAAAAATCACACTTTTATAGCAAACATTTGTCATATGTGGTGTCTTACTATGTGGCAAACTAAGAAAACCCTAAGAGGGGTTGTGATACGTTCAAGGGGAAAATTTAAGTACACTTTCTATAAGGGGATGGGTTGTGATTGGACATCTACTGTCAGGTGGACAACTTATGCCCACATCTAGCGCAAGTCATTTTTCATCATTCTCGGGAGGATAGCTCAGGGGCAACCTGCTCGCATTGGAAGCAAGACGACATGGAGCACCACAGGTTCGATCCTCGGGTCCATGCTTAGAAACCTCTGGGTATTAAGCGAGTTATAAATAACCTATCATATCTTATCATTATTAAGTACATAGATATTTTTGGCTCTCAAGCTATAAGGCCCTTCTTTATATGGCCCACTACAATTGGTTGGCACGCTCGTGCCACTCTGGAACATTCGGTTCACTAGCAGTAGGTAAGCTCACACCGCAGGTGCCAAGAGGTGGACTTGACTTTACCTCCCCACCCAATTTGCCCCACGTCTCTCATCACCCATGCTTTCTGCCATGAAGATTGTCTTTGAACTTGACCTGGCAGTGTATTCTCGCCTCTGGGAATATAAGGGAGTGTGAGCACACACGCTATCATAGTTCAGGAACTGCATGCCCAACTCTTTTTTCATCTTTGACTCACTTGAAAGAAGACCACAATTCAGCCCATTTTGCAATTTTGCAGCATTTAATTGTCTTGAATGAATGAAACTTGACACTCATGGTGTTCTTTCTTTGCACCTTAACAAGGGATGATTTAGCATCTCACGATTACTGCCTTCAAGAACAGATAACCAGTCTTGGCTGCTTCAGCCTTGACACCAGGCTAGGCAGCCCTCCTCGATACTTCCATGATCCCAGCTAATTCTTTGCTGTGAAACAGCTTTCAGTCCTTCTTCTCCATGGGTTTGAACTTACTCTATTTGTGACACCGATGTCCAGTTTCTATACAATGGTGGCTCTGGCTGCAGTCTATTCACTACGTATAGCAAGCTTCTATGATCACTTAATCTACTTGCGTTACTGCATTTGTAAATTTATTGAACTGCTTGCATTTTCTGCAGTCCTCTTCACACATGCAATCTTCTTTTCGCATATGAATGTTCACTCAATTCTTTATTTCGTCATCAGGTTCTATAAGGTCCATGCATCTTCTTCAGCCTATCTTCTCAGTGCACCACGCGCATCTCTTGTGACATCAGCAGCTCATTTTCATATCCCTTCGGGGAGTTTCTTCATTAGATTGTCTTCTCTTCGGGAATACTTTTGATACGGCTTTCACATTGGGTCCCTTTTCTCGAATATTCGCCGCAGAATGGTCACAACTGCCAGTAGTAGGGGGATGGGACTTCCTGCAGAGGCATGTGGCTGCTTCTCTTCAGAGGCATGAGGGAACTATATAAAACAAGCATTGGCAAAGTCAACAGTCTGGGCTTTTGCATAGGCATGTAATGGTACTTGCCAGGCATTGACATAGTGGTGTTTACTATCAATGGTAGCAGGTACAAAGTGGGGTGAGTACCTGGGCATCTAATAGCAGTGCCTGTAACACTTATACACAAGCCAAACTTGTTGGCTTTGCCAATGCTTCTTTTTAACAGGATTTCAGTGAAGGATAAGCATTGTGCTTATAAATCAAGTGGCTGAAGGCAGACCTTGTTAAGACAGTTTTATTACACAAGTAGTCCGTTTACAATCCCAATGAACTCAAGGGGCAGGAGCTGGGTGGGAATGGCCATACGATCAGCATGGCCATGGGCAGTCAATGAGTGGGCAGATAAACAAACAACACATACATGTTTTGTGCCCCCCCCTCCTTAGCGCCTTGATGCCCACGGGTTTAGAGAGCACTATAAATGTTTTAAAAAATAATAAATATGCCATTTCTCCATATCTGCAATAGTTTTGACTTATACGTAATAGCCCAAACTAAACATACAGTGTTCCCTCACACTCCACAACAACACCCAAATATGAAGAAAAAAACTTGCCTGAGAAACTGGCCTATCCCCCTGCTGTGACATGGCAGTTGATTATGAGTTCTATAATGCTCTGCCTTAACGTCACAGCAGATGGATAGAGCATTCGGAAAGTTAAATAGTTGCTAATAGCTTTCACTGGAAGCCATACACAACAGTTTTCGCAATGCCGTGCAATTAGCCATAAACTCCCACTGCAGCCTTTTGAAGCAACAGGGTGCAATTTGATTTCAGTGAAGGTGGTTGTCTGTAAAGAGGAAACCTGATGCACTTTTAATTATGATGGAATTTCGGCAGAATTCACAGGTGTGTTGATGGCCCGGACTGTTGAGGTTGCCAAATAGGACACTACTCAAGCTTTTAGCTAGGAAATAGGCTTGCCGACCTGCCGAACATTCAAATCCAGTCAGGGTTTTCAGATGAGAATATAAAATACACTGAAGTTAATTTCATGCATTTTTTCCCACTTACCTATTTCTTTAGGAAAGCCTGAAATCCTTACTGGATTTTACCATTCGTTGGGTCGCCGATCCCGGCTCCGAGTTGAGCTGTGTGACATTGTGCACATCAAGAGGGGGGTCAGCAAATGAGACTTTATTGCAAGATTTGGATAACCCTGTAATGGGCATAAAAGATGTCTACCTAGCTCCTGTCTTTGATCCACTTTTCAAAATTATGTGTACACTTTTTATTTTTTAAGAAACTCCCCACCAACGAGCCTCTCATGCTCCCCTAACCCACTGCCGATATTTTAAGCTATCTTCCCGTTACGGACGCTCTGCCCGTGGGCACCATGGCCAAATGTTTGACATTGATGTTTTTTACTGCATTACGGCTCCTTTTCATTATCTCCAAAGACATTTTCTCAATTTAATCTCCTCTGTTTATTAGCCAATGTACCCTTGTTGTACAAAACTTCAAAATAAATAACTAAATAAAATCACTAATTTATATTTGATTTTCATTCCACACACGATACTTTGCGGTAAGCTTTAACGGGATTCACAGGCCATACAATCAGAACACGGCATCCCATATTAGCTCCTTTGTGTGCGCACAAACCAGAATCTATGTAGTCCTGATCCTATCTGAGGAAAACGACCAATTCACAACTGCCGCAAATGACAGTTCAATTAAATATTAAGATTTGCCGCCTATTCCAGTGATGAAAATGATCACAAATGAGAGGAGTGGTAGGAGCAGTGGCTCGTCACAAAGAGAAGAGAGATAAGGAAGGACACCATTATCAAACGCTAAAGCCAGCCTATCAATAACTGTGAAACAAAGGGCCCTGCGGGTGCAGTCTGCTGGGAAGGAGTGTCAACAGTTCTGATTCGGTGATGGAAGCCTGCTCTTTTAACGGCCATCATTGTATTTTGTGTCTTTATGGATTCAAAAGCATTACAGATGTGATGTTGGCTAGTCAATGCAAATGCAGTAACATCGTTGTTAACTGGAACGCTCTATTAAAGCGGCACCTTCATTGCCGGTAATGGTAGTGGATCTAGTTAACGAAATGCCGGATAACAACGTTTTGGAGCAAACTAACAGAGCAAACAGGCCAGGAAGCTTGGTTATCCGGCCATTTTGCTTTGTTATCTGGCTCAGAAATCCACCATTCGGGTAACCAGCATTTATGAGTGTCTGCCACTATTGAGTTACAAATGGTGCCAGATAATGGAGTTTTTAATCTATCAAGTAAGTCAGCAACAATGGTCTCTGATCCAGGAACAATACACGTATCTTACACTTCATGGCAATCACTATACGTTTTAAAACGTTACTTGCTGGTTAATTAGTTAGTGGGCCTCATTATGAGTCCGGCGGCAGCCTTGCTGGTACAAACGGGAGGCTGCCGCCAGACTCGTGCATTTTTCTGGCACCTGGCTCCACAGAAATATTGGGGGATTATGACCTCAGTGTTCCTGGAAATCAGGCGCCAGCAAAATGTAAATTCCCATTCTCATTTCGATCCCATAGGACTCAATGAGAATGTCGATGAGGGAAGCACGGACCGACACACTTGTAATGAGGCCCAGTATGTAGGACCAGTTGTCTGAGCACTTTGAGTGAAATATCTATGTTTTGGCAAGTTAAGTCCTTCTTCTTAAAATGGCAGTCTCTTGTCACCAGTTGTGACACAATTCTTCAATTGTGATACAGCATCATCGGGCATGAAGCAATCTTGAAAACTAGAGTCACTTCCCTACAATCATCTGTATTAAGATTATCTCTTATTGTTAAACATAAGATTATTGACTGGGCTCAAGCATCAAAGTCCCAAAAATCAAATACACTTGCAGAACAAAGTTCCAATGGCATTTCATGAAAATGCATAGCTGAAATTTTACACAATAACCTGTTATTTATATATCTACAGAACACCTTAAACACAAAGACTAGTTCATTCAAACGTGCCAATGCAGATGGCTTAAGCTTCCCAGTCTATGCAGCTAAAACAATGGGACTCCCTCCCCCTCAATCTCAGATCAGAAGGCTCCCACAGGGCTTTCAGCAAAGCCCTTAAAACCTGGCCCTTCAATTAACCCTCCTGACTGTTGCATCCCTATGCTTCTGGACCTCTGTAGCCTTATGTATGCTCTCTTGAATGAAATGTATATACTTGTATGACTATATGCAACAATGTAACACTGTAAGTACTTCAACAATGTAACACTGTAACAACCTATTGTGCCTAAGGACCTCATGTAACCAGTTCTCCACAGTGCCCTGATGCCTGAGGGCTGGTGCGCGCTATACAAATGAAAAAATAAATAAATACATACATAATAACCTGTTATATAGCATTTTCTCCAAAGCACTGTCAACAGAACAACTATATGTACATGTAATACTACCTAACTGGAAGTGGTACCCAATTTTTCATCGGTGGGATGAAAAGTTGAGTGGGCCTTGCCAAGATTCGAACTTGCATCCTGTACATCACATACAGATCTCATTAGTGAGCCTTTAACTTGCTGATCTTCACTACATACATATAGGGGCAAATGAAAATTAGAAGTGACAAACATAAACTCTTGGATCGAGACTGGGAACTAAACAAAGTCACTGTTGATATATAGACTTCAAGAAAGGATTATGTTGTCAGACACAAAAAAGGGGGCATGTCCCCGTGTATATTTAGAAATGTCCTACCAGTGTTAAACCTTAATTATATAGTGCCTCCTCATATTTAATATTGGCCTAGGCCCAATCGCGTTACACGGAAAACCGTGTTGCAAAAGCTCTGATTTTTGAGTTTTTACTTCGCTGCCATTTTAAGATTCGTCCGCCATTTCGATTTTCATTTGTGTTCCATATTCTAAAATGGTGGTCTGTGTTTTCTTCTTGTAAGTCAAGCCAACCAACCTTTGAGTTCTGTTAATGTTTAGGTTGTCTGTGAGCCGACTGTTTAAGCAAAGCAAAGAAAAGAAACCTTGTGCTTCATATGAACTGCTATTCGAATGTTGTCTGCGCTCACAAGCCTCATCCTTGTATAAACACTGAAAGAATGAAGAGTAAACGACGATCATATGTTTTAGCTGAACTACATTGTGAAATATTCTTGAAACAAGGCTTACCGCAGATCCGAGACCCTATACCACCATTGTATTGTCATGGAAATGTAAATTCATGTAATCCTTTGCATAATATTGTAAAATCTGTCATATGAACTAGGCATGAACTCTAGACATGAATTATTAACGTGAAGAGAGGCTGGACAATATTGTAGGAAATGTATAAAAATGTCAGTGTTTAGATGTCCAGTACCTCACTCTCCTCACTGTGTCGGCGGGTACACACGGCGAGGGGTTGGGGCCAGATAGCTATCTGTTTTGCTTTGTAAACTGTACAGTTATAAAAGATACTTGTATATTTTCAGCCCGTGATTGGTGTATTTCATTTGTGGTACTCAGCCTCAATATTTCTTTGTTCTTTCACCAGCATAATTTTTTGCACTGCTTTTGAGGTTCCACTTGAACCAAGTACCAACACTAGCAGTTTTGGGCCCGAGATGGGCTCTTGCGCCCCAAAAGCAGAATTTATAGATTTTGTAATTAATCAGTGGTGTAGACTGTTAACTGTTTGCTCGTGTATTGTGAGGGAACAAGGGTCGTGCGAAACAAGTATTTAAATAATAATAGCAGACTTTGAATCTAGAATGTTAAGAGATATCTTTATCCACTGATCAACAAATCTTAAATAGAGCCTTGGGGAAACGCTGTTTCCACTGTATCAATGCTTGTTGGGAAAAAATAGTAAATAGTACAGCCTTACCCGAACAACAAAGTGGGCCCTCCTAAAAAGTGTGGATGAGAGATTGATAAGCTACATTGTTGATTGTATGATTTTAAATCATTAAATTGCCGAAAATTAATTGGTAATTAATGTAATGAACTGTTATGCCTTGTATATATTTACTTTCTTTTCTACATTTGTCTATTTATTTAATTGTTTTTTATAATGCACCTTATACCATACCTGAGTTTGGTTTCTAAGCGCGGATCTGGGATTTCAACCTCTGTTGTTCTGCGTTGTCTTGCTTCCAAGACCAGCGTGTTGCCCCTGTGCTATCCTCCGTTCTAAAAAATGAGAAAAGGTTTCTTGTAAACCATAGCACCAAGTGACTGGCCCTCATTATTAGTCAAGCATTATTAACACCAATATACCTGTTTATACAATTCAATATAACCCTGTCTGTGAACCATAGCATACCATGTACACCCCCCAAACCCCTTAGCAATAGGTAAGCCAAGAACCAGGCTGGTGTGTAGAAAGAATATATATTTATTAATTAATATCTAAAGTTAATATTTACACAACATCACACGACATGCCACCTCACTCTGTGGCCCAAATGCTTTTCTTTCCTGACAATTAACTTTTTTACACAAATTGGAAACACCAGTTGGTTTAGTAAAACACAGATCACAGGCTCTTTAACCCCACCACATGTACAGTTTTCCTTCTTTGGTTATTTCTACCCTGATTACACAGAAACACAGGTCTATTGAATACTCCAGCTACCCTGGTCACTCACAAATGAGTCTTAATGGACAGAATTGTGCAAGACAATTTATCTTCACAATATCCTCGGCATGGGGTTTACTTTAAAACATGTAGCACCTTTAAATCTGACTGGATCATACGCTTGGCAATGCACTTTTCATGAAGTTTAATTTGAATAGCTTGCATTACTTTCTATTGGCAAAAGCAATTTCACATATGCAGCACTCTTTATTTGTAATCTCCCTGCACACTTGGAAATGCTAGCAGTGTGGGAGCACCACAGACTTTTAAAAACCAAAGACTTTTTTTATTTATATGGAACCCTTGTTCCATCACCACAATGCAATGAAGAATATCTCTTCTACCGGGAGTCACTTTCTCACTCTCTGTAGAGGGTTTGCTATTTATCAGGGACTTCACTCTATTTAATTTGGAAAGACACTTTTCTGGCGCAGTACAAACTCAGATATTCAGTTTATTATGGAAACCCCTCTGCTTTAAGGCATGGTCTGGGGAATGGGCAACAGTTAGGAATTTCGTTTTTTATAAGTACACCATTTCCCTCAGGAGATCTTGGAGCTGGCCACAATAAGGTAAGGGTACCCACTTACTTTAAATGACTTTATCTTTAATCAGCGCTAGGATAGAGGTCAGACGTTTTGAACTCCCCTGAGCTCACCACGCGTTCTTTGACTACTTGGTAAATAATTGAATTATTACTTAGTAAAAATGCTAAGGATCTACTTTATCGGCCCACCCAATCAAGAAAGAGAAGCTATTAAATCAAACAGACCCCCACAAGACTTAGTTTGGTTGGACAAGTTACTTAAGTAGAATATCTCTGGGGTTTGTGCTCAAGAAAAGACACCACCTCCTGGATCACCTCATGGTGAAAGCACAGGGGTCAGATCCAACCTCAGTCATAGATAGCCTCCAGCATCAATCACCCTTTGATTTGCATTTCTCATTGTATGGATCCCAGCTTTCCATCTTTCCCTGGTTCTCCACCTCCCAGGCAATGTTGGTTCTCCAGCAATTTAGTTTTTTCAGCAGCTATTAGATGATTTCAGACAGCTTTTACCATTTCCCATTGGGTGTCTCCTTATACATCTTTAACCACTCCCCCAAAATATCCAAATTATAAGGGGCCAGCTTATTGACCCTTGATCTGGATTGGACATTTACTGTTCTCCCCTTTTCTCTGATTACTCCCTTTTAGTTACTGGGCTCCACTCTTGGGTGTTTATGACTCCACCCCCTTCAATTATCTTTTTGAACAATTTTACAGTTGCAGCTAAAATCTACAACCTAGCGATTTTCCTCAATGTAAAATATGCATCATAAAATGTATATGTCTACATTTGTCTGACCATGCCAGACTTAATGACATGCATCTGGTGTTGGCATAATATTGCAGGCTTGAATGGCAGATTTTTGTTATTTATTCTACAAATATAATAGTTATCATCACAAGATTTCCTATACAGATATCTAATTCTACAAGCTCTCATCTCCCCAAATCTCCACTTCATGAGATTTTCTGGGAAGCTATCATCACATTTTGCTTGTAACTCTTGTTGCCAAGGTTGTATTTTAGGGGAGTTGTCTCAACATCTAGGTCTTCTCATGCACTATTTATTGATATTTGAACCAGTAGAGTGCAAATTATGGTTCCCGAGATAATCAACAATTAGTATTGCCCCATAGCACCTGTTGTAATTTCAAGGCATATGCATACTTTTAACATCAATTACACACTTTTTATTCTTCCAGAAACTTCACATGTAATTCAGGCCATTTGCTTTATTGTTGGTTTGGCCTGGTGTAAAACAACTAACATTCTTGCAAAGTCAAAGTCCTGCAGAAGTATTCTTATCTTCCTGACCAGATGGGTCTAACTCTGCCCCTTAACATCATGTGGCAGTCTCCTGGGGCATTTCTACTGTCATTAGTTCTGGGATAGAGACCACAAATTGAGTTTTTAATTCCAATTATTTTCCAAAGTTCAACCCATTAAGGGCTGCCTCTCTGTTTACACAGTTGTTAGCACCTCACCATAATACATTCCTTCGCAGGCACTGCTGCAGCTTTAAAGACATTTCCAGATAATAGGGTAAAGGTCACTGTTTGGGTGTTCTGCCTGCTAACATCCAATTCTTATGAACAGAAACTGGTGATTTTAAAATACTTGTTTATTTCCATTACATGGTGCATGCTTCTATGTCTTGCGTCCATTTCAATACATTTTGGTTCCATCTTCCTTCTCTCAGCTTATTTACAAACAGTTTTACTATAGCCAACAGTTTCCTTACAGTATGCCTTTGAATTCTCTTCTGCAGTGTAGCTTCATATTTAAAAAAATGCTTGTTCCAAAATGCAAAATGCAAATATTTACATGGTCTCTCTATTTTAAAAAAATGAAACAGCGTTTTCATGGTTTTGCAGTTGAAACGAACTGCTGGCCTTTTCTCTGCCAGTCCACAGTGTGCTTTCCAATAAAAAGAAAATATTTCACCAGTTTTAGGCCCAACATGGCCAGGGGAAGTTAATTTGTGTCTTGGGGCTAAAACGACCCCACGCACGCATAGGGTAAATACTGTTCCTGCATGCAGGCAAGTGAAGGTCTCCACATGATTACCAATTATAATTCGTTTTGTGTTCATCAATGTGCACACAAACCCCCCTTTAGGGTAACATGTGTGGTCTATAGTGGGTGAATGTGGCAGTCGAGAGGTAGTAATTATAGTTGAGGAGTAGGCAACCAAAAGAGGAGAGAGGGTTCATACAAGTGGGGAGGGGGAAGATAGAAAAGTGAAGGGCTTGTGGAGGGGGTAATAGTGGTGCAGTTAACTTCTTAAGAGTGAGGTCTGTGTGGGTCTGTGGGGCTTCACATACTCAGCCAGCATGTTACTCCAGAGGACATGGGAGTCATGAGTGGATCCTGGGAAGTGGTGTGTGATGACACTTCATCTGCATGTTCATGATGTGCTGCTCCTTCTTGTGGGAGATGTTTCCCTGCCTGAAGTGGGGTAACAAGGGCAATGTGTGTGCATTCCATCACTCACATGACGTCACTGAAGCCAAGGAAAAGCATGAAACTGATGTGGTGGGTAGCCAAGGTATGGCCCTGGTGCAGAAGTCCATGCATCTTCGGTCTGAGCACTGAACAAGAAGTATTGTGAGAGGTGCCATGCAGCATTTCAACAGTTTGCTGGAATTTCCTTTTTAGCACAAAAATGTGGAACGGCCACAGGCCTGACATCTGAGCATGGCTGTGCAGATAGAGTAACTCCACTGCAAATATTAACTGTGTGAGGTACACCGTTTAGGTGATGGTATGCCTGCTGAGCATGCGGAGAGTGAATATTGGCTAATTCGTTGCTTCCAGACTGGTGGCCCCGCCTTCTACACAGTGGACCTCCTAGCCCTCTGCTCTAGCCTTCTGCACACCACCCCTGTTGCTGCAGCCTGAGTCTATCCACAGCTAAAACTAGCTTATGTCGATGCACTTTCCAATCTCCAACCCACAGCATGTTGACACATGCAGGGGTGGACTGGCAACCAAAAGAAGCCTGGAATGAATTTTCAAAGTGGCCTCATATTGCAATGAGGAAATTTGGAAATACAATAGGTTACCGCACAAAAAAGGTCCAGGGTGCAGAGGACTACTGGGAACTCTCCGGAGTTCCCTATAGGCCAGTCTACTCCTGGACACATGTCTTGTTTCTGTTTTTTGTGAAACATTTATACCATTTACTAGTGATGTGGTGAAGGTAAGATTCAACAGGTCTCACCTGGCAGTCCACCTGCCAAGTCAGGCCATTTCCACCGGCTTTTTGCAGGAGTTCATATTTTGTGGTATTTACTGCATTTTGAATGCAATATTCCAGCTCGTAATGGTACAGTAACATCTGAATGCATTATTTGGGAATACTGCATTCGGTCCTGAATCATTTAGTATTGCATGCTTTATTTTCTGCATGCAATGTCTACTTGCAGTGCCAACTCATAATAATGTGGCTGTAAAACATGCATTATTCCTAATATCACTTGGTTTACTGTTGCCACAAAACTTATAATAAGGGCCCATCCATCCCTTAAAAAGACTATGTCGCAACTTTAAAATATAACTCCTGCTAACGGTTCAAGTATATTTTCCTCGGTGTACACACATAACTAGTACCGAGTGTTTAGGTTTGTTGTACATTTTGTGCTCCTGTTCCACAAAATATTTGGCACCTTTTTAATTTATCTCAGAAGGATAGAAGCTGCTTGCTGGCATTGAAAACGGCGACTTGCACAGGATACACAGACTCCTGCAACGGGCCCGCTGACACACTGAGATGTCTGAATTTGAGTTTTCTATGTATGTGCATGCATCAGCAGCATGTATATAAATGAGATATACCCAAAAATTCAAATTAGTAAAAGTAGGACGTTGCCTGACAAGTTATATGGTCAGATCATGGAATTTGGCATAAGTAAGAATCAACAAATTCAGCCAGGATTGTCCAACTCCAGGCCTCGAGGGCCAGATCCATGCCAGGTTTTCAGGATACTCCTAATTAATATTCATGAGATACATTTGCATACATTGATTCTAAATGTATGCCCATTTTTCCTCATGGATATTAATGAGGGATATCCTGAAAACCCATCCAGATTCTGGCCCTTCAGGCCTGGAGTTGGACAACCCTGAAAGGCACGTGGAATCATGGGATTGCTGGAGGTGGGACATGAACTGTGAAGCAATAAAAAATCAAATATATGTTTCTGGTTTTGAAGAAGCTGGTGTACACAATAAACAATCAGCAGACCAGAAATAATTCTGGTCACCTTAATTTATTAATGTGAATATGCTCATCTCTGCCTTTTCTAATAGAGTAAGTCTTTATACACGTTAAAGTGGCACATCACCCAAGGATTTAATCACCTTTCTGTCACACATCAGGGTCGGAATGACCCGCGCGACCGCTCATCACGCCAGGTGAAACAGACCACTTTCAAGGTACCTACCAAAGTCGTGACGCTTCGCCACAGTATCTGACGTTTCTCAGCCCCTTACTTCTCTCGGTGGCAGTTACCCTGGAGATTGGGCTCAACAACATCAAAGGTATCGACAACCCAGCCTTTGCCTACAACTCCCAGGAAACCTACCTTTTGCGTGTAGTTCCGACTATTCGGAACGTGAGCTCTGACGGGCTTACGGCGCTCCGCCTCTTGGGTATATTAGGCACTGCAGCGGGAAGGACGCTGCTTCTGATTAACGTTGCAACCGGCATCCAAAGTTTTGTCTACTGTGCCTTCCTTATCATTGCCTTCGCGTGTACCAATTCGTGTGTTTCAATTACGGACTGCCTTGAGACTTCTCAATCCTTCTGCCTACCTGTGTACCGGACCTTTGCCTGCTCTACGGTTTGCTTGCTTCCTGATTCTGTATTGTCCTCTGCCTATCTGTGTACCGGACTTTTGCCTGTCCTACGGATTGCTTGCTTCCTGATTCTGTACTGTCTTTAGCCCGCCTGTGTATCAGATCTCGCTGCCTGTTCACTGGATTGCCTTCTGTTAAATTCTTACCGTAGAGAAACTTCTGTCCTGATTTACCTACCACCGCCTTCACCTGGTTTTCCTCACCTTCCCAGCTGTCTCCAAGTACTGGGTACTGTTTCCTTCTTCAATTCCAGTGTTCTTTTGTGGATTCCGACTCTATCCCGTTGTTTTGGATTTACTCCTTCAAGTGTACGCAAGGACGCTTTGCTGATTGTACACAAAGACTCATTTCTGAAAGTGCACACAGGGACGCCTTGCTGAGAAGTGCACCTACCCGTATCTAGAGCGCTCCTCGTGCCGCCCGGGTATAGCATCCCTACTAACCTTCCTGTTTATTGCTTTGTACCTCCGTTGTTTCTAACCTGGATTGATTAGGTTATTTCAATTCCTGTTCTGGTAAGACTTCCTTAACTTTTCTTTATTAATTCCTATCTGAACCATCAAAGTAGAAGTTAATCTCTTTTCTGTACTTACAGGGGAAATTCCATTTCTGTTCCTTTTCAATTACAAGGGGAGTGGGTGACCCAGGTACTTTCTGCTTTTGTGAGGCTTTTCTTGTGGTGATCTTTGCTCTTCCCAAGTATTTACCAATTGTCTTTTACTTTTTAGCTGGGTCCGTGGCGGTGTGTTCTCCCCGCTCTTTTGGGTGATCGGTCTCTCAGTCTGTAATTTAGTGCAGCTGAGAGTCATATCACCAAAAAGAGCTTATTTCCCTCAACAGAGAGGAGGCTCAGGTGGAGGCTCCATCTCGAGCTCTTCAAGCAACATCCAGTACAACCTTCCTGGTTGCTTGCCCGGATCACTCGCGGACCGGTGAGTAACACTTTCCAGCGACGGATTCTCCATTCAATTGCATTTACAGCTCCATTGTTTGGGGCCAGCAAATGTCTATATTTCCTTCTATCTCAGTGGCCTTAATTACCGCAAATTGGGATTGCCCAGAAATTATATGGTTCATAGTTTGCAGATACATATAATTTCTTTTGGTGCTTGTAGCTCATGGCCTATCTGTCCTGACAAATCTCTATGAATGCGACATTGTCATCTTGATAACTTGCCAGCTTTACTAACATAACATTGGTAAGTCGATAGGTTGCCAACCCGTCTTTCGAGCTAATGCTCTCATCCGGGCAAGATTCACTTGTTTCTAATTTGTGGGAATTGTCAAGCATTTGCCTTGAATTAATGTACCATCAATTCGTTTGCAATTGTTGGTTTGATCTTGTAAATCGAAAAATTGGAACTGCCCTACAAATGAATGCAAACAGATGCTGACTCTAGAGCCCTGCTGGTGAGGACTAGCATTATTCCGTTATATCTATCCAATGTATAGAAGCAACGTTCCACTAGGAGGAGCATATGCCAGGGGCAATAGCAATGCTAAGGGTTACAGAGTAAAATATTCCTTGCTATAAAATGTGCTATGCACTTTCATGAATTCTCATGGTTTTGTTAACAAGATCACGACCAGAGTGGTTATTTTGATTTCCTGCACATGCAGTACAGAGTAATAAAATGAGCAACAGGTAATGTATAAGTAGTTCTGATGCAGCAATATGGAAATTATTTTAATGGAACATATAAGATCAGCACACAAAAAGAAAAGCGAACAACATACTAGTATAGGATACAATAGCACTCATTAGCACCTTGCAAGGGGGCGCTGGGCAATCATTAAGATCGGAATGTGGGCTGGACTGTCTGGTATAAGCGTGTGTTCCGAGCAGCCTCGGTGCCCCTGCCCAGTGTCCCTTCCCCTTCCACGCTCCTCTTTCCCTAACCTGCACTTCCCTCACGGCTTAGAACCCTTTTGGTTTGTAAGCGGGTGCTAAGGGTGTTTACATTTACCAAAAAGAATAAAGAAAACGTATCTATATCTTGTGGTGTGATGCTGCACGGTCCTTCTGGACTCTCTTTCCTTGTTAATGACTTTGTAGTCATCAACATAGGAAACAGACTTCAGGAGGACTGCGCAGAACCGCATTGCAAGGCAAAGGAAAGTTTTAGCACAATCGTATAAACTACACAGGTGCTAATGGCGATACACACCTCAGTGGCTCTCTGGCCATTAGGACGGGCAATCGGAATGGCCCGTTACCGGCAGGGTTGGCCCACAGCCGAAGTGTATATTGCTTTAATAGTATACTAAATTGTAATCTTCACTATTTAACACACTGACCTCATTACATGTTTACTTTTTTCCTTTTCCCTTTCGCAATCTGTTATGTTTATGATTTTTACATTTGTTTATAGATTCCAATTACCTTTAAGTTTCTTGTTTTCACCTTTTCATCTTAAAGTGTTACAATATAATGTTCACAATGGGCAGTAATCGTAAGAAGGACGTTAACACTCACATGTAGTTAACTTGCACTTGATTGATTTACAATACCAAACCAAAATGTACACAATAGTGTTTGGTAAGTTGTTTTACAGTTCCCCAAATTAGAAACAAGAGAATTTTACCCTGATGAGAAGGTATCAGGTAATAATATCCCTATATATATGGTTGCCGTACATAATGTCACCGGGAAAAGGTTGTGGTGACATTATATAGGTGACCATATATATAGGGGCCGGGGCAGGTCGGGGTTGCGGGGGTGTCCCCCGCTCCCCATGAAAAATAAAAAAGGGTTTGGGGGTTGCAGAGGTGTCCCCAGCATGTTCCATGTAATAATGTCCCCACACAAAAAGGCAATTTTTCCGTGAATATTTTGCATGGTGGTATTTTTGAGGGGACATTATTACATGGAACCGATGTGAATGGGTGCTAGAAACACGTATTGACAAGCTATTCAGTTATCTATGGACCCTGACCCTCTTCCCTGAATTTGACATCCATTTTCCTCCCTCCCCCTCAAAGTAAAGGGATATTCCTTTAGCTAGCGCAATCTGTGCTCTTCCAGGGCCCAACCTCTACCACTAACCATGTTTCCCCCACTCTGTCCTCCCCACCTTGGATTGGGTGTTCTCTTGGGTCACCAGATCTGGAAGAACAGCTTTAAGTCAGGCCCCCAAGTCATCCTTGCCTGGGTACCCAGCCCAGCACTGCCAACCCCAGGGACCACTGAAAACAAGGTAGGAGACGATGCAACATACTCACAAAAAGTCAATTTGTCACCACGTTTAGCTCTGTTTTGAATCATGCTAAGGTGAAGTATGACCACTTGGAACTTTTGCGGCTTAAATGTTGCCACTTTGAATTTTGCCTACTGGGTGGTCTGCTCCATTTTGAATTCTGCCACTTTGAATGTTTCCAACTGGAGGTTTCACCACATTTGAACTTTCCTACTGTGATGTTTGTATCATTTTGAGTTATGCTGTTTATTACTTTTACCATTTTGAATGCTGCCACTGTGAGGTTTCACCACATTTGAATTTTGCTGCTGTGAGGCTTCACCATGTTGAACTTTGCTACTGCTGAGGTTTGTACCATTTTGAGTTCTGTTGCTTTTGAATTTTGCTACTTTGAATGCTGCCATTGAGGTTTCGTCACAGTTGACTTTTCAACTGTGAGGTTTCACCACTCTGAATTTTGCTAATGTGAGATTTTCCATTATTCTAACTTTTTACTGCAATAACAAGATGGTACAGGCAAGAGGACCCGCGCTGGTGGTATCTTTGTCTTAGCTGACAATTGTGCATGTAATTTGTGTTTTGATTGCATGTTAGCCATTGATGCATGTGTTCTGCGTGCAAAGTATGGCAGAGCCCTCAACTGTACACAGTTGCCCTAGAGATTGAAAGACTTTTTACAATACCCTTACCCCCTCTTGCACTGAAACCCATAGAATACAGCTGGGCTCCATGAAAAAATTGGCCCAGCTGTCACATAGCCACTGACATAGCAGTCTTTCCTTATGCCTTTGCAAAATGCGCTGAATGATTCAAAATGCTTCAACCTAGTCATCTCTGCTTACTACTATATGTCAAATTCTGTAGACTTGCATTGTATTACGCCTTTTATTTACATGTTTGCACAGACTACAGTCTTCCGAAGGGCATTCATCCACTGTAGCGCTTCAAGGCCATACCAATGGCAGTAGGCGCTATACAAATATCAAATATCATAACGTATGTTACATTAAGAGAGGTTTGTCAGTATAAATAGACAAGAAGTTAGAAGCACCAAATATAATATTTCATAAGAAAACAACAGCTCAATGGTATTGTGTTCAACAATTAGAAGTATGTGCAAGTTGTTCTCTGAAACCTATTTCACAACGTCAACTTTGAGGGCACTCTTTGGGTGGTACTCCACTATCTGTCATACAAGTGCAGCAAATCCTACACCAGACAAATTTGGTGCTAGCTCAAGGGGTCTCCAGCACTCAACCATATAGTAATGCAATTTCATGAATTCATGGTAAATTCATGAATTCTTGGAGAAGCGTTTAATAATCTCGGACCATAAGAATATATGTAAACGATAACTACAGTACATTTACCGTCTGAATGGACATATTAGAAATATATCTGCAGGGCATTCATGCCCTGAAACAGCCAGTCACTTCACCATAAGATTCTGGCTCCGCCCACATCACAGTTAATGCTCAGTAGTCCACTGTGCCACTCAGCAGAAATCATACAGCACTTAGATTGCCTGTGAAACTTAGCACTGCTGCTGGTACACTAATTGGACCCAGGAAGTAGACATTTTTGTTTGTACAACTAACCCATTCCTTCTCTCGCAGGATGCACCTTTGCAGTTTAGGGGAAGGCACGGTCTCACGCTACACACCCTTCAAGCACATATAACACAACCACTATTGCACATCACCTCTGCCATAAGAATTAAGCTACTTTTAACGACAAAACATTCGTACTGTAGCTTCCCACATAACTATCTCCTTGAACACAGTCCCCCCTTTAGTCCATAGTTGACCTCTGCTGCGCCCACACACATTCCATTTACACATGGGTGAGTAGCGGGGTCTTGGCCACCCTCACATAACTTTAATGCACAAACGCATAATAGCGACTCCCAAATTCTCCCGTATTTTTGGACTCTGGTTCATCTGAGGGCATTCAACCAAAAGCGCATTGGGACCATAATTATGGTGAAAGGCGCTATAACAAATGACAAAATGAATGAATGAGTGTGTTTTGGGAGTTTCTCTCCTGTTATGGTTGAGCAGGTATCAGGTATTAATATCGCCACATATATGGTCGCCGTAAATAATATCGCCGGGAAAATGTCGTGGCGATATTATTTGGGTGACCATATATGTGGCGATAGGGGAAAAAAAATTGGGGGTTGTCGCCCGCATGTTCCATGCAATAATGTCGCCAGAAAAAACGACAATTTTTCGGCGATATTTTTGTATGGCGATATTTTTGTGGCGACATTATTACATGGAACCGTTGAGCATTGACATCTTGACATTTCTATTGGTCAGCTGCTGGAGATGCAGTGATACAGTCATCTCTGCAGAGGGTGCTGCTGTCTGGCTAAGGTTATGTAACTGGTTGACAACAGCTCTCTGTCAACGAGATGTTGAGTTGAACCAGGTGTGAGCAGAGGTTCTGTTAAGGAGAGCACAATTATGTCTATGGATGAGCGGTTTTCCTTTACAAAACATCAGGTTCTACCCTCCCCCCCTTAATTGGGGAGTACTCCCCTCAACACCCACACACAGTCTTCCCCATGTACTCTAATTGCATGTCTTACTAATAAGGCGAGATGCAGGTTTTGATGACTTTTTTTGAACTAACTGAAAATATGTAGAAATGGAACAAACGAAGTGCCAGACAGGAGTCCAGATGACTAGTGGTGTTTTCTCTATCAAAAACCAGGTCGGAGTCATTATACCCATCATGTTAGAGGGCACGGAACGGTGGCATGTCCAGGGAGTGGCCTGGTGTTGCACGTGCTGCCCCTGATTGGCCACCCCAGGTGCCACCCCATTATCCTAAACTATGATCATTAAACTTTAAACACAGGAATGTAAGACACTGTTAGTAATTAAAGTAGATATGGGTAGTGGAGACAGATAGTAAGTTAATACTATTCAGAAGTGTGTGTGGGTGTGTGCGGGTGTGTCGGTACTTCATGCCAGCCAAGCTTAAGTCAGCGCCGCACTTGGGCCACTACACTCAAAAGAGTCTGGGCACACCAGTGGCACTGAAGAAAAGAATGGACTTTTAGTCAGATTTCTAAGCTCCGAGACAAGCTTTCAAATATTTTACATAAGTGAATTAAAAAAGGATCAGGTTTTGCTAACCCTGTAAAAAAGTCTTAACCGAGTAAGAGTGAGAAAGATGAAGGTGAATCTTTCAGGTGGATTGTTTTTGATAAACATTTTTGAATGCTAAGCATTGCATAATTGCAAAGACATAATCCCCAGCATCAGGCCTGTATAGTACACATGGGACCAAGGGACTCTTGGGGGGCGGGCCGCGGGGGGGGGGGGGGGCATGAAGCGTGGGCGCAATACTAACAACAATCAATGTCTACTGGAGCTTTAGGCAATCAACTCTCCAGGAGCGATGCTATCTAGACGTTTGTCATTAACCCATCAGAGCTGGGGACTGCACAGTGTAATATTATACACGAATCTGACCAGCTCTGCTTTTTGCACACGTTCATTTCAAGGGTAAATCATTGCACTCGATTAAGCGAAATGTCGCGTAAAGAACTGATAACCTACCCAGAGGCATTCACTAAATGGAATTGTGTTCTCAGCTGATTATTCTGCGGCCATGCCATGCCTATTGTGTGGCGTGACTTATTGGTCTAATCGCTGCTTCCCTGCTTGACCAAGCTGTGTGATCAGCTCAAACCACTTTATCTCCCGGTGTCTCGGCTGCATTCTCTCCCGAGCATTGCACGCTGCTAGAAATCATTTAGCCCGTATTGGGAGATACAAGACCACTCAATTATTCATGCATTCATCAAATAGTGCATTGCTTAATTAATGCAATTTAGAAATGTGCAAGAATCGGACTCTTAAAGAAAAACGGCAGGCCATTAAGGAACCCATATGCCAAGACCCCGCAAAGCAACATCTGGTGTAAAAGATCACGCTTTGGACTCTGTGGCATTTTTGTGTTTGTTTAGGCGCACTCTGGGCACAGAAAGGAATTTCCTTGCAGAGGCATGACATTTGCATGCGGGCGTTGATCCAATTGGCTCCTTTGCAATCCACATTTTTTTTTATTTATTTTTTTACAAACTTTATTTTATATGTGTCTCAAGAATACTGGTTACAAACATGTTAAGAAGAATAATAAGGCATGATATGGTGCAGTTCGTATCTCGATGTCTTACGATTCCCATACCATCGCTTATACGTTGAGTTCTTGAGCTTGATGATGCATCAATTAAGTAACAATGAACAATCGAAGAATAAACCAATTCCCCCCTCCCTTGTTTTCCCTCCCACTCACCCTCTTCTCCCAGCTTGTATCATAATCAAAGTAATAAAATGCGGTTGATTTTACTATAAAACGCGTCCTTTTATGTGTCCCTGCGACTCCCATTCTTATGAAGATTCGTCCTGGGTGCATTAGTCATATTATAGAGACCTTCCGTAGTATTATGGGTTTGAAGTACATGTGTTCTCTGTCTCTGGTAAATTCGTGGAGCGGCATCCATGTGTCCAAATATTTCGAGTATGAGCCGTATGCCAGGGCTGTTATCTTTTCTAGGGTCATAATTCCCCCCAGTCTGACCCACCACATAGCTTCTATTGGGCCTTGTTTGGTTTTCCACATGTGTGACAGGTTGATCCTTGCTGCGCTCAACATGTGGGTAATGAGCATGGCTTTGTTCCCGGTGTTCGCATAGACGTTCTCGGCTGCTGCCTCCAGGAGTATTGCTACAGGATCCATCGGGAGCTGTACCTTCGATATATCTTTGATATGACTCAGGATTTCTTTCCGATAAGTCTGTGCTTTAGGACAATCAAATCACCCACTTCTCCGCAGCCTCGCCAGCACAATGGGGAGTAGCTATTTTTGATAGAGTGTATACGATGTGGGGTCATATACCATATAAGGCATAGTTTAAATGCTGCCTCTTTGATTGAGACACACTTGTAGCTCTTTGCTTCCCGATGCCATATTTGTCCTCAAGTTTCCACAGGGATTTGCTTGCCCATTTCGTCTTCCCATTTCTTCATGTATGGTAGTGTCTCTTCTGGGTCAGCTCCGCAGAGCAGGTGGTATATTCACGATATGCCTTTTTTTATTCGACTGCTCCTTCCTGTATAGTGAGTTCCAGCCCTATTTGTGGTCGGGATGCGTCTTTTTTCACCTTAGCATTCATGATCCAATGTCGAATCTGGATATAATGAAACCGTTCAGTTTCCGGGACCAAGAACTTTCTTTTACATCCTTCGAATGTTAATGGCACCCCATCCATATAAAAGTCTCCTAGGACCTGCTTCTCCCTTCCTTCCCAGCGAGAACAGAACCGCGGTTGCATACCTGGAGAAAAGTCTGGGTTACTGGCCATTGGTGTGAGTGGGCCTCCTCCTAATTTTAGCTTTTGGCTTCGCAGGGCCTTATCCCAGTACCATAGGGAAGTTTTCGTTGCTTCAAGAAGCGTGCCTCCCTTTCCTCTATGTTTTGGGAAAAGGAAACCCAGAGTTTCCAATGGGATATTCATTGCTTCTTTTTCAAGGCATACCCATCGTTTCTGGTTATCTCTCGGGGACCATTGTAACATTGGTGCGATTTGCGCAGCCCAGAGGTATCTCCGAATCTCTGGCACTCCCAAACCCCCCATGATTTGTATTCGGAAGAGGACTTTTTTGGGGACCCTTGGCTTTTTCCCTTTCCAAATAAAGGCCATAACCTTCTTTTGTAAGTTCTGGACTGCTGGAGGGGGGCGGGGGGAATCTTCACCGGAAGGGCGCCCGTTACATATAAGAATCTAGGAAGTAGAGACATTTTAACTGCAGCTATTCGCGCTCACCAGGATAGCTCCTGCATATCCCACCTTTTCAAGTCTTCCATCAATGTTGTCATCAGCCCCGGGATGTCAATGGGGTAAAGTCTTGTAGAGGATAACACGGTTCTGGGAGTTAAACGGAAAGGTCTTTGCCAAAGTTCTCAGAAGCAGTTCGTAAAAGAAAGAATCATATGTTGGGTCACAAGCTGATTAGGCCTGCAAGTTGAGAAAGTTTCAAGCACTTTCACCAAGAGAGGTATGTACTCTCAGTCTCGTTTCACAGTACCTTACAAATGAAGAAAAAGCTTCAGCTGAGGATGTCTGTTCCTGGCAGTTCCTGCAGATCTCGCTGTTCCTGAATCTCAGTCGTGGGGACAAGAGGGAGGACGTCGGGGGACTCCTGCACTGGGACTGGTCGCAAAGCTGGCACTTGGCAAATCTTCGATTCCGGTAGCTGTAGTGAAGCACACAAACTGTCCCTCTCCCTTGTTATTCGGTTTCCTGCAGCACTCTGAGGAAAATACAACCAGCTCCGAGAATGGTATCCAGGTGGCTTAGTGTCGAGGGAGAAGTTGTCCTTGGAGGGCTTCGCTGTCGAGATGAACTTATCGATTCAGACCTGCAGCAGGGCTTCACCGGGCAAACCGACGGTACAGGAGTTGCAGCAGCCGTCCTCTTCAAGCTCGTTGTCGGTTCTTTCGTTCCAGTGGTCGACTCTGCCTTCCAAGCCAAGAGACTCGCCTTTTATTCAGTTCTCTCCCATTCATTCCAGCCTAGCTGCCACTCACCCAGCAGGGTGGCTGTCCTTCCCAGACAGTCAGCCAGCCAATCATGCCAGAGTGCATTCGGGTCTCCTAGGGTGTTTCGGGCACCTCCCTCACTTCCTGCCCACCCCAGACACTCAGGCGCTGGAGACAGTCTTCAGTCCTGAAGCCAACCAAAGGCGTATGAACAAAGCAACCAAACCTGGTTTAGCTCGCAAAACTCTAGAAGGACCTTTCCACAAAGAAATGGCGAAAAAAGAAGACCAGGACCTGTTTAAACAGGGAGGGCTCAGACACATCTTGAAAAACATGGCTCCCGCGATTCAACGCTACCGATGTTCGTGGTCGGGAAAAATCATGGTAGTTCATTGTAAAACCACTGCCACCGGCCATTTTGAGAGGAAAGGGTAGCATTTGACTTCTACATGAGTATCTAGACATAGGGGACACTAGTTAACCCCTGCAGCACTCGATAGTAAGATAGGGTGTGCTGGGTCTAGGAATTTGAAAAGACTAGTAAAGTCAAATTCAATTTACTTACTCTGGGAAATGGTAGTTTATCCCAGAGAAGGTATTTAAATCTTGGGAAAGCCTAAAACGTTCTCCCTGTGCCACTGCACTGAGGGTGCTGTGTGACACACATGAAAAGATGATGCCTATGGAGTTGTCTAAACTCCATATCCAAAGAAACAAACACAGAAAACAAACAGAATTAAAAAGTTCAAAGTCCCAAAGTTTAGCAAAAGAGCTGGAGGGCTCTAAGGTGGGAGGAATTGGCACATTTATGAGAATTCTCCCTAACAAGGGTGCAGAATAACTCTCACAACAATAATCAGACTGACTCAGGAAGTTGGCAAACAAATGCTGTTTTATTGTCAATTGCCTAAAACATGGTGTACAATGGGCATCAACGGACGTCTCACAGCATAATCTCAAAGCATCACATGAAATAAAACATCCTTATATAGCAAAAACTCATCACTCGTGACGTCATACTACGTGGCAAACTAAGAAAACCTACTTGGGATTATGATAAGTCTATGGGGAACATCTATGTATACTTTCAGTAGAGGACTGGATTGTGATTGGACTCTATAGTCAGGTGGACAACTTATGCCCACACCTTGCGCAAGTCATCCCCAATATTAATTAGATACAGAACACACCACTGGCTCTTAAACGATAGGGCACGTCAATACATGGCCCTCTATAATTGATTGGCACCGTTTTTCCCCTTCTGGAATATTCGACTCACTAGCAGCATGCAAGCTGGTACTCCAGGTGCTTGTGGGTAGACTTGACCATGCCTCCCCACCCAATTAGCCCACCAGCCATTATTACTCATGCCTTCTGACATTCAAATTGTCTTTAACTCGGTCTTGAAAAGTATCACTTGCTTCTGAGAATAGAAGGGATTGTGAGCATGTTGTTATCTTCATGTCTCGATGCAGCTTGCCCATTTTCTATTTCCATCCATCCCACATGACAGGAGACCCGGTTTAAGCTTCTGTCTTTGCATTTAATGATAATAAATGAATAAAACTTGGCACTCATAGTGTTTCCATCGAACCTTAACAGGAGCTCGCCTCTTTTCTCATGTTCTTTGTTTCTCCTTGAATAGATAACCCGTTCTTGGCTGGCCCAACCCTTGACACTGGCCAGACAGCCTTCTCGATCCTTCCTTGATTTTCAGCTGTTTTCTCTACTGTGCCACACTTTCAGCCCTTCTCTTTCATGGGTCCTGGCTCACTAAAGTTGCGACATAGAACATCTAGACTCTATACATATATATTTATATTGGTGGCAATGTATGTAGTCTATTCACTACGTATAGTAGCCAGCCTTCATGATTACTTAGTCTACTTGCGTTGCAGCATCTGTATACTTATAAAGTGACTTATATTTTCTTCAGTGTTCTTAGCACGTGAAATCTTCATTTCGCACATGAAGGTTACTCAATTCTTTATTTCGTCATCAGTTTCCATTAGCACTATGCATTCTCTTCTCTGATCATCCTTCTCAGTGCGTCACTCTCATTTATTGTTACTTCACCAACCTCTTGTGTTCACTGCTTCACAATTGTTCAGGGATCTCCTCTAAGAGTCTGCCATCTCTTTGTGGGTATGTCTTATAGGGCCTTTCTTGTTTCAAAGATCTTTTGTGGTATTGGGATCATTATTGGTGTTGTACATGTCGCAATTCTGGCTTCCAACATATAGGGTAGGGTCGGGACTCCTGGTAGAGGAATTTATCTCCTCCTCTACACTCCCCCATCTGGTTGATTGGTCGACCCCTCTCCCATCAGTCTTCACATCTAGACATCCTCTTATGAAAAAAGTGCTTCTTTGAAGTCCATATCTTCATTACTCCTTTCAGAGATCCTGCTGACTTTACATGGTCATCAACACTCCAGGTCATGTGGCTACATTGTCCATTCGGACTGCAGTAAATCCATTGTCCCACATACTTCTTGTGGTTTCTCAGATACAGGAATTTTGTTCCCTCAGGTGCTAGAATGCTTGCTTCTATATATTTTCTGATTCCTTCATCTGTCAGTTCCTTGGGTCCAAACCAGACTCAACATCGATCATGACCTTCATTCCTACTGCTTACTTTGCTGTCTTCTTACACTGTGCGATTATTATCCTGATCACACAGAATCCAAACATGATCATGACCAATAGGGCTCCAAGAAACTTTAAAATATTTGCCGTCCATTGTGGAACACATGAGAAGATCAATGCAAACCAGCTGTCATCTGTAATATCTTCTGTCTCATCTTCCATCTTGATGTGCAGGTTCGTTAGCAATGTTATGGCCTCTGTCAAGGTCCCATTCTCGTCATCGTGAGAAGGTATGAATGTGCAACATGATTCCCCAGTATTGGCACAAACACCTCCATCCAGTGCAGTAATCATATCCAGGACATACCTATTTTGTAGAGTCATTAGTGATATGGCTCTCAATTCTTCCTTGATCGCGTTGAATCCCTTTATGTTGGTGTTGATTGTCTGTAGGAGCTCCCAGCCAGTGATTTGCAACCACTTCGCATTTGCCATCATCTGGATCACTGGCATAAAGATAGTTGTGAATACTGCAGCAGTCTGACTGAGCAACCTGTGTTCATACAGAATAGAATCGAAGGCTTCTGTCGATTTAGCTGAAAAGTGAGTCTCCCTTTTTGTCCGATTGAGAAATCCAAATGACCTCCTCCTCCTCATATGAACTTCTGCTTTTGGAAACTCACTAATGTGCTAGTCACTCTTTGGAATCACCAATGCTGGAACATGAATAAGTACTATGGAACAAAGCCCTCCCCAATCTTTGGGCAACTTCATATGCTCTGGATCCACAGTCCCAGTAGTGGTCCATTAACACTACTGTTGCATCCTTCATTCCTGCTAAATCAAAAATTCGACCCCTCGTGCCATTGTTTCTGAAACACAAGGATGCATTCGCTAGAGGTACTATCTGCAAAGGTCCTCCTTTAACATCGACCCATGTCAGCAATTTCACAATTTTCGGGCAATAATCTTTGCTTTCATTCTCTGCATTGTCTATAACTGGATCATAATATCCTGTTAGTGCTGGCGCTCTGCACACAATTAGGCCTTCCGCCCATCTTTCCGGAGTCAGCTTTGCCATTGACCTCTCTCCTTGCATCTTCGTATTTCTTCGTGATTCTTTACTTAACAATTGAGCATTTTATTTTCTTCTCTTCTGATTCCTGCTTCGTCTATTCCAGGCTGTTCATATCTTATCACATGATTCCTTGTCTATGATTTCTCTCTTGTCTTTAAATCTTGCACATAGTCATCTTCTCTTGGAGACATCTTCTCAGTCACCCACACCAAGGATGCTGTTCGACCCTGGAACTGAACTCTCGTCTGGCAGAGTGCAAGGTGCGTCAGGCAATGAGTTTTCTGAATATCTTAGAAGTACCCATAGCATAAGGTATGAAAGCACAAACATAGCAATTCTCTTTGGATGTTCACTCTCCTACCTTTTTCATGTGTTGATACCACATCTTGTTATCCAAATGCGTTGTACTGTCTAGATCATTATTTAATTAATGATCATCTTCCCTTGTGCGTCTCTTTTGTCTCCCTTTCACAAAGTAAGTGCTTGCATAATACTCAAGAAGCATATCAGTAGTGCTCCTCCCCACAGCGGGAACCATAGGAACATTCGTTTTAGCAATAGGCAACCCTACATGAGCTACTGAAGTCGGGGAAATCACAAAAGGTCTTGGCCTTTCAGTAACAGACAATTCTGCGTGAGTCACTGGAGTGGGAAGAATCACAGTAGTATCTATCTCAACAGGAGCATCAAGATAATAGGAAGGCTAAACTGGAGAAACAGAAAGACACAGAGTATGGTGGGACATACATATATTGCGAACCAACATGCTAATTCGAGCCATTTACGCCATTTTGAACTTCGTCAGGGTTGCTCACTTTCCAAAACTGTACCATTTTCAAAATTCCTCATTGTGCCTGTGTACTACCTTAAGGAAGGAAAAACCTTTTTAATCAGGCAATTCTGGTAAATCAGGTAGCTGCAGGATCTGTTCAACTATCACCAAAAGTAGCCTCCTTATTGCAGGGCCATTTTTAGGATCATGCAGAAAAGTAGGTATGTTGACACTACGCCCACAAGGGCAGGATAAGCTCAAAGAATAAATATGAAAACAGCAATAAAGATCCTACGGGCATCATCATTTGTCAAAACCATACGTTCAAACAAGTAATTTTGTTGTATGAAAAGAATCAGCGTATTGTTCACGCTTCCAATCTCTTATCAGATGTCGATCAAACATATCCACAATATGTTAACATTTTTCTGAAGTTAATTTTTTTAAAGATTTCTCCGGCTCAAGAACTGAGTTTGCACTTTTGATATATTATCTATATTGAGCCTCGGGGGCGAGCCACAGTCTAAATGCACACTTGCATTTATTTAATCAGCAACCTCAGCGTCCTTCTTCCTCATCATTGATCGGGTCTGCACGCGCTGAACTTCTTCTCCTTGTCTTGCTTCCGAATCAATGATTAGGGGTGCCTCGGCCTCACCAGCGTATAACTTCACGTCATTCAAACAAATCCAAGCCCATCTTCCTTGGACTTGTTAAGTGACTCCAATCAAGCACTCCCACTAAGTCAGTGCCTTGTCTGGGATTGCTCAAGGGAAGCCCGTATTTATATATTTTTATAGCAAGCTATACCCTGGATGATAAACCCTTGTATAACACCCCTCTCTATGAATCCCCATGATCTCACTGAGCCAAGAAGTAGGTTTGTTTTGCAATTTAAAAGATTTATTGGAAAAATTAAACAATATATATATATATCACACTTTTATAATAAATTAAAATTTGATAGCACCCTTATGAATATAATGTTGATCAACAATAGATAATCTGACACTAGCACACAATCAATGAGGAGTTAGTATAGGAAGGATAAGGTAGCAGAAAATACTTTTATGGTTTCAAGAAAAAGCAATGAGGGAAAAATGCAGCACAGAAATAAACTTGATATGATTTCAACAAAAGATAATATGATCACTTTTTCTTTGACAATTCCCTCCCGCCCTATGCAAGATAAGGAGATGGAAGGAGAGCACACAATTCTCAGGAATACAAATTTCCAGTTCCCCCCAGCGAGCTTAGAGGAAAACAGGTATGATTTTAAAGCAGGCAAGATCCTTTTAAATGTGGTGGCAATGAAGTGAAAAATATGCTGAAAATGCTTTTAATTCCCTCTAGAGGTTCAGGGTGAGTGAGAGATACTTTAAATCAGTTCAGGTCAGCCCTACCAATGATTCAGGGATGGTTATCAGGTTGAAAACGTGATTCAGTAATGGAAGCAAAAGACAGATATTTTTACACGTGGTTGAAATGAAGCAAACTGTCAATTCGCGGCACTTTTTTCCGAGTGCGTCGATCGCGATTACGGAGGAATTACAAGGAGTAGCAAGTCAGTTTTAGGCTTGTTGGAAAGCTTAGAATCTTAGCTTTAAGATGAAAGTTAAACCACATTCCTTTATGAAGGTAGTTTTTCAGAAATTAAATAATGATTCAAAATGGCAAAATGACACTTTTACAGGTTTAAAATCGGAGAAGGGACACACGATTCTATGTTGCAGTTCTGGACAGGTTAAAATGGTTTAGATCAGATTATTTTAGACTAAGAGATTGGTTCTGGCACAGTTTTAGCTGAGTACTCACACTATGAATTTGAAATAGGCCATCAGGGTCTGGTCAGCAGGTTTGGACTGGACTCCGGGTGGGTGGTTCTGAAGTCACAGCTCTCTGGGTCAGCTCTGCTCTGCACTTCATAGCAGTCTGGTCTGTGGTTCTCTGGTTCTGGTCTCTCTGGTTCTGGTCTGGTCTGTGGTTATGCTGTCGGCACTTCTTTCTGGGTCTGCTACCGGTGCTGGCAAAAGTTCTTGGCAAAGAATCCAACAGCTCACCCGGCTATTGAATAGTTTGGTTGGATTGCTGGATTCTGAAGGCCTGCTGAGAAGAGTTCTCAGTTTGTGGGTTAGGCCTTTGCTTTAAGTTCTGTAGTCTATCTGGAGTCTAAGTTCTGGATGTTCCTTCTAGATGTTGTGTGGTCCGGCAAAATGCTCCGCAAGAAAATGGAAAATGAATGTCTTGCCTGTCCAAGCAGTCTCTTTTTATGTGTTTTGAAAATGGGTGTGTGCATGGGCATAACTAAGCCTGCCCCTCACAACTTATCATTGGCCAAGCTCTCCTCTCTCCCTTGATTGGGGGAAGGAATGGAGTGTCATCAGGCATTCATTTTATGGCATACAGAAAGAACACTCCCCTTGTCAATTTGTACCCAAATCTATTTTTGATCCAAATACATATTTATCTATGTACCATTTTTCTAATATTATATGTCCAGTTAACATATTTTCTGTAGCACCAAACCATCCGATCCCTGTCTTTGTAAGATGTCGTGTCCACTTACGACAGAATTCTGCCCTTTTCATCAAGAACACAACCTCTAAACTTTTCCAGAATTTACACAAACATGCACAAGGAATATGGGCATCAGATGATAAAGTGTCGGATTTTTAACATACAGACATTCGGAGTAATACCTTATTTTCCACTACTACCCCCCAGAACATACCACAGAGTCCTAACACCTCTTAAAATGTGCACAGAAAAATCACAAGAATAATGATATTAATTATATAATTTTGACAAGTCCGTACTATGAATTATCCATCTTTTTAAAATGATGCTCTGGCCCAGAGGGGTGTGGTTTCCCAAAGCACATGGTGGAATTTCTGGTTTGTCCAATTCCTCCAACTCAAGTTGCTCACAGAGGCACTGCCCCTCCCAGTTTCTCTCAAGAGGAAGCCATTTACAACCCCCCCTAATTTAACATTTGCCTGACCCAAGGAAGGCTCATTGTTCTGTTTCCCTGCTCCCAGGTGCTCCTCCCCTGATTCAATCAGGGAGGTGTCATCTCCTTTTGGTGGAAACAGCAGAAGGCAGCCGCGGGGCAAGTTTCAACTCCTGTTGGTGGTAGTTACCAGGCAGAATTCAATCTCTTTAAGCCAGGCTTCAGCTAATGTCACTTTTGTTCCAGTTTTCTACATTCAAATCAAACTTACAATTTTTACACATGCAGCTAGAATGCTGATTCTAAGTTCAAAACTATGACATTTAACAGTTGCAAACTATGTGACACTCAACAGTAGGTCACTCATTTATTTTAAACATTTAGATTTTAGTGGCTTTCAGTCCGATTTAACTTAAGCTGCTGACATCCACAGCTCAGCCAGTTTCATTATGAACATTATTTTAGGCTCTTTCTTTTCCCAGATTTTGTATGCACACAGGACTTCATTCTGCCAAATGTCTGCTGGTGTTCAGTGAGATTTTTGAATATCTTGCAATGTTTGAAATAGGCATTTTGAGCTTGCATTCAGAGAAACAAAGGTGATTTCAAAGTGTTTTTGAGCTAACGAGCACTGCTGTCTTTCCTTTGGAACCACGTTTCACTCATGACGCTTCTGGCCCACCACGCTCGCACTGGTGGGTGGCAGGTTAGGCGACCATTTTGGTGTGTGCAAAAACTGCACGGTTTTCCTGGATTCTGGCACAATTTGGACTTTTTCGGCCATCTTGGATTTTCTGAGCCCAGAGCCCCAAATGTTGCAGCATAATAACTCGAACATGGGTCAAAGCCCCTGACAGACTTTCACTGTAACCTACTCCAATATGTAAGGTCCACTAAATCGTGGCTCATGCCACTTTTTGGTAAAGTTCTGAATTAGTATTACATCTCCAATAAAAAGTCTAGGTACAGGTAGTAATTCAGAAATTCTGGTTGCTGAATGGTCTTCATCTGTGTTCTGACACTGACCTCCCTGGTGCTTGAGTTGATCTGAAATGTGCTTAATATTCAATAATAGACTAATCTGTTCAAATACTTCATTAACAAAATGGGGCCCATTTTCGGATTTTAGCACCTCATGCACTCCCCATCTTGGAAAGACTTCTTGTATTAAAAACGTTGCTGTGCAAGTGGCATCAGGGTGTGTACAAGGACCTGCTTCGATCCACCTGGAGAAGGGACACACTGGCACTATCACATACCTGTATCAACTACATACTTGCAGCATATCAACATAGTCAATATGTAAATGCTGAAAAGGACAATTTGTTTGAGGAATCACTCCTCTAATCATTTGCAGTGTATGCAGTGTATGCCCAGCTGTAAACTTTAGACATACGATGCAATTTACTACATAAATGCAACATGATCTAACAGGTTCGGTACAAACCAGTCCTCCGCAATAGTTGCTGTGTGGCTCTCCGTAGTTACATGCGCCAGGTAGGGCAGCTGTTCAAGCGCTAACTTTAATAATGCTACTGGCATCACCGGCTTTCCAGTGCTGTTTTGCCACCATATGCTTGCGAGGGGGATAATGAATAACCCCTTCATTTCCATAATTATTGCTCTTCCTGTGGTGCACTGCCCGAAATTCCATCAACTGTGTTCTCGGTAATTGATTAAACCCTTAATTTACTACCATAATTGTGGCTACATTCTCTTTTACATCAGGAGTATCAAAACTTGAAATATCTGGCCAATATGCAACCCTTTTGGCTTCTACATACGCACCTTCTTTCCCGTGAGAAATAAAGTCAGTTTGCTTAGTTTGTGCTGCGCATTTAAGTATCGCTATGGCTACTGGGAGTTGTAGTGCCTTAATAAGCCTGTCCAATGACGCTGCGTGCGGCACTGGAGTGCCATCCACTTGGAGATAGCCCTTTCTTTTCCATTGTGCTAATCCTGCATGCACAGTTGACGTCACATAGGCAAAGTCACTGTACACCGTCACTTCCTGCCCTGCAGGAATTTCCAGCATGACAATAAGCGCCACCAATTCCGCTGCTTGTGCTGAAAAGTGAGACAATAGTCTTGCACTTGCTATAACCTCAAATTCACCATTTGATCTATGTCCTACCACAGCTGTGCCAGAATGACTTTCTAATCAATCTTCAAAGAACCATAAAAAAAGAATCTCCCCCGTGCTAACACATTTTCCATTACGTGCAGGGTGTCGTCGTATAATTCCTTGTAGTTTGTCGAATCATGCACATGCTCGCCCCGTGCCACAAGCTCAGCTCCAAACGTGGCAGGGTTCAATATTTTACATCTGACTATTTTAATCGCTGGATTTGATACGATCCCCTCATATGCTCAAGCTCTCTGAGATGTCAATGTACCCTTAGGTTTTTCCAAAATGGCAAACAATGCATGCTCCACAAAGAGTGTCATAGAACGCCCCATCGCAATACTGGTGGACGTCTCAATTGCGAACGTGGCTGCCGTCAGTGACTGTTCACAAGGAAAGTGCCCCTTCATAACTGGATCCAGAATCCCACTGTAATATGCCAAAGGTTTATAACCTAGTGAAGTCCTCTGTGTAAGTACTGCTGTCAACTGTCCTCTTTGTGTACGAAAATAAAAATAACTCCTCATCATAATTGGGAATTCCTAAAACTGGAGCTGTACAAATTGCTTTCTTCAATTCTTCAAACTCTCCCTCCATTTCTTCAGTCCATTTTTATTTCTCATTGTTTACCTGTGCTTCCTTTAGAGCTTGCAAACGAGGTCTTGTGTATGAACTATAATCACACACCCATGATCTAACATAATTGCATTGGCCCATCAACCGACCGGACCGCCATAGCGTAAATAGCGTTTCCGCCATTGCACGACGGAGCAAAGTGCGGCTCATTCCGACCCATCGGGCACGAGCACCACGCCATGGCGGAAGTGCAAAGTCCGCGATGGCGGAAATGACCCCAAAACGGCCCACACCGCCGCCGTACGGCGCTCTAGGTGCAATTCCGCCACCCCTCTTAGCGGTCACCGCAATGAGCGGCAATCGTAAAGTACGGTGACCGTAAATATACGGAAACGGAAGTAAAAACATGGTCCCGGAACGGGAAACATCACGCCGTACACCTATAAAAACACTATTTCCACACAACCATTAAAAATACTACCCTGAGACACATCCCAACCCGACATCCACCCTAGTGAAACCAAGAAAAATGGGAAAAGTAGCGAAGAAAGCGTGCGACCGCAAGCGGCAGGTCCACTTCTCCCGTGAGGAACTCACCGTGCTCACAGAGACCCTCCAGGAGAATGCCGCCGTCGTCTTCTCCACGCAAATGACCAGGACGGCGCTTTCGGTTTTCAGCTAGCGGCGAGGAGATGCCCACAGGTCTGACTGCAAATATAACGTTCTATTGTTCAATGTCCTTGGGACAGGGGCCATGGCGAGGATGCAATGATTGATATGAATAGTATGGGATGCGCAATAGCGAAGTGGGCCATAAGGCCGGACGTTCCCAATTACATGTTGCTTCACAACACTGGAATTACGGGCTGGGGCACAGTGGATTTTGCAGGCTGCATTACGCACAGACTCAATGGAAGTTTCACATGTCATGTGAGTATGGAAGCAGGCGTTTGTGATGGTGTTTTCACCTCGATATAGATAGTTATGATTCGCTAGTGGTTTTTGGTTGGTGATGATCCTTTGGAGTGGGCTAGCATGCATATGGCTGTGGATTTGGTGTGATCAGTGAAGTGAGTAATTCAAATGTAGTTCTGATGGCCATACTATTCTTTTTCATTTCGTTTGGGTGACAGGTATCTCCTCCCCTTTTGCCACTGCCATCTGTATGCCACTCCTGCAGATGGATTTTACTCCCGACACTTGCTGCTTCGTGTTAATCAGTGGAGCAGCATTACGATTTTATGGGACGATCCCCAATGGGCCACATGCCCTTACGCAGTACTGGTGGCTAGGAGCAACATTTCGGCCTTTCAGCTGGACTAGTGCCTCCCTATTGGGACGGCCCTGTGGGTCGAGGCGCTTCCATGTTGCCTTTTCGTACGAGAATGTAGCCCCTGTGTGCCATGAGGGTACAGGGCGTCACACGAGAAGTAGCTGGTCATTTCTTGCGGATGCAGCCCACAATGGTGAAATGTATTTTGGAGTTCATGGCCTGATGGCTGTATGGGCTTGGTGAATTTGTTGTGCATTAAATTCCTATTCTGATATGAACCGTGTAGCGTTCTTCTTTGCAGGTGATGTGTCATATTCCTATTTGGGGAGCGATGTATTGTGAGAAGATCTGCATTGGGTTCCAGCTTCGGAGTATAGTTGCGTGGTACTGTGCTGGGCGCGTTTGCCTACGAAGCCCAGTGAGGTCAGGGATGAGGCCTGCCAATGTGACTGTTTTGATGATGTGATGCTCAGGGGCGGGGGAATGGCTTTTGTGTAACAGATGCCGGTCAGCCAGTTGGATTGGTGGTATGATGTGATTATCAGAATATGGCTGGTCACAGGTGCCTGTGTTTGCGTGCGTTTCTTGGAGGGAGACTGAGGTCATGTCCATTTGTGTGGCTTCTGTATTCGTGCCATCTGTGCCCTGCAGCTCCCATTGGCCCCTCTTGAGATTCATTTGTTCGTTGGCAGGCATGGATGACTTGTACATTTCACTGGTTGCATTGTGTGACTTCATTGCACCTACGGGGAGTTGTGCAATGTGGCCAGGGAGCGGTGTACAGGCACTCAGTAGGGCCGTTTACGGTTGGTTCGCGATGCCGTACTTCTCACCATGGCGGAATGGTACTTTCCGCCGTGCTTGATGGCGTTAGGTGCATGTCCGCTGGGGTCAGAATTCGCGTACCGTTGCGCCATGGTGGTAATTGCGGTTTGGCATGGCGCGCGCGCGCGTACTTGGTGCAGTTAGCGTTGGCGTTCACTGCGGTGTCGCTAATGGCATCGTACTTTGCGGTGACGGGTCATAATCGCACCGAGCGCTATTCGATGGCGGTGTTGCATTTCCGCCATCGTTTTTCGATTTCCGCCAGGGTCGTAATGAGGGCCATTGTCCCATAAACTGCTGCATTTCCTTCACCGTGTGCGGTTTTGCTGTTTTCATGATTGCCTTAGCTCTCTCATGTGTGACTCTCTTTCCCTCATGTGAGATCAAGTGGCCTATCTACAACACCTCTTCTTAACAATACTGTAACTTTTCTTTGTCTACTTTATATCCCTTGTCTGCTAGTATAGTAATTAACTGGATTGAGTCTTGCCTGAACTCATCTTCTGTAGTGCTACAAATCAGAATGTCATCTACGTACTGTATCACAACGTGCTTCAAATCAATATTTCCTATGTCCATCTGAAGGACCCCATTAAAGATTGATAGCGACTCACAGTACGCTTGGGGCAACCAAGTCAAGTGTTGTGAGTCCTTGAGCAATGGGACTGAGAAAAACGCCTTTTTCAAGTCAATCACCGTAAAATATTGCGCCTCTACTGGGATACTTCATAGTATCATCGCTGGATTAGGACCTAAAGGAAACTCTGCCATTACAATCTGGGTAATTGGTCTCATGTCTTGTATGAATCTCCACAACCCCCCCTTTGATTTCTTGATAGGATACACCGTGGTATTGCATGATGATTCTGATGGTACCAGAATACCTTGTTCCATCAGTGCTGAAATAGTCTTAAAAATCCCTTCACCCGCCTCTCGAGACATGGGGTACTGCTTTGCTCAAAGTAAAATTGCTCCTGGCTTTAACTTTATCTTAACCTCCCGTTTCCCCTTCAATAAGCCTACGTCATAGGGGCCTGCAGTGCATAAAGCACTTGCCACCTTTTTCAAATCTTCATCAAAAAATGCTGGGTGCTGCCGCACTATTGCCATTCGCTGTGGGTTCTATCTTTTCTCTATTATAATCCAATATGTAATACTCATCTCAAATATTACTTCATCATCTGTCGGATCCTCTGTAAACATATCATCATCAGTGACGTCAATCGGTCTACACCCTTCTCCAATGCAATCACTGTTCTCCATGGCCTTCCCTCGTCATCTGTTCCTTCAAGCATTGCCATTTCCCCTTGTTCTATAGCTGCATTTAACTCTGGGGTATCTGTGGCCTGAACAAAAATTTTACTCCAGTGTTCTCATAATCTTTCCCACTTTCCCATAGCCATGTCAACAGAATGTTTACCCCATAAAGAAAAACTTCTGGCTCTATTGGCATTCCACGCAGAGCTAATTGCCCTGTAAATGCCAATATAAATTCCCCCACGTTCATATAATGTATCCTTCATCAGTGAACAAAATAGTCATGTTAAGCTTTGTCATTAAATCTCATCCTAGAATATTAACTGGTGTCTGCCTTGAATATAATAATGGAACAGACATGTCACACTCTCCTATGGAGACTGGCAATTTGGCAATAAAATGAACTCGACTCATAGCTCCAGAGACTCCCTGAGCATTCATGGCAATTCCCGTCATTGGGTATTTTCCCTCTCTTATATATGAACGAGTAGCCCCAGTGTCTACTAGAAAAGAAAAAGATTTGCCTCCTATCGTCACATCAACCCTTTGTTCCTCTTGCGGGTCTGATGTCACTGATAGCACTGGCATAACAGGGGCCCCTGCAGCCCCCGTGGTGCGGGGGGCACCGCAAACACATGTTCTGGGAGGGGGCCCCACTTAGAGTAAAATGAAAAATAATTTTTTGTTCACCATTTTCTTTTTTTTACATTTTCTTTTTGAATTCTTTCTGCATTTATAAAGAAATATAAATAGGCACGCTCTGAGGAAGTGGGCCGGAAGTGGGCTGTCTGCTGTTGGAAGGACTCTAACTTGACTCTGTCTCGTGCTACACTGGATACGGAATTGGCCACGCCCCTTTATGCAAAGTGAATAAGAAGAGCAGAATGCGCGCTCCTGTGCGCGCGCTCCGAGGAAGTGGGCCGGAAGTGGGCTTTCTGCTGTTGGAAGGACTCCAACTTGACTCTGTCTCGTGCTACACTGGATACGGAATTGGCCACGCCCCTTTATGCAAAGTGAATAAGAAGAGCAGAATGCGCGCTCCTGTGCGCGCGCTATGAGGAAGTGGGCCGGACGGAAGTGAGCTTTCTGCTGTTGGAAGGACTCCAACTTTACTCTGTCTCGTGCTAAACTGGATACGGAATTGGTATATACCATCTCAATGAAGACTTAATGGACTCTAGTATACCTGTTATATAATTTACCATACCATTATAAGTGCTTAATATATATTGTTCTGCACTTTTATCATTATGCCACGCCCCCTTTATGCAAAGTGAATAAGAAGAGCAGAACACGCGCTCCTGCGCGTGCGCTCCGAGGAAGTGGGCCGGAAGTGGGCTGTCTGCTGTCCGCTGCTCGCAGCGCTGCTGAGCAGTATAATCCCACTCCCGTGCCCAGCCTCTGAAACCGACGGCATCTCTCGCCGACTTCAGTTTAACTGCAGTTTTGTGTGAGGAGTCGCATTGTGCTTGCATGCTAAAATTCGGATAACAAAGGCGTTGTGTGGGAGATATTGTAATATTGTGTAGCTTGGTCAAAACTTTACTGAGCCATCGACGCGTGCTGGTATTTAAGGTCTCCAACATTGTATTGCCTGGTGTCTTTTGTGGACAGCGTGACCTGTTGTCAATTCAAGTTTCAACTGAAGCGGAGATTTATGTACATGTTTTGCCAGCACATATGTCAGCACACGGGTGCAGATTCTGTTAGTCTTACACTTGACTGATTTGAGCCAAGTATTGCACTTTTTTGAAATATGGCGAGTAATCTCTGTAGTGGGAAACATAACAAACTAGCGGTCCCTATCATCAAGGAGGGTTCTTTTAAATTCTCAGAGAGTTTAAAACATCTGACCAATAAAATGGAAGGTCCACTAGACCCCCTCATTGATGTAAGCCATGATTGCGTGGTGGTGACTCCACAATCCCACGCACTCATTGCTGGTAAGAGCAATGATTTAAAGACTGATAAGGAACAAAGTGGCTATGCTTGTGCTCTTGGGGTTTCCAATACTGACAAGAAGTCATTTCGCATCAAGGATATGTACGATGCGGATTTGTCCATCCAGCATAGCTGTCACGTCCCCCATTACAGCTGCTCCTCCCTCCTCACACTTACCTGCAAAGGCAGTTATGGCACACACATCAAGGCGGCAGCATCCTACCCAACGAGTGAAAACACTAGTATGCAATCCGGGTGTTTTCCATCCTTCATTTCGTTGGCAGTTGCCATGGAGACTTTCCCACAATCGGCAACGTCCCCGGTCTTCACGATCATCCTGGCGACACAAAGAGAGTCTCCCACAGCAACCTTGATCATCCTGCATCACGTGATCAAGATCACGTGACAATCCTCACGCTGCACGCTTCCGTGATTCACATCACGTGACTGCCTCAAACGAGTTCAAAAGCATCCGAAAACACAGAAGCACTGCTTCACAGCTGATCTCGTGAGCATATTTGACGTTTCTTGTTTTCCCCTTCAAATCACGTTTACTTCGACCTTGGACTGTTCAACGGACCTGATTTTTTGCCTTCTCCTTGGATTTTGGAACTGTTTCCTGTACGACCTCGGATTGCCTTACGGACTCGATCTTTGTCTGCTCCTCGGAATTCGGAACTTCTGTCCCTTACGACCTCGGACTGCTCAACGGACCTGATTTTTGCCCATCCCCTGGATTGCTTCTGATCAATCTCTCTGGAACTTGGGATCTTTGAATTCTGTATCTTGGAACTTGTGCTTTCAGGTGTTTGCCATCTCACCCAGGTGTTATCCGCCTACAAGCCGTGCGGAATGCCTGGTCTTCCAGCCCTCGACCTCCTGCTACCCACTACATTCAAGGCACTGCTGTCATACACTGGGGTAAGCCCTATTCCAATTGGTGTTTATATTGTATTTCCTTAGTACTGCACCTGTTTAAATAATCACCCATTGCCTTACAGTGGTCTGGGGTTCTTCCGGTGTTCCTGGTTCCTGATTGACGGCTCACAACACCTGTGGCCTCAAAGATTGCACAGGCAGTTTATTTGTCCTGCCTGTGCGGTACTTGGGGACGGAGGTACGATAATCTGCACAACCATCAAGATCAGAACAGACCGTGAAACCTTTCTGGTCGTCCAGATCATGAGTGCCTCCCCCGGGGACCCTGTGACTGCTTTAATGCAGGTGGTTGCGGCCCTTAGGACCGACATGGCCGCAGCTACAACAGCCATTCACCACAGACTTGATGCTTTACAAAGTGCCCGTTATCCTTTACCCGCGGATGCCGAATTAAGCGACCCTAGCCCTCAAGCCCAACCTCCGTCCACGCCACCCACAGTCCCCACCCCAGTGGTCCTTCCTACTTCATTTCCTCTTGCTGCCCCCGAATGCTATCAAGGTGACCCCAGAAAATACCGCACGTTTTTAAACCAGTGCAAGCTACATTTTCTATGCAGACCCCAGGATTTTCCCGATTCTGTGACTAAGGCGGCTTTTCTTCTTTCTCATCTATCTGGTGTAGCGGCCATTTGGGCAAGCCCACTATTAGAAAACGATCATCCCGCCCTGTATGACTTTGACTTGTTAGTTACTGAGATGTCTAAAGTGTTTGACACCAGGTATAAGGCGCAATCTCGAGACCTGGAGTTATTGGATCTTACACAGGGCAAGCAATCACTTATTGAGTATATCACTTGCTTCAATCAACTGGCTGCAGAGACCTCATGGCCTGAAGAAAAGAAGGCCGTTGTGTTCTATCGTGGTCTTTGTAACAATCTGAAAGATGCTCTCTCTGTGATTCCTGCTCTTCCCTCTGTTTTCTCCGATCTAGTGGACCTGACCCTACAAATAGACGCACGTAAATCTGAGCGTAGGGCAGAGTCGGGGTTTTCCAATCAGATACCTTTAGCCACGTCCACCCCCAATCCAGAACCCATGCAGGTCGGTGGAATCAGGAGCCCCATCACTCAGGCAGAGCAGGAATGTCGGAGAACCGACAACGCCTGTTTTTACTGTGGTATACACGGGCACTACGTGAAAGAATGTCCCCGTCGCCCTAAAAAACCATCGGGTTTAGAGAAGGCTCGTCCATAAGGTCGGTGGCACGGGCGGGCCCTTCTTTGACCCCCACCGAACCAATGTTTGGTCCTATCAGACCGATTGTGGTCCAGGCCTTGCTAAAACCAACCACAGATCTGGCACACCCCGTACAAATCGTGATTGATTCTGGGGCCACTGGCTGTTTTATTGACATTGCACTGGCGCAAAATCTCAATTTACCCCTAATCAAGAAAGATTATCCAGAACCGGTACAAGCGGTCGATGGTTCAAGCCTCGCTTCTGCCCCATAAAATTTCAAACTTCCCCTATGATAGTGGTGGTCTAGGATACTCACAAGGAGACATTCTCATTCGATCTTATCACCACTCCACAGTTTGGCATTATTCTGGCGATCCCTTGTCTGAGACAACACAATCCGTTGATTAATTGGGGAACCGGACAGGTTACAATCAAATCCGATATTTGTCAACATTTCTGTTTGAAGGAACCCGAGACACGGTCCTCTCCAGCCTCTATTCTTGGGGCCATGGCCTCCTCCAGTATAGAAGGTACAGACTCATCAGCTAAGATCCCACACACCGTGGGGGCCATTATAGCAGGGGTTCCCACTGTTTATCATGAATTCCTTGAAGTCTTTGACAAAGTCACAGCAGAAGGTTTACCGCCACATAGATCTTATGACTGCCCCATTGATCTAGTTCCTGATGCACCCATACCAAAGGGTAGAATATATTCACTATCCCCATCTGAGGAGCAGGTACTCAAAGAGTACATCCAGCAGTCTTTACGCTTAGGCCACATACGACCCTCCTGCTCTCCGGCTGCCAGCCAGATCTTCTTTGTGCCCAAGAAGGAGGGGGACTTACGTCCTTGTATCGATTATAGACGATTGAATGCCGTTGCCATAAAGAACCGGTACCCGATACCCCTCATCTCCACACTATTGGACAGATTGACACGTGCATCCATATTTACCAAACTGGACCTTCGGGGAGCCTACAACTTGGTCCGTATGCGTAGTGGAGACGAATGGAAAACGGCGTTCTGTACTCGCCAAGGTCTGTTCGAGTATACCGTAATGCCTTTTGGTCTCTGCAATGCCCCTGCCACATTTCAGAGCTTTGTCAACGAGGTTTTCTACAACATTCTTGATGTCTTTGTCATAGTTTACCTAGATGACATATTGATCTTCTCGCACTCTCTTGAGGAGCATATAGTCCATGTTAAAGAGGTCTTGAAGTGACTCAAGGAAAATTCCTTGTTCGCTAAACCTGAAAAATGTGTGTTCCATACTAAAGAAGTGGAATTTCTGGGTTTTCTTATCACACCCGGAGGCCTATCCATGAACCAGTCAAAAGTCCGTGCTATAACAGAATGGCCCGCCCCGACCAACCTCAAACAGTTACAGTCATTTCTTGGTTTTGCAAATTTCTATCGGCGATTCATCGCCGGCTTTTCTTCCATTGTTTCTCCTCTCACTGCTCTGACTAGTCCCCGGGTCCCATTCTACTGGACCACAGAACATCAACAATCCTTCGATACACTTAAGTCCAGGTTTATAACTGCCCCGGTGCTACAACATCCTGACCCCGAACTCCCGTTTGTTTTGGAAGCGGATGCCTCATCATTCGCATTAGGCGCAGTGCTCTCGCAACCTTGCTCGACCACGGGCCAATTACATCCCGTGGCATTTCATTCAAGGAAGTTCACACCATCCGAATGTCATTATATTGTGACCGAAAAAGAGCTGTTGGCCATTAAGGACGCATTACAGACATGGAGACATCACCTTATTGGGGCCAAACACCAGACCGTGGTGTACACTGACCATAAGAACCTGCAAGACCTGGCCTCCCTTAAATGTTCAAACAGCAGACAAGTACGCTGGCACCTGTTTTTTGCCGCATACGATTTTGTGGTGAAACACATGCCAGGAACTTCTCACAGTAAAGCCGACGCTCTTTCTCGTTCTCCTGGGGGAGATTCCTTGTCTTTATACCCGGACACACTCTTAGGCAAAGGTCATGTCATATGTTTGTGTACCCCCTCACCCTCCATGTTAAATGACATCCGACAATGGGTTTCACTTCATCCACACGCACTAACAGAATGGGATTTGGTTCTCCAGGAAGGGTTGCCATTCATACAGGGAAAACTGTTTCTTCCCACTAGTGACACTCGCAATCAGGCACTCGCTTGGTCCCACGATGCAGCCATCAATGGACACCCCAGACAACACTGCACCTTGGAATTACTGAAGCGTTGGTGTTGGTGGCCATTGATGAGGCGCGATGTGGAGAACTATGAAAACACTTGTTCCATATGTGCGCAGTGCAAAATGTGCAGTGGTCGCCCGTTGGGTCTGTTACAGCCTTTGCCCATTCCTCCCCGGCCTTGGCATACGGTTTCCATGGACCTAATTACAGACCTACCCCGCAGGCAGGGTTATGACACCGTTTGGGTGGTCGTTGATTCCTACACCAAGATGGCCCGTTTTATTCCCTGTTGAGGCATTCCTTCAGCTCCCACACTGGCCCGGTTATTTTTCAAGTCTGTCTTCTGACTTTTTGGTTTACCACAGGCCATTGTATCCGACCGAGCCCCACAGTTCACATCTCGTTTTTGGCAAGCCCTTACTAACATCCTTGGTATTGATGCCCATTTTTCCTCAACTTACCACCCGGAAAGCGATGGTCAAACGAGAGGGTTAACCAGGCCCTTGAGCAATATCTGCGGTGCCTGACTCTCCAATATCAGGACACCTGGTTAAACCTATTCCACTTGGCTGAGTTCGCGTATAACAACTCCTGGCATTCATCCACGGGTTTCTCTCGTTTTAATTCTCTCTACGGACAACATCCTCGTTCTCTTCCTCTCCCTGATTTTGCCTCTGCTTGCTGCCAATGTCTTTGCGCGCGACCTGGTCTCGGTTCACGCCCAGACTATGGTCCATTTATGTGAAGCCCACACCTCTATGAAAGCAAAAGCCGACAGAAAACGGGTCGCAGCCCCCGATTATCAGATGGGTGACCGGGTGTGGTTATCGACCCGCCACTTGCGGTTACCTGGTTGTCGCAAATTGCTTCCCTGTTTTGTCGGCCCCTACAGGGTGACCAGGATCCTCAATCCGGTGGCTTTACGTCTCTCTAATCCATCCACATGGCGCATTCACCCAGTTTTTCACACCTCCCTGCTCAAGCCTTGTCTTGCCCCCACCCGGTTGGTTCCATCTCCTGCCCCTGTCTCTGTGTCCTCTCCAGATGTTTTTGAGGTCAGTGCCATTTTGGGGTCTCGCCTCTGTAGGGGTCGTCTCCAATATCTGGTAGATTGGCTAGGTTACGGTCCTGAGGAGCGTTCTTGGGTTCCTTCCCGGGACGTCCATGCCCCGCGGTTGGTTGCCAGGTTCCATCGGGATAATCCTTCCAGCCCACGGAGTCATGGGCCTTTAGGGGGGGCTCTGTCACGTCCCCCATTACAGCTGCTCCTCCCTCCTCACACTTACCTGCAAAGGCAGTCACGGCACACACATCACGGCGGCAGCATCCTACCCAACGAGTGAAAACACTAGCATGCAATCCGGGTGTTTTCCGTCCTTCATTTCGTTGGCAGTTGCCATGGAGACTTTCCCACAACTGGCAACGTCCCCGGTCTTCATGATCATCCTGGCGACACATAGAGAGACTCCCACAGCAACCTCGATCATCCTGTATCACGTGATCAAGATCACGTGACAATCCTCACACTGCACGCTTCCGTGATTCACATCACGTGACTGCCTCAAACGAGTTCAAAAGCATCCAAAAACACAGAAGCACTGCTTCACAGCTGATCTCGTGAGGATATATGGCTTTTCTTGTTTTTCCCTTCAAATCACGTTTACTTCGACCTCGGACTGTTCAACGGACATGATTTTTTGCCTTCTCCTTGGATTTTGGAACTGTTTCCTGTTCGACCTCGGATTGGCTTACGGACTCGATCTTTGTCTACTCCTCGGAATTCAGAACTTCTGTCCCTTACGACCTTGGACTGCTCAACGGACCTGATTTTTGCTTCTGATCAATCTCTCTGGAGCTTTGGATCTTTGAATTCTGTATCTTGGAACTTGTGCTTTCGGGTCTTTGCCATCTGACCCAGGTGTTATCCTCCTACAAGCCGTGCGGAACACCTGGTCTTCCAGCCCTTGACCTCCTGCTACCCACTACATTCAAGGCACTGCTGTCATACACTGGGGTAAGCCCTATTGCAATTGGTGTTTATATTGTATTTCCTTAGTACTGCACCTGTTTAAATAATCACCCATTGTCTTACAGTGGTCTGGGGTTCTTCCGGTGTTCCTGGTTCCTGATTGACGGCTCACAACACATGTGGCCTCAAAGATTCCACAGGCAGTTTATTTGTCCTATCTGTGCGGTACTTGGGGACGGAGGTACGATAATCTGCACGACCATCAAGATCAGAACAATAGCTTCCTAAGCGTTAGAGAACCAATTCTGCCATCGATGACGGCTAAACCAAATATCAACCCTCCCAGTGACCAAATATCAAATATCTCTATGATGGGCTTTACTGTTATGATGGAACTCTCTAAGCGTGCACGCCTCTCACTTGGCCCGTCCACGCCAGCCACAGGTAGAAAAGGTGGCATATAGCATGTCCATTTGCATCAAGCTAGTGACCAAGAGACAATCTCCAGTGGTTATGCCTCAGCATGTCAATTACAGCCCTCTTTAGATGTGAGCAGCATGAAAATGAGTCCCGTTAGGATTACACATTTGAAAGCTATCAGTAAGGCAATGTTCCAAAATGATCCCGAAGGTGTTCTGGATAAGCTAATTCCTAGTACTAAACAAGGGATTTGTGGGTGTTCTAGTCCTGTAGAACCACGGTCCCCTCCCAGGATAAATTACGTGTCAGTGCATAACACCTTCTCAGAGCCCTCTCCAGTGGCTCACACATCAGAGAATATGGATTTGCAGTACCCGGTCATGAGTAGGATCTTAAATCTTCTAGATATGGGGCATGAACTAACTCACCTTGAAATAAGATCACTAAAACAGACAAACACAGAGCTTATAGCAAACATTAACAAGATTGAATTAATGTTATATGTTAGCATAAATAAGGTCTCTGTCACCGATAATGCATCTGATTATGGCTCGGTGGCAAAAACCACCCAGTCTAAGGCCTCACAAACTGATTGTTTTGGCACCAAGGTGAAGTTTTCACAAACAGACATTGTAGGGAATGCAGCACTGTTTTTGAAACGTTCCTTTTCACAAGCGGTGACTGAGCAGAGAGAAGAAATGGTTAGCATTGAGAAAGAGACAGACAAAACGAACCCAATGTCCCCAAGCTGAAAATCATAGCAGGCTTGAGGAGATGATCATTGAACTTGCTGACGATTTAAAACGTCTGGCCAGTCACATCGGTTTATCTTTGTAACAAAATGATGCTCCTTCCTCTACAGCAGTGCTGGATAGTCCTTCAGCACTTGTTCATCTGCTTGAACAGGAGCAGATAGAGGAGTTACCCGAAGAAATGCCACCCAATGATATTTTAGACAGTGGGACTGATACAGATGTGAGAGGTATAAAGAAGGGACGCTTTATGTCTTGTAAACAGATACGCTTAAATCAAAGGGCTCCAAAATGAATACAAAATGCAAAAAGTACAACTTGCCAACAGAAAAATTAAAGAAAATTCCTTAAAAAAAGTCGGACACAATTCCAAACATGCCGCCAAAACGTCTGTAATTGGAGTGACTGACAGCTCACTGTGTAACGTGGAAGAAGGTGTTGTAGACCCAGATCAATTAAATGCGGAAAGCAAGCTAGCTCTGCAGCCCCCTCATGGTGATGGTGATCCAGGGTGCGACAATAAAAAGGGTATGTGATCTGCAACAAAAAAATAAACAAACTAAAACACAAACACAGGATAAAGCCACTGGAAGTGTAGCGCTTATTGGAGATGGCAAATCAACAGGTGTAACCAATAAATCCAAAACTGCCGTAACAACTTCAGGATGCAAACAAACACAATTGTCCTCTTTCTATTCTATTAAGGTGGTTTCCACCAAACTTTTACGGCACACTAATGGCACAGACCATGGAACGCCACTACAGGGTCATACAAGCCAACTAAAAGGTCCCAATTTAGATGGTAACATTAAGGGGGTCAAACCACAAGATTTGATACCAAATGGAAATTTCGCTGTGTTAACTCTTGATTAACACACAAATCTAGAGTCCCTACACCCTGCATGTCCTTCTGAGCTGGAAGAGACTGGAGAGGGTATGGTATGAAAAGGAGGAGAAAATGAGGGGGCTTCCAAACAAAGCCATGACAATGCCTCATTGCTATACAATCCTTCCACGGTATTAGGATGGCTAAGTGATCCGGTCATGCATGGGAATGCACGGTTAAATCGTGAATTTATATTTAAATTATTCTATAAATTCCTATGTTAAGACTTTTAAATTCAAATGACATGGATTGGGTGAGGCTTGCAAATGTTAAAAATGGTAGAATGATTTGTAAAATCTCTTCAGCATTTGTCTCAAAACAGATTTGGGATTTCCAACTAGACTTTCACATTTGGGGTTACATATGAGTTTGCTATATGATGAAAAACGGTACAGTTTTTGAACTATGTGTCACCTATGCCAGAAGCTCCTTCTGTCAAATTAGGCAATACTGTTTTACCGTCTATTGCTGTGTCTAATGCTATTGTCCAACGAGCAGCCATTGCCGCATATATTAAGGATTGGTTTTGGATAGGCAATTTAGTCAATGCAGTAACAACCAGTACACCGGACAATCAGCCACGGTAGCCACACTAATATCCAGGTGTACTCCTGGAATGTTTGGGGTTATCACTACTTTTTTTCGGCAATCAAATCTAACTCCATGTTTGACATTCCGGCAATCATTCTTCTACAGGAGAATATGCTCCTAAAGCACATGTCCGTAAGTGGATACTCCACCTTCTGCAGTCCCGGTACAAAACAGGGGCTGAGTCGCCCCACAGGAGGCTTAGCAATATTAGTGAATAACACGATCAATGCCAGTACATCGATTCTTTATTCCTCGAGTAACATTCTTGCTATTGATATGGAAATGACTGTGGGGAATAGAGAAAAACTGATGCTGATTACCTTATACTTCAACCCTCATAAACACAATCTGGCTGCTGTTATGAACACTTTTGACTCAATATTTGAAAATGCTGTGTTATGTAATAAGTATGAGGGCATTATTGTTGGAGGTGATTTTAATGCCAATTGCAAGGGTGAGATGCGTTACTTTCATGCTCACAAATGTTCGTATAATGAGCAAAAGGCTTTAACACTTGGACAGCATTGGAAGGAATATTTACTTGCATGGAATTAAAGGTTGTAAGGTTTGCCTACGACACTCTTCAATATACATGGCATAGGGATCATTCTTTTTCAACAATTGATTTCTTTGTCATCTCTGCTAAACTTTTGAAACTCTGTTCTCCAAGTATTTCGATTGATATGGGCTATAGTGATCCTTGTCTTATCTCAATTAAATTAGAATTATCTTGGGTTCAGCTTGCCGCTGTTCCAGAATTGGCTTTTGTTGAAATAGAGCATCTCCCGAGCACAATTAGTTGGAACAAATGTCTATGTCAAAAACTTGTTGATAGTCTGAGCATGATTGTATTATATGATCCGAGTTTATGTTACTCTGTCCAAGACTATGCATATCTGGAAAACCTTAATAATGCGATCATACGGGAAAGACTGGTCTGGGTGTCTGACCGCTATCTTTACAGGCAGAGACCACATCTTCAATGTTTTGAACCACACATAGCCGCTCTAGAAAAAACAAAAACATAGTGAATTGAGACATCTTGCAGGACAAAAGATATCAGTTGGCAAATACACGGCCACAAAGAAGCAAATTGTGCAGAAGTACAGTAATGCCTGTAGAAGACATCGCCATCTAATGCATCTTCATGACAATCAAAAAATAGTAAACCATCTATGTAAGCACAATACAACATCTATTTGGCAGATGTTCAAAAACTCTGGTTCTGGTGTGACTGATAGGGCTTTGCCCAATACTATTTCTGCAAATGCTTGGTCTGTGTTCATTTTGGAAAATGTTAAACTCCCAAGGCATTTCCAACATCAACAGTTTACTACAAAGATATTACATTCCCTACCCCATTTCACTTGGTCCATTGATGACATTATCTGGGCCATAGGTAAACTTAATTTCTCTATGGCCTCTGGTCCGGACGGCATTCCGGCTTCTGCTCTAAAAATGGATTCACCTTTCTGGGCCAGAATTTTGTTCTTAAAATTTGAAAACATTTTTAGTACCGACGCCATTCCTCATTCATGGCACGTAGCATTTGAAAAGGCTGTGTTATGTAATAAGTATGAGGGCATTATTGTTGGAGGTGATTTTAATGCCAATTGCAAGGATGAGATGCGTTACTGTCATGCTCACAAAGGTTTGTATAATGAGCAAAAAGCTTTAACACTTGGATAGCATTGGAAGGAATATTTTCTTGTATGGAATTTGAAGGTCGTAAGGTTTGCCTACGACACTCTTCAGTATACATGGCATAGGGATCATTCTTTTTCAACAATTGATTTCTTTGTGATCCCTGTTAAACTTTTGAAACTCTGTTCTCCAAGTATTTTGATTGATATGGGCTATAGTGACCATTGTCTTATCTCAATTAAATTAGAATTATCTTGGGTTCAGCTTGCCGCTGTTCCAGAATTGGCTTTGGTTGAAATAGAGCATCTCTCGAGCACAATTAGTTGGAACAAATTTCTATGTCAAAAACTTGTTGATAGTCTGAGCATGATGGTATTATATGATTCGAGTTTATGTTACTCTGTCCAAGACTATGCATATCTGGAAAACCTTAATAATGTGATCATACAGGAAAGACTGGTCTGGGTGTCTGACCACTATCTTAACAGGCAGAGACCACATCTTCACTGTTTTGTCCCACACACAGCCGCTCTAAAAAAACAAGAACATCGTGAATTGAGACATCTTGCAGGACAAAAGATATCAGTTGGCAAATACATGGCCACAAAGAAGCAAATTGTGTGGAAGTACAGTAATGCCTGTAGAAGTGTACAGGAGGGCGGAGCGACCTCTGACCGGCCCATGGGATCAGAGCTCACCCTCAAGTACCTTAAAACGAGAAAGCTGCACCTTGAGGAGGATGGGGTGCAGGATTCTCTTACTCCAACACCAATCAACAAGAACAAGTCAATGGTTTGGCAAAGGGAAGTCCGTTTAATGACAAGTACAAAAAATAGGGAAACAAATGGAAATCAACAGTGATGCGATCGCCCGTCTCACTTCAACTTCCAAATTCTTCAATCAGACAGTAATATTTATAGCAGATTTTCGTCATCTTTGTCGTGTTACACTCATAAGTTTGTCATGCAATTCTATTGGTCGGAAAAGGTAACTTAAGTATAGGTGCTATATCTGTATATGGTAACAGAGTGTGAGGATTGGATAACTCTTATTTTGCCACACGCCTTGGCTTCTGCACGAGCGCGCCAGATTCCCTGTCATTCCATACAGCCAACACACTGGCGGTGGTTGGGCTAGTTGTCCATTTAACATATTTGGACTGCCCATCTGCACGTTTTGAAAGCCACCTTGATTACTTTGGAAACCTCCCTGATTACTCTGCCATCCTCTTCCTCTAAATCCCCTTCCGCTCGAGTACAATCCTACGTTACCCTGGTTGTTCTGCTGTGGGTTAGCCACCTGTTGTACGTTCTGTTCAGCTGGGCTAGTCAGCATGGCTCCTTCAAGAGCATACTTTGATAATTTATTTTGCCCCAGCTTCGCTTCCTCACCCTTTCGAGTTGCCTCCTTTTTCCGATTCTTTTCTCGCAACAATCTACAGTAATGTGCAATAGTCAACTGTGTTTCGGCCCAAGATTTAGCCTCAACTCCTACCAATTTCTTATGCTGTTTTTGTACAGGCTCTGGTAACCACTGGCACAATATGTGATAAAATACAGGTATAGATTTCGTCCAAGATTCATGCGTTTCGAGCACCCACGCGTCTTGGAAATTCTGGATATAAATCAACGGATCTTCTGACTCCTTCATTTTCCGAGTCATTATAGCTCCCATTTCGAAAGTGTCTGGGTAAAACACTCGTAGCGCTTTCCATACTGCTGCTCTACAATTATTAAATGGCGCTCCATTGTGTGTAGTGCTAATAATGGTTACACCAGGGTACCCTGCCTGTTTCCTCACATTGTCTGCTCTCTCACCGAGAATGGTGATCAGGAGACCTTTAAAGTCCCCTATTGCTAACTTAACACCCCCTGTCATTTTTTCTGACTCGTGTATCCACTTCCCGGCTCCCGATGTCAGCATTGGAAGCTTGTTTTTCAGGTTTTCCCGATCCATGTGTGGCCATGGAATATATTGCGGTCTTGCTCCCCCCTTTTCCAACAGCGGAAATTGGAATGCGCAGCCTTCTTTTTCTTTCCCCGCAGCTCTTCTGTCTATCGCTGGGGTAACATTCCTGCATCACCGCCTGCTTGGCAATGTTCTCAATTTGTCTACATAAGGGGGTACTGACACCCCCCCACTGACCATGGGGTGTTCCTTTATGCCAGTCAGACTGCGTGGCAGACTCTGATGCTCTCGGTGCAGACTCGCTTGCATCTGACCATCGTACCCCTTTGTCCCTTGGGAGCCGCTCTTCGAGCCGTCTCCCTTCTTCATTTGTCTCGCACTCCATCTCCTCTATGGAGTCAGACATTGATTGTTCCCAATTCACGCAACTACTTGTGTCATCGTCGCTCTTACTAATGTCTAGCCTATCCAGAGACAGTCTCCTGCTCCCACTACTCCGGGTGACGTCCTCAGTATCATATAGCTGAGAGCTTTCCAAGCGCTCGTCTTCCCCTTGGGATATTGGTTCTAGCCCCATTTCATCATATAATTTATCGATCGTTTACCCGATGCTTCTGGTGTCGAAGTCATCTTCAATATTTGCCCTACTCATGCCTGGTACTATATCATACGCAGGGAAGAATTCTTCAATGTCTTCCCATTCTACAACAGGATTGGGTTTTTTTTAACTTCCTGGTCCAGATATTCAAGATTGCGTGCCCTCTGTCTATGCTTACGTTCAAAATCATCATCAAATTCTTTGCGCTTTCTCGCTTCTTCTCTGACCTTATCTTCTTCCCTTCTCCTTTCATTTCTATGTTCATTTGCCCTTCGAACTTCCTCATCTTCTCGTCACTTTATCCTTTTTTCATGTGCTCTTTGCTCTTCTTCTAAACTTTGCTGTCTCCGTCTGTACTGGTCATAGGCTGCTGTCTGTTTGCGAGTGAGCTGATTTTCTTGCTCTTTGCAATATAGCTGTTCTCGCCTCAGCCTTTTCTTCTTTTCCTTTCGTCCCTTACCTCCTTTGCCTTCTCCTTCTCCCTTCTCTGTGCCTCATCAGACCACTCTCTCAGTCTCATATCATCACTTCCTTTTCCATCGAGTTTCAATAATATTTGTCCTCCCATCCATTCGTCTTTTGCGAATGCTATCTCATTAGTTCTGTCTTCACTTCCTTTCCATTTCTTTCCCTCTCTCTCCTTATCGAGAGATGTACTAGTCTGTGCCTGATCCTTCCTCTCATCATCGCGTCTCTCCTTGTCCCTCGGGGCTGCGGAGGTAATATTATTATCCTGATCCTTCCCCTTATTTTCGTCACTACTGTACGTAGGTGACTCATATGCGGGGTAGCTGTACTCCGTAGCTGCCTTAAGCTCTCTTAATGGGTAGAGTCCTTCATGCTTACTTCCCTCGGATTCTGCTTCAGGCGGGGCAGGTGGCGCAGTAGGTGTCTCACCCCTATCCGTGCATACATTTAAAATCCAGTCGGCAGGTGGCTCTTCCTCCTTCGACTGTTCAAACATTTTCCAAAGTTCTAGAACAGCGAGGCGTTTCTCTAGTTTTTTGCCTGTATATGTGGCATGCAAGTAAATCGTCATGTGTTGTAAGACGGCTGTAGATAGAGAGTCATTTTGTGGCCACAGTATAAACATCTTGTGGGCGGTGCCTTTAACCCACTCGGCACTGTATTTCTTAAGCTTGGGTGCATGTTTAGGTAGTTGTTTACATAAGTGTGCTAGTGGAGTAATGTCTTCCATGCTTAAACCTGTTTCTAACAATACTTCCATGTAACTTCACCACTCCTTATAAAATGAGCGATCACCAATACCGCAAGCTCCAATCCAATCTTTTCCTGCCAAAATTTTATATCATCAATTTACTCAAGAACATCAATTCATGTGCGATTCCCTCTCAACTATAGAATCGCGTAAAACTCCTTCATCAATTTCAAACAACAAGGAGATAAATTTCCTTACGTGTGACACATCAATAGAACATGTATGACAAACATTAAACAGACTAGACAGACACCAGCTGGACACAAATATCTCTGCCTTCTAATCAATACCCCGACATGGAGTTTAAACAAACTCCTTTTACGACGTCTTTAACCGTCGTAGTAGCTTAGTCTTTCCCTATTATGTGGGACTATGAGTTCACGTTTCTTCTGACCGCTATATTAAAGTGCAGCAACAAGGCGTATCCTCTCTCTTCTCGGGTGTCTACCCCGGTATCCTCTCTCGTTATCTCAGGTGTCCGCCTCGGTATCCTCTCTCTTTTATCTCAGGTCTCCACCCCGGTATTCACTATTTATTCAGTTATTCTCAAGTCATTATCCCCTTATATATATACAGTCTTCTCTACTTCTGACTATTTTGTTTTTCTCCACCTCCCTCTATTACCTTTTCCCTTACTTGTTCTATTGCCTAAAGACATTTGCCAAAGCATCCATTTTTCGTTTCACTCACCGCTCGCATCGTTCCTCTCTGGACCCTCGGGATCACTGCCTCCGTTGCTGCCTTTTTTAGTCTTTCATCTGATCCACTGCCCGTAGGAATGGAAGGGTTTATGTTTGTAAAACCGGGTGCCTTCAAATCCACTGCAGTTTTTAAGCTATCATTGTCCACGGGAAACTTCACAGTCTACTCGGCCAAAATGGCGAAAGACTCATGATATTGCCGAAGACCTAGAGTTACTTCGTGTCGACGGTCAATAGGTGTTTTATCAATAACCAATATTCAATAGTTGATCGGCAAAAAAAATGTGGTGGGCACCATTCATATGGCCTCGTTAGATTTATGTTCAGCATTTGACTGTGTTATTTGCAATATATTGTGGTGTAAACTTAGAAGAGTTGGTTTCCCTGAGAATATTATTTCGCTATTGGCTTTATTACACAAAAATACATATTTCAAAATTCGTATCAATAGTCAAGGTGATGTAACTCATGACATTCTTACTTGCACTGGGGTGAAGCAAGGTTGTAGCCTTGCATCAACTCTCTTTAATTTGTATTTGGTTGATATTGAATCTATTTGGGATCATATACTATGTTTTCCGGTTAAGCTTGGCCATTTAAAAATACATTGGCTTGCTTATGCAGATGATATTCTCATATTTGATAAAACAACTATGGGTCTCCAAAACAAACTACAGGCTTTTTCTACCTTTCTGTTTGATCACAATGTACGCCCTAACGCAGGAAAATCAAAGATTTTAATCTTGTCAGGATCAAAAAAATCCCACGCTTTTCCTGGACCATCAATAACATTAAGCTGGGCAGAATACCTATGATCAAATACTTGGGTTTTGATGTCACTAATGAATTTTCAAAAAAACATTGGCACAACTCATTAATAGTAAAAATGAGACCCTTGACTTCTCAACTAAGGATAATTTATCAAAAATATTGTATATTTTCTTTAAGCCCTGCGATTCAATTCTATTTGCTAAAGATTGAAGCAATACTTTTGTATAATCTAGAACTATGTCTGCATGACATTGATGATGTACTAAACTCTCTGCAAGGTCGTTTATGGAAACAAGTCTTGAGTTTGGCGAACTCTGTCCCAAACTCTTGTATACGCATAGAACTTGGCCTTTCTAGCCTATCAGCTCGATTCTTGTGGCGTCAACTAAATTCATATGCCAAAATGTTGAATCCCCCCCGAAATTCAATCTGTGTGGAATTTTCGAGAATGTTGGCTTTACAGAATCCACATTCAATAAATATTTTCAAGAAAAGAATGGATCATGCGTTAACAACGCATTAACATCACAAAAGAAGATCTGCTAACACGAGTGGGGTATTCTAAAAAAATGCTATATCAAATGGATTGGGTTGAGTCTCGAGACGAAATTGGTTCCTACCTGTTTCATCAGGAATTTGCTTTACACACGCATCAAAGGTAACCCAGGCTGATGTATGTTCAGTGTTTCCCTGATACTAAAATACGTGACATCTATATGTGGTTTCGCTTGAATCAGCTTCATTGCAAATAACATATTAGTCAGTGGCTGTATTTTACTTCAGATGTCTGTCGATTTTGCAAAAGATCTTCACAAAAGGAATCTATCAAGCATTTGGTTATCTATTGCAGTCACTTCGAAAAGGATAGAATCGCTTTTTTGGGGGACAAAAACGTGATGAACTCTGTGTCCTGACGTGAAATGTTATGGATCAAATGTATGAACAATCCCCACACCTCATTTATGTGTGCTCTGGATCGGCTACTATGTAAAATCGAAAATTAACTTTTGCAAAGAATGAATTGTGCTGTAAGTGACTACATTTAACATGTTGCTAAGTCAACTATTCTTATTAATAATAGTGGGCTCTGTGGGATCAAGGAGATGTGCGCTCTTAAATGTCATTCTGTCCAAGTATTTGCCGAATAGACTAGAAGATGTTAGTTCTTGCCATGACATGTGTTTAGCAAATCGGATCAGTTGTTAAGTGTTTAGTGTGCCAATTTACATTAGGAAGCATTTTAAATTGAAACTGTGGCAATTTTGTGTGGGTTGTGTTGTTCTTGATTTTTGTTATAGGTTATGTTGTTACATGTATGTAAATTTCTTAAGTGTGAAAAGTTTTTTCCGTAAACTGAAACACACAGTATTAATAAAAAAAAATGATTTCTGTAATAGAAATAATTTCGTTATGAAGGCAGAGTGACTACAAAAAGAAACAATTTATTTTTGAAGTATTATGGCTCCCCTCAACCCTATGATGTGTGCGTGTGTGAGTGTATGGTGAAAGAGTGAACACAAATGTATGGGTGGCTGGGTATGTGTTTGTGCGTGCACGGTGAAAGGATGAACACTTAAATGTATGGGTGGCTGCCTGGGTGTGCCTGTATGGTGAAAGTATCCACACTTAAATGTGTAGGTGACTGTCTTTGTGAGGGTATGGTGAAAGGGTGCACACTTAAATGTATAGGTGGCTGCCTGTGTGAGTGTATGGTGAAAGGGTACACCCAAATGTATGGTTGGCTGGGTATGCGTGTACGGTGAAAGGATGCACACTTAAATGTATGGGTGGCTGCCTGGGTGTGCCTTTATGGTGAACTTAAATGTATGGGTAGGTGCCTGGATGTGTGTGCCTGTATGGTGAAAGGTTGCAAACTTAAATGTACGGGTGGCTGCCTGGGTGCACCTGTATGGTGAAAGGGTGTACACTAAATGTATGGGTGGCTGCATGGGTGTGCCTGTATGGTGAAAGAGTGCACTCTTAAATATATGGATGGCTGGGTGTGCGTGTGCATATATGGTGAATGGTGTGTGTGCTTGTGTTCAGGGGCTCAACAAAACCTACATTTCAGGGGGGGCTAACCCTTCAAATGTTGGGAGAGACGCTAACTTCACTTGTTGTGGGGAGGAGCGAACTTATTTGTGTGGGGGCATCTAACTTCTTTACGCATTTTAATGAGACTATGCTAGTGCTGCTTCAATGTTACAAGCAGTTAACTCTCTCCTTTAAGTCTGAAAGCACGCACTTATGGCACTGCTGTGAGAATGACTGGTCTCCTGTTCCCCCTCTACCCTTCCAATCACTCCCCTAGCATGCAAGTACTAAACCCACATAACAATTTCAATTGCTTAAATAATTGGGCCTTTGAATGCGGGTACTAACAGTGAATTGCTTTACATTAGTAATTGCTGGGCCGGGCCCTTGTTAACAACGAAACCCAGGTGCCGTTTAACATCTGTGTCCTTTTCTGTCCGGCAACTGCTCTGTGGGTCAGCCAGGTCAAGTCAACATAGTCCACAATTTCAGTGGGGCGGAGTGCTGAAGCCCAGTCAGCTCAATGGTGTTGCACCACCACTTGTGTTTAATGCCTTGATTACTTATTGGTAATCTTCATTACACCTAGCTCTATTCTTCCTCATTCCAGTACTTGTATATGAGGCATTATGTCTCATACACAAGTACTGGGATAAGGTAGAGGTACATGAAGATAATGCCTGAATTAGCTACATGTAATCTTCATTACTCCTAGTCCCACTCTTCCTCGTCCCAGTACTAACCAGTGAGGCAAGGAGCCTCATACGTAAGCACTGGGACAAGGAAGAGGGACGTGGAGGTGATTCTAGGCCAATTAGCTGATTTTGGAGGTTGGGGTATGGAATGGGAGGGGGAAGGGATGTTTGGGGGGTGGGGTTGTGCAATAAATCATAATGGTCGTCCATGGCCATGTTAAGCAGGCATGATATGTGGTATTAGTGGCTAGAGAGTCATTTTGGTGCAGCCAGTCTAGTTATTCCTCAGTTTGGTATGAATTTTTTTAACTGTGCATTTCTGATAAAGCAGTCCTGATAAGTGTAATCACCTGGCTAGAATGGCATTTCATTTGGGTTCTGCCAGTCTAGCCTTTTCTTACTGCTGCACTGTATATTTTTCTGGGCATCTGTGATACAATTATAAAATATGATATGATGTAAGTCATATATAACTCACCTGTATAGTTATATGTGTTTTTAGGCACGACAAGACAAGGAAAGGAAAACAGAGGGAGGACATGACAAATGACCTTACTAAGCCTTGTGTCAATCAGATCGTGCAAGTGTGAGAACGAGAAGTGCAAAGGGAAAGGGAGGAGGGAATTGCAAGGGAGAGGTGAGGAGAAAACAGGGCAGCAACGCTCTGAGTAAGTGCAGCCAGGGCAGCGCGGCTCTGGGTAGTGCAAGGAGAACAAAGGACTGAAGGGTTACAGTTACAGCCCCTAACTGTGAGGTAGGCCCGTATGCAGTGCCAGGGTGACGGATAAAGAAAGAGTCCGGACTCAGTGAGACTGAGGGTAGCCAAGCAACCAGTTGGTACAGCGGACAGGTAGGTCAGGTAGGTCAGCAGGGAAGGGAGAGAGAGAAAGGAGAGGAGAAGAGGAACATTTTGAGCTGCTTCCGGAACTTCAGGTGGTCCGGTTGAAGTTTGGGAGGGGCAGGAAGGCCATTCCAGAGGGAGGCACCTGAAGGGGAGAAGGATCTACCCCCCCCCCCACTCTCTGTCTGGAGAAGCATCTAATCCTTCAGGCTTGAGAAGGAAGGTATTTTGGAAGAGAGCGTTGGATGTAGTGCGGATCCCAGCCCCAGAAAGCCTTGGGGACAATGCAGAGATGTGAGGAGAGAAAGAGAGAGTGGAGTTGAAGATGACACCAGGAATGAGAGAGAGAGGAGAGTAGGCTGAGGGGATCCTGAAGGAAAGCTGGGTGTCATCCGCATAACACTGTAAGTTAGAGGAGAAGGTAGAGATCAGGTGGGCCAAAGGGGCCAAGTAGAGGTTGAAAAACCAAGGTGATAGGATAGAGCCCTGGAGAATGCCACAAGTAGCGAGAGGTGGCGGAGTGAAAGGGACCAAGTTGGACTGGGAGGGGCGGTCCAAGAGGAAGAGGTTAGCCACTCCAGGGCCTGATCCAGGATGCCCAGGTTCTCACAGAGTCAATTGATCAGGATGGCGTGGTTGACTGTGTCAAAAGCAGAGGAAACTTCCAGGAGGATGAGGACAGAAGGAATGCTGGAATCAAGGTTAAAGATCAGATCTTCAGAGGTGTTTAGGAGAGCAGTTTCCGTGCGTCTGGCAGCTCTTAAGCCTGATGGTCATGGAGACAACCAACAGATTCAGTGTGGAGAGTAAGCTGGCAGTTACCAAGCTTTTCTAAGAGTTTGGGAGAGGGGAAATTTCCAGTGCAAAAGAATGATTACAGAAATCGGCCAAGGCTGGATCAAGGGTGTCAATGTGGTCCTAGATGGTTCTGGATGAGCAGGTGAGCACCTGTTTCAATGACACTTGCACAGATGGGACTTGTCTAGAAACCTCGTCAGGTGTTAAAAAGAAAGAGAAGAAAGGAGGAGGAGAGAGAGAAATAGCCAAAGGGGGCCGAGAGAGGAAGAGGGAGAGGAAGAGGAGATAGTGGACAGGTTGTTGTCAAGGGTTTTGACCCATGTTGAATTATTAGATTGGGTAGATGTGGGGATAAGCTGTCGCCGCCCATCATTCTATCCCAGAACATAACTAAATCAATAGACTGGGTGGATGTGGGGATGAGCTGTCGCCGCCCATCCTTCCATTCCAGAACCAGGAAAAACGCGCGGTTGTGCGCACACCAAAATGGTTGTCTAACCTGCCACCCACCAGTGCCAGCATGATGGACCGAAAGCGCCAAGGGTGAAAGGTGGTGTCAAAGGAAAAATAACAGTGTTGTTAGACCAAAAGCGCCTTAAAATCACCCGTTGTTTCTCTGAATGCAAGCTCAAAATGCCCATTTCGAACATTGCGAGATATCCAAAAATCTCACTGACCACCAGCAGACATGTGGCAGAATGAATTCTTGCGTGCATACTAAATCTGGAAAGATGAAGAGCCCAAAACAATGTTTATAACAAAACGGGCTGAGCTGTGGATGTCAGCAGCTTAATTGAAATTGGATTTAAAACCACTAAAATCGAAATGTTTAAATTAAATGAGTGACCTACTTTTGAGTTTCACATAGTTTGCAACTGTTAAATGTCATGGTTTTGAACTTAGCATCAGCATTCTAGCTGCATGTGTAAAAATTGTAAGTTTGATTTAATCTGGGAACAAACAGGACATTTAGCTGAAGCTTGGCTTAAGGAAATTGAATTCTGCCTGACAACTACCCCTGACAGGAGTTGAACTGGCTCAACAACTCTTCCCAGGCCTGGCTGGATCCTGCTGGCCCCACCAAAAGGAGATCACATGGCCCTGTTGATTGAAAGGGGAGTGGCACCTGGGGACTGCAGGGAACTGAACAATGGGCCTTCTCTGGCTCAGGCAATTGTTAAATTAGGGGGGTCGTAAAATGGCTTCCTCTTGGAAGGAAATGGGAGAGGCAGTGCCTCTGCTAGCAAGCTGAGCTTGGGGGAAGTGGACAAACCAGAAACTCCACCATGTGCTTGGGGGAAACCACATCCCTTTGGGCCAGAGCATAATTTTAAAAAAAGATGGATAATTCATAGTACGGACTTGTCAGAATTATATAAGTAATATCATTATTCTTGTGATTTTTCGGTGCACGTTTTAAGAGGTGTTAGGACCCTGTGGTGTATTCTGGGGGGTTGCTAGCGGAAAATAGGGTCTTACTCCAAATGTCTGCATGTTAAAAATCTGACACTTCATCAATTAATGTCCATACTCCTTGCGCACATTTGTATAATTTTTGGTAAATGTCCGATATTGGTAAACCGACCAAAAAGTGCAAAATGTTGTCATTTCTGAATCCCAGCTCGCAGGAACATGGGGCTTGAACAGAGACCTGTCTTAATTCATCTGTAATATGTACATGTAATGTCAACCACTTGTGTATCTGGGAAATATGTATTTGAATCAAATATAGATTTGTGGGCAAATTGACCAGGGGAGGATCCTCTGACCCATAAACAGACCTCATCATGATGACAATCCATTTCCTTCCCCCAATCATGGGAGAGGGGAGAATTGGCCCAATGACAAGTAGAGAGGGGCAGGCTCAGTTATGCCACGCACACATCCACTTTCTAAACACATAAAAGCAGACAGTGCAGGACAGGTAGGGACATTCACTTTCCACTTTCTTGTGGGACGCTTTGCCGGGAGACTTCAGACTTCACATCCAGAGATCCAGACTTCAAATCCATCAATCTCCAGAGACCAGAAATTAACTCCAGAATTTGTAGCAGAGAGGCCTGAATCCACAAGCTGAATTCTCTTCAGCATGCCTCAAAACCAACCAAACTATTCAACAGCCGGGCAAGCTATTTGAATTCTTTGCCAAGAACTTTTGCAAGAACCTGTAGCAGTATCCAGAAAGCAGTGCTGTCTCCGGAACCAGAGAGAACCACAAACCAGACCGTTGTGAGCAGAACCGGTGCTTGACACACTAAGAGAGCAGAGCTGACCCAGATAGCCGGGACTTCAGAACCACCCGCCGGAAGTCCTGTCCAACCTGACCAGACCTTGACGGCTTATTTCAAAAATATAGTGTGAGTACTCACTGTGCAAAACCAATCTCTTAGTTTAAAATAATCTAATCCAAACTATTTTAGCCTATTAGAACTGCCTCCTAGAATCGTGTCATTCTGTCATCTTTAAAAATGAAAACTGTCATCTGTCATTCTGAGCTTTAAAATTTCAAATCCGAAAAACTACCTTGACTAAATCGGCCATATCTCCGGAACCGTTTGTGCTAGGAGTGGGTTTTAACTGTCATCTTAAGGCTAAGATTCTAGGCTTTCCAAAGAACCTAGAACCAACTTGCTACTCCTTATAGGGCCTCCATAATTACCCTCGACGCACGCGATTAAATTTGCCGCGATTCGACATTTTGCACAATTTCAGCCACATGTACAAATCAGCAGCTCCTTGCTTTCCTTTGCTAAAATTCGTTTTAACCTGCTAGTTACTCATAGAGCATTGCTATAGTGAGCCTGAACTAATATAAACTAGATATCACCCACCCTGAACCTCTAGAGGGAATTAAAAGCATTTTTAGCACATTTCTCACTTCATTGTCATCACATTCAAAGCATTTTGGGCCTGTGTTTCAAACTTCTACCTGTTTTCCTCTAAGCTTGCTGGGGGGGAACTGAACTGAATTATATTTTATTGCATTCCTGAGGACTGTATGCTCTCCTTTTTCATCTCCTTACCTTGCATAAAGGGGGGGGTGAATTGTCAAAGAAAAGTGATTACATTGTCTTTTGTTGAAGTCATATCAAGTTTATTTTCTGTACTGCATTTTCATTCATCATTGCATTGTCCTTGAAGCTATGAAAGCATTTTCAGCTATTTTATCCTCTCTATATCACTTCTAAGCCATCAAAAAGAGTGTACCACTGTAACATTATCCATTGTTGATCACTATCCTCCTCACAAGTGTGCTATCAAATATTAATCTACTATAAAAGTGTGATATATATATATACTGTCTAATTTTTCAAATAAAACCTTTTAATTTGCGAAACAAACCTACTTCTTGGCTCAGTGGGGTCAGGGGGTTTCTGAGAGAGGGGTGTGATATAAGGGTTGTCATCCAGAGTACATGAACTGGACATAACAATATATCAATAAGGGTTTCCATCAGCATCCCAGACTAGGCATTGACTTAGCTGTAGTGTTGAATTGAATCTGCTTACAAAGTGGGGGCTCGTCCGGGATATTCTGGGTTAGATTTACCACTTGTGCAGCTTAATAGAGTGTGCTAACTGACGGGATACATACATCCGGTCAGATCACCGTGCTGTGGTACGCTGTAAAGCACTCCTCAAAGGGACGCTCTAAGACGAAGGTCTGTTATGAAAAATAAAATACAAACTTCGGTAAGTCAGGAAGGAACTCAAATCTCCAGAATGACGACACTGGTAGCCATCAAAATAGCCAGAGAGCACTTCTTACATAAGCTATTTGTGAGAGGTGAGTGGACTCATCAGGACCAAACCGTCTGGTTGCAGGCAATTGCGCAACAGTTCACTGAAACAGGGTCAGATACATGGAGAGATCAGGGTCCATTACATGTGGCCCTGAGTGAACTATATATGGCCCCTAAAGCCAAAGATGAACCCAATAAGATTGTTAGGATAGCGGCATATTTGTATCTATGTATGGGAGCCATGCAGGATAAATGTGCTGAAGGCCAAGATCTGGCAAATAGGCGACAGATTGCGTTAGAGAAGGCCCAATCTGATCTGGACTCTTCTGAGCAGAGGCTGCTCAGGAGCCAGGAGTCAGAAAATGACAGCAGACAGTACATCACTAAAATAAAGGAGGATATGGATATGCTGCAACAGGAAAAGGCTGACCAGGATACCAGATTTCTGGCCTTGCAGAAGGAGTACCAAGAAGGTTTGGACTCCCTACTGCAGAGCCAGAAAAAGCTGTAGCAACAACTGGACTTCAACAGGGCATGCACAGAGCAGGTAGCCACCCTGCAAATCCGATTAGACAGAGAGAAAGAGGAAAGCAATAAATTGATTCTGAAAGACCTGGATACCCAGGCAGAGTTTCATCAGGAGCGCCAGAAAGCTGGTGCCTTCCAAAGGACGGCACAAATGCAGACTCTTAGTCAGGAAAGGGACACCTTAGGCCAGGAAGTCTGCCATTTAAAAAGAAAAACTGCAGAAAATCACGTGGCCCTCCAGGGGCTGGGTGACCTCCAAAACGAGCACCAGAACCTGTTAGAGCACACCAGGAGGGTGGAAGAGGCTCTGGCAAGAAAGGAGCAGGCCAGTAGGGATGGGACTCAGGAGGTAACCCTCCTGCAGCAAAGACTGTCCCAGTACTCCAGGACCAATCAGGAGGCACAGAGAGAGAATGAGGCTCTCTGCCAGCACAATGATAGGCTCCAGCAACAGGTAGCGATGCAGGAGAGACTGATAGAGTCTAGAAAGGCCTTAACTGAGGAACTGAAGGCGCAGGCTCTTGCATTGCAACAGGGAGCAGGGGCTGACAGAGATGAAGTTCGCTGGGAAAGGGAAACGTCTAAGCATAACCTCAGGAGCCCTAGCACCGGAGGCCTTCATCTCTCTCAGTCCCTGGACTCTGCCACCCCCATGTCCCCTGGCGCACATGAGCACAGGGCCACAGGGATGGCAGATTACTATCCAGCCAAAAGTATGGGGCTCATAGGCCAGTACCACCCAGGAATGGAGGGGCGGGCATCCGGGTATGGGCACCGAAGCACAGTGCAATATAGTGGGGAACCCCAGGAGAGTAGGCCCATTAAGGGCATCCTGAAAACCTCTGCCCAGCTAGGTCAGTGGGGGGGGTACCCATCAAATCCTGGCAGCAAGGAGGGATCTGAAGACTCATCTGAGCATTACAGGACACAGGAGACCAGGTCCCCACATTCTGCCAGCCATTCCCAGGCTCGCAGAATCCGGGAAATCCTGGAAGATAATACGGGCACCTCTGGGAGCAGTGCTTCGGAGTCAGAGGATGAATGGACCAGGGTGACCCGAACCAAATAGGCCAATAAGGCAAAAAGGGCCTTGCTTAAGGACCCATTGAAACAAATAAAGGCAATCAGGAGTGTCATCACGCCTTATCATAAGAACGCCAAGTATTCTGTTTGGGAACACTTGGAGCTCTATGAGCAAATGATGGAGACTTTCCATTTGAAGGACAGCAGTAGCTGCATCCAGTACGTCAAATGGACATTCTCCCCAGAATACTCCAGTTTCTTTGCAGGGCTGGAGGACCAAAACCATTCAAGATGGTCCGCATATAGGGCGGCCATCTTGAAACATTTTTCTGTTCATAGAAATCCTCAAGAGGCTCGCAAGGCAGCCTACAATTTGCAATGTGGGGAGGATCAGGCCCCACAAGAATTCGTACAAGAATTGAAGCGTGCCTTTGCGCAAACCACCAGAAGGGTGCGCACGGACAGCAGAGAATTTGTCAATACTTTTTTCCATGCCTTGCCCAAATACATAATGACCCAGCTCGTGAGAGATTTTCACGAGAAAAGATCTTTAGACTGGGTCATTGAGCAAGCCACCTGGATCTATGAGGTGCAGAAGCCCATAGAAAATAAAAGCAATGCGCAGAAAAACCCCAAAACCAACAGCACCCCTGCTGCTGCCAAGGTGGCAGAGGTAAAGGTTGCCCCCGTTTTAGATTTGGAGATGGGGGGGCCTAAAAACCTGCCTGCACCAAATAATTCACAGCCCAGAAGGCCCCCGGGCCAGTCACAGACAGGGAGTCGAGGAGGTAGTCCCACAAATGGGGTCCCCCGCTCCCCTGATTATGTAAGTCCCCGCTACAAGGGAAACCGACCCATCCTGGGATATGTGTGGACTCCTCCAGCCCAAGGGGGGGTCCAGCCAAGCACCTGACCCAGGGAACTTCCCTCCTAACTTCCCCAGGAGGGCAGAAATTCACCAAATCCTGGGCAAAACATTTTTCCCAGGTATCCACCCAATTTCCAGCCCCAAAATCATCCATCCTTCTTTCTCCAATTCCCTGAGCCCAGACAACCTAATCCGGGAGAGGGGAGGCCAAGGGTGGAGGGGTACCCAAATCTTCCCAATCCGGGGTATTACCAGAGAAGGGATAGCTACCCTTCCCAGGATCAGCCCAGGGGAGTAAATAGAGCCCCGTATCAGACTGAGCGGGTTTCACAACTTGAGCGCCAGGTCCAAAATATGGCACGGGATCTGGGTCACATACTGAGGGCTCAACAGAACCCTCAGATGAGCATGCCACCGCAGAATGCCCCAAACTCTGGGCCTGGTGCTCCAGAACAATGACGGGGGCAGCACCCCGATAACCCACCGGTTCCCAGGGAGGAGGCACAAGGGGAAGGGGGTTGTAAAGCCTTGGAGGAAGCTTCCTTCCCAACTTGTAAACAGCCCCTGGAAAACCAGGAACCGGAAGCAAAATCTCCTACCCCTGAAAGCCTGCCTCCCAAGGAGCAGAGGGGGGGTAGGAGAAACAAAGGACCCAAACAGACCCACTCTGTGGAGGAGGTACAGGTCTTCCAATTTGAGGGAGAGGGATCCTCAGAAGATCCTGGGAAAAGGATTTTCTCCTTCAGAGATGGGGGAACTCCTCCCAAGGAAAAATGGGTCCCAAGGGATTTCAACCCAGGCTGGGTAGATGTGGGGATTGAGCTGTCGTCGTCCATCATTCTATCCCAGAACCAACAATACCAAAATCCCATGGGTCAAACCCATCCTGATGACTGCCTCCAAAAAGGGGGGGGGGCGCCCAGAACCCGAAACCATTTCCAGTTGCCAACTTTTTCTTTCAGATTCCCCAGGCTCTTCACAGAATTCTGCCCAAATCTCTTCGCTAGCAATGTCCAAAACCAGAAAATTAGCCCACCAGTTGTCCAAAAATGTGCATTATCTGTGCCCCCTTGAGGAGAAGGAGGGAAGATATTATGCCCCGGTACAAGTACAGGGGCAGGGTACAATTGTGGCACTGCTGGACACTGGATCCCAAGCTACCCTTCTGTCCAAAAGGGCCTTTGATGAACTAAATGCAGGAAGGGGGGAGAATTACTGTATTCCTCTCACCTCTCTTCCTGGACAACTGCAGAACTTTGACGGGAAGGAAATTCCTGTCGAGGGGACTGCAGATTTGGACATCAAAATTGGGCGACACAAGGTGAAACACCCGGTCATAGTAGTGACTCCAGAGGGCACCCCTTGTTTACTAGGGATCGACCTCCTGAGAAGGTTGTCACCCCTAATAGATTGTGTAAACAAGGTCCTCTGGACCCAGACTAACCGACCAATAAAATTAAAACAGAGTGTCAACCATGTTAGTTTAAATGGCACCTGCCACATGGTTGAGCAAAAATCTGACCAAGTAGAATTTCACTTCCAGAACAACCAAATTCCAGACGTGACAGTAATAGCAGTAGGACAACAGACTGGTGGTGGGGGGTCCTCTCTATTTCTGAAAATCAACCTTCCTTCCAGTTTAAGGTGGTATTCCACACTGGAAGGAAACACTCTGAAATTCTTTACCAATCCACAATCAGACACTCCCACTCCTATAGTCCAGAAAGATGTGAAATCAGCTCAGAGCTTGGCTGATATTCAGCAAATTGGAGATCAATTGTTCATCCCTGTTCAGTTAAATGATGGGAAGGACTCTGTTCTTGCTCGCGTGTGTGTGAACAACGGTAAGAGCTTCATCAGCGAAGCCATGTTCTGCCAACTCCCAAAAGATCCAGCCATTCCCACCTTCAAACTGATAGATAAATGGGAAATGGACCTGGAAGCACCCAATTCCAAGCATCTCCTGCCAAGCAGGTGTATGCTCAAAATCTCCATTGGCAACAAGAGCATAGTCCATAATTGTTGGGTCGTGCGAGACGTCACTGCCGCCTTTTACTTAGGCAGTGACATTCTCAATCGCTTTGCCATTAGTTTGGACTTAATAAACTTCAAAGCCTGGTCCCGATTAGCGGATAATCCCATGGGCTTTGATGATTCAGAAAAAGCATTTAGGTCAGCTCAATTGCTACCTTATGCAGTTGAAATTCAGATTAAAGAGGAAGTCACCATCCCAGAAAGGACCCGACAATTCTCCCTGGAAGTGAAAGTTAAAAGAGGACAGAAATTGAAAAACCCTGATGCTTATATTCATCTAAATGCTTCTCTCCAACAGCAAGGGTTAGGGGTAAACCCAACACCATTAGTCAACATAGAACATGACACCATTCCAATAGAGGTGGATAACAGACACTTAAAGAGTATTACTCTAGCCGCAGGCACCATCATCGGAATGGCGGTTGATGACCGACATTTCTCCATTGATTTAGGAAATGAACTGTTAGGACCGATCCCCAAGGACTGTTTTGACAGTGACAGTGAGGACAATACAAACCCAGACAGGATTTTCACCCGGCATGGGGGGAACTTCTTGGTGTACACTTCTTGCCCTTATGGTAAGGAAGATGTGACTTGTGACTTCAGAGGGGACGAGGTGATTTTCGAGGTCCATGAGGGCTGCCTTTCCCACCTGAAGCCTCCAGTCCAAATCAGCACTTTGACCAGGGACTTCTCCACCCAGCTGGAGGAGGCCGCTGTGATAGCCAAACCAGAAGTCTTTCCAGGTTTCAGGCAGATGGTGGAAGAGAGAGTCAACCTAGCTGATGCCTGTGTGACTCTGGAACAGAAGCAAAAGTTGAAACAAGTTTTCTTGGATTTCCAAGATCTCTTTGCGGTAGACTCATATGACTGTGGTCGCATCGACATCCACACAACAACAATTCCCACGGACCCTGGAATGACTCCAGTGTTTGTGAAGCAATATCGTTTGCCTCTCGCATCCATGGAGTCCCTTACTGAAATAATTAAGAACCTTGAGTGCCGGGGAATAATCCGTCCAGTCCACAGCACTTTCAATAATCCGGTGCTGGGAATATTGAAGCCAAACGGCCAGTGGAGACTCTGCGCCGACCTTAGGGAGCTCAACAAATGAGTCCATACTTCCAGATGGCCTCTGCCCTACATTGACCAAGGGCTGGCCCAGATTCAGGGGTCACAGGTATTCACAGCAATAGACCTGACCAATGGATACTGGACCGTGCCTGTCAGTAGGGAGGACCAATACAAACTGGCTTTTACCTTTGGGGGCAAGCAGTACACATGGACCCAGACTCCCTTCGAATACCTCAACTCCGGCAATGAATTCAACATTTTCCTACATAAGTCCATGCCCGACCTGGGTGCGAGGGATAACCTGGCTTATGTAGATGATGTCCTCATCAAATGTTCATCTGTGGAGGAACACATAGCGGAGATCCGTTATGTTCTGACACAGTTGTGGGCCGCCGGAGCAAAACTTTCCTTTCAGAAAGCACAGTGGTGTAGAACCCGTGTTAATTTCTTGGGGCATGAGATTACTCCCCAGGGTCTCTGTCCCCAGGAAAAGAAAGTGGAAGCACTCCAGAAACTGAAGGATCCCACAACTCAGCGGGAACTAAGGAGCCTCCTTGGACTGACTAATTACAGCAGAAAGTTCATTGAGGGCTACGCAGAGATCACTAGACCCCTGATTCATCTCTTTAAGGGGGGGGTCAAGTTTGAATGGGGTCCAGAACAATCCGAGGCAGTAAGACAACTCAAGAGAAGCCTCTCACAAGCGCCTTGCCTAGCTTACCCTGTCAGAAACAAGGAGTTCTTCCTGGAGACAAGGTTCTCTAATACGTGCTTGACGGCAGCATTATACCAAAAGCATGACAAGGTCAATAAAGTAATCTCCTATGCGAGCAAAACTTTATCCTCTGTGGAGGAAAAATTCAACGATTGTGAGAAGGCACTCCTGGCAACGGTGTGGGCATTGAAGAATTACCGCCCGTTTATCCAGGGGGAACACATCATAGTGGAGACTCCACACCAGCCTCTGCAATATCTCCAAAGTGACAGAATCCGAGCCGGAAATGTGAGTAATTCCCGAATTACTTCCTGGATTCTGTCAATGCAAGGCTTTCCTGTGGAGATCAGATATGGCCAAAACAAGAAGAGTCCCCTCGTGCAAGGTCTGGCTGACTTGCATGATTGTGCCAGAGAAAACTGTCTTGAGGACGAAAGTCTAAAAATCAAGGACAACATGGAGGCATACCTTAATTCCCCACACAAAGTCTTTGAAGAAGACGAGTGTGAGGGAATGCCCACTGTCTATGTGGACGGATGCTCGTACCATGTTGACAACAACGGGGAGAAAGAACTGGTGGCTGGCGTAGGGAATGCATGGGTGAAGGAGTTTCCAGAACCCTCCGCTGGGTACAAAATTGGTCCCCGAAGTAGTCAGGTGGCAGAATTGATGGCTGTGCATCAAGCCATCCTCACGGCTGCCCAACATCAACTCCACGAACTGGTCATAATCACAGATTCGGATTATGTACGGAACGGGTTTGTGGAGCACCTGGTTAATAGGAAAACCAGAGGCATGTTATGTGCTAATAACAAACCCTTGAAACATGCGAAGTTAATCCAAAACATTGATGATCTGGTCACATCGAATGGGATGACCATCTACCGGAAAAAGATCAAGGGTCATTCCAAAGTAGAGGGACCAGACAAAACTGGAAATGACTTAGCTGATCAGATGGCCAAAACCGGGGCCATCCAAGGGGATCTAACAGAAATAGAGTCCCTGTTGGGGGAAATCCAGGTCACTGCTATCACTAGGTCCCAGACAAATGCTCACAATGATCTTGCAACTGCACAATGGAGTAAGAAGACCCCTGATGCTGATTTGATTACAGCTCAGAAGGGGAATCCAATAATTGGTAAGTTTTACCAACACATTGAGGACCCTGAGAACTTTCCCCTGACGGATACCGATTACATTGGGAAAGAGGACCTAAGAGTGTTGATGAAATGTCCAAAAAGGTTCCGAATCCAAGACGGTTTGTTGTTAAGGAAATCCCAAGATGGCCATGATCAGTGGGTGGTTCCTACCTCATTCCGAAGCCTGATGTTAAGTCACGCCCATGATGCGGCCACCGCCGGTCATAGGGGGTTTCACACAACACTTGAAATCTTAAGAGAGATTGCATGCTGGCCACACATGGGGCAGGACCTCAACCAATACTTGAAGGGGTGTCTTGTGTGTGCACAGTTTCAGCCATCATCCCTCACACACCGTGCGCCTCTCCAAAAGAGGGGGATGACACTGCCATGGTCAGATATGCAAATCGACTTTGTAGGCACTGTAATTCGCTCGTCTAGAGGAAACAAGTACATGTTGACCGTTACATGCTTGTTTACCAAGTGGGTGGAATGTCTCCCGGCCCCAAACTGCAAGGCAGAAACAGCAGCTGCCCTGATGATTAACCACATCTTTTCCCGTTTGGGTCTGCCTCAAAGGATTGAGTCAGACAGGGGTAGCCACTTCACCAGTGAAGTAATGACAAAGATGTGGGAGATACTGGGGGTCAAAAGGAAGCTACATATTGCTTATAGGCCAGCTTCTTCTGGAGCAGTGGAGAGATACAACCGAACCATTGTGAGCATCTTAAAAAAGTTTGTGGCAGATTCTGGGCCAAGTTGGGATATCCGACTACCTCTGGTCCTAATGGCCATCAGATCTACCCCTTCATCTGCAATTAAAATGTCACCATTTGAGTTTATGACCGGACGCAAGATGGTGCTTCCCCAGCATTTGCTCTGCAGGACCCAAGAGCAGACGTTGATAAATGCCTCCACAACTCATGAGTATGTGGAGAATTTAAGGAAACACCTTCAACATGCTTTTGCCTATGCTCAGCGGAATCTAGAAAGATCAGCTGATAGCATGAAAACCCACTACGACCTGAAGACAACCAGGAAGGAATATACTGTGGGGGACCGGATCTAACTATACAATTTCCAAAGGAACCAGGCCAAACAGCGAACATTTTTGCCTACATGGAAGGGACCGTTTGAAATTATAGACCAGATCTCCCCTGTAGCGTATAAGATCCGCATCCCCAAAGGTAGTCTGGCGGAAGGGGAAGACAAGTGGGTACATATAAATCAGCTAAAGTGTTGCCATCCCAGGTACACTCTGCAGCAACTGGAGGAGTCCTCTGCCATACCAGAGGGGACCACTCCAGATTAATTCAGTTCCCATCTTAAAATATCCCACATATAGTCTCTAAAATATTATGATTGGAAGAAAAAAAGTTTCATGATGATATCTTGTTTTTCAAAATAAGAATGCTATGATCTATTCTCGTAATTTATAAAATCTATGTGTCGCCCCACTATATCAATAGTGGTGGAAAAATGTCTATGAATAGGTATTGCCGCTTTTGCTTTGTCGTCCTAGGAGAAAGAAAACCTGGAGACTGGCCAAGGAGGACGACCGGGGACCGGGAGCAAAGATCCGAGGGGCCCGGGGTACTGCCCAATATTCCCATCAGGACCGGCGAGGAGAACCGATAGATCAAACTAAGTGGAGGAAAAGATGCAGAACTGTGCCATCTACAGATTTGGGAGAAGATGATGCGGACATACCAGCGTGTGGATCAAAACATTCTTTGCACCCGACTCCCCCTCGACTCAAATTCAAAGTGCAGTCGGGCGGGGGGGTTTGTCAAGGGTTTTGACCCATGTTGAATTATTAGACGGGGTAGATGTGGGGATGAGCTGTCGCCGCCCATCATTCCATCCCAGAACCAGGAAAACCGCGTGGTTGTGCGCACACCAAAATGGTTGTCTAACTTGCCACCCCCCAGTGCCCGCATGATGGACCGGAAGCGCCAGGGGTGAAAGGTGGTGTGAAAGGAAAAATAACAGTGTTGTTAGACCAAAAGCGCCTTAAAATCACTCTTTGTTTCTCTGAATGCAAGCTCAAAATGCCCATTTCGAACATTGCGAGATATCCAAAAATCTCACTGAACACCAGCAGACATGTGGCAGAATGAATTCTTGCGTGCATACTAAATCTGGAAAGATGGAGAGCCCAAAACAATGTTTATAACAAAACTGGCTGGGCTGTGGATGTCAGCAGCTTAATTGAAATTGGATTTAAAACCACTAAAATCGAAATGTTTAAATTAAATGAGTGACCCACTTTTGAGTGTCACATAGTTTGCAACTGTTAAATGTCATGGTTTTGAACTTAGAATCAGCATTCTAGCTGCATGTGTAAAAATTGTAAGTTTGATTTAAACTGGGAACAAACAGGACATTTAGCTGAAGCTTGGCTTAAAGAAATTGAATTCTGCCTGACAACTACCCCCGACAGGAGTTGAACTGGCTCAACAACTCTTCCCAGGCCTGGCTGCATCCTGCTGGCCCCACCAAAAGGAGATCACATGGCCCTGTTGATTGAAAGGGGAGTGGCACCTGGGGACTGCAGGGAACTGAACAATGATCCTTCTCTAGCTCAGGCAATTGTTAAATTAGCGGGGTCGTAAAATGGCGTCCTCTAGGAAGGAAATGGGAGGGGCAGTGCCTCTGCTAGCAAGCTGAGCTTGGGGGAAGTGGACAAACCAGAAAATGCACCATGTGCTTGGGGGAGCCCACACCCCTTTGGGCCAGAGCATAATTTTAAAAAAAGATGGATAATTCATAGTACGGACTTGTCAGAATTATATAAGTAATATCATTATTCTTGTGATTTTTCGGTGCATGTTTTAAGAGGTGTTAGGACCCTGTGGTGTATTCTGGGGGGTTGCTAGCAGAAAATAAGGTCTTACTCCAAATGTCTGCATGTTAAAAATCTGACACTTCATCAATTAATGTCCATACTCCTTGCGCACATTTGTGTAATTTTTGGTAAATGTCCGATATTGGTAAACCGACCAAAAAGCGCAAAATGTTGTCATTTCTGAATCCCAGTTCGCAGGAACATGGGGCTTGAACAGAGAACTGTCTTAATTCATCTGTAATATGTACATGTAATGTCAACCACTTGTGTATCTGGGAAATATGTATTTGAATCAAATATAGATTTGTGGGCAAATTGACCAGGGGAGGATCCTCTGACCCATAAACAGACCTCATCATGATGACAATCCATTTCCTTCCCCCAATCATGGGAGAGGGGAGAATTGGGCCAATGACAAGTAGAGAGGGGCAGGCTCAGTTATGCCACGCACACACCCACTTTCTAAACACATAAAAGCAGACAGTGCAGGACAGGTAGGGACATTCACTTTCCACTTTCTTGTGGGACGCTTTGCCGGGAGACTTCAGACTTCACATCCAGAGATCCAGACTTCAAATCCATCAATCTCCAGAGACCAGAAATTAACTCCAGAATTTGTAGCAGAGAGGCCTGAATGCACAAGCTGAATCCTCTTCAGCAGGCCTCAAAACCAACCAAACTATTCAACAGCCGGGCGAGCTGTTTGAATTCTTTGCCAAGAACTTTTTCAAGAACCTGTAGCCGTATCCAGAAAGCAGTGCTGTATCCGGAACCAGAGAGAACCACAAACCAGACCATTGTGAGCAGAACCGGTGCTTGACAGACCCAAAGAGCAGAGCTGACCCAGATAGCCGGGACTTCAGAACCACCCGCCGGAAGTCCCGTCCAACCTGACCAGACCTTGACGGCTTATTTCAAAAATATAGTGTGAGTACTCACTGTGCAAAACCAATCTCTTAGTTTAAAATAATCTAATCCAAACTATTTTAGCCTATTAGAACTGCCTCCTAGAATCGTGTCATTCTGTCATCTTTAAAACTGAAAACTGTCATCTGTCATTCTGAGCTTTAAAATTTAAAATCCGAAAAACTACCTTGACTAAATCGGCCGTATCTCTGTAACCGTTTGTGCTAGGAGCGATTCTAGGCTTTCCAACGGACCTAGAACCGACTTGCTACTCCGTATAGGGCCTCCGTAATTACGTTGAACGCACGCGATTAAATTTGCCGCGATTTGACATTTTGCACAATTTCAGCCACGTGTAAAAATCAGCAGCTCCTTGCTTTCCTTTGCTAAAATTCGTTTTAACCTGCTAGTTACTCATAGAGCATTGCTAAAGTGAGCCTGAACTAATATAAACTAGATATCACCCACCCTGAACCTCTAGAGGGAATTAAAAGCATTTTTAGCACATTTCTCACTTCTTTGTCATCACATTCAAAGCATTTTGGGCCTGTGTTTCAAATTTCTACCTGTTTTCCTCTAAGCTTGCTGGGCTGAATTATATTTGATTGCATTCCTGAGGACTGTATGCTCTCCTTTTTCATCTCCTTACCTTTCATAAAGGGGGGGGTGAATTGTCAAAGAAAAGTGATTACATTGTCTTTTGTTGAAGTCATATGAAGTTTATTTTCTGTACTGCATTTTCATTCATCATTGCATTGTCCTTGAAGCCATAAAAGCATTCTCAGCTATTTTATCCTCTCTATATAACTTCTAAGCCATCAAAAAGAGTGTACCACTGTAACATTATCCATTGTTGATCACTCTCCTCCTCACAAGTGTGCTATCAAATATTAATCTACTATAAAAGTGTGATATATATATACTGTCTAATTTTTCAAATAAAACCTTTCAATTTGTGAAACAAACCTACTTGTTGGCTCAGTGGGGTCAGGGGGATTCTCAGAGAGGGGTGCGATATAAGGGTTGTCATCCAGAGTACATGAGCTGGACATAAAAATATATCAATAAGGGTTTCCATCAGCATCCCAGACTAGGCATTGACTTAGCTGTTGTGTTGAATTGAATCCGCTTACAATGTCCTGAGTTTTAGCGGAGAAGCGAGGGGCCAAAGTACAGAGGGCCTGTTGAGGGAACAGGATAGGTAGAAACCACAACAGGATTGGCCAGTTCCTTGCAGATTTTAAAGAGTTTGGCTGTGTTATTAGAGGCCGCAGAGACACAGGCATGAATGTGTGCTCTCTTCTTGATGAGTCTCATTGCTTCGACTGGTATTTTGGTGCAACCAGTCTATGTATGTCTTAATGCAGCCTGGCCTGCTTTACCGTAATGTTATTATGAGTCTACACTGGTATACATTGTGCAGCCAGTTGGACATGTTTTCATTGTGGCAAGGCATTTTTAATAGCAAAGCTTTAATGTTCATGTGCACTGTTAGTGACTTGCATGTATTGGATTGGTATTACCCCACACAACAATAGCAAACACTGTGGCATTTTAGCCAATTTTTCTCAGAAAGTGTGTTGTATATTGTATATATAGAGAGTGGAGTTGAAAATGACACCAGAAATGAGAGAGAGAGGAGAGTAGGCTGAGGGGATCCGGACGGAAAGCTGGGTGTCATCCGCATAACACTGTAAGTTAGAGGAGAAGGTAGAGATCAGGTGGGCCAAAGGGGCCAAGTAGAGGTTGAAAAACCAAGGTGATAGGATAGAGCCCTGGAGAATGCCACAAGTAGCGAGAGGTGGCGGAGTGAAAGGCACCAAGTTGGACTGGGAGGGGCGGTCCAAGGGGAAGAGGTTAGCCACTCCAGGGCCTGATCCAGGATGCCCAGGTTCTCACAGAGTCAATTGATCAGGATGGCGTGGTTGACTGTGTCAAAAGCAGAGGAAACTTCCAGGTGGATGAGGACAGAAGGAATGCTGGAATCAAGGTTAGAGATCAGATCTTCAGAGGTGTTTAAGAGAGCAGTTTCCGTGCCTCTGGCAGCTCTTAAGCCAGACTGATGGTCATGGAGACAACCAACATATTCAGTGTGGAGAGTAAGCTGGCAGTTAGCCAGCTTTTCTAAGAGTTTGGGAGAGGGGAAAGTTCCAGTGCAAAAGAATGATTACAGAAATCGGCCAAGACTGGATCAAGGGTGTCAATGTGGTCTTTGATGGTTCTGGATGAGCAGGTGAGCACCTGTTTCAATGACACTTGCATAGATGGGACTTGTCTAGAAACCTCGTCAGGTGTTAAAAAGAAAGAGGAGAAAGGAGGAGGAGAGGGAGAGATGGCCAAAGGGGGCCGAGTGAGGAAGAGGGAGAGGAAGAGGAGATAGTGGACAGGATGTCCTGAGTTTTAGCGGAGAAGCGAGGGGCCAAAGTACAGAGGGCCTGTTGAGGGAACAGGATAGGTAGAAACCACAACAGGATTGGCCAGTTCCTTGCAGATTTTAAAGAGTTTGGCTGTGTTGTTAGAGGCCGCAGAGACACAGGCATGAATGTGTGCTCTCTTCTTGATGAGTCTCATTGCTTTGACTGGTATTTTGGTGCAACCAGTCTAGGTATGTGTTAATGCAGCCTGGCCTGCTTTACTGTAATGTTATTATGAGTCTACACTGGTCTACATTGTGCAGCCAGTTGGACATGTTTTCATTGTGGCAAGGCATTTTTAATAGCAAAGCTTTTATGTTCATGTGCACTGTTGGTGACTTGCATGTATTGGATTGGTATTACCCCACACAACAATAGCAAACACTGTGGCTTTTTAGCCAATTTTTCTCAGAAAGTGTGTTATATATTTTTTTTAATTTTTTTATTTTATTGGTTTATAAAAAACCTTTTAAATGGTTTACATTTACAACAAACAAACAAAACACACATCACTCTTAATTGTTCCTTTGCTTTGTCATGTCAACATCTATACATTCCTTCAAATAATTTTCTATTACATTCAGTTACTTTCAATTGCATTCCAACCAAGAGTCCAAGCTCAAACGGTTTTGAATTATGGTTAAAAAATTTGTCAAGGGGAGTAGTAGTTTCAAGTCTGTTCCGTTGAACATGTGGTCCCACCATTCGTCTGCACAGAGAGACGGGTGAATTGTACTCCAAGGACCCAACTGAATTGTTCTTTCAGCTCGGAAGCTGGTACAAAATAATACCAAGTGTTTAAGAGTTTCGCTTTCCTTTGTGCAAAATCTGCAACTCCATGTGTGCAGTCGCTCTTTAGTCTTAAACAAATTCAATCGAAGCATCATAAATTATCTTTGTGCATTAGCATTCCGAAATAAATTGATGTAAGGTTGTGTGGAGTTAAAGGCAGTGTGTTGTGTATTGCATTAAAATTAAAATACATATTTATATCTTTCTCCTAGTGCAGTGTGTCGCATACCCCTTCAGCAGAAAACCAGCAAAATGTGTCCCCACAGGTAATGATCAAAGGGTGTTGCGGTGTATAAATTAACCACACCACCAATGTTTTGTCTGAACGTAAAAAACACAAAAATGGATGATCAAGGATCACTCCTCTCTGGATGTACTAATCAATGATACCAGAATGTGTCCCAATATTCTCTATATGTTCAAGCTAACATCACATATGCATAGGGGCCAACAATTTATACAATTATCTGAACCATTTTTGTCAGTTTTATCACTTCACTGAACATGAAATCTAACAGAAAACTCAATAGTACTTTTCATCTTTCATTTCGAAACATGTTAATTCTTTGTACACAAACTAACAGCACATTACAAAACATTTAACAATATTGTTTTATACAAATTCAGTTTAAAACTTATTACAAAAATGTAAATAGAAACAGATCTTCTGAATTGAAACAGAAACAGAAATGTCAATAATAAGTAGATATCAACAAGCAAAGCAGAAAAGAAAAAAGGAAAGAAAAAGAAATAAAGAGCTTTCCAGTAAGCATGAAATTGAACTAAATAACCCCATGTTTTATTTTATTAATGTCCTACAATACAGAATACTGTAAAATAATTATATTTCAAATCAACTACAATTGTGAGAGTCGAAAAAAGGTCCCACTGTATCTAAAAAATAGTTCCATTGTTTTAGTTGTAGAACTTGGGATTCCGGCTAGTAGAGATTGGTTCATGTATGAACACTATCCCATTCTTTCTTACAGTTCTGCTATTAGGATGCATATATAGCCTGTCCTTCCATGCACAGGCTCATCACTCACACCCGCTGAAAAAGTCAAAATGGCGTGTTGAAATATGTTTTGGCTTGTTGATCTAAAGAAGACCGCCTTCCTCAGGACCTTAGGTCAGATGTGTAAGAGCAATGCCCCTAGAGTAGAGGAAACAAAAGAAAAGAAAGGGAGAAGAACTAGTCACTTAAAGGGGGAGAGATTAAACTATCTTACTCTCCGAACCTCTCCCAATCCCGCTAAACATTTAAAACATAGACAGGTGATTTTGAGAAAGCTAAAAGTTTAGGATATCTAAAAAATAGAAAACAGCACAGAACTTAATTATGTTGAGCTACAGTGTGTGAAGGGAGCTAGATTTCCTGACGTACAAAGCAAGAAGTGTACATAGATATTTGGAGAGAATGCCCACACTTGGAACGCGACAAAGTGTCATGCCAGGCACAAAGGGAGAGCAGCCCGATTAGAGTCAGATAAGAGGAACACATGGAGATACCAAAGTAAACCGAGTGAGGTATCTATCCGTTAGGTGGTGTGCAGTGGGCTCATGGGCATGCAGGCTTGAAATACTGCTGTCATGAATAACCACAGAGGAAACGCCCCTAAGGCAATACATAGATTCCTGATTGCATGCATCCAAAAGGAAGACAAAACCAACTCCATTGAACTATGAAGTATGGGCCGTGGCGTCAATGCCAAACAGGTCAGCCTCAAGGAAAGAAAAATGTGGATAGGAAGTGCTCCAACTATCCTGGCCCAGTATGTGTTTAGTAGCATGCTCTCAGTGAGCATGCAAGATATTCACCAAAGGAAAAAGACTCAAAGGCAGGCATCATTACCTGTAATAGTGCTGAATGTGGCAGAAGTATCTGCGCTTTCAGGTGTAGTCTATAAACGTAAGTGCACCTGTACAAGCGTGCTGAGGCACAAGCAGGTTAACTGCAATATATGCAATCAGCAACAACCGGCAGTGACTAGAAAGGAAACTGTGTGTTTGAGAGTGTTATATACAGTTCCCTGGGGGTCACTTCAATGCAATATATAAGGGCTCGTGTATACTAGAAATACCTGTAAAGCAAGGATAGATACGCAAATAATTGGCTGGCTGTACCTTGTATTGCTGGTGCTACAGGGGCCATGTGTGGATCACGGCCGGCAGCTAAAGCCACCTTCCAGTCAAATACGCGGGCTTTTCTGAAAGTGGATAACTGCAGAAAAAGTGCAAATCGAGCAAAAGGAAGAGTTGGTGAAGGAGGTTCCCCAGCCAGGTGAGAACGTCTGCAATGCTATGCCTAGCGGCGCGCGAGCAGACCTAGGGATAGAGAATCGCCTGGAAGTGTATCCAAGCTGCTATGGACACACAGCCAGAGAGCTGCGTCTGCCTACTTGAGGCGAGTACGCCTTCGTGGGGGTGGTGGACAAAGGTGGGATAGCACCCTGAGTCCATATTGGTGGCCTCCTGAGGCAAGCTGGCTGTGTATGCTTTTGAATGTCTGGGCAGCAAGTAGGGCTCCTTTTGCCCTCTGCTGAAGATTATGTGAAGGCCTATAGGGCCGCCCTAAACACAGTGGGCTGCATAAAATGGCTGTCTGGGCCAGCCCAGTATTGATGACTATGTCTACACCTGTATATGTCAGGCTGCTCACATTCAAGTTGGTGTGTTGTCCTAAAACAGGCCATTATGTTATAGTGCAGCGCATATTCTGTTAGATTTACATCTTATAAGGGCTCAGCAGCACTCTACCTGTGACATGATGAAGCTGCAGATAGCCGTTTTGGTCCAGAAGAACAGCCAGCCTCAACTCAAGTGTATCTGCCTACATCAAGGCACATACAGCGAAGTGGCGTGCAGCAGGCACGTGACCCACTCTGCTATGGTTGCACGTAGATGCCTAGTAGGAGGCCGAAGGTCCATGCCCCTACAAATATGCTGCAGGGCAGTGCTGGGATATTGAAAATAATACTGCAGGGCCTTCAAATTGAGGTGGGGGCTCCATACCCATGATCTGGACCTGAATGGGTCTACAATGTGCTCAAGGTCATGCCAAGTCTGAATTAACAGGCTCACCCATATGTGTATGGCAACTGTTGGTAATGTCGTACATAACCAAGTGGCCCCACAAAGCGGCTCTTGCTGAGGGTGGATGGACCTACGACTACAGTTGGTAGGCAGGGGATTCTTCGTTGAGCCATTTAAGTTTGTCAAGCGTTTTCAAATGATGAATCCATCTAGATTCTTTATTGTTCAATGCTCGCTGTGTGTTGGAGCTGTTTTTGACTGTATTGATTACCCACCATTGCATGCCCTCAGGAGAATGGGCAAAGGCGACATAATGAGATACCATCGTTACCTGGTGGTTCTTACGTCTTATCCTGGAGCAGTGTTCATTCATTTGCATGTGGACTGGTCTCGTGGTCTGCCCCATGTATCTCAGTCCACAGAGACATTGGATACAGTAGACCATATTTGCTGTTTTAAAGTTGGATAAGAAGCGGATCTTCCATGTTCTGTCTTCAATTTGGAAGCTGGACACTTTCTTGGTAAGTTGGCAGGCCCGGCAATTTCCACATGGGAAATGGCCCATCAATGGACAAAGAACTCGATGACTGGTATTAGGAGCACCCTGGCTTGTTGAATGAACCAGTTTGTCTCTCAAGTTCCTGGACCTTTTAAAAACAAACAGTGGTTTGCCTTTATCTGAGAGGCAACTGCTCACCATTGTTCAGTGCTTTAAGAGTGTCTTCTTAATTGCAAACAATTGGGTACTGTAAGTTGTTACACACGCAATCCGATCTTGGGTTTGATTTCTCAGACTTGGTTCCAACAAGTTCTCCCTGGGGGTGAATCTTGCTCTCTTGGGGGCGTGTGACACCAATTTCTTGTGGGTAGCCTCGTTCTTTCAGGTCATTGGCTAATTTATTAGCATGTACATAATAGTCTGCAATCACTGTGCAATTTCTTCTTAGCCTAAGGAATTGGCTATATGGCAAATTCTCCTTTAATGAACTAGGGTGAAAGCTCATGAAGTGCAAAAAGGTATTTTTGTCAGTTGTTTTTTTTCTACAGAGAGCAAGAAAGATGTCCTACTTTTGCTTGCACACAGAGGTCCAGGAAGTTAATTGATGTTTTGGAATATTCCATTGTGAACTCAATGGTAGTATGTTGATGATTCATATAGTCAAGAAATTTATTCAAGGAGTCGATGTTGCCTCGCCATAGGAAAATCACATTGTCGATATATCTATACCACTTTCTGAAATGTGGTTTATGGATGTTGTTTTCTCAAAGCACAAATCTTGCCTCAAAATCTTCCATGAACAAAATCGCAAGGCTAGGGGCAAAAGCTGCTCCCATCGCCATAACTCTTGTTTGCAAGTAAAATTGTCCAGAAAACACAAACAAGTTCCTTTGGAGTGCAATGGTCATCAATTAAACAATAAAGGCTGCTGGAACCCTATGTTGGGTGGCCTGATGGGTGAGATAATTGTGGACTATCTCTATCAGTAACACGTTTGTGCGTATTGCACAAGCATGTTAATCTAGGCCGGCACAGAGTGTGGCGCGGCTCGTGATTTGTGGCCAAGTTGGGGGGGGCCCTCAGCATGGCTTGCAGGGGGGCCCCCAGACCTTGTGTTATGCCACTGACTGATAGTACTGAACCCATCAAGTCACCCTGTGAGCTGTCCTATTGTGGATACATGCATACCCCTGTACCTGTGAAAGGACTCCCTCCCACCACAGTGTCAGCCCCTATTCTAGGTGTCAGTAATTGTCCCGTGTTTGCATTCTGCTGTATCTGCATGGGTGCATGCTGTGACTGCCCTTGCAGTGGATTCAATGGTGCTTGCTGTGGCTGCAATGCCTGTTGTATTTGCGGCACTTGTGCCTGATACACTGTCTGATCTTGGGCGAACCCATCCCTAGCTTGTGAGCTATATTCTGGAGGATAAGCTGTCCCCCTCTTGAGAACTGCCCATGATGTACATACCCTTGACTTCCGCACGTGCGTGCAATGTGCCGTCATCCCACAAGTCCAACATACAGGAGGAGCCCTTCTGACTAGCCCCCTTGGTTAAATCCTCTTTGCGCATTCTGATTATCATTCTGCATATTCTGAAAACCGCCTTTGTTATTCTGAAAACCATCCCTTCCTCTGTAGCCCATTCCTCTGCCTTATGGCACAAACCCATTCCCTCCTTGATCCATTTGTTGCTGATTATTTGCCTAAAATGTGCCCACTGTTTTCTGTATTCCTAGTCCTTCTCCACTTGTGAATACTGCCCCTTCACCCGGAGGTATCTCTGCAGCCCTGGCTTTCTTGGTATGGGCTGGGGTGTCAAATTTAAGCTTGGGTTGGGTTTTCTCTGCTTTACCCATACCGGATCGCTGTGTGGGTCAGCGCATCTCAGCCCCCTGGATATGCTGGATATTGCGCACTTTGCTGTGCTCCAGCCTGCACCCCTGCTCCAGGTATCAACACTGCAGGTCCTGCACCCACCCCGGGCTCCACCAATGGGCGCCTACGCCGTGGGGCTCTGCACAGATGCCCGAGATGTACCAATGCCAAACGAGGCTGCCCCAGCCAGATTAGCCAGACCAGATGATCCCAAGCCACAGGATTACTTGTACCCAGCACTCACTCCCAGTCCTGCAGTGTCCTTAACACATATAGGCCCAGCTTCTCTTCTGTGGTGGACAACCAGAGCAGCACAGGAGCAAGAAGGCGCTGTCCCTTCCTCTGATGCACTCCAACTGGCAAAGGTGCCTGGAAAGTCCCACCTCCAATTGAGTCTGCCCCTAAACAGCTGTAAGAACAGGAGATCCTAGAGCCCAGGGGAACCTGTACCCTGCACTCAACCCCAGACCAGCAGAGACCACAGCATGTGCATGCACAGTTCTCCTTTTCTGCTTATCAGTAAGTTCACGCAGAAGTGTACTGGCACCATCTCTCCCTCCCCTCTCTTCTCACCAGCAGAGGGGTATTTTGCCAACACAAGCATCTCCCTTGATATAGCGATGAATGGAGTCTCCAGCTCCCCTCCAGGTTCCACAGGGACATCTGCGAGGAAGAACCAAGCAACCACTGGGGGGCCCAGCTGTCACGGCAACCCAATATGCCCACACTGTAGCTTGAGCACAGATTGGGCTGCTTACAACAGTCATTGCAATGCAGGCCAGAAACATTGTGGAATTTAAATAAGGCCGCCCATCCAGCCCGCTCTGGCAGCAAGATGGCTCAAATAGACCCACGGGCCCCGGCAGTACCACAGCAGGCCTGCAGTCACACCACAGTGACCAGTTCAGCAAACTCAGGCTGCAAGATTCCATAGATACCCACCAGGCAAGTTATCACAGAGACTTCCCGGCTCGGACAGCACATACACCCACCCTCGGTTGCTCCCGGGCCACAGCTCCTCACTTTCCCTAGCGGTCACTGCATCTTCCAAGTCGGAGTCCAATCGCTCCCCACACTGCTTCCTCACAATGCCTGGAGCTGGCAGTCCCGCTCTGGTTACTGCCAGACCTCACATAGGCAACTATTCGCTGCAGCAGCTCTTGTATCTGTACACCCACTGCAAGCTGCAACGGGCCCTCGGTTTTAGCACAGGCCTTGCGCCAGCCTGGTCACACCAACATTTTGCTGGTTCTGGGACCTGCGTCCCTGTAGGATTCGTCCAGCACCTCCCCACAGGGATCCTATGGCCGGGTCACGTTGTTTTGAAGCTTCCACATACTACAATGTTAGGCTGCTGATCAGATTTCAGTGAGTCCGGTCTGGAGCCAACAGACTAGTGGCCATCTTGGCTGGGCACTCGATCGCACCCCTCCCCCATTATACAAATATGCTTCAAATTGTTTCTGGTTGTGCTTCATGTGATTCATGTTAAGGTGAAGGGAGCCCCTAATAGACCCACTTAACATTATCCCATCGATGACACTCTTTTTCAAAAATGTTTCCTTAGTTCCTGCAGGCATTTATTCACCCTGTTTTTAAAAAACCCTTGCTCGATAATGAGGGCAGTTTAAACCTTGACTCTGGACTCAACTGTATCCATTCTCAACCTTCCTCACTAGCTAATATATACCTTACACCTCTATTGCTTCCTGAAGTTAGGTTCATGCTCAATGAATATCCAAAATAAAAGTAAAAAGGTAAACAAAATAATAAATCATTATTTTAGTCTTTTGTGCCAGTAGGGCAGAGGAAAGCATATGCAGATCATAATTCGTTGCACCCTAAAAGGGGCACCCCAGCCAGAACCACTAGGACACATTCCTTCTAAACTAGAACTAATTGGGCATCATAAGTGAGCTGTAGTTTGTGACTCATTGCACCACAAGCTTACGACTGTGGTAGGTCAAGATAAGGAGACGGACCAAGTGATGACATTTCCAAAAATGTATTTCTTTACTTAAATGATGATAAAAGGCCTCGCTGTTCCTATTTGAAGGGTTTGCCCTACCTGTAAGGAAGGCATGGTATCAAACAGTGAAAACAGACACAAGTGATTCCAGTTCAAGGCTGTTTATTGAACTGCATGCCCATCTAACCCTAAATCTAAGGATGGGAGCAAGCTATGACCATCAAATAATAATAACGCAGTCCTAGTGGAGTCTGTCAAAATAAACGGGCCTATACTAATAAACCTATTGCTAATCCTTACTTCTAAATGCAAATGGGTGTGGGGCAACACTGTATGCAAAAAGGAAAGTGTTCAAGAAATGATGTCAGGATAGTTTAGCAGTTGGCTTCCCTTATCCGAGTTTTCAGCACGGAACAAGGCAGTACACTCAAGCTTTGCCAACACGCTGGCTTCTCTGTCAGAAGGATATAGTACACGCTTACTTATCAGGGCCTCTACCAATGTCTCTTTCCCAATAAAAGTCTCTTTTTGCAGAGGCCCTGATAAAACAAACAAGCACCCCAGTTAATTTCT